>NC_084796.1:212855197-213523009 GCF_963169125.1 Humulus lupulus | reverse complement strand
ACTTCTTTTGTTAATGAGTTTGGTCAGTTAATTGAGAGGTTTGAGGATGTAGTGGCTCACTTTGTGAATCACTTTCAAAAAATTATGGGAAGTCAGAGTAATGCCTCGGTGCCTATTCAGAGATCTTGTTTCAGACATGGCAACAAGTTGTCTTTGGACCAACAAATTTTTTTGATCAAGCCATTTACTAGAAAGGAAGTGGAAGATGCTTTGTTCAGCATTAGTCCAATTAAAAGTCCGGGCTCGGATGGGTATGGATCAGGTTTTTTCAAAGGCATGTGGAAGGAAGTGGGAGCAGAAATTTCAGAGGCCATTCTTGATTTCTTTGATCGGGGTCTGCTGCCTGAAGAGATGAATAAGGCTACCATTTCTCTGATTCCTAAGATTGAAACCCCCACTAAGGCAGTGGATTATCGACCCATAGCTTGTTGTAATACGATCTATAAATGTATTTCTAAAATGCTATGTGGTAGATTGACGAAGGTTCTTCCTAGTCTAGTTAATCAAAATCAAGGAGCGTTTGTAAAAAACAGGTTGTTGGCACATAATATTCTTAAACTTCAGGATATTATTAAAGGGTATAAAAGGAAAAACATCTCTCCTAGATGTGTGATGAAGATAGACCTGAGCAAAGCTTATGACATGCTGGATTGACATTTTTTGGAGGATATTCTCATTGCTTTCTGTTTTCCCAACAGATTTATCAAGTGGGTGATGACTTGTTTGAAGGATTCTACTTATTTGATCTTAATGAATGGTAGGATTCAAGGGGGCTTTAGAGGTAAAAAAGGTCTACGGCAAGGGGACCCTATTTTTCCGTTGTTATTTGTGTTAGTAATGGAATACTTTACTAGGCTTCTCTGTCAAGCTTCCCTGATCAAGAATTTCAGGTATCATCCAAAGTGTAAGAATCTGAAAATTGTTAACTTATGCTTTGCCGATGATTTGGTAATATTTTGCAAGGGAGTATCTAACTCGGTTTTTATAATTAAAGATTGTTTCACTGAGTTTAGTTTGGCTTCTAGTCTATCAGCCAATTTGGAGAAATCACAGGTATTCTTTGGGGGTTTGGCTGAAATAGAGACTAAACAGCTGTTAAATAGACTCCATTTTACTTAAGGGTGCTTTCCTCTAAAATATCTTGGAGTTCCTCTTCGGACTACAAAATGGAAGGCTGGTGACTGTGCTATTATTATTAAATGGATGCAGCTGAAGCTTCACACATGGTCTAGTCGTCATCTATCTTTTGCTGGGAGGGCTAAATTGATTAACTCTATTCTACTGAGTATCAGATCTTTCTGGATGAGTATTTTCATTCTCCCCAAGAGTGTTATCAAGGAAATAGATAGATTATGCAGGAACTTTCTCTGGGGGATCAAGGACAGTAACAACAATTGCAGTAAAATGCATCTTACATCCTGGGATCAAGTGTGTCTGCCGAAGAGCATGGGTGATCTTGGTTTTAAGGAGGGGGGTAATTGGAACAAAGTGTTACTAGCTAAATTTGTTTGGGCAGTATCCTCTAAACAAGACATTCTTTGGGTGAAATGGGTCAATTTCATTTATCTTAAGGGGCAGAATTTATGGGATTATAAAGTACAATAGGATGTGAGCTGGTATTGGAGAAAGATAGCCAATTTGAGATCTGTTTTTCCTTCTAAAAACCTGGAAGAGGCAGCTAAGAACAACAAAATCATTTTGAGAACTCTATATAATCGGATGCTTAATAAAGATAGAGTGTCTTTTGCAAATGTGGTCTGGTGTAATTTAGCCTTGCATAAACATAGGTTTATCTTGTGGCAAGCTACTCTTGGACACCTTCTCACCCGTGACAAGCTATATCTATGCCAGCTGAAGTTATCTTCCTTACTTTGCCCGGTCTGTGAAGAGAAGCAGGAATCACATTCCCATCTATTTTTTGCTAGTCATTTTTCTCAACAGATTAGAGAAAAAATGGAGTAATGGCTGGGAAGGGATACTTGGCCAAGTAGGTATGAGGAATGGAGCTCATGGATGGTTGGAAAGCCTAAGGGCCTGAAACAAAAGGTACATGCTGCAGCTCTGGTAGCTGCTGTGTATATGGTTTGGTGGAACAGAAACAAATGTATCTTTGAGTTTAGCTCAATGTCTATAGGATTTGTTGATCAATTGATCAAGTTTTATTTGAAAACTAGACTAACTAGGCTTCCTAAGCTGAAAGTTAAGAAAAATGAATTAGTTTTTTTTAGAATATTATTCAGTTGTAAGGGTGGTTGGCTGGCTCGATTGAGCTTGTTTTGTATCTGTTTTGATTGAATTTCAATATAATCATATTTTCATCAAAAAAATAAAATAAAATAATACAAGTAGTATTGACAGTATTCTTTAAAAAAAGCGATACAATCAAGGCATACAGATTATTCGTTTTAGCAACCCACATCCTCAATTGGTCACTTCCTAAATCATAAATCAATATAAGAATTCATCACCCCCATTAATATGATCCAAAACAATGCAAAGATGGCATCTCATAGATTATTTATTATTTAAAAGTATTCCTAATGAATGGTCTGAATACAAGCAGAGTTATATCATAGATAATAAAATTTAAAGCATTAAAGAGATGCATTTGACCAAATACTTTAACTACAGCCACTACGTAGACAGAATAAGCCTTGCTCACACAACCCAAATGAAACACAACTAATTGGGTATCACAATCAAAGAAACATAGATTTTAAATACAACATATCACGGTTCGAAAAATTGGAGACAATCATTTATATATATTTACTCCTCAACAAGCCCTCTGATTAAATAAAATATATATATACAGACATACTAAGAAGTAAACTTGCAGGACCGTTTGTATGCCTGTGATGTGGAGGTGTGGCTAATGGGGTGGAGAGCGATCAACGTCGTATGGATGGAACCGTCGGGAGATCTGTCGTAATGGGGGTGGACATTGCAGACTGTGGGTGAAGGGAGAGCTGTGATGTGAGGGAGAGTGGTGGTAGTGGGAATGGATTGAGTCGTGAGAGAGGGGGGAGCTGTGAACAAATTCTGAGAGAAACTACGATTGAGTCGTGAGAGAGGAGGGAGGCTAGGGTTATTCTTTTGTTAAGTGTTGCTTTTGTTAAGGCTTTTCTTTTGGTGAGATAAGTGAACAAAAAAAATGGGGGGGGGGGGGGGGGTGCACATGGGTTGGGTTGGCTTGAGGACATTTGAATGAGCCAATCCAATTACATCATCTAAGAGAATCATAACCCATTCAAAATATTTTTATTGTATAACCCAACCCTACTATTTACATTGTGGGTTGGGTTAGGTTGGTTGGGTTATAGATAATTTTTAAATATTGAAAGTTTAAAATTCCTTTGAAGTTTAATTTTCAAAATCAATAATTCTTATCAGAATTTTGAAAAAAGATGATAAAATTAAAACATAAAAACAAGAAAATGAAGTCTTGGTGGTTAAAATCTAACCACCCAAGCCAAAATATTACAATCATCCAAACATAAGTCCTAAAGTTATTACAATCATCCATAACATAAGTCCAAAAAAGTTCAACCAAAATAAAAAAAAAATTGAATCCATCAATCAACAATAACAGACTTGGTCTTCTCCTTTGATGTTGCCTTGACCTTGAGTTTTTTTTCTTCTACAATTAAAAAATATAAGTTAAATAATTTATTGAAAAATAAATAAGCATAAAAGAAAGAACACTATTATCAAATCAATCTATTTAGTTTATTTACCTTCTTCAAGAAACACATAAGATTGTATTTCATCCAAATTCTTCATTAATTGAGTCCATTTATGACTCTCCTTCAACCAACTTTGAGTGCATACTAGTGCCTCCACCATTTTCTACTCAAAGAACTCCTAAATTAGTCCAAAATACGTCCACTAGTACTAAACGCAGATTCAGAAGCTACAGTAGACACAAGGATAGCAAGAACATCTTTAGCAATGATAGATAAAATCTTATACCTATTAGAATTACCCTTCCACAAAAGTAGGATATCAAATGAGGAAGTCATTGGATTGACTAGTTCTTCAGCCAAGTATCTGTCAACATCATTCATTTTCTCAGTCACAAATATTTGTTGTTGTTGCAAATAATTTTCCAATAATCTCCTCCTATGAGTTTATTTCCCATCACTCTTTGGTGGTGCGTCACTTTTGCTAACCTGAAAAATAAATATAAACAACAACTCAACAAACAATAACATCTTAAACCAATGTGTTGACTGCGTTTTTAGCCAACGACGTGAGCACGTCAATAACGACAAGCCTTCAAGAGAAATCAAAACGACAACAAACGGTATAAACAAGAAAAGTAAAGAACACAGGAGATTTTTATAGTGGTTCAGCCCCGATTGTCGGTAATAGCCTAATCCACTTAGAGTTGTGATTTATAAATCTATACTCAAGATCAGATGGATTGTGCCAACTGAGTTTCTTCAGTACCGATTGTGAAAATACAAGATTTCTCTCTAATTTCAGCACTTTCTCTCTCTAGAATAGACAGACCCAATTTTATCTCTCTAGAAAGAATAAGCAGAAGGCCCTCCTCTCTCATCTCATAAGCTCTCTATTTATAGAGATGGGATCCTCAACTGATATCCCCTTATAATAGGGATATTTTATTATATTTATTACATTTATATTACAAATAAACACTCAAAATTCAAAATGTAACAAACTCCCCATTTGTGGGAAGAATGAGAGATTCCCGCGCATGTTGTTGAAGTTGTGTCTGACTTAGTCTCCTCTAGCTAGTTGGTCCACCTCCTACTCACTACCCATGCAAGTGTTGGTTGAACATGCATGGTGGTAGGATATGCATGGTGGTAGGACATGCTTTGGGTGGGTTGAACGTGCATGGTTCTCCTCGGACATGTACTCTCCTCTAGCATGCCATGTTCCTCCTTGAACCAATCTCCTTGGCTTCTCCTCGGACCAAGGTGGTCCGAGGCAACCTCCTTGGCACCTCACCTTGGACAAAATTGAGGGAACCTCACCTTGGACATTGAGGCAACCTCACCCTGGACATTGAGGGAACCTCACCTTGGACAACATTGAGGCAACCTCACCTTGGACAACATTGAGGCAACCTCCTTTAGCATCTCCCAAACATGTCCGATCGAACATTGTATAGACTTTCCTTATGAAAGTCTAAGTCTCCATTCTCTTGCATGAGACTCCTCCTCCTTAGCTATTTACCTTGGACACGTTCGAGCCAACACTTAGAAAACCTTGGGAGGCTTACCTCCTACACACCCTTGGGGTCTCCTAGGACCACATCCTCCTTGGAGTCTCCTAGGAGGCACTCTCCTAGATGCATTCTCCTTAGCCTCCTAGGATGCATTCTCCAATTTTTGGGTATAACACAATGAAAATAAAAAAAAAAAATCAGCAACGAACCTTATCACCATCACCCTCAACATTATAACAATTGTACAATTGTTGAAGGATTTGTTCCACTTTGACAACAATCTTAGCAACAGTTTCAACATCATAAACAGTCTCAAAACAATACTTCAACTTATACCTTGGATCAAGCACAACAGCCAAAAACAACAAAGGATTGATGCTCTCTGAATTGCCCCAATATTTTTCATATTTCTTTTTCATACTAGCAGCCATGGTCGATAACAAATGATCACTATTAGTAGCCAAATCACTCAATTGAGTGTGAATCTCACAAATCTCATGGTAGAAGTTGTTGGAAGTTACATGCAAGGTGCCACTAAATTTTAGAGTGACTTCATAAAAAGTTGAAAGAAATTTAACAAAAATCATTGCACTCTCCCAATCACTAGAACTAGGTGGTCCAATCTTTTTCTTCCCATTTTCATTTTCCATGAAGAAACTTAAAAATTTATCATCTTCCTCCTCATTCCTTGCAAAAGATTTTTCAAATTTAAGAGCCACATTTAACACCATAAAAGTGGAATTCCACCTTGTTGGGACATCTAAAACCAGCCACCCCTTGTAATCAATTCTTTACCTTTCCACACAAGCTTTAAATTTTTGCAATCTTGCAGGAGATGACCGAATATATCTCACACAATTTTGAATGGAAGCAATTGAATCATGCATGTCTTTCAACGCCTCATTCACAATTAGATTTATTATTTGAGCACCACACCTTAAATGCATAAACTCACCATCAAGAACAGACACATTCCATACATTAACTCTCCTCTTTACATAACCAACAACTACATCATTAGCTGATGCATTATCAACAATCACAGCAAAGAACTTTTCTACTCCCCAACCAAGCAAACAAGCTTCTATCACCTTACCAGTAGTTTCACCCTTGTGATTATAAATTTGACAAAAATTTATAATTCTTTTTTGCAAATGCCAATTACTGTCAACATAGTGTGAAATGAGACACATATAAGTCATTTGGGTGGAAGATGTCCAACAATCAGTTGTTAAATGTAACGCCCGGCTAATTAGGGTCCGTCACTAAGTGTGTTTAAAACCAGTGCTGGACTTGCTAAACAAGTCATTTGGACTAAACGTGTGATTAAGCCATCAAAGGTTTAGGTATTAAAACATTTGGTCAGCTCATAAGCATTTTCATTAAATCAAAATCATGTTCCTTACACGGGATCCAAAAAACATCAGTTTAAAAGCTGATTACAACATCCAAGTTACATAATAAGCCGACCTAGGCGGCAAACGTTGGGTTTAACTCTAGTTTCCCCTGAGCATCTCGGTCGTACATGGAAAAAGTTAAAAGCTGTTAAATGTACATGTCACTGCTATAGCCCTCTGACTCATGGTTAGTTGAGCTTCTCTTTACCTTCACCTGCCCACAAATCACCTGTGAGCCAAAAGACTCAGCAAGAAAACATATTAAACAGTTCACAGAGTAATATATCAATCAAACAGGAATAACTGAATTTGACGAAGTTATTTTACAAATTAGCAACCATAGAGTCACGCAAGTGCGTGCCGCACTCCCTTTCAATTTGATGGCATCCGAGCCAGTCAAGTGCATGTCGCACTCCCAGGGTGGCCCAGCCATGGTGGCCTGCACTCCACATGCACAATGCCAATCTCAGCTTATAAATTGAATCCTTTAAGTCCTTGACTCATAAGTCAAGCCTCACACGCCCCCGACTTATAAATCGAAGCTTTAGGACCCTCGACTTATAAGACGAGCCTTACGAAGTCCAATATATCCTTGACTAATAAGTCAATCCTCATCTTAAATCCTAATAACCCTCTGGTTTATAAACCAAGCTTCTCAGTCACAATAGACACTCACATAACTCATAAAACATACATATCAACGAATACCACGCATCATAATACATCCAAACAGCAGTCATAGGCATAATCATAAATATGCGCATTCCAATGTACCTAATCAAATATCCACAAGCATAATTGTAATCATATTCATCAACAGCTCTCAAGCCATAAACATGTCGATGTTCACTATTGACTAAACTCTAATTACACATCCACGTAATGGGTGCAGTTTTCTTACCTTCGATCCGAATGCACGTTACTAGTGACGCCCTTTGAGTACGATCCCCGTTTGAGCTTTTAGCATAACCCTCAGCTGTATGACTCAAGTGTTAATTGCTCCCACCAATTCCCTGGTTTCATGCCTTCCTTCCAAGCCGATCTCCTTCAAATTAACCCAAACTACCTAAAGCTCCAAGAGATGAAATATTGAACGTGGGAGAGAATGAGAGCTGTTGAGACTCTTCTTCCTTTAGTTACCTAAGTCTTCTAAGGGGTTCCCAACCAACCACATCCTAAATTGAGTGGAAATGACCCAATTGCCCCTTGCCCTTAACCTATTCATCAAATGCTCTCAAGGGAAATTTTGTCCTTTGTCTCAAACCCCGCTATTTCCAATACTCTCACACGATTACCATTAATTTCCCATTATCCACTAATTCTTGGTAATGTACTAAGTTACTAAAATACCCCCAAGCTCACCCCGAGCCAGGTATAAAACCCCGTTGTGACTTTTCTGCTAACTTGCTCATCGGTATCGCCTCGCATCGGGTAACCCAAATATATCCACATAATAATGTGGTCTCAATCACACAAACACATATTTGCATTTATACCCCGAACGAGTCAAATTACTATAATACCCTTCTTATAAGAAACGAGCCCAGATACACATACTTAATATTTCTAACATGCAAGCATACTTATATTATAGTATAATTCACATAATAACTCAATTATTGCCTCCTGGCCCCCTAATCCAGGCACTAAGCCACATTAGGAAATTTAGGATGTTGCATTAAACATAATCTTTGCCCAACCTTGGTTAACTCCTTCTTCAACTTAATCCTCTCATCACAAAAAAATTGGTATATATCCCTAGTAACAGTCATTCTACTAAGGACAAGAAACTTGGGTTGCAACTCCTGAACAAACTCCCTACAACCTTTACCTTCTACAACATTAAAGGCTTGCTCATCCTTCACCACAAACCGAGCTAAGGATTTTCGACATCTCTCCTTATTAAATGTCACAGCCAACAAATTTCCCTCTTCGTCATTAGCACTTTGAAATGAAAGCGATTTTTGTTTTTTATCAGCTACCCTATATGGATACTTCTTGCGTTGGTTGTTTACCACAAACTACTTGTCCCAACTCTCCTACTATCACAAGCATAATGTTTGCCACAATAATTACAAGTGCATCTAGGGTCTTTAAGATTCCCGTCCCTCACTTTTGTAAAGTGATCCCAAATAGTAGAGTTCCTAGTTGGCTTTTTCCTAGATTTGGTTGGTTCATCAATGCCTTCTTTTTTGGGTGACTTAAGCTCAATAGGAGTTGTGTTTGTGGTGGTGTTTGGGGTTGTGTTTGTGGTATCAAGCACATCACCTAATTGGGTGGAATTTGGGGTAAGAAACTTATCCACCATTCCTATACTTGTAAAAAAATGTGAGCAATTATCAATTATAATTTACCACATACATCATATAAAAACAACTCACTAAGCAATATCATAATGAAACCAATCATAATTAAAAATAAAATGACAGCTAAGCAAAACCTTTATGATACCAGTAAACAATCTTAGAAAACCTTTCAACAATTTTTTTGTAATACCTTGCCAATCCTAAGAAATTTCTAACTTCTGTTGCAGTCTTAGGTTAAGGCCAATCCTGAATAGACTCAATCTTAGATGGGTTTACTGCTACTCCCTCCTTAGACACTATATGGCCAAAGAATCCCACCTTTTCTAATTAGAGTTCGCACTTCTTGAACTTCGCGTACAACTGGTGCTCTTGAAACCTCCCTAGTGTCAATCTTAGGTGCTCCTAATGTTCTGCCTCAGTATTGGAGTAGATTAAAATGTCATCAATAAACACTACCACAAATTTGTCCAGAAATTCCTTGAAAACTTGGTTCATCAAGTCCATGAAAGCTGCTGGAGCATTTTTTAGTCCAAAATACATCACCAGAAATTCATAATGCCCATACCGGAGCCGAAAGGCTGTCTTTGGGAAATCTTCTTCCCTCACCTTCAACTGATGGTAGCCCGACCTCAAGTCGATTTTAGAAAATACTACCGCTCCTTGAAGTTGGTCACAGAGATCATCGATTCGCAGTAGCATGTACTTGTTCTTGATTGTGGCCTTATTAAGTTCCTGGTAATCTATGCACATTCTCAAACTCTAGTCCTTCTTCTTAATGAATAGCATTAGAGCGCCCCATGGAGAATAACTTGGTCTTATGAAACATTTGTCCAACAACTCCTATAGTTGAAGTTTCAGTTCCTTTAGCTTCATTAGTTCCATTATATAGGGTGTCTTTGATTTGGGTGTAGTCTCTGGAATCAAATCAATGACAAATTCAATTTCCCTATCTGAAGGTAGGCCGAGTAAATCCTCTGAAAACACCTCAAGAAATTCACACACCAGGCGGACGTCCTCAGACCTTAGTTTGGTTTCTTTTTTCTTATGAACTACGTTTGCAAGACACGATAGACATTCATTGTGAATCATGTTGTGTGCTTTTAAGGCTGAGATTATCAGTGTACGAAGTCTTGCTACATCACCCACTGTAACGTCCCAAATTTTATAATAAGGCTTAGTTCCTTGATTAGCGTCTCGAAAGGGCATAAAAGCATTTATAAATGAATTTAATTGAATATATGTATATTAAGTGAAAATTACATTTTATTATGGGTTTTTTAATAATCTTTGCAAGAATATGGCTTATTTTGAAAAAAAGTTATTGTATGGGTTTTCATGAATTTAATCACTTTTGTGGCTTTTTTTTCGATATTTTTGCAACAAATCCTTATTATGCAATATTGTTATTTCTAATTACAGTTTATTAGAGTAGAAGGGTAGTTATGTAAATTGATATTTTATTTTATTTATTATTCATTCAAAAAATTTACAATTAGAATTTTTTACATTTTTTTTTATTTCTTTTATGTTTATTTTTTTATTACATTTTACCTGATTGTTTTAACTTTTTTAGTTTTATTTTTACCCTCTTCTCTCTCCTCCGTCTCTCTCCTTCTCTCTCCTCTGTATGCGATTTATACATCTGTTTGATGCTTGTGGCAATATTTTGGGTTTCCGATCTAAGTAACATTGGCAAATGAAGGACGACGGTGAACAAAGATCTTCAAGTACGGTGATCGAAGTCGAACGGTGGTCTTAAGTCGACGATCCGTGGTATTTCTCCTGGCATACTAGTCCACGCTCAGCCCACTATTAGGTCGATGACATTCTCATTTTCTCATGTTTTCCTTCTCCTCATTTTTGTAGTGTATTTTTTTTTATCATATTTGAAAATATATGTTTGATCAAAATCGATTCTTGTTTGGAGGTTGGGTACTTCATTTTTACTATTTGCATGCTACATGTTTGATACAAGTTCACAGACAATGTGAACTTTAACTATTAATTAAAAGCTTTAAGTTTCTGTATGTTTGTGTTCTTAACTAATGTGGTTACATTGAATTTATACACATATTTTTCATTGAGTTAATCAAAAGCTTTATGTTTCTGTACGTTCTTTCAATGTTTTCTTTTCGTGTTTTGTGTTTGTGTAGAAATGGTTCAAAAGGGAGGGGAAGCTGGCTCTTCTAAGTCCTCTGATTCGGCTGGACCGTCAGTAAAACTACAACGTTCTCCTCGAAGTCTTGGGGGAGGATTGAAGCCCTGTGGACCTATGATTATTGATGAGACAAACAATCAGGTATTTTAGTTTCTTATTTTCAAGTTTCAATGTTTTTTTTCTTAGTAGGTTGTTTAATATATTTATAGTGAAAAAAATTGTTATATGCTCAGTAACCGGTTACTATATTTTTTGTTTATTGTGCTTTATTTATATCTCTTTCTGTTATAGGTAATTGGTTCCTTTGAGATTATTGATATTTTAACTGTGTTGTTTAAATGTTAAGTGTTATCCCCATTTCCTGCATAGGCTCTGGGCTTTCTTCTTGGCCCGCTATCAGAGGACCGGCTCGGCCCGTGGGCCCGGCCCAAGGTCTCTTGGTATGGAGAGTGCCCTAGGGGCCGGGTATGGACCGGGGACTCGAGACTGGGCCCATTGGAGTGTCCGTGATGCGCCTCCGGGTTCGTCCCTCGACGAGGATGGTCCGGGCGATGCCCCAAGCGTCCAGATCGTCGCGGCCTGTGCGTCCTGGTCTCGGACCCTGATATGGTCCGAGCTTATGGTAAATGGAGCGGGCCAACGGTAAACGGACCTGGATCACCTGATCCCCAATCAAAGGGCCCAAGCGTCCAGGACCCTGAAGCCACCTCATTCCGCGTGGGCATTGTCCCCACTTTTCGCCTGCAGAAAGGGTCACCTCGGGATTGCACACTGATGTGTCAAGACTGCGCAGCCAAATACCCTGACTGGTCTTGTCTCCTGAATCAGCCTCATGACTCGAAGTGGTCAGAACCAAAGCGCCGTTTTGTCGGGCGAGGCATAGTTCTAAGGTCAACCTATTGGGCCTTATCTGGTTTGAATTTCGCGTATTGTATTTCTTTTTGTATTGGGCCTCCACTACAGAGGTCGCTCGTATCCGTTTCCCTGATGGGCCTGGGTTTGGTCCGGGCCAGATCCGATATTCCCATCAGCTTATAAATATAAACCACAGAGCACTGTAAACTCTCTCTCGATCCCAGGAAAAAGACAGAAACTCTGTCGAGAGATAGAGAAAAAACTCCATTGTAAAAGCTTCTTCAAGCTCTAATAACATAGACTCGTGGACTAAGGCTAATTAACGCCCCAACCACGTAAAGACCCTGCGTCAATCTTCTATTTCCGTTATTATTATTAGTAAATATTATTCATTGATAGAGTTGCCGAAAATCTCAGTTAACAGTTTGGTGCTTTCATTGAGAGCTGAAGGAAGCTAGCGCCAACATCAGGCCTTTACTACGATGGTGAACACGCGACACACCACCTTCGACCCTACCAATCCAGAGCAAGGTAATGGAGACCCGCTGCCTTCTCAGTGCATTCCTCAGGACCTGCCCGAGGACGTGCCTCCTCAGACATCCCACCAAGATGATTCGCAGGACTACGAGGGTGGGGCAGAGTACGAAGTGGAAAACGAGGAAGAGTACTATGAGGAAGAAAATGAGGAGTACCACGACGAAGCTGCGGATCCCACGACCCCCCGCGATGATCAGCAAGATTTGGAGGTGACTATAATAAGGCAGTGAGTCCTAGATCAGGAAACCAGGATCGCTGAGCAGGCGGAGGCGTATCGCCGAATGCAAGAGTCTCTCCAAGCCTTGTAAGAGCTCATGGCCGCACAGGGTCCGGCAGCCAACCCTACAGCTGGCCCATTTCCAGGAACACAGCAACCCGCTCCCCAAGAACAGACTGGGGCCCCCAGAGGTGTCAGCTCGGTGCGTCCCCCGGAGCCTTTCTTCGAGCCGGCCCCAGGAGTCCCGGAAAAGGAACGACGAAAGACCTGGGAAAAGACCACCCCTGTCGAAAAAGCCGGGGCACGTTCACGGCCGTTACCTAGGAAAGAGAAGGTGCGCCCCGTCCCAGGACGAGGCCACCCGATCGATCCGCAGGGGACGCGGCCGCGGAATGGACAGCCCCGGCACGCCCCAGGGCCAAACGGGCGAGAAAGGTCTTTGCACCCCAGCGCCTCGGTCAACAAGAACCGTCGAGAACGGTCTCGTCGTGAGGATCGTCACACTCTCAGTTCAGGGGACGACACATCCAGGATAGATTTGCGCGATGGACTGAATGCCCGAAAGGAGCGAGCCCGTAAAGGACCTCAGGAACGACATCAACGACAGGAGGAACGAGAGAATCCCCCTAGAGGATAGCACAGCCAAGCTGCTCATGGAGCAGATCGCCGCATTGAAAAAGGTCACTGATCGCCTGGTCTGCAAACAGGAAGGCGCGGACACTGAATCCGACGAAGAGGATAAGGAACCGTGTGTGAGACACATCTTGGATGCCGTACTGCCCAAGGGGTTCAAGATGCCGAGCCTCACCGCCTATACTGGAAATACCGATCCTAGGGATCATCTGTCCTGGTACAACCGACTCATGACCGTGGCTCATGTCAGGGACGACGGAAAATGCCTCTGCTTCTCCATCACATTGAGCGGTCCCGCCGAAGAGTGGTGGAAAAGGCTTAAACCGGGGTCCATCCAATCATGGTCCGGGCTACAGTCAGCATTTCAGAAGCAGTTCGTGGCCGCAATGAGGATGGACATGCAAATCAGCGCCCTCGCCAATATCAAGCAACTACCCGCCGAGACATTGAGAGCCTACATCCAGCACTTTACTGAAGAAGCCTCCAAGACCAAGGTCGATGACGGACAGCGCCTGGTGGCACTGCAGTCCGGGATCCGGGCCGGGTCCCCACTTTGGGATGACATGCAGCGAAGTAAAGCCGCCACTTTGGAAGAATTCATCAGGAGGGCCCAAGGATTCATCAACTGGGAGGAGGCTCAGATCCAGGCCTTCGGATGGCCCCCAGCTCCTCACCACATCCTTCAGACGATTCCGAGAGGTGCGGGACAGTTCCCTGCGCAGTCATACGCCAGGCCCCCCATAGTCCCAGGGTCGGCCATCACACCTGGCATCAATTACACCCCTACGGTATACGGCCCTGCCGCGTCAGGGTACGCCCCAACCTAGTCAACCCACTTCTCTGGTTATGGCGTTGCGCCGGCAGGACACAGCATGGCCCTGTCGTGGCCCAGCAGTCGCAAACGGGAATAACTGAAGCCAGCGTGAATCCCTCCCGGGGGAAGCGGTCGGGTAAGGGCCAGAACCGGCCCGAGCTGGCCAAGAAGGGAAAAAGAGGCTACGAGCCCCAGTATTCAGAATACACAAACTTGGTGGACACCCGAGAAAACATATATTTGGCGATAGAAAGGGCTGTCCATTACCGGAAGCCTAGCCCCATGTTTAAGGGCGGAAGGAATCCAAGAGACACTAGTAAAAGGTGTGCCTATCACAAAGACGTGGGCCACACCACCGACGAGTGTCGACAGCTCAAAGATGAGATTGAAAATCTCATCAAGCTGGGGCACCTCCACCAGTGGGTAAGAATGCCCGTGGGAGTCCCGGGCGCGTCGGTAAGCCCCGGGCAATCCACGGCCCTGATAACGGCTCGAACATACCCACCCCTGGGAGGGTATGCACAGGGACCCCCCACGCAGGCCCCTCAGGGGCCCCTCGCGTCACTGGGTCCTGGCCCCGGAATGCCCTATCCTGCCGGGGCAGTGCCCCCTCGAGTGGATGGACACGTGGCGACCATCTCGGGTGGACCTCACCTAGGAGGACCTTCGAGAAATGACCAAAAGTGCTATCTGAGCGAGCTGGACCACGACCAGGAAGTTTGCGCCCTTGTCCAGGCTCCAGCTCAGCACCCTAAACTGATGAACCTCCCCATCACCTTCACGGAGGACGATGCCCGCAACGTCCATTTCCCGCACCATGACCCATTGGTCATAGATGCGCAAATCGCCAACAAGTTGGTATCCCGCGTGCTGGTGGATGACGGAAGCTCCGTCAACCTGTTGTTAAAAACTGCCTTTGCCGCCATCGGCTTGACGGAGGCAGATCTGGAATCCTGCCCGACCCAAATTTACGGCTTCAACGGGGATGCGCTGCTCCCCATGGGAAAGATCCAGCTGTCGGTTACGCTGGTGAGTGAGTTGCAGCACTCGTTCAAATTCAGCACTTTGTTTGTGGTGGATTGCCCCACTGCTTACAACGTCATCTTTGGCCGGCCCACGCTGGTTGAGTTCGGGGCCGTCACATCCATCCGCCACCTTTGCATGAAGTTCCCATGTGACAACGGAGGAATAAGAACTGTCCGGGGAGACCAAAAGAGCGCCCGGAAGTGTTACCATGTCTCCGCCCGACCCATATACATGGTCCGGGAGGAACTCGTCGAGCAGGCTCCCCTCCCTCCTATTGAGCGAGTGGTCCAGGAAGAGGATGACCTGGACCCGCGGATAGGGGACGATCGCGTCCTGGAACCAATGGACGAAATAGAAGAGGTATGCATCAGCGAAACTGACCCGGCCAAGATCATCCAGGTAGGAAAGAGCCTGCCAGCAGACGTTCGGGCCGCCATTATCGCCCGAGTCTAGGAAAATCAGGACCTTCTGGCCTGGTCCCACTCCGATATGACCGGGATCGACCGCAATATCATCTGCCACGCATTAAGTATTGACCCAAACGCGACCCCGGTTCGACAGAAGCGCAGACCTTTGGGGACAGAGAGGGCCGAGGCCGTCAAACTGGAGGTAGAGAAGTTGTCTTCTATCAACTTCATACGCGAAGCTGTGTACCCCGTGTGGTTGGCCAATTCTGTCTTGGTGCTGAAACATAACGGGACCTGGAGGACTTACATTGACTTCACGGATCTCAACAAAGCGTGTCCGAAGGACTGTTTCCCGCTTCCCCGAATCGACCAAATGGTGGATGCTACGTCTGGTTACGAGATCTTGAGTTTCATGGACGCTTACTCCGGCTACAACCAGATCTCCATGCACGTGGCGGATCAGGAACATACCAGTTTCCAAACCGACAAGGGTATCTATTGCTACATAGTCATGCCTTTCGGACTCAAGAATGCCGGAGCAACGTACCAAAGGCTCGTCAATCGAATGTTTCACGCCCAGCTAAGGCAAAACATGGAAGTATACATCGATGATATGCTGGTCAAGTCCAAGACGTCCCGGGACCATTCGGACGATTTGGCAGAGGCTTTCACAGTTATCCGGAAGTACGGGATGAATCTGAACCCTAAGAAGTGCACCTTCGGCGTGGCTTCCGGGAAGTTCCTGAGCTTCATAGTGAGTTTCTAAGGAATTGAAGGCAACCCAGAGAAAATCAAGGCACTGATTGACATGGCCTCTCCCCGGAAGCACAAGGACGTTCAAAGCCTGACGGGGCGAGTGGCCGCCCTGAGCCGTTTCGTTTCTAAGGCCACAGACAAGTGCGTCCCCTTTTTCAACGTCCTTCGGGGAAGCCAGCGGTTCGAATGGTCGCCCGAATGCAAAGAGGCCTTCCAGAAGCTGAAGGAACAACTAGCCAAAGCCCCCATCCTAGCGAAGCCAGTCGAAGGAGAGCCTTTGTATCTATACCTGGCCGTGACAGAGCATGCTATCAGCGCCGCGTTGGTGCGAGAAGAGGAAAGGACACAACTCCCGGTATACTACGTAAGCAAGCGGTTACTAGACGCCGAGTCTCGGTACCCGTTGATCGAAAAGCTGACTTTCTGCCTGTTGATGGCATCCCGGAAGCTTCGACCTTACTTCCAGGCTCACGCCATAAAGGTCTTAACCAACCATCCCCTGCAACAGGTGTGCAGAAACCCGAGTCGTCGGGGAGACTCCTGAAGTGGGCAATGGAGCTGAGCCAGTTTGATATATCTTACGTGCCTCGGGTGTCCATCAAGGGATAGGCCCTGGTCGATTTCATTGTCGAATGTTCCGAGATTCCCCCAGAAGGGAATAGCCCCGAAGCCCCCGCGGCGCCTATTTGGAGAATCTTCTTGGATGAAGCTTCGAACGAGAATGGGGTCGGCGCCGGGATCATCTTGGTGTCGCCGCAGAGGCACCAGCTACAAAATTCCCTCCGTTTCCTGTTCAAAGCATCTAACAACGAGGCGGAGCATGAAGCCGTCCTAGCTGGCCTGCGCCTGGCCCGGGAGATAGGGGCAGCGAACCTCGAAATTTATAGCGATTCTCAGCTAGTAGTCAGAAAAATCTCGGGGGAGTACCAGAGCAAGGGGGAAAGAATGGCGGCATACGTGACTCAAACAAGGGAGATGCTTTAGACGTTCGCAGCGCATTCTATCCGCCAGATCCCACAAGAGAAAAATGTCTTCGCGGATACATTAGCGAAGATGGCGATAGATGCAGAGGCCGGACTGGCCGGATTGGTTCCCGTCAACCATCTCCCCGTCCCGAGCATCAGGGCCCCTGCCGTCCACGCCGTCGACCACTCCGCTTCCTGGATGGGACCGCTGATGAAATACCTGTCCACTGGGGAAGTTCCAAATGACCGGGCAGCAGCCAGGAAACTCTTATACCAGGCACACCAGTACGTCATGATGGACACAAAACTCTACCGTCGAGGGCTGTCTATGCCTTACCTCAGGTGCGTGTCCGGGACTGAGCTGAGTGCCATCATGCATGAGGTGCATGAGGGTTTTTGCGGAGATCACACGGCCGGGCCCAGTCTGTCCAAAAAAGATCCTGCGCCAGGGATACTTCTGGCCCACAATGAAGAAGGATTGCATAGGCTACGTCCGCAAATGCGAACAGTGCCAGAGGTACGCGAAGATCCCTCGGGCCCCCCCAACAGAAATAACCTTGATGAATAGTCCCTGGTCCTTCGCAGTGTGGGGAATCGATCTCGTTGGATCCCTCCCGACCGGGAAAGGAGGGGTTAAGTATGCCATTGTGGCTGTGGACTATTACACGAAATGGGTAGAGGTGGAACCCATGAACACAATCACTTCCAAAAAGGCCTTGGATTTTGTCATCAACAGCATAGTGTGTCGGTATGGCCTCCACTACAAGATCGTGTCCGACAACGGGAAGCAGTTCGACAACCACCACTTCACAGATTTTTGTGAAAGACAGGGTATAGTGAAGAGTTTCTCTGCGGTTGCCAGACCCCAGGCGAACAGGCAAGCAGAAGCCGTGAACAAAATCCTAAAAGGGACACTGGAGAAAAAGCTCCAGGCCTGTAAGAGCAAATGGCCCGAGGAACTCCCTCGCGTATTGTGGGCCTACCGGACGACCGAGAGGACGTCAACCGGGCACACCCCCTACTCGATGGTTTATGGATGCGAAGCCGTCATCCCAATTGAAACGACCATCCCGTCCCATCGACGCAACACTTATGATCCCACCCAGAACCACGCCTTACTCCAGGAATCGCTGGATCTCATCGAAGAGATCCGGGAAGAATCGCAAGTGCAGTTAAAGATGTACCAGGGCAAGATCGCGCGACATTTCAACTTCAGAGTCAAGAGCCGTAAGTTTGAAACCGGCGATCTAGTCCTGCGGAGAGTCTTCCCTGCCACTCAAGATCCAGGAGTAGGGGTTCTGGGCCCTAATTGGGAAGGGCCATATGAGATCCAGCATGAGGTTTTCCCCGGCACGTACCGCTTGAAGCGGCTCGATGGTTCGGAAGTCCCGTGAGCCTGGAACGCGGAGTATCACTGTAAATACTATCAGTAGTCCTAGAACTTTTCCCAGTTTAATATTTTCATTGTATGCAATGTACGCCTCAGGGCGAATTTCTTTCGGACAATGGAAATGACGTGTCCAAAACGTCATAAAGGGCTATTATCACAACCATGCTAATCTATCTCAAGTGACCCCAGACCCATCTCCACTCACTTGCGAGGGGTATCATCCCAGGTATAAGCAAAATACCTGGCGGGGCGCAAGCTTAGGCTAGTCCCGGCTCAGACCGCTGTCCTGGAGATGCACAAACCAAGGGCCGGTCCCACCCAGGACGAACGATGTCCGGGGGTATAATTAGGAGGACCGAGCCCAAGGCTGGTCCCACCCCGGACGAGCGACGTCCGGGGGTATAACTAAGAGGACCGAGCCAAGGCTGGACCCACCCTGGACGAACGACGTCCGGGGGGTATAATTAAGAGGACCGAGCCCGAGGTCGGTCCCCCCCCGGACGAACAATGTCCGGGGGTATAACAAAGGACCACGCCTTAGGCCGGTCCCACCCTGGACGAATGATGTCCAGGGGTATAACAAAGGACCACGCCCAAGGCCGGTCCCACCCGGGACGAACGATGTCCGGGGGATTAACAAAGGACCACGCCCGAGGCCGGTCCCACCCCGGACGAACAATGTCCGGGGGTATAACAAAGAGGACCGAGCCTGAGGCTGGTCCCACCCCGGACGAGCGACGTCCGGGGGTATAACTAAGAGGACCGAGCCAAGGCTGGTCCCACCCCGGACGAACGGCGTCCGGGGGGTATAATTAAGAGGACCGAGCCCGAGGACGGTCCCACCCCAGACGAACGATGTCCGCGGGTATCAAAAAGGACCACGCCCAGGGTCGGTCCCACCCCAGACGAACGATGTCCGGGGGTATAACAAAGAGGACCGAGCATAGGGTCGGTCCCACCCCTGACGAACGACGTCTGGGGGTATAATTAAGAGGACCGACCCAAGGCCGGTTCCACCCTGGACGAACGACGTCCGGGGGTATAACTAAGAGGACCGAGCCCGAGGCCGGTCCCACCCCAGACGAGCGACGTCCGGGGGTATAATTAAGAGGACCGAGCCAAGGCCGGTCCCACCCCGGACGAACGACGTCCGGGGGGTACAATTAAGAGGACCGAGCCCGAGGTCGGTCCCACCCCGGACGAACGATGTCCGGGGGTATAACAAAGGACCACGCCCAAGGCCGGTCCCCCCCCCCCCCCCCCCGGACGAACAATGTCCGGGGGTATAACAAAGGACAACGCCCGAGGCCGGTCCCACCCCGGACGAACGATGTCTGGGGGTATAACAAAGGACCACGCCCGAGGCCGGTCCTACCCCAGACGAACGATGTCCAGGGGTATAACAAAGGACCACGCCCGAGGCCGGTCCCACCCCGGACGAACAATGTCCGAGGGTATAACAAAGAGGACCGAGCACGAGGCTGGTCCCACCCCAGACGAGCGACGTCCAAGGGTATAATTAAGAGGACCGAGCCAAGGCCGGTCCCACCCCGGAGGAACGACGTTCGGGGGGGTATAATTAAGAGGATCGAGCCCGAGGCCGGTCCCACCCCGGACGAACAATGTCCGAGGGTATAACAAAGTACCACGCCCGAGGCCGGTCCCCCCCCGGACGAACAATGTCTGGGGGTATAACAAAGGACCACACCCGAGGCCGGTCCCACCCTGGACGAACGATGTTCGGGGGTATAACAAAGGACCATGCCCGAGGTCGGTCCCACCCCGGACGAACGATGTCCTGGGGTATAACAAAGGACCACGCCCAAGGCCGATCCCACCCCAGACGAACAATGTCCGAGGGTATAACAAAGAGGACCGAGCCCGAGGCTGGTCCCACCCCGGACGAGCGACGTCCGGGGGTATAATTAAGAGGATCGAGCCAAGGCCGGTCCTACCCCAGACGAACAACGTCTAGGGGGTATAATTAAGAGGACCAAGCCCGAGGCCGGTCCCACCCCGGACGAACGATGTCCGGGGGTATAACAAAGGACCACGCCCGAGGCTGGTCCCCCCCTGGACGAACAATGTCCTAGGGTATAACAAAGGACCACGCCCGAGGCCGGTCCCACCCCGGACGAACGATGTCCGGGGGTATAACAAAGGACCACACCCGAGGCCGGTCCCACCCCGGACGAACGATGTCCGGGGGTATAACAAAGGACCACGCCCGAGGCCGGTCCCCCCCCTGACGAACAATGTCCGGGGGTATAACAAAGGACCACGCCCGAGGCCGGTCGCACCCCGGATGAACAATGTCCGGGGGTATAACAAAGAGGACCGAGCCCTGGGCCGGTCCCACCCCGGACGAACGATGCCCGGGGATATAACTAAGACGACCGAGCCCGAGGCCAGTCCCACCCCGGACGAGCGACGTTCAGCCCAGACAGGTTGAACTCCGGGATACGAAAGCATCCGGTTTGCCCCAGGGCAAAGCCAGGGCCTAAATACTGGTAAAAGGAGAATCACACTCCGGGTTAAACCAAGTCCCGAGGGCCCTGGACGGTGCCAAGACTAGAGACTTGGAAAATTAAGTCGGTGGGTCCAGTCCCGGCCGTTGGAACCGGAATTAAAACCCTGCATTCAGTTGGTCGCGGCGATTAAAACAAAATTTCTACTGAACGATGAAAGGAAGCTTTCATAAAATCCAAAGAAAGTAGCAGTTTTTCAAAATTTAATTACAAAGTAACAAAAGTACAAGACCGGGGTTCAGGCCTACAGCGCATCCGCCCGGAGGTCCGCATCCTTCCTCTCCTTGGCCTCGTACTCGGCCCGCTTTTATTCAGGATCAGGGAAGACGAGGTGGTTCATATTATTATCCTTGCACAAGGCCATGTAGATGGCCTCATCAAAGGTGACATCCAGTAGGCCCTCAGCCTCCTCCTTTCCCTGACGGGTCGTTTCATGCGCCGCCTTCTCCTGAAGCAGACAGTCGCCCAATTCGCAGACTCGGGCCTTCAGGGCAAGGATTTCCTCCTTGTCCATGACGGATTGCGCTGTGGCCGCCTCTAAGAGTGTCGCCCGCTCGTCGGCATCCTTTGTCTTCTGGGACAACTCCTCTTCCAGCCCGGCCTTGGTGCGGGCGAGCTCCTCGCGATCCGCCTTCACACGGTCCACTTCTTCCTGGAGGTGGGCAGTCTCCCGGCCGAGGGTCTCCTTGACGGCCTCCCTCTGGTTCACGGCCGCCTCCAGCTCTAGCTTGGCTGTCTCCATCTTTATGGCAAGCTCGGCCACCAGATCGACACTCCTCTGGGACAACAGATCAACCTGTATCAAAGAAAATTTAGAAAATAAAACCACCATCAACAAATGACGGAAAGAGTATAAATGAGGTGAAAGTTACCGCAGTGGCCTGGTGGCGGAGAGCTTGGGAGATGAACAGCACGTCTGGGTTGGCTATCGTGGCGTACCTCTTTAGCTGAAGGTTGGACATAGTGCTCCCAACCTGATCCAGCAGGTCAGCCGCCATAGGGGCTATGTCCTGGCCGAGCTTGGGGCGGAAGCCCGCTTCGGCGACTGGCCGGTCCACGATCGGCTGGGGAACGCTGAACTCGACCTGACGACGGATCGTCAGGGCCTTGTAAGCGTCGTCCCTCCAGCACCGGCCGTTATCCCAGGTCCGGTTGACCAGCCGGGACTGCTCGTCCCGCAAGGCGGACTCCCCCTCCTCGAGAAGAGTTGGGCGGAGGGGAAGGACTGGCGATGCAGGGATTTCCTTCGCCGTCAGCCGACTCTCCCTGTGCAACTCCTCAGTTGAGCCCGCCCGCATTGTCCGGGGCCTCTTCCCGAGGTTGCCTTCCCCAGCGTCGACTTCCGGGCCCCTCTTCCCAGAACGGCTGACGACTTCGCCCGCGTCCAAATCTATCACGGGGGGCTGGTCGGAAGCGGCGTCTGCAGCAGGCTCCACGGCCTGGAAGGGAACCACGGCCAGAGCTACACCTGGGTAGGGCACTGCCCCGGGTGCTTCACTGGTGGGGAAGGGATTCGTGCCCATCACATCGTTGGCTTTCCTGGCCGCCTTCTTGGTCGCCCGTTCCTTTATGAGTCTCCTCATTTCGCTGGCTGGGTTAGACATGTCGGAGTCCTCTGCAAAAGTATAGGAAAAGGAGTTAGGACGATAAGCCAAATAGATGAAAACACACAACAGTAAAAAATGGCTCAGGACGAACCCTCATCTAAGCCCCGAGCGAGACTCAATTCCCTTAGAGCGAATGAACGGATCCGATCTCCTAAGTCGTCCGGGTTCAGAAACCCCTCGTACTGGAGGAACCCGGATAAGAACATTAGGACCTCTGATCCTACAGGGACGGGAGATGAAGGCCTCATCTCCCCATCAGCCCCAAATGAGGGGCCCGGCGGCACTAGCCTATCCCTAGCTAAGTCCCCGACTTGGGGAGCATAAGTTAAGATTAAAGGGGAGTTACCGCGCCCCGATACACTAGCCCCGGGAGTCCCGGCGTTTGGCAGGGCGTCTTCGAAAAGCTCCTCCAGCTCTTCCGAGGTGGCTGCTTCTGCCAGGAGCTGGTTCTTCTTACGCTGGGCCACGTCGGCCCGCGCCACCCTCACCACCGTGGCAATGTGATCAAGGGTCAGCTGCTCCCGGACGTCGGCGTTCTTCTCGCACGGGATGCCCCGAAGGCTCGGGATAACAATGGTCTGGGTGGCCGCGAGCAACCCAACTAGCCGGAGGTTGTCATCCCTGACGTAGCCCCCTACGTCCAGCTCCTCCGCGGTCAACTTAGCATAGAACCTCCTCCTTTTCAGAAGGAACTCGGTAAGGGGGGTTTGAACGAAGGGCCCTGCGACCCGGAAGACATGATAAGAGACGAGTGGAAAAGATGAATAAAGGAGAAAGGTCCAGAGGAGTACTTACCCACTCGTTGGAAGTCCAGCAGCAATGTGGGGTTCTTGTCAGTGAGGAATCCGGATGTCATGAACCAGTAATGCCTAACATCCGGGGGGTGCCTCCAGGAGCTGGTAGGAGCAGGATAGCCGCTCCGCGGCTGCAGCCTGTAAAAGCCGTCCAGGGTTTTGTTTTTGACGCTGACCTGCGGCACAAGCTTGTAGAAGTACAAGACTTCCGCAGGGGTGGGCTCCGCGATCTCCTTCGCGACACAAAGCACCTTCCACCCCGTAAGCAGGCGGTATGCTTACGGCAGCAACTGGAACGGCGCGATCCCCACATACGTCAGGAACCGCACGAAGTAGTCATGAAGCGGGAGCGTAGCCCCCGCGTTGATATGGCCAGCGCTTCAGGCCCCGAATCGTTCCGCGGACGTATGCTCTCGCTCCTCTAGCCTGGCCATGCGATTGTGAAAGAGGCCCAGAGTGGATTCGATGCCCAGCTGTTTCTCCAGGAGCAGCACCATCCAGTAGTTCCGGAACAAGTTGGCGATTACGTCCATCTCCCACCTGTTGCCTTTGGGCGTCCTAGACCCGGGAGCGACGATGGGGGCCCTATTGACCTCTTCTTCGGAATGGAGCGTAACGCCCGTTGCCATAACTGACGATCTGGGAACAAAAGAAACAAAGACCAAGCAGTCAGTACCTAAACCCAAGAAAGTCGGTCAAGGTACAGGGAGTCTCCTAAGGACTGCTTGGAGTCCCGTCGGATCAGGCTCGGGACCTTGATCGGGAGAGGAGGCTGCTAAGGCCCACCCCTTGTCTGGGAAGCATCCGAGTATGGAGCAACCCAAACCAGGCGGCCTTCCTAGCAAATTCTAAAGCAAAGAGCCTAGATGCACGCATATAGAGAACGTAAGTTCACAAAGTTGGTAAAAGAGTTAAAAAAGACTTACTATGTGGTGTCGACCGTCGAAGATGATGGTTGTCCGACTGAAAGGATGGCAGAACCTTGTTCTTGAAGTGGCATAGCCAGCACAGTAGTTCATCGACAAAACAAATCCGAGAAGCGCCGTCAGGTATAAGAACGAAAGTTGGGGCTCTGGGAAACAGGCGGCGGCGCAGAGCTAACAGGCGGCGATGTATGTCGTCGGCAATGTCGGACATGCAAAGCTAGAACAACGTTCGTGTTTTCTTAAGATGGTTCGAAGATGGAAAAGTGCCAAATGTTGTTTTCTTGGGGTATTTATACCAGCCCCAAATTCTGGCCCACGATCCAACGGTCAGGTGCCTCTTCATCAGATGGTCAGGAATCGCGCAAGGGGCATTTATGAGTTCTTTTAGCCTGGATCCTCGCCGTCTCAGATCCGACGGCCTAGGAGTGGTGGATGCCAAAGGACGCCCCATCCTACGGTCCACCTCATTCTAGGGATATTAATGATGGCCCCCACCCCCCCCCCCCCCGTGCGGATGGGACGCCTCGTGACGTGCACTGACACCCTAGTCTAGGCCTAGCGACCCTTGGGAGGTCTAGGCGACCCTTCAAGGCCCGTGCAACAATCACACGGTGACACGTGTATCATTTTCATAGAGCGGGCCGAAGGTAAACGACCCCAGATCGTGGTGAACGACCCGGGCTGATTGTGCTACCAATGCCACGTTCTTATGACCGGACCCCCGAAATCAGGCAAGAACTGGGGAGGCAACCTGGCGAGTGCCGCGGTGATGGTGTAACCCTCCTCCCGGCAAGCCCGAGCGAAGGCTTGGGGGGTAAATGTTATCCCCATTTCCTGCATGGGCTCTGGGCTTTCGTCTTGGCCTGCTGTCAGAGGGCCGGCTCGGCCCGTTGACCCGTCCCAAGGTCTCTTGGTATGGAGAGTGCCCTAGGGGCTGGGTATGGACCGGGGACTGAAGACTGGGCCCATTGGAGTGTCCGTGATGCGCCTCCGGGTTCGTCCCTCGACGAGGATGGTCTGGGCGATGCCCCGAGCGTCCGGATCGTCGCGGCCTGTGCGTCCTGGTCTCGGACCCTGATATGGTCCGGGCTTATGGTAAATGGAGTGGGCCAATGGTAAACGGACCTGGATCACCTGATCCCCAGTCGAAGGGCCCAAGCGTCCAGGACCCTGAAGCCGCCTCATTCCGCGTGGGCGTTGTCCCCACTTTTCGCCTGCAGAAAGGGTCACCTCGGGATTGCACACTGATGTGTCAGGACTGCGCAGCCAAATACCCTGACTGGTCTTGTCTCCTGAATCAGCCTCGTGACTCGAAGTGGTCAGAACCAAAGCGCCGTTTTTTCGGGCGAGGCATAGTTCTAAGGTCAACCTATTGGGCCTTATCTGGTTTGAATTTCGCGTATTTTATTTCTTTTTGTATTGGGCCTCCACTACAGAGGTCGCTCGTATCTGTTTCCCCGATGGGCCTGGGTTTGGTCCGGCCCAGATCTGGTATTCCCATCAGCATATAAATATAAGCCACAGAGCACTGTAAACTCTCTCTCGATCCCAGGAAAAAGACAGAGAATCTGTCGAGAGATAGAGAAAAAACTCCATTGTAAAAGCTTCTTCAAGCTCTAATAACATAGACTCGTGGACTAAGGCTAATTAACGCCCCAACCACGTAAAGACCCTGTGTCAATCTTCTATTTCCGTTATTATTATTAGTAAATATTATTCATTGATAGAGTTGCCGAAAATCTCGGTTAACATTAAGGTAACTGGTTACTTTGGTAAATAATTTGTTCCTTTTTTAGAGTGTCTGTTTTTAATGATTCTAAGTGATCATTTATTTGTGATTTGAAACTTTTCTTGTTTCTATATTTGATATGTTTTTGCTTTGTATAGGTTGTATGCTTTTTTCATGTGTTGTGCAATTTTATAGGTAACTGGTTACTTTTGGTATGTAATTGCTTTCTTTTCTGAGTTATTGTTTATAATGATTTTCATTAATCATTTTTAAGTTTGATTTTTAGGTGTTGCTGTTTTATAGTTGTTTGCTTCCCTTGTATAGGGTGTAATGTACCTAGATAAGTCTACATGTAACTGGTTACCCTACAAGTGTATGCACTTTCATGTGTTGTTTAATGTTCGAGGTAACTAGTTACTTGTTGGATGTAACTGGTTTTTTTTTTTTTTTGATTAGTTGTTTCTAATTCTGCTACATAATCATTTTTATTTGTGATTTTTTATTGTTCTTGTTTTAATTTTGATTTTTTTTAATTGTATATGTTGTAATGTAGCTGGTTAAGTTTTAAAGTAACTTGTTTTCTTAGATGTGTATGATTTTTTTAATGTTGTAGTTATTATTTATTTTAATTTTCTTTTTTGTGGTATTTGTGTTCTATTTTATTCAGGCTGTGCATTATATGATCAAACCAGAGTTTCAGTTTGGAAGTAAGGTTCAGCAATGGAATAAACAAGAAGTTATAGTTGATTTGAAAAAAGTCTTCACCAAGAAGCAGAAGGCTATGTTTAGAAAAACTCCTTTTGGTCATTTTTTGGATTTGCCAAGTACTGCATGGCAAGCACAGCTTGTACATAGTGTTTTGATGGGGGAAGTTCATCAGGAAAAAGAAGAATTTGAGTTTTGGTTTAAGCTTGGTGATAAGGTAGTGAGGTTTTCTATTAGTGAGTTTGGATTAATTACTGGGCTAGATTGTGCTGGAAGTGTTGATTTAAGTATGTTTCCTGATGGTAAAAAATGTATTAGGAAAGAATTTTTCCCTGGTGTTAAAGGGAATGACAAAGTTAGCAAAAATGAAGTTAGTAATCTTTTTAATTCAAAGAATTTTAATGATATGGGGGATGAGCTTGTTGTGAAGTTGGGGATTGTTCACTTTTTGGCTGGTTTTTTGTCTGTGACCCTGAATGAGAACAAGTTTTGTGGCAACAAGTTTTTGGTATGGTTGATTGTGAGCTTTCCATGTTGAAAAAATTTGCATTTGGCAAACTTTTGTGGCAAGGAACTAGGTGTTATATGCGCTCTGCTTTAAAAGAGAGGAATGCTCTTTACATGAAGATTCCTAGAAAAGCATATGGGTCTCTTAATAATTGGAGTTACAAATGTTTTGGTTTTCCTCTTGCATTCCTTATATGGATTTACGAGACACTTCCAATTGGTTCATCTTTCTTATGTCAAAGGATTGGTTCTTGATTTCCATGGATATTGAATTGGCATAGCAAGGATAGTGTGAGTTATCAAGAATTTCTTGAGAAAGTCTTTATAGATGAGAAGGTAATTTTTTTCCTCTTTTGTTTTGTGTTGTATTTTTGTATCTGTTATATTTGTTTTATAATTGTAAGTAACTGGTTACTTCTCATTTTATAGTTTTTTTTTTATATTTCATATTTAATTATTTAAGCTTTTTGTTGTTATTCATGTTCTTTTTATTTGATTCTCTTTATTTTTTTTTAATTCTGATGAAATTTGATGTCAGTATTGTCGTTCCTAATGCGAAGGAAAAGAAATTCGGTATCTTGAAAAATTTATCATTTGAAAGTGTATTATGTCCAACACCATCACCTATAGGTGAGGAGGTGAGGACATTCCACTATGGGACATGCCTTTGTTGACACCTGGACTTTTTCTGCCAAAGAAGCGTTTGGAGGTTTGTTTTTGTTTTGTTTTGTTTTTTTTTCTTTCATTTTTTACTTTTTTTAAAACCCTATATGTGATTATGTTTTGATGTTTTTGTTTTCTTGTTTAATTGTATGTAGGATAAATATAACAAGATCAAATCAAGGAGTTACATATAAAGCTGACTGAAGTTTAAGCTTCCCAAAAGTTGATTATTGGTGAACTTGGTTCTTTGAAGAAAAGTTTTGAAGCTGATTTTGCTACAACTATCGGTTTGCTTGTAGACATTAAGTCTACTGTGTCTGTCAAAACTGATGGTGGAGATTTAGATTCTCAAAATAAAATGGACTTTGACCATGTTTCTCAGGTAAGCAGTTTCTTGTGTAATTGTCTTTTCCTATATTATTAGTTGTATATCTTGATTAAATATTTCATTGCTTTCTCCAGGAATATATTGATGATGTTTGTGTGTGAGGGGGGGGGTACCAAGATGTTGAAGTTGGTGAAAAGTTGGAGCTGATTTGGAGCATTCTGTGAAGATTACTTCAGATTTTGTTACTCCTGTTAAGGTATGTTGTTTTAATCATATTTTGTCTAAGGAAGTAGTATGTTTTTTATATTTGTTATAAATTATAAATTTTTTCCTTTTTGTTTTTGCAGAGTCAATCTAATGAAGCCTCGTTGTTATGCTCGACTCATTCAACTCCTACATTTCATGTGTCAAATGAAATGTGGAAGATGATAAATGAGTCTACTGAGAGACCATTAAAAGATAGCAGTAATATGGAGGATAAGAGCAATTGGTTGATTGTTGTTAATGATTCTTCAAGGGTGGTTGATCCTATGGCTATTTTGCCTAAGAAAAGAGAGGCAAAGCCGAGTGCTGTGGTCAAGTCTCCTTTCATGAAAAAGTGTGGATCTTCTGAAGATGAAGGTAAACACAAAATAAAGAAAACTATATTGGATAATATATGTCATTTTTCTAATGATCTTGGTCACAATCACACTGAAGAACAAGCTTCTGAGTTTCATAGTTGGATTGAAACTAAAGTCAAGCACAATAACAAGTATGTACAATTTGTTTATTTTTAATTTTGGGTTTGTGTGAAATTGTTTGTTTCATTTTCTAAAAATTGTTTGGTTTTTTTTTTAGGTTTAAGAAATATGATGATAACAAGGTTGAGTCATTGATCGATTTCACTTTTATTTTTATGGATGAGAAGACGTGGTTCTACCGTTTGTATTTTCCTGGGCAGTTTGTTGATTCATCTGTGAATTTCTTTCTTTTTATGTTGTGTTTATCATTTTTTTTAAAAAAAAATTCAATGATTTGCTTCAATTATATATTATTGTGTTTTGATGGGGTAACTAGTTCCCACGGTCATTTTTTGTGTTTCAACGATATGTGTAACTAGTTACCCAAATGTATAATCTAATAGTTTAGCTGGGGTAACTAGTTTCCATAACTATTTTTTGTGTTGCAATGCTTTGTGTAACTGGTTACCCAAATGTATAATTTTAATGTTTAGCTGATGGTAACTTGTTACCCAAACTTTTAATTTTGTTGTGCAACTGATTGGAACTGGTTACCCTTTGTTTTTTGATTATGTTATGTTGTAAGTGGTAACAGGTTTTTTCATAGTGGTCTTATAAGCATTTATTTTTTAAAATGCAGCATATTAATGTCATGATGTATTATTTGAGGAGAAAGGTTAAGTTATGCAAAGGTTTGAAGAGGAGAGTCTCTACTATTGATAGTTGTTTTGGCCAAAATATTGTGTTCATGTTTGAGAAGTTTATGAAATCAGGCAGTGGTACATTTAACATTGATGACAGTTGTGTTCCTTTGAAGATTATGAGGGGCAAGTCATTGTTTTGCAGCTCTCACTGGAATCTACTTGATCATGTTCTTATTCCTGTTAATGTAAAGGATCTTTCTCATTGGCTTTTGTTTCATTTTGACATAAAGATGAGGTTGCTCATTATTTATGATTCTATGTCGAGGGCGAGGCATGAAAATTTGAGTTTACCTGTAATTGAAGCATTTGCTATAATGATTCCTCTTCTATTGGAAAATATTGGTTTTTATGATCGTCCTGATATAAATATTGATCTTAGTCCTTGTGACGTCGCTAAGAATGATGTTTTGCAATTGACTATTACTAAAGGCGTTCCTCAACAAGTTGAGTGGTGAGTTTTTTTTAAATTTTGTTTATCTTGTTTGTTGCTGATTTTGTTTATATGTTCTTAGTTTTTTTTTTTTTTTTTGCAATATTGCAGCGATTGTGGGATTTTTACAACTTATTTTGTCGAGCAATTAATTCTTGGAAAGGAAAAAGAGATGCCAAAAGATCTTGATGCTCAGTTGCTTCGCCAAGACTTTTGTTCTTAGCTTGTATTTTCATGGGAAGAAGAAACAAGAAGATGGATATTTGACTAACGATGAGTTTTGTGAAAAGCTTTTGGATAGGAGGCAGAATAGGAGGAAGACTGCTGCATAGATTTACTTAAGACTGCTGCATAGGTTATTTAGGAAGCTATATGAAAGGATATTAGATTTTTTTTTTATTTTGTCTATACTCTAGACCAGATCAGCTTTTGGAAATGATATTTGACTTTTGGAAATGATGACCAATAGTTAGTTGGATTCTTACATATGTTAAATTGCTACTATTGTAAGACATTGGTTACTTAAGAATATCTTATATATCTTTTGATATTTTTTTTGTTTTATTTATCTGTACATATTCAGTTAGTTTTTCAGGGATATTTTAATGGTAACCAGGTACTTTGTTTGGTCTACATATTACATACGAAAGGGTAGCTAGTTACCTTTGGTGCTTGATGTTTTCAGTATTTTTTTTTTGTGACAATTGTTAGAGCAAAGTACCCAGTTTCTTGTTTATTTTTTTATTTCACGATTTAAATTTATATTTTATACATATTCTATTTGTAAAGCAACTGAGATATTTTAATGGTAACCAGGTACTTAGTTTGGTCTTCATCTTATATTAAAGAGGTAACTGATTACTTTTGTTGCTTGATGTCTTTTTTAAAGCTACTGGGATATTCAAAGCAATTGGGCTATAATAACTAGGTCCCCAGCTGGGTCATCATGTTATATACAAAGTGGTATCTAATTACCTTTGGTAACCACTAATCCACAATGTTATGTTTAATTTTTAAAAACCATATTTTTTCGGGTGTAGGTTGCATAAATATTTAACAGACAACAAAAAAACCAACAATTTATTCTAAAAGGAATTTTATATGCTTTGTGTAATCATTCAATGTATTTGAATTTGTAATAGAGTTATTATAATACTCAATAACAATATATGAATATGAAATTCAATGATTTAATGAATGAAGCTATGATAGGGTAGTTTTGATGTAATATATTAAGCTATGACTTTTGCTTTTTCAGCTTGTTTGCCTTGTCAATTGGTAGATTCTTGCAAGTCTTCTTGTTATGTCCTGGTTGGCCACATTTTCCACAGGTGATTATCACTTTTGGTTCCCCTCTTGATATTATTACTTTCTTTCTTGGTCTTCCTGCAAGGATTGTTGCCTTTGGAGGAAGCACCACTATGTCTAAGTGTTGTGGGAGATTCCATTCATCTTTATGGGGCAAAGGATGAACATTTTCTTCATACAATGCTTTCAAAGTATATGTTTTGTAAAACTTTGCACAGTAATCATACACTCCCAAGTTTCTCTTTGCAAATACAATGACTGCATGCCCACAAGGCATTTTATCTTCTTGAAACCTATTACAAGTACATGTTCTATTGTGTATATTTACTGTGAAATTGGTCCCCTTTTCATCACAAACTTGATATTCTATTGTGTTGAAAGGCAAGACCTAAAAATACTTTTGTCATGAATTAGAATAAAATAATAAACATTTATGTACAATTAATGTTGATGGTATCCTGTTCCCCCTCTATGTAGTTTATTGCTTTTTTTTTTTGCTGTTACGCAAGGTAACTAGTTACCATCCACTGACAAATTAAAGAATAGAAAGAATAAGTTTAGTTGCATACCTCATACTTCATTTTTGAAACAATGTCATGTCTCAACTCATTTTCTATAGTTGTAGCCACTTTTGTGAATGTTCCGTGTGCATTATTTGAGTTGTTCCAAACCCACTTTTGAACCAAACTACTAAGACATTCAATCAAGATATCAATAGGGAGATTTCTTGCAGCTTTTAGTGCAGCGCTGAGCGATTCTGCGATGTTGGAAGTCATCATGGTGTATCTTTTTGTTGGTGAGTATGATCTTGCCCAAGTTTCATACTTGGCTTTCTATAAATAGGGTCTAATGCGTCTGTCAAGTCTATCAAGGCCTCTCATGTAGTGTTCGCATTTTGTTTTTGTGTATTCTTTTGCTGCTGCAATGAAATTCCTTTGTAGCTCCTCTCCATGGTTTCCATACTTGCTTTTCAAATTATTGAGCTAGTGATACATGCAAGCTCCATGGAACGCATTTGGGTACACTATATGTACTACATTGTCTATGCTCTTGTGTTTGTCAGAAATAATAGCCAATCCTGTGAAGGTGACCAGTTACTTTTATAAGATACTAAAAGAAATAGCATGTATTTGTGTATTGGATTTGGGTAAGCAGTTCCTTTTTCTATGTAAACCAAAATATATAATTGAAGCTATCATACCTTCGGGTTCTCCATACGTGTCTCTCAGTTTGGAGAAGAACCAAATCCAAGAGTTATCATTTTCAGAGTTTGCTATTCCAAAAGCCAAGACAAAAATGTTGTTGTTTGAATCTAATGTTGGTGCTGAAAATAGGTTGCCGCCATATGCATTTTTTAAGAAAGTTCCATCAACAAAAATTATAGGCTTCAAGTATCTCCAACCTATGATTGAGTTAGAGAAAGCTATGTCTAGGTATTTGAATTTATCGTCATTGTCTGTGAGTATATGTGTTAATGTTCCTGGATTTGCTTGCTTCAAAGATACATTGGCAACTTTTGATATGAATCATCGGGGTTCCCTCTTACTAGAAGCAAATCTATTTCTCTTGATCTCCATGCTTTTGTGTATCCCATGGTTACTCCAAAGTCATCATTCATGTCATTCATGATGTCATTTGTAGTATAATTTCTTTTGATTCACTTGTACTTATTCTTCATTAATTCCCCAATTATGATGCTTTTTTGCTTGCCTATGATCCTCCATAACAATTTCAACAGAGCAAGTATGATTTGGAATGAATTTTTGTACCTTGAATAAATCTTGATTTCTGTATTTAGATGCTCTCACAAACTAGCTGCATGTGTCATCTGCGCAGGTAACCAGGTACTCTCTCGGTTCTAATCTTTTTATTTTGAACTAGAAGTTATGTAGCATGGCATAGTAGCTAAGAGTTGATTTGATTGTGTTATTGTCCTTGTTTTCTTGTCCTTGCTCTATTTTGTTCACTCTGTAATCAGATATTACTATTTGGATTTCCTCAAATTTCTTTTTTCTTTTTGTATTGTCTTCAATTATAAAATCAGCTACTTCTTCAAGAAGGTGAGGTATGTATGCCACATTGATGCCCTCATTTGTTGTGCTTGACATTCCTTCTTCAAGTAACATATGTTCATTGATGAAAGCTTTGTTTGCTTGCATTAATAATGTTCCCACCTCCATTTCTTCTGCTGTAGCTTCTTGATTTGCTAGTTGAAGAGGGTTATTTTCATCACTTGATTCTTGAACTATAGTTACACACAATGGTAAGTCTGTTATTTTTGCAACAACTTTTTTCTTTATTTCCATGTAGAACAAAACTTAATTGTCTGTTTCATCCTTCATTGGTGGTGTTCCTTTGGCTACTTGATAATAAACTTCAATGGTTGCTCTTATTTCCTTTATCTCCTCTTTTATCAAATTTACCAAGTTGTCAAGAGAACAATTTTGTGGAATCAATATCCCAGTTATTGTGTACCCTTCATACTCATTTTTTTCATTCCAAATGCCTCCAAATTGAACCAAGGAAGTAGTATTTTCCATACCTGTAAAAAAATTCAAATTTTTAAGGAGTTAATTGGTTGTAACTGGTGAAGGTAATTAGTTACTTTAGTCTGTAATTACATACCTTACTAAAAAACTTAATTGAAAAAAATGAAAAATTTTCAAGGTAACTGGTTACTTTGTTGTTATTGAATGTTTTGGCATTTAGAATTCAGACCAATATCAAATGATTTTTTATTGAAAAGACAAATTAGAATTTAAAATTGTAACGACCCCAAATTCACTAATGAGGCTTAAGAGCCTTGGTTAGTGTGTCGGGAGGGCATTGCTGGGTTAAATGTGGTTTGCATGACTTTATTGACTTAAATGCATAATTATATGATTAATAATGTTTGTATAGTTGTGTTGATGATAATATGATATATATATGTGATATATGTGAGAACCACATTATTATGTGGGTGGATCTGCAGAGCATGACTCAAGGTGATCCTAGGGCTAGTTAGCGGGGAAAAGTCACAATAGGGCTTAACAGCTAACTTTGGATAAGTCAAGGGTATTTTAGGTATCGGGTAGCTATTTAGACTATCGGGTTATGAAAATAAATATATGGAGATATATTTGAGGTTAGGAGGTTTAGGCGGGAATATTAGGGATTTTACCATTTTGCCTCGGGAACAGTTCCGGCACCCCAAGCCTTGGGATTAACTTAACAAGCAAGACAAACTTAAGGAAAACCATAGAAAGAAATATTAGACCGACTTTTTCTCAGCTCTTCTCTTTTTCTCTCTCTCAAGGAAAAACAAAGAAAAAGGAACACTGAAATCTTAAGGGAAACAAGCTGGGAATTTCTGAGAATTGAGCTGGATTTCTGAGGCTTAGTTCAAGACCTATTTAGGGAAATCAAATCAAGGTTAAGGTAAGGATTTAAACCCTGTGTTTTCTGAAGTTTAACCATGAGTTTTTAGTTGGTAATTGAGGTTATTGTCCAATTGATGTTTAGGGTGGAACTTGAGCTGGAAAACATTGGGAATCAGCTGGGTTTTGGTTAGAGGAAGGATTCTATTATCAAGGTAAGCATAAATTTATGAATTAGTGGTTTGAGTTTGGGATTTTGACTAGTTAGTTTGAGTGGTTATGTTCTTAAAGGTTCAGTGATTAAGAGTGGGATTTCCATGAGTTTTAAGTTGAATTTCCTGTTGAGTTGTGTAGCTTAAGTTGGTCTATGAGTTTTGGTAATGTTGGGTGTTGAAATAGGAGGCTTAGGAGTGGTTTTGGCTGAGGTTTTGAGCTTTGAAATGGTGGGTTTTCTGGGCACGAAGGGAAGGTTCGCGGCTCTGTTCTAGAGCGCTACGGCCCTAGGATGAAGATGAGCCAAGGAGGCTCGGCCAGGGGTGAGAGCCGCAGCGCCCATTGCAAGGGTCGCGGCACGTGTCTTTGCTCAGGGTGGCCCTTGGTTCTGTTTTGAGGCTAGGGCCACGGCTAAGCTTCAAGGACCGTATCCCTTAGTTGTGCACTTAGACTTTTGGGGATTTTAGGTATGGGAATGTGGTCTAGTATACTCGGGATTGATTTCACCACCGTGCTTGGTGGAAATCGGATTCCCGGAAGTTAGTTTTGTAACTGGAAACCTATATTTGAGTATTAATGGAACTCTATACATTGGTTGTGACTAGGTGATAAAAGCTAAGGCTCGGGAAAGGATCGTGCTTGAGGAGTGTTGCTCATAAACAGTAACCGTAAAGACTAAAGGTAAGAAAACTGCACCTGGTTGAGTATATCTGACGGGACTAAGGATTCCCTATTGTGAATGCTTGAAAAGACGGTATTATGCCATGCAAGCTATTTAGTGAACCAACGACCTAAGGGTGCCAAGGGTTACACTAACGCACAGGGCGCGGCTCAGCCACTGGTAGCCGAGGATAGCTTAATATGCACTGAGCTCGGTTTAAGCGGACCGGAGTCAGTGGGATAAACAGAGGGTGCGGCCTAAGTTGTTGGCCCTGATTATTATGTGATACAAATGTTATAAGTGTTTGATTGCATCCATGACTCTGAATATATGTTGATTGACTATTGTGGATTATCTTATGAGAGTTCATGTTTAGTGAGTTTGTCATTTGTTTCTACTGTTTGTGTTGCACATGTTTTCTTGCTGGGCCTTGGCTCATGGGTGCTACGTGGTGCAGGTAAAGGCAAGGGCAAGCTTGATTAGCCTTGATTGGAGAGCTCTGCGAGTGGAATGTACATGGTCAGCTGCTCAGCCACCACGGTTGAGGTTTAGGCAGGGACGTGAGACCCAAAGATTGTCTATTTTGCCTTAGTATGACTAACAGTTGTTTATGTATCTTCAAAAGTCTTTAAACCAACTTTTAATGCTGTTTCTTTTGGAATCCCGTGTATATAACTGTTCAATTGTATAAACTGAAACTTTTGAGGCCAAAATCTTTTTAACCCTAACTCACTCATGTTTAGTGACACATTTTCAAATTAATGACTTGATTAGCAAGTCTTGCACCTTTAAAAATGCACAGTGTAGCGGTCTTGGCTATCCAGGGCATTACAAAAATAATCATAGTTCTTGTTTGTTGTCAACTTTTGGTCACTAAATGTAACCATATTAGTAGGATTAAATAATTTTTTTTTCAAATTTCAAGTTAATAAATTGTTTATTTTTAAATGCACATCATGAACTTCATCATTATCATGATAATCAGTACAATAGCTATGAGAAAAGTATAAAATTAAGGGTTCTAGAATATGTACAAGAATTAGGAATTTAATAGATTTGAAGTTGAAGAAAATAAGATTAAAATAGGAATTGACAGAGAAAGATTTTACAAACCTTTGTTTCTTGGATGCTTTGGATGCTGGAGAAGCTCCTCGCCGTAGATGCACGTGTCGGAGATGTCGAAGAGTGTAGCAGAACCGATTGGAGGTTGCCAATTGTTGCTGGAGGTTGTCGATTGGAGTTGGCTGGAGGTTCGTGATTGTCACTGGAATTGATTTTGAGTGTTGATTTTGATCGGATCTTGAGGATGTATTCAAAGATTCAAAGTTTTTGCCGGAGGTGAAATGTGTTGCTGAAGATGAGTGTTCTTGCTGAAGAAAAAATTAATGTTGGGGATGTTTTTGATCGACTCAAATTTCAGCAAAGGAGTATTTGCAACTTTAATTACCATAGTACCCGTCTATTTTGGCTGATGTGTTTTTGTTTATTTTTTTTTTCCAATATGGTATAACTTTTCCCAGAACCTCATTTTTTTAATTAAATTTGTCCATACAAACTAAGAAAAGTTTAATTACCATATTTTTGCACATTAATGACTAAAAATCCATATTTAAGAAAAAATCCCTTATATTAAATGTGATTGTGGGCCCATTTTCGTGAAAAAATGAATTTTCGTAATTTTGACACGTTGATGGTATAATTGCAGTTAAATGTGTTGTGTGATTGAGACCACATTATTAGTGGATATATTAGTGATATTCAGCTCGAGTCGAGCCTTTAGAGCAATTTGGTGGAAAAGTCACAACAGGGATTTTTACCTGGCTAAGCGAGCCAAAGGTGTATTTTGGTAATTTTTGTGTATGTTGGGAATTATTGGAACATTATTTGAGGAGATATTAATACTAGTGGTATTAGTAAATTAATTGGGCAATTAGGGGTGTAAATTGAGGTATAGTGGGATTGGTGACAAAATGACCAATTTTCCCTTGGGACAAAGCTTCGAGGTTTGGTGGGGCAAGGGGTAAAATGGTCTTTTACTAGGAAAATAGATCAAATTGAATTAAGATGAAGCAAACCTCACACACTCACGTTAGTTTTGGTTCCTTTCATTGAATGGTTTCTTTCTTTAGGGATTTTGAAGCCAGGGAAACTAGAGCTAAGTTTGGAGAATTTGAGGAAGCTTGGAGGAATTAAGTGGCAAGCAAGAAGATTAAAAGTTGTTGGAGACTCCAAAATCAAGCTAGGATTTCAGAATTCGGAGGTGAATTCATTTTCCTTCTCTTGGGTGTTCTTGGTAGTTAGTGTGAGAGTTTATAGGAATTTAAAAATTATTGTTGGTTTTTGGTGGTTTTGGATGCTACATTTAGACTAGAAATTAGTTTAGAATTGTTCAAAGGCTTGAAATTGTTTTTGGTGGATTGAATTTCTGTTGGATATTTGGATTTTTTGGAGTTTAAGTTGAGCTGAGACTCAAATATGGCCAAGTGTAATTTCAATGAGTTTTGGAGCATTTCTGTGGAAGTTAGTGGTTAGTTGTTGTTTGCTTATGTTTTATGATGGACTTTGTGGCCTGTAGCTGGCTAGAAATACCTGCTTGGGTTGAGTTTCAGCTCTAGATATGCAGGGGAATTGTAGTTTCTGGTTTTGGGGAAGAACATGTTGGTTTCTAGGTACTTTGGGTTTCTAGTGACCTAGCGCGACCGCACTAGGGTCCTAGAACCTTAGGAATTGGTTTTCATTTTGGGGTTCCAAGTTAGTGGCACGACAATGCTAAGCTAGGGCACGACCACGTCAGTACCCCAGAAAGCCCAAACTTTCTGGGGGTGCGTCAAGTGCTCCAAAAGGTGGTTTTGTTATTTTAAAGACTAGGTCTCTAGAAGTTCGGGAACTTATTTTGTGGCCCACTTAGGGGCTCGGGGGACTTTTCTAACGTCCCAAAAACTAGGGAAAGCTAGTCTTAAGTATAAGGTCTGGGGTGAGGCTCGAGATTTGGAGTTAATCCCTAATAAGAGTATGTTTATGTTGTGACTTGATTACTGCAAGGCTAAGGATCAAGATTGTACTTGAGGTCGTATCTTCTATAGTAAGAAACTCGAGGTAAGAATATTGCACCCTAGTTGTGGTTAGGGTTTAGGCCCCTATTAATAAATATGACTATGACTCTACTTATGATTATCTGGTTAGACATGCTTGTATATGTTCCATTTGATTGTGCGTTATGAAATTTATATGTTTGATGATATCTAATCTGAAAGCTCAGCTTAAGGGCGTCGGGGACGGCAATAAGTGTGTGGAACGCAAGCCATTTCACTAGGGCAACCTGTTAGGAGTGTGTCCTAAAAGCATGTAAAGACATTTGTTTTTTCTATGAATAAATAAATACAATGGTTTATTATTATTTTCATATTTAGATTGTTAAATTATTGTTTGAATAATTTTGTAAATATCAGAAAAATTCCATATTCATTATTGAGGATGTGATCTTGTATTAGTACGAGAGAATTAAGGTCACATGAATGAATTAAAGTTATGGAATTCTTTAATTGGAGTTGTAAGTACGGTTTACTGAGTATCATAATGATACAAATAATCTAGATTCGGATTATTGATGTGGAAAGACATCTCGGTAAATGTGCTTTATATAATATGATTCTATATGACATGGACCGATATGAATTAAAGTCTTTATCCAAAAACCATTTAATAATAAAGACTTGTAATTCATATCATAACAGATGATCATTTATAGATCAACCTAAATCCTGAGTGTTCATGAACTCCTGTTCATGTTTATTAAATCTTTTGATTCATTCGTTAAGGTCTCTTCAAAGAATGAGGCTAATGACTTTTGTTTTGGAGATTTAATATCATGGATGGCTGGGAACATGTATCAACAATACGGAATCTAATCTTTCCTAACGGATCGTATATTAGTTCCCTTAAGGGTTAATTCTGGAACTGAATGATTTTGAGCTCAAATCTATAATTAGATTATAGATTAATTATTCACTAGTGAATTAATGGTACTTAAGGAATAAGAAGTAAATTAGAAAGGTTGAATGGTAATTCTCCCATTCTAATTTATGAACTAATTAATTAGAGGGTTAAACTATTGTAAGATGGTTATATCAATGGATGACTTAAGAAAAAGATTTATGTAAAAGTATATCTATAACATAAAGAGTGCAATTCTGAATTTATAGTGGAATAATATCAGAATTAATAAATTAACTATTATAATTAAAGAGTTTAATTATTTAGTTTCAATTTATTGGAGCATAATGTTATAGGTCCATGGTCCCCGAAATGGCTCAAACAATTACTGTCAAAGGGAAATGCAAAAATGGGCAAAAAGGACTTATGTGATAAGTAAAATATTTTTCTATCTATCAAATATAATTATTGTTTAATTATGTGTAATTAATTAATTAAGAATTAATTAATTATTTGATTTAACAAAAATATAATTAATTTTGAATTAATTTATTTTTGGGATTTTTGGTATTTAAATAATAATAAAAATTGGGAAAAATCACATGCCTGCACAGGCATGTGGTTCACGTGTGGCACAGTGCACAGGCACTGTGCTACACGCATAAGAGATGGACTTAGTCTCTTGATTCCACAATTTTAGTTATTTAAATATTAAATAAATAATGAGATATTTTAATATGATTAAAATATTATTATTTAAACAAAAATCTAATAACTAATCAGTTATTTTTAATTTGTTTAAAATAACAAATATTTATTACATATTGGATATCAGTTTTCACAGAACGTAATTTTTCAGGGATAGAAAAATATCTAGGATTCTCTCAGAGAAAAGAGAACAGTGACAAAAACAAAGGTTATTGTTCTTCACAAAACCTAGGTCCAAACTTTATCAGATCTCATGTGTTGAGAACATCTGATAAATAGTTATTGCCTATTATTTGTATAGCGAGCCCATACTCGTTCTTTGTGTGCCTGAGAACATTTTGGAAGATCTTGGTGTGAGATCTCAAGGATTCAGCCATACGAAAAGATAGCAGCAAGGAAGTACTTGAGGTAATCTTTCTATTCTTGTCCTTGATTCAATATATATATGAGTGTGAAGAAGTAGATCTAGAAATCTTATGGGATTAATTTGACAATTTGATTGTTATTCCACTGTGCATAATCTCTGATTTGATCAATAAAAACCAACAAATGGTACCAGAGCCATCTTCACATATATATGTATTGAATCTGTGTGGGTTTAATTTTATGCATTTATTTATTTTGATGAATGAATGGATGGCTTAATGTGATTAAATGCGTGGGAGTGTCTAGAGTCAAACCTAAATTTTTCCGCTTAGGCCGATTTATCTTGTAATTACTTTTGGGAGTTTTAAATTCCTTGCAAATGTTTATTTTGGGATCCTGTGTATAGACTCAAACTTTTAAATGAAAATAACTATTCATGTGATCAAAATTTGTAAACCCTAACTCGTTAATTACCCTTAGTTACACGTTTATATCCAAATGACTTGATTAGCAAGTCCACCACTATTTAAAATACACAATGTAATGGTCTTGGCTATCCAGAGCGTTACAACTTGGTATCAAAGAGGTCTAGGTTTAATGGTTCCTGAAGACTGGCTGGGCATGTACACTCGCTGCTAAAAACAAGCTCGACTCAAGGTTTGGTAACTACTTATGTGGTTATGTGTGTTTAACTGCTTAAATAAGATATAAATGCATTATCAGCCTATTTAATAGGAAGCATGAGATATACTGATAGGGTTTGGCCCTTGACTGCTATGTGTACATGAAAAGGCATGCTTATTACGATTGTTATTGTATGTTAGGAAACTGAAATGCTTATTAGCATTGTGGTTGCATATATTTGTTTAATTGTTGGTATTGGACCCTGGGGTGACTTCTAAAGCTTGTTGTCATTGCCTGATTAGATGAGTCATTGATTGAAGATATACTTGGAGAGTTATGCCTCCAAGGCAATCAATTTTTACTAGTCGGCACTGAGTTCAAGACTAGAGATGATAACTAGGGTCAGAATCCTCTGCCAGTCCTTGAGAAGTGGGAGCAGATGCTTGCTGATATGCAAGCCAGACTTCAAAGTCAAGAGGAAGAGATTTGCTTACTGTGACAACAGGTTCCGCCAGGGAACGCTGCACCAGACATGCCACCTGTCATGGCACCAGCCATACAGTAGCGTGAGATTTAAAATAGGTGCGAGCCACTATACGAGAGATTCAGGAAGTAACACCCTCCAACCTTTGAGGGAGGACCAAATCCACTCAAGAGTGAGCAGTGAGTGAGCCTAACTACCTCTATCATGGATTTTATGAGGGTGGTAGGTAATGACAGAGTGGCTTGTGCCACCTTTATGTTTCGGGACGATGCTCAAATTTGGTGGGAGGTGGCATCCTAGACTTGAGATGTTTCTACCATGAGTTGGGATGAGTTCAGAGATCTTTTCAACAAGAAGTATTACAGTAATGCGGTTATAGCAGCGAAGGTGAAGGAGTTTACCAGTTTGATGTAGGTAGTATGACAGTCACCGAGTATGCTTTGAAATTTGATAGTCTGGCTAAGTTTTTACATGATCTAGTGCCTCCAAACGCAGACAGGCAAGACAGATTAGTTCAGGGACTGAATGCTATGATAGCTTGGGATGTTCATATTACATCAGTACCTAGGGAAACTACTTATGCTCAGGTGGTTGAGAAATTCCTCACAGTTGAGGGGGTAGAGAATAAGATATGGAGGTAGAGTGTTGCACGATGTGATGTTTGGAGGGTAGTGCCTCCATTTGTAGGATCTGATAGGGGCAGAGGCTCTAGTGACCAGAACAGGAAGACCCTTGACACCTCAACCACTGTCAGTCTTGATATGAGGTGTCGGGGTGTTCAGGGTGGTAATGAGACATGGAGGAGTTACCCAGAGTGTGCTAGGTGTAGAAGGCGCCATCAAGGCGAATGTCGGGCGAAGGCATGCTATTTGTGCGGGTGGTTGGACATCTCAAGAAATACTGCCCGAGCTTGAATTACCAAGGAAGGCGGACAACTTGACTCCAACTCGAGTGTTCACCCTGACTCAGGCAGAAGCTGAGGCTAGTCCTTCAATGGTGACAGGTCAACTTTTGAGTGCTGACACTTCATATACTGTATTGATTAATTCTAGTGCTACACACTCATTTGTTTCTAGTAGAGTGATTGATATATATTGTAGACCTTGTGATCATGATACTGTGGGAATTGGGGAGTTCTTGCGTACTAGGGAGCTGGTAGTCTCTAGGAGATGGGTTAGATCATTGCCAATTGTGGTGGACAACAAGGAACTATCAGTGGATTAGATTGAGTCGGGCATGGATGATTTTGACATGATTTTGGGAATGGATTGGTTAGCCAGGTACGGGGCGACTATAGACTGCAAGAACAAGATGGTGAATTTTGAACCTGAGGTGAGGACCCCCTTCATTTTTGGTGGCACTGTGCATGGACCCCATATACCTATGATATCAAAATTGAGGGCTAGAGACCTATTACAAGGAGGTTGTATAGGAATCCTAGATAGTGTGCTGGATACCACTAAGAACATGCCAGTGGGACCATATGAGACCAAATTAGTGTGTGAGTTCTTAGATGTGTTCCCTAAGGACCTACCGATACTGCCACCACGCCGGGAGATTGAGTTCGTCATTGAGTTGGCGCCAGCTACTGAACCAGTGTCGAGGGAACCATACATAATGGCTCTAGCAGAGCTGAAGGAGTTGAAGGTACAATTACGAGAATTATTAGATCTGGGATTTATCTTCTCACCGTCGGGTGCTCCGGTTTTGTTTGAGAAGAAGAGGGATGGGGCCCTGGGGATGTGTATAGATTATAAGGAGTTGAACAAGCTGACTATTAAGAACAAGTACCTACTACTAAAGATAGACAACTTATTCGACCAGTTGTAGGGTAAGAAAATTTTCTCAAAGATTGATCTTCGATTTGGTTATCACCAACTGAGGATCAAGGATGAGGATATTCCAAAGATGGCTTTTCGCACTAGGTACGGGCATTACGAGTTTCTAGTCATGTCATTTAGGTTGACCAATGCCCCAACAATGTTTATGGATTTGATGAACAGGGTGTTCAAGGATTATTTGGATTGGTTCGTGATTGTCTTGATCAACGACATCCTGGTTTACTCCCGTTCAAAAGCAGAGCATGACAAGCATCTCTGGTTAGCATTACAGAGATTAAGGGAGCACCGATTGTATGCCAATTTTAAAAAGTGCGAGTTTTGGCTACCGCAGGTGACATTACTTGGTAACATTATTATTTGAGACGGGATTAAGGTAGATCCGACCAAGGTGGAAGCAGTTAGGGATTGGCCGAGGCTAAGGAACACCTTGGAGATTAGAAGTTTCCTTAGGTTGGCAGGGTATTATGGGTGCTTTGTGAAAGTATTCTCAAAGATTGTTACACCACTGACAGAGTTGACATGGAAGAGCTTGAAGGTCTTATGGTCAGACAGATGTGAGAATAGCTTCCAGGAGTTGAAGCGGTGGTTGATTACTGCTCTGGTGCTGAGCCTTCCTTCAAATGAGGATAAGTTTGTGGTGTACTGCGATGAATTGAGACTGGGGTCAGGATGTGTGTTGATGTAGACTGGGAAGGTTATTGCCTACATATTGCGACAATTTAAGGAATATGAGCACTGATACCTTACTCACGATTTGGAGTTAGCAGTGGTGGTATTTTCATTGAAAGTGTGGCGACACTGTTTGTATGGAGACAAGTGCGAGATATACACCGATCATAAGAGCTTGAAGTATTTCTTCAGCCAGAAGGACTTAAACATGAGACAGAGACGTTGGCTAGAGTTGGTAAAAGATTATGACTGAGAGATTCTTTACCATCCAGGGAAAGCCAATGTAGTGGCAGAAGAATTGAGTCGGAGAGGCCCAGGAAAATTTTTTAGTTCGAAGGAGTTAGCCAAAGACATGACTAGAGCAAGGATAGAGTTGGCGGTGGACCAGTTGGCCAATATTTCCTTGTAGTCCACTCTCCTTGAGAGAATATAGTAGGGCAAGATGATTTATTCTCAGTTGATGAAGCTTAGAGAGGATGTCCTAGCTGGAGTAGCTAAGGATTATTCCATTACAGGGACGGGTTTGCTGAGATAAAATGATCGAATTTGTTTTTGATGAATGTGGGTATCATATGAGAGATCCTTGATGAATCTCATACCACACCGTATTCACTACATCTAGGAACCACGAAGATGTATCAGGATCTAAGGTCATTGTATTGGTGGCCTAGGATGAAGGAGGATGTGGTTGACTATGTGGCGAAGTGTCTAACCTGTCCGCAGGTGAAGGCTGAACAGCAGTGGCCATCGGGGCTGTTACAGCCTTTATATATTCCCAAGTGGAAGTGGGAAGACGTTACTATGGATTTCATAGGAGTCTTACCCAGGACAGTGGGGCAACATGACTCGGTATGGGTGATAGTGGACATATATGCCAAGTCAACTCATTTTCTATCAGTGAGAAGAAACTATACTTTGGACCAGTATGCAGAGTTTTATGTGAGAGAGATTGAACGCCTCCATGAGGTTCCAAAATATATAGTGTCGGGCCAGGATCCCATTTTTTCGTCCAAGTTTTGAGGAAGCCTGTAGAAGGCTATGGGGACTCAGTTGAAGTTTAGTACAACTTATCATCCTTAGACAGGCAGACAGTCTAGGAGGATAACTCTGATATTGGAGGATATGCTTAGATCATGCATACTGGATTTTGAGGGGTCCTAGAGTAAATATCTTCCATTGATTGAGATTTCATACAATAACAGCTACCAATCAACGATTGGAGTAGCTCCATATGAGATTCTATATGGAAGGAAGTATAGGTCACCCATTCAATGGAATGAAATGGGAGAAAGGAAGTATTTGGGTAATGAGATGGTTCAGAGGACTAACGATGCTATTAAGAAGATTTGAGCATGAATGCTCGCCTCACAGAGTAGACAGAAAAGCTGCGCTGACCCTAAGAGTAAGGACGTGGAGTTCCAGATAGGGGACCACGTATTTCTGCGAGTTTCACCACTGTGGGGAGTAAAAAGGTTTCTGAAGAAGGGCGAGCTGAGCCCTAGGTTTGTAGGACCTTTTGAGATTCTGGAAAGGATCAGGAAAGTAGCCTATAGATTTGCTCTACCCCCATCATTATTAGGAGTTCATGATGTGTTTCACATCTCAATGCTTCAGAAGTATGTGTGAGACACAACCCACGTGATAGGTTATGAGGATCTGGAGATACAGACATATTTGTCTTATGAGCAGTAGCCAGTTCAGGTCCTAGGCAGAAAAGACAAGATTCTGAGGAACAAGAAGATTCCTCTAGTTAAAGTTGTATGGATAAACAACAAGGTCGAGGAAACAACCTGGGAGCTAGAGTCAAATATGAGGGATCAGCATCTCGAGCTATTCAGGTAAGTTTTGAGAACAAAATTTTAATTAGGAGGGGATAGGGTTAACATCCTAAATTTTCTATTAAGGATTAGTTCCTTGATTGGCGTGCCAAGAGAGCATAAATGGATTTATCAATGAATTTAATTGAATATATGTGTATTAAATGTGATTGCGAGCCCATTTTCGTGAAAAATGACATTTTCATAATTTTGACCCATTGAGGGTATAATTGTAATTATATGTGTTGTGTAATTGAGACCACATTATTATGTGGATATATTAGCGATATTCAGCTCGAGTCGAGCCTTTAGAGCGATTTGGCGGCAAAGTCACAAAAGTGATTTATACCCAGCTCGAGGCGAGCTAAGGGGGTATTTTGGTAATTTTTGTGTATGTTGGGAATTATTGGAACATTATTTGAGGAAATATTAATACTATTGGGATTAGTAAATTAATTTGGAAATTAGGGGTGTAAATTGAGGTTTAGTGAGATTGGTGGCAAAATGACCAATTTGCCCTTGGGACTAAGCTTTGAGGTTTAGTAGGGCAATGGGTAAAATGGTCTTTTACCAAGAAAATAGATCAATTTGAATTAAGCTAAAGCATACCTCACACTCAGGTTAGTTTTGATTCCTTTCATTGAATGGTTTCCTTTTCGAGGGGTTTTGATGCTAAGGGGAACTAGAAGCTAAGTTTGGAGAATTTGAGGAAGCTTGGAGGAATTTAGTGGAAAGCAAAAAGATTAGAAGCTATTGGAGATTCCAAAATCAAGCTAGGATTTCAGAATTTAGAGGTAAATTCGTTTTCCTTCTCTTGGGTGTTTTTGGTAGGAAGTGTGAGAGTTTATAGCAATTTCAAAATTATTGTTGGTTTTGGGTGGTTTTGGATGCTAGATTTAGAATAGAAATTAGTTTAGAATGGTTGTAAGGCTTGAAATTGTTGGTGGTGGATTGAATTTTTCTTGGATATTTGGATTTTTGGGAGTTTAAGTTGAACTGAGACTCAACTATGGCCAAGTGTAATTTCAATGAGTTTTGGAGCATTTCTGTTGAATTTTGTGGTTAGTTGTTGTTTGCTTATATTGTATGATGGATTTTGTGGCCTGTAGCCGACTGAAAATACCTACTTGGATCGAGTTTCAGATTTGGTTATGCAGGGAAATCGCGGTTTATGGTTTTGGGGAAGAACATGTTGGTTTTTGGGTATATTTGGGTTTTTGGTGACCTAGCGCGACCGTGCTAGGGTCCCAACACCTTAGGAATTGCTTTTAATTTTGGGTTTCAGAGTTAGTGTCGTCGCCGCACTAAGCTAGGGTGCGACCGCTCTAGTACCCCAGAAAGCCTAAAGTTTATGGGGGCACAACCGTGCCAGGTGCCTCGAAAGGTGGTTTTTCTGTTTTAGGGACTATGGCTCTAGGTGTTCGGGAACCCATTTGGTGGCCCACTTGGGGGAAGTTTCTAACGTCCCGAAAACTGGGGAAAAGTAATCTTAAGTATATGGTCTAGGGTGAGGCTCAGGATTTGGAGTTAATCCCTAATGATAGTATATTTATGTTTTGACTTTATTACTCCAAGGCTCGAGATCCGGATCGTACTAGAGGCCCTATCTTCTATAGCATAGAACTCGAGGTAAGAAAATTGTACCCTAGTTGTTTGGTGGGGATTGTTTCATGGACCTCTCATACACTGGTTCAAATCCATGAATTTGTATCGCTAGACTTGCTGGCACCTGTTGTGTTACTGCTAGTGCGGGTTGTGCTGGTGGCACTTGCCCAGCGCAAGCCAATTATTCCTCTCTCGCCCTTACCTTCTCTCTCAACCTTGCCACTTCTCCTGATAGGTCATTAGCAGCGGGTGCTGCTACATGCACCTCAAGAATGTTAGCCATGGGATGTTTTAGGTCCTTAGGGATGTCAACCATGTTCGGGTTAGCGGCCGCACCACGACCCCTGCCCCTTCCTCTTCCTCAGCCAACTCCTCTCCCTCTACCCCTTACTGTTCCTCTAGTTGAGAAGATGGAATTCTAAAGTCCAAATGGATTCGATAATGAGAAAAGAGTGAATCTAATTCTTAGTGGCTCTACTACTAGAAGTAATAGCGAAAGAAAACTACTACTTTAATGCTAACAAAACAAACACAAAACAACACAACTTATGACACGGTGAGTTAAGTCTTTTTACAATATTAACTGATCATGTTTGTAAATAATTAAACAAAAAAGACAAGAGAACCCTTGGCCTAAAACAATGTCATGGTTGAACCCTATATACCATTTCCATTTAAGAATTTCTATTTTTGTTTACCACATGATTCATCAATACAATACTAACATGTCTTTCTAATGATGAAATAAACAGTATAACATCAACATTCTCATGATTCAATTTTACACAACACTCCCTAAACAAGAAACATGCTTATTAAAATTCAAGAGAAATAAAATGAATCAAATAATATGGCTAGGTCGAATATGAACCCAACAATGCACTTTTGTTTTTCCAAAATTTAATTAAAACCTAATCATGCTTCTAATCAAGAGATTATCACCATACACATATTTATCAAAACTACATGATCAAACATGGACATATTTTCTCAAAGCATCAAATACTAATCCATGACCATAAACAAGAATTAAATCATTATCAAATCAACAAAAGGGTAGTTGTAAGGCCCTAAACTCTAGGGACCGTTACAATGTACCTTATAAACAGTGCTAAACTCGCTAATCGAGTCATTTGGCCAAAATCGTGTAACTAAGTATGATTAGCGGTTTAGGGATTTAAAATTTTGATTAAGATATAACATTTCATTAGAACGTTTACTGTATACATTGGGATCCCAAATATATAATTTAAAGGTCTATTACAAGAAAATATTTACAACCAGCCGATCTAAGCGGCAAAACAAGGTTTAACCCAAGTTCCTCTTTCAACCCTCGGCCGTGCCGGTCCAGCAGCTGCATATGTACACATTGTCACCTAAGCTCTCCAACTCAAGGATGGTCCAGCTTTCTTTTTCCTTTACCTGCACCACATAGCACCCGTGAGCCAAATCCCAGCAAGAAAACTCAATATGTTCATGAACAGTCATATCATGAAATCAAATCATAAGGCACACGCCTAGCAAATACAGCCCTATTCAAGCAGGCAAACGAGTTCACGTAATGATGAATATACAACATGTGACGACCCTAAGGTAGGGTACGTCCTCCACATACTTGTAATTCTAGGGTTTACATGTTAGGCACTTGACCAAAATAATTAAATTAAATAATACTAAGAAATACAGAAAAGATTCAAAACTTTTATATAAACTTATTAATAGAAATTATTACACGTATGAATACTTTAAATTTAATGTAGCCATATGAAAACTCTAAACCACTATTGCATTGCTACTGAGTCCGTGCTCCACAAGTTGCTCAACAGCTAAAGCCACACTTGGAAAAATGTTGGCAAATAACATAATGAGCTAACGCTCAGTAAGAAAATCTCATGCATACACATACACATGAATGTCGTGAGTTTATAGTGCACATGTACTAATATGCTGACTTATATACTTATGCATTTCATTTATTGCTCATGCACTTTCAAACTTTACTTTTATGCTCGTTCTTTTAGTTTCACATTTTTATGGGCCCAATATCACTTGTGCACACTGTTTGATTCGGCCAATGCTTGCAGGGCTTGTTACACATATCATATAGAATCCCATGGGTTCTCCTCCGCCTAGCCATCATCGTAGCTAGGCTCATCATAACACTCATTTCATCGTTGCCATAGCTGCCATACTTATTACACATATGGAGGAGAAAGACGGAAACATGGAAAACATATCTGAATGGTCAACTCTGACCTAGCCCATACGAGTGGGCAGCCACTATAAGCCTTATAGACCTCCGTCTTCTTTACTGAAATTACTTAATTTCTTCATCAAAACAGTGGCACCCTTTTTAACATCTTATTATCACTTTGCTTAAGCCTTGTGTCATTAAAATGTTCAACTTTACATAAGACTTTTTCAAGGCATTTCATAACTTTTCTCATATTCATATGCATGGTCTTATATCACATAATAATGTATCACATAACTATACATGCCATGCATATGTGTAGATGCTGAAATGCCAATGTTCAGGTTCATGTTCATGATTCATGTTTGATGGTATTCAATCAAGGCATTGTATCACATCTCATATAACTCGAAACATCTTTAGTCATAATACATGAGGCTTTGGGTTGGTGGCGTTGTTATACCTTAACGTAGAGCTATGGCTCAGGTCTAAGGTTTCCAGCCTAAAAACTTAAATGCTTCATATATCATAACACATAACAAAAATCATGAACATAAAAGTAATCCACATATTCATCAACATAAGAACACATACTTGCACATAATTCATATCAATCTTAACCAAGTAAGACATATTTCATATATCACGAAATTCATCAATTACATATCACACAACACCTTTATGATATTCATATAACCATTCTTCACATACTTATCATATGCATCATCATCATACCATACTTAACTCATCAGATGTACACAATCAATGTAGTCATGCATCTTACACATAAGCATAAAAGGTGAGATTTACTTATCTTAGGTCCTTAGCTTATTTTAAAATTGCTCACCAAGAGTCAATCAATCAAATCCATACAAATCCTATTCAAGGCACATCATTTATTAAATTCTATCAAAATCGTAAATATACACTATTGATAGTGTATATTAACAATACCATAAACTATATAAATGATAATAATAATTATTATCAACGTAATTCAAATAATTCTTCATATAAAACCATGCTTTAAACCTTGCTCATAAGATAATGTACTCTTATGATAATAATAATAATAATAATAATAATAATCACAACAACAATAATAATTATCGTCTATAAATAAACTTATTTCAATATTAATAACAAAATACTTCAATAGCAATACGTATATGAATGTATATATTAAAATAGTCATTTTATAAAAGAAATCATATTTTTAACATAAAATTGTAATAATCAATATAATGATAATAATATAAATATAAATATTTATATTATTATTAATTAGTCATAATATCAATTCCAGTGATATAATAAATATACTTTCTCCAAAATTCACTGGTCTTACAAATATTAATAACTGTAAGAAACTAATATTTGATATTATTTTAATATTCAAATATTAACAAAAATATTAATATACAATAATAATGGTTAAATAATAGGTTTATTATAAATCACACTTTTCATATATATATACATGAATCTGTATTCTTGATTTACTTAACAAAACAATAACAATAATAATTAAAATTAATTAATCATAATAATTTCCATATTAATGGAAAATCAATTAAATATGTATTTTTTATAATTTATTTAATATTTAATATTTTCTAGAAAATTGGACAGCACAATGGCTATAAAGTGGACAATCCCAAAATCAAAACCTGTATCAAAAATACATATAATCCCAGACAGACAGTATAATTACAGAAAATATTCCATATATCAATAATATATAATTATATACTATAAATACACATAATAACAATTACTCTAATCAATCACAATTAAATCACAATATATAGGTCAAAGAAATTATACCACAATGATCGGGTTCCACAACAAGTCAAATGGTGATTTTCTAAAACTCAAAACGTACTTCGGAACCTCGAACACTAAGTTTCGACTGTCGGTCTACAGTGGATCGCGGTGGCTCGTGGTGGGCCCACCACCCAACTATGGTAGATGTAGGAACAATTTATTGGGTTTTGAAGCCCACAACACGAGGAACACGATGGTGGTGACGGATTGGCAAACGGATGCCCGAGGTGGCCGAATCGCAACTTTGAAGTCGCGCGGTGGCCGAACTTAAATCGACCAGTTGAGGTTTTTAATCGGCGAGTGAGCTCTAGATTCCTGCGTGGTTGATAGTTCGGAGGCCTCTGAATCCAACGGTCTGACACGTGGCTATAAACGGTGACCGCCGGTGGATGTTCGGTGGTCGGGCAGACGCACGCACGCGAGAGAGACAGAGAGAGGCTCGAGTAAAAAGAAAGGTTGAAGCCTTTTATTTATTTATTTTTTTATTTTAATTTTTAAAATTACACTTGGACCCAAAATACTAAAATTCTTTTCAAATAAGCCCTTTAGCAAAACTTTCTTAATTTTATAAAAATCCCCAATTGAAATTTTATGACATTTGGGTTCGATACTTGACTACTCAAGTTTCTCTCTCTTTAATCTCATTAATAACATAAAATGATATTTTAAACACTATTTTTCCATTACTATTTATTAAATTTGTAAACTTGTACATTTTATGTATTAAAACTTTGATTTATAATAAAAAATGTATTATGAAAATGTTGGATATTACACAACATCAACTGATGATCATAATAATCATCCAAGGCTTTTAGCCCCAAATAAAAGAGTGATAGTTGTAATAGTCACTAAGGTGGGTTCCGTTCCCATTAGCCATGTGATGATAGGGTCACCGGGGCTTTATAGATAAATGATCATTTCACTAGCTTAAACAAGATAGGTGTTTGATGAACTAGTCACCAAGATAACCTACTGCATGACCATAGAGTCACAACCATGGGATTCCGCTCCCTAGCCATGTGACAAACAGTCACCTAGGCCTTTGGCCCTAGCTCTAAGTAACTAGTCCTAGACTAGTCAAGCATTTATAATTTTCATCAACCTTAGGGTCGGTCAAGCATCAATGCTCCCAGAGTCATTCAATGTTGATATCGATTAGATCTAATATTTTATCGGCCCTGCATTTACGACACTTATGTCGTTTCTGACTCTCAGGTTAATAATACGTGACCAGTACCGACCCTGACTAGTCAGTGCCATACATAAGTAAGCAATGCTACCAAACATGTATCATATGTCAAATATCCGAATACAGGACATTCATCATGCTTACTTAACCATTTATAGCATAATTAGGACCATGCATAAACACAGAGGATCAAGCTCTGAACAATCTCATATTCAATATTCATAGCATGCCCTAATCACATGTTTCTCGTGCAACACATGTATCACATTTAATCACTTGACATGCCTCAACAATAACCATGCATGTCACATTTAGACATCCAACATGCATCAAGAATAACCATGCATGTCACATATACACAGGGTGCAATTTTCTTACCTTTTGTCCAAGCACAGGTTACCAATAAACGAGCCACAAGCATGATCCTTACTCCAAGCCTAATAACCTAGTCACAACCATAAACGGTGATCCAATAAGTTCAAGTTCTAAAACCAAATCCCGGAACCAAGACCTAGCCTCCGAAACATGCAATCCCACTAAACTAGGTAGTAGGAATGATCTCGAGGCCTAAGGTTTGAGTTCCCAAGCTTAAAAAATCATTTCCTCCATAAATACCCTCAAGCGCCGCAGCCCCAATTCACTGAGCCATGGCCCCCAGCCAAAACAGAGGCATCAGGGGTAAGTGTCGCAGCGCCCCACACCTAGTGATGCGGCCCCCAACATACACACAGCCTTCCACCTGCTTCTTCGAGCCTGGACCGCGGTTCCCAAGAGCAAGGCCGCGACCCGACCTCAGACCAGCCATTTTTCCCCATTTTCAACCTTTTAAACACTACAACAAATTTGATATACAATGACTCCCTACAATGTCTTACACCATTGGTGTAAGACATTAAAACTTATCATAGGTTTTAAATGTCTAATGTAAGACATTAAAAATGGTGGAAGACGTTGGAAATAAGCTGAAAATTAGGTAGGAGTACATTACGTGGCACGTCTCCTAGTAGGAGACGTTGGAAGTACTCCCGTGTACATCCAACGTCTCCCACTGGGAGACGTGCCACTTGTCCCACGTCTCCCAATGGGAGACGTTGGAAGTGCTCCTTCATATATTAACTTATTGCTCTTCCTTTCTTCCTCACACAACACGCGAACCAGAGAGCAAATAACCAGAACCGAGAGACTGCGATTTTAGGGTTTTAAGGTAAGTTTTTTTTTTAATTTTCTTGATTTTTAGTTAATTATTTTGAAAAAAAAAATCATAGGTTTAGCATTAGGATGAGTAATATACATGATTTTGTGTTAATTTTATATTTTTATGTATTTTTTTATATATACATTGTAGGATTTTTAGTTTTTTCATGGAAGTTTTTTGTAGATTTATGATTTTTTAGTTTTTTTTTAATTTAACCTATCACATTGTATAGATTTCATTGGAGTATATATGTTCATGATTTTTTAAAATTTTTATCATTTTTTATTTCGAAATTTAGATATATTTTTTTTATATATATTTAAACTTTGTTTTTGTAAATTATAACTATTTTGTTATATATATATATAGTTATGTTAAAATAAATTTATTGAATAATTTATAAAATATAAATATATGAAATTTTTTATGTTTTTGTTGATTATTAAGTTTTTAGGTTATGAAATTTTTTATTGATTTTTTGTTTAGGTTATAATTAGTGGCGCATTGGGGTTTTTTTTTATTTGTTTACCAATATCATTTACTATTATTATATATTTAGTGATATTTGTTTAGTAATGTTTAACATATTAATTAATTTAATTTCATAGGTTGTGATTTTGGTGGTGAGATTTTAGAGAGTATTTTGCATCAAAATTCCTATATCAATCACACATTTGAGGTAATTAAGTTTCTAATATTACAATAATATGTTATATATTGCTAGATATTTAGTGATATTTTATTTATTATTTATTAATTTTATTTTATTGGTTTGTGGATTTAATAGCGAATTTGATTACTAAGTGAAGTAATTTTGCTAGCTTTTGGATTATTAATTGCAAGAGGTACATACATATTCTCTAACTTTTACTTTTAATATTATTAAACAAATGTTAGAGGAGTTTGAATATCTTAAATATTTATCCATAGTGAAGTAGATTCTGAGATTAAAATTGTGAGCTGCGATGATAACGGAAGGTTGAGAACTTGTGTGTTTTAGTGAAGTAGGTTCTGAGATTAAAATTGTGTGCTGCGGAGCTATAAGGAAGAAACTTATTGTATGTTGTTTGAATTGTTTGTTTTGCTATTCACATGCAGATGGTTAGGTTACTATTATAGGGGAAATGCTGCCCAGTTTTATCTAGGATAATAAATAATTAGTTTAATATAGACATCCTATAAGGAAGAAAATTATTGTATGTTGTTTGAATTGTTTGTTTTGTTATTCACATGCAGATGGATAGGTCACTATTATAGGGGAAATGCTGCCCAATTTTATCTAGGATAATAAACAATTAGTTTTATATAGACATACAACTTTATCACGTGCTTATTTAGTGTTGTTTCTTTTCTTTTCCATAGACATAGGAGAATATATGGATAAACAGTGGATGTCAGTGAATAGGTTATCTGCGGAATATAGGAACGGGGTCGATTTGTTCTTAAGGTTTTGCTCGGAAAATGTGAAAGACCCAAATTTTACTTATTGTCCATGTCTTAAGTGTGGAAATGTTAAAAAGATGGATCTTAAAAAGATTAAAGAACACTTATATTTCAATGGGGTGGACAAAATTTACACAATTGGTATTACCATGGGGAGATAGCTCTGATTGCTCAAACTCTGCCAAGTAGACCAAAAGGAGTGATGAGGAATATAGTGGAGGAGAACTGGGATCCATTAGATGAAATGATTGATGACGCACATTATGGATCATGAGTAGACCCAAATAAGTTTGAGAAACTCCCTAATGATACCGAGAAACCAATTTACCCTGGTTGTACAAGATTTACAAAATTATCTGCACTTCTTAGGTTGTACAATCTAAAGCTAAACATGGCTGGAGTGATAAAAGCATTACTGATTTATTTAGTTTTTTGAAGGAGTTATTGCCAGAAGATAATGAAATTCCAATTTCATTTTATGAGGCAAAGAAGACGTTATGCTCATTAGGCATGCAGTACGAAAAAATTCATGCATATCCTAATGATTGCATATTGTATCGAAATAGTTTTGCAGACGCAAAATCGTGTCCTACTTGTGGTGATTCACTATGGCAAAAGAAAAGAAATGGTGACGATGTCAAGGAAGGAGTACCTGCCAAAGTTTTGTGGTACCTTCCGTCAATTCCTCGTTTCATCTGATTGTTTAGAAATGTCGAACATGCTAAAAGTTTGTCGTGGCATGCTAATGAAAGAATAAAGGATGGAAAATTAAGACATCCAGCTGACACCTTTGCTTGGAAGAGAGTTGATTTGAAGTGGCCTTCTTTTGGAAATGAATCTTGTAATATTCGTCTAGGTATTTCGACTGACGGATTTAATCCACACGCATCCCTTAGCAGTAAGTATAGTTGTTGGCCTGTTATGCTTGTTATTTACAATCTACCCCCATGGATTTTGTCATTATATCTGAAGATGTATATCATGAGGTGATGCCATATTTTTACATAATTATCTTTACAATTCTATATTTGTTTGCAATTTTTTTAATTGTTGATATTATTGTATACAGACTCCCTCTACAAGTAGGACCAAATCACAACGACCAAGAGCTCCATCAACACAACAACCTCGAGAAAGAAGACGACAACAAACTCCTCCAACACAATTGGCCCACACTCCATTGGAACGATTATAGAATATCATATCTCATTGGGATGATGGCGAGTGTGTCAATCTAGGCATAGAGTCTGAAGGTTTTGATCAGGATATCTCTCACTGTTATATATTTAAGGATGACATACTTCAGTTTGCTCGAAAGGAGAAGATTGGACAAGCAGTAGTCGTCAGCTACATGAGGTATATATCTCACAAATAAGTTTGTTCATTTAATTTTCTAATTTGATTTATTCATTCATATAACAATTTTTCATATTTTTGTATTAGGTTCATTTATAGATATGTGGTACAACAAGGTCGCCAAAATAAGTTTTTATTTGTCAATCCTAATATCATGGCCACTCAAGGGAGTTCATTCGACGATCGTGTTCAGAATCTGTTCAGACGTTGCAATGACATAAAATCAAAAGAACAAGTTATGCTTGTCCCTTGGAACCATGGGTAAGTTTAAAAAGTTGTAATTTTTCCGACCCATATCAATAATTTCTTTGTTTAACATTTGAGCTATAATTTTTTTGTTTTTCTTATACAGTGAACATTGGATGTTGCTTATTTTGGCACCATATGCATATCATGTTTATTGTTGTGATCCGGTGAATTCAGAGCTAAATAACCGTGAGGATATTGTATTAGTGATCGTTAGCGCTTTCAATCTTTTTTTCTCTATGAATCTTCCTGATGTCGAAATCCCTGATACTCTACGCATTAAGCAACCTCAGGTAAGTAACTTCAGCATAAATTTTTGAACATTTATAATAATTAAGTAGAATAATATGTATGAATTTTTTAAAAAGTTTCAATTTAATAATAAATTACTCATATTTTTAAATAATTAGTGTCCACACCAACCGGACAATGTGGCATGTAGATACTACTTAATGAGGATGTTGAAGGATTTGATTGAACATGCGAGTCCCGGGCATTACTTGAGTACGGTATTATTAATTAAAATTTACAAATTTTTTTAACAATAGATGTAATCAAATAATTAATTAATATATTTTACTTTATATTTCTTGCAGCTAACAAGCACATCATATACAGAGGCACAAATTGATGAGTTGCGACAAGAATGGGCGACATATATGTTGTCGATAATCCAAAGTTACCGACCTCATTGATAGGTTTTTTTTTTATTTTTTTACCTCTTTCTTCATACACAATGCAATATTTGTTCATTTTGAATATGTCTAACAAATATTGTATTTCTTGAATATGTCTAACAAATATATTTTTTTTCTTTCAATTTAATTGATTATTAAATCAATTTAAATTTAGATTAAAATAATTTCAATTTAAATTAAAATAATTTCAATTTAAATTAAAATAATTTCAATTTAATTAATTATTAAATCAAATTAAAATAATATTAATTATAATTTTATTTAAATTTTTTTAAATGTGGGAGACTTTCAATGTCTCCCACTGGGATAGGTGGGAGACTTCCCACGTCTCCCAGTGGAAGAGGTTGAAAGTCAAACATTGACTTTCAACCTCTCCCACTGGGAGGCGTGGGAAGTGACTCACCTCTCCCAATGGGAGACGTTGGATGTCTCCTAGGGACTTCCCACGTCTCCCAGTGGGAGAGGTTGAAAGTCAATGTTTGAATTTCAACCTCTCCCAATGGGAGACGTGGGAAGTGAGGCATGTCTCCCAATGGGAGACGTGGGATATATACCTACAATGACCCTAGCAACAACGTCTCCCCAATTGGGAGACATTGTAGACTTCCAATGTCTCCCAAATAAAGTCATAAAACTCTTATTTCTTGTAGTGAAAACCTCCCAAAACCCTATCCAAACATCTCCAAACTCAAAAAAAAAAGTTTCCAAACATCCCCATTATCCAAAACTAACAAAACCTAAGCCTCAAATCTACAAAAACTCATCAAAACACAAAGTCCAATTCAAGCTTAAAAACTTTAAAAAAACTCAAAACTTAAAACTTGAATTACCTCTGATTGATTTGTTTCCAACTAAATCCTTCGGGTAATAAGCTTTTAATCTTCCCTAGGATCACTATGCCTCGATCCTCGCTTGAATCCGAGTCCTAGAACTCAAGTTACCTTCGAAAATGCGACCGAGAGACGAAAATGGAACTTTGAGGGAGAGAGAACTTACTGAACGTTCTTTTTATTTCTTAAAAGGTTACTTCAAGCTTAAGTAGCCTCAAACAAATCCTAATGCTCGGGGTCCCGAAAATGTCCCCAGGTGTAAAATAGTCAAAACCTCTAGAATTTCCCCCTGATCTTACTAACTCCCAATTTATCACCAAATATTAATTCCCATTACCCAATAACCCGGTAATGCTCTAAATACCCCTTGACTCACTCTGAGTCAAGAATAAATCTCGTTGTGACTTTCCCACTAGCTTACCTCCTAGGATCGTCTCATTCTGGGTAACACTGGCATAACCAAATAATAATAAAGCACCACACACATATCACATATATGCCAAATATGCCCGAAATAGCCAAAATATGAAAATCACCCAATTACTCAGAAATGGGTTCACATGCATATTTAATACACCTAAGCATGCATATTATCATTTAATAACACAATAAATCAATTATGGCTCTCTCGACCTCCTAATCAAAGTCCTAAACCTCATTAGGAAATTTGGGGCATTAAAACTATCTCCCCCTTACGGAAATTCCGTCCTCGAAATTTATCTGAACAACCCGGAATAAGAATTCCGCACAACTGATTCCACTTTTCCAGGTCGTTCCCTTAACCTCACTATCTCTATAACATTATCTTAACTCAAGGTACACTTTGCTCCTCAGAACCTTATTCTTTCTGTCTCATATCTGGACTGGCTATTCCTTACAGGATAACTTAGCCTCAAATCCCCAGATTCTCATAACTCAACTCATGAGTTTCTTTCAACCCATGTCCTCAGCATGGAAATACATAATACACTGTGTACAACTAACAGTGCCAAAGATAAGGTCGATCCAAAGTCAACCTAACCAGTCCTATCCAGGACTCAAACTGTTATACTACTCTAGGGCTCAACTTGTCCTCATCTCCTCACCCCTTTCCATGGTGATACTTCTAAGGAAGATACAATCCCCTGGAACTCTATGTTCCTGCTTTTCAATTTAGTAAAACTTTTCCATTTACTCTGAGAAGTGAGTATCCAAGCTCCAACCTCTAATAATCTCAATAGTCCCCTAAACCACCTCAGGATACAGATATAACATCTCACCCATCTCAATCCAATGAATTAGTGATAAATATTCTCTATCATACCTTATCTCATAAGGTATCTTTCCAATACTGGATAACTTTCTTTCTTTCCCTCTCTGATTTACCATCACTCTGAGAATAATAAACTGTACTGAATTCCATCTATATACTTATGGCCTTCCTTAACCCTTCCAAAACCTGGAAGTAATAATAAAGTCTTCATCTAATAAGATAGACCTTGAATTTCATGAAGGCGTACTATCTCTCTCATATAGAGATCTGAGTACCGATCAGCTGCATTATTCGTCCTTGCTGACAAAAATAAACTCACTTGGAAAACTGGTCCTAAATGATCCAATCCAAAACACACTGGACCCGCTAACCTGGCCAACCCCACCGTGAAACCCATCGCGATGCTTTCCTATTTCCATTATAGAATACTCAAAGGCTGTAATGGCCTTACTGATTTCTGATACTCTGTCTTGACCTGCTAACAGGTTAAAACTTTACCACGCATTCCATCACATCCCTCTTCATCTCAGGCCACCATTATAAAGCTTTCATATCCTTTTACATTTCCATGATGCCTGAATGAAGAGAATAAAAGAATAGCATGAGATTCATCCAGAATCTCCCAATTAATCTCAGTGTCCATCGGATCCCAAATCCGATCCTTATACTTCAATAAATTCATACCTGACACTGTTTAATCCTTAGCTAATCCAGCTAAGACTTTCCACTCAATCTTTCTTATTTGTGGTTCACTTAATCACCTTTCCTTTTAATCCTTTCCAAAATGATAATCTCAAACATACTTCGGGTAATAAGCTTCTAATCTTACCTAGGACCACTATGCCTCGATCCTCGCTTGAATCCGAGTCCTAGAACTCAAGTTACCTTCGAAAATGCGACCGTGAGACGAAAATGGAACTTTGAGGGAGAGAGAACTTATTGAACGTTCTTTTTATTTCTTAAAAGGTTACTTCAAGCTTAAGTTGCCTCAAACAAATCCTAACGCTCAGGGTTCCGAAAATGTCCCCGGGGGCAAAATAGTCAAAACCTCTAGAATTTCCCCCTGATCTTACTAACTCCCAATTTATCACCAAATATTAATTCCCATTACCCAATAACCCGGTAATGCTCTAAATTCCCCTTGACCCACTCCGAGTTAAGAATAAATCCCATTCTGACTTTCCCACTAGCTTATCTCCTAGGATCGTCTCGTGCTGGGTAACAATGGCATAACCAAATAATAATAAAGCACCACACACATATCACATAAATGCCAAATATTCCTGAAATAGCCAAAATATGAAAATCACCCAATTACTCAGAAATGGTTTCACATGCATATTTAATACACCTAAACATGCATATTATCATTTAATAACACAATAAATCAATTATGGCACTCCCGGCCTCCTAATCATGGTCCTAAACCTTATTAGGAAATTTGGGGCATTACAGTAGGGAATCTCATTACCTCCTTGGATGTGTTCAAGAACACAAAGAAAATCAATCCTTAGGCACCTATGGATTTTGAAATACACCACCAATAGAAAATATGAACAAACTTCTTAGAATTGAGAAGAATAAACCTAATCTTAGAAGATCAAAACAAAAACCAAAAGCAAGATAAGATCACATACCTAGATATTCTTGAAACCCCTTTCCTCTTCTCCTTCTTTCTCTCTCTCTCTCCCTCTCTCTCTCTCTCCCTCTCTCTCTCTCTCTCTTTTTTTTTTTTTTTTTTGCTCTCCTCTCCCTCTTTCTCTCAATAATTTGGCAGCCACCAAAATGGTTCTCCAAAGCTCACATGTCTTCTATTTATAATACTCTAGTAACCTAACCCTAAGGAAAAATCCAACTGTGAAAAGCTCAAATCATATCCCACAAAATAAGCTAAATCCTACTATGTCCTCTCCTTACACCTCACCTAAACCTTATCTACATGCAATCACAATCCAGATAAGCTTTGTCGTCTTATTCTAAAAGATGACAACCTATTTTCCTTTTCCTATTATCTTCTTAATTTAATAGAATTAAAAATAAAACAAATCCACACACACACATTTAATTAATAAAAAATGCAATCTAAACAAATCACATAATATTGTCACACCAAATAAAAATGTAACACTAACAATAAAACAAACATTACACAATTATTCTAAATAAATCGATTGAAATCTTAATTCATACAAAACAAAAAATTCAATTATTTTCTAATAATCAAACAACTAAAATAAAACATAATAAATAATAATATAAAAAATTGGATCACTACATATGTGTTATTTGATTAGGAAAGGATTTGTATTCAAATAATTAATATTTTATGCAAGTGTATTTTGTATTGAGACTACATCCCATTGGCATCCTTTTTTGTCATTTGGTCCTCTAGGCTCTAGGCGTTAAAATTATAATTTTTACTACAATATATAAATATATATATATTTGTATTTGGCCATATGGTTCTGCCACTAACTTCGACGTTGGTTTTGATTCATTTTGTTCAGGAGTTATATCTTTTATCCTGGCATTGTGTTATAGTTGTTGTTTTTTATTTGATCCTTGAATTATTCATGGGTACATACATAATATTTAGGGACACACTACAAGAAAACAAACCTATTATGCAACATCACACTAGGAAAAAAAAAACAGCCCTTATTGAATGTCATCCCAATAGACCCCCATATAACAATGAGTAATTGAAGATTATATATATATATTATTTAATAGGCTATAGTTCACCAATTTTTAAGACTATATAGCCACAATATGTCATCATTCTAGGTTGGTGAAATTTTGGGTGCCAAACCTCGTGCCAAACTATTTACACAATTTAATTTCTAGATTTTTTTTAATAAATTAAGTGTTGAACACCACAACACGTGAAAACATAATTACTTTATTATTACAAAAGTAATTACACTAAGATTTGAATACAATATTTGACCATAACACACACTAAATACTTACACACTTTATTTTAGAACACTCGCTAGTGACTTCTCTCACACTCTTTACACACACTTATATAGTATCCACTTAGACTCACTTTTGGGACACTCACTTTGCTACTACCTTGGATACACATTACATTTGGATTTATAGGCTACAAAGGAAATATCTACATCTTTCTAGAATTTTCTAACTTTATAATTTATTTAACTACTTTGTTCATTTTTCTAAATGTTTCTAGAACTTTCTATATTGTCTAATTAGTTCTAACCTATTCAAGAACTTTCTAGAATGTTCTATGTTCTTCCTAGTATATTCTAGAACATTCTAGAATTCTAGAGCATTCTAGATACGGTAATGACTTTTAACACTCCCCATCATTATCGAATCTCTAAGCTTCTTCTCGTTTGACGAGGTTTAGTTGAGTTCTGAATTTTGAAAACTTGATTGTGCTTAGTCCTTTGGTGAATATGTCAGCAACTTGATCATCTGTGTTGATTTGTTGCATCTCTATTTCTTCTTGAAGCACTTTTTCTCTCAGAAAATGATAATGAACTTCCACATGCTTTGTCCTTGCATGAAATACTGGATTTTCTGCTAAGCGAATAGCACACTGATTATCACAATAAAGTGGTATTGCATTGTTTGTAGATTGGTGTAGAGCCTTCATTAGTTGCATTAACCACGTACTTTCCTAAGCTGCCATTGCTGCTGCTCTATATTCTGCTTCAGTGGTTGACAAGGACACCGTTGGTTGCCTTTTTCTACACCAAGATACAGCTCCAGATCCAAGCTTGAATACATACCCAGTAGTTTATCAACGGGTATCATGATCTCCAGCATAATCAGCATCACAGTATCCAAATATCTTAACCTCATCACCTTTCTTATAAAAGAGACTGTAGTCAATGGTATCTTTGACATACCTTAGCATTCGTCGAACTACTTCCAAATGAGTTTTCATTGGGTGTTGCATATACCGACTTGCTACGCCAACTGCATATGAGATATCTGGCTGAGTCAATGTTAGATAAATTAGACTACCAACCAGTTGTCAGTACATTGCTCCATTTGGCAAGTCCTTCCCTTCATGCGCACATAACTTGGCATTAGTTTCCATAGGTGTTAAGATGGGCTTGCACTCGAGCATTCCAAACCTTTGCAATAAGTCTCTTGCATATTTTTGTTGACATAGAAATAAAAGTTCCTTAGTTCGATCAACTTCTAATCCAAGGAAGTGTTTCAATTCTCCAAGTTCCTTCATTTGAAAGCGAATTGACAAGTTCTCCTTTGTTTGGCAAATTTCTGCTTCATCATCGCCAGTGATGATGAGGTCATCAACATATACCAAAACAACTGCGATCTTTGCTTCCTTTACTTTAACAAATAAGCTTGAATCTGCATGTGCCATGACATATCCACTCTCCACTAAGAACTCAGCAATCTTGCCATACCATGCTCTTGGAGCCTGCTTCAATCCATAGAGCGCCTTTTTCAGTTTACAAACATACTCAGGATGAACTTTATCCTCAAATCCTCTTGGTTGCACCATGTATATTTCTCGATCTAGCTCTCCATGTAGAAAGGTGTTCTTCACATCCATCTGCCATAGTCTCCAGTCTTTACATGCTGCAAGCGCCAGCAAGACTCGTACTATTGTAATCTTGGCAACTGGGTTGAACGTCTCATAATAGTCTAGCCCATACTATTGAGAGAATCCGTGAGCTACTAACCGGGCTTTATATCTCTCAATCGATCCATTAGGGTGAGTTTTTACCTTGTATACCCATTTGCAGGAAATGGGTTTTACTTCCTTTGGCTTTGGCACCAGCTCCCAAGTTTGATTCTTCTCTAGTGCACTTATCTCTTCTCTCATAGCTTCTATCCATTCCATATTCTTGGACGCTTCTTCATATGTATTTGGTTCTCTAAACTTTTCTTCTTCGGCTATAGCAGCACTGGCATACTTAGGATTTGGCTTCCGTGCTCTTGTTGATCTCCTAGGTTGTGGGCTTACTTCTTCAGGTTCAATATCACTTGCATCGTCTGCTGCTCTTTGATGCACTCCTGTTTGCCAGGGACTTTGTGTTTCCTCTTCGTTGTCTTCCTCACGATATGCAGATATGCAGAGTCAGTATCCCGAGCTGTTCCGGTAAATTTCGAGGATAAAATTTCTGTAAGGAGGGGATAGTTGTAATGCCCCAAATTCTCCGATGTGTTTTAATGGCGGGAATAGTCTCCAGTCTTTACATGCTGCAAGCGCCAGCAAGACTCGTATTATTGTAATCTTGGAAACTAGGCTGAACGTCTCATCATAGTCTAGCCCATACTATTGAGAGAATCTGCGAGCTACTAACCGGGCTTTATATCTCTCAATCGATCCATTAGGAGGAGTTTTTACCTTGTATACCCATTTGCAGGAAATGGGTTTTACTTCCTTTGGCTTTGGCACCAGCTCCCAATTTTTATTCTTCTCTAGTGCACTTAACTCTTCTCTCATAGCTTCTATCCATTCCATATTCTTGGACGCTTCTTCATATGTATCTGGTTCTCTAAACTTTTCTTCTTCGGCTATAGCAGCACTGGCATACTTAGGATTTGGCTTACGTGCCCTTGTTGATCTCCGAGGTTGTGGGCTTACTTCTTCAGGTTCAATATCACTTGCATCGTCTGCTGCTCTTTGATGCACTCCTGTTTGCCAGGGACTTTTTGTTGCCTCTTCGTTGTCTTCCTCACGATATGAAGATATGAAGAGTCAGTATCACGAGCTGTTTTGGTAAATTTCGAGGACAAAATTTCTGTAAGGAGGGGATAGTTGTAATGCCCCAAATTCTCCGATGTGTTTTAATAGCGGGAATAGTAGGCTGGGAGGGCCATACTTGCTTAATTATGCCATTATTTGATAGAATGCATGTATATGTGAATTATATTATAATATGATGTTAAATGCATGCATGTGGGTCCACATTTTAATTACAGGGGTGTGATGATAATTTGGCTCGTTGAGGGCATAATTGTATATTTGTATGCATGTCGGTGGTATATTGTTGAGACCACATTATAATGTGGGTTTGTTCGAGCTATTCGGCTTGAGACAATCTTGGATTATTGATTAGCGGTCTAGTCATAAAGGTTTAAGTTCGGGGCTCGGGATGAGTCTCAGGGTGATATTAATGATTAGAGTGTTACCAGGAGTTAAAGGGTAACAGGATACGAATTATTGGTGTTTGTGATTATCGAGAATAGCGGGAATTGGTGAGCGTTAATTATGATTAATGAGATAGGTTGGAAAGGACAATTTTGCCATTGAGAATCTTTAGAAACCCTTAATTGACCTAGGGGTATAATAGTATTTTTACCCCTAGGATAGATATAAACCCTTTATGGATGTAGAAATGAAGAGAAAATAGAGTGTGCTCAAGAGCTTACCGGTACCTTCCTTCTCCTTCATCTTCTTTGGAATTTTTGAGCCATTGTTGAGGATTCAAGCTTCACAAGTAGACCTTGGGAGTTTGGGAGAGTGTTCTACCATTTAAGAGCATCACAATCTGAGTTTGAGGTAAGCTTATAGCCACTAGTTCCCTGGTTTGCTCTGTTTTGGTGTTTAGTTTCAGCTTGTGATTTTGTTAAGGATAGTTGGAATTAATGGAAGTTTTGGTTGGGGTTTAACTTGGGTTTTGATGAGGGTGAGATGTAGATCAAGTTTAGGGGTTGTATTGGATGTTTGGGGTGGTGTTTTGGCTTGGTTTGAAAGGTTGGTTCCAAGGAAAATCGCAAGGGAGGAAAAAAACAGAGAATAGGTTGAACTGTAGGTTGGGCCGCGGCATGGCCAAGGAGGGTTGCAGCTCTTAAGGGGTACTGAAGGAGGCCGCCTCTGTTTGAGGGGCGGGCCGTGGCATGGCTAGGGAGGGACGCGACCCTTAGTGGCATTTTGGCCAGAAATGGATTTTTGGCTTGGGGATTCTGGCCTTAGGCCTCAGGATCGATCCTACTTCACGGTTTAGTAGGATTTGATTTCCCGAAGGCTAGGTTTTGGTTTGGGAATCCTTTGTTATTCATTTTATTGATGGAATCTCATAATTGGTTATGACCAGGTAACCGCTAAGGAACCAAAAGGTTGATCGTTCTCAGGGGTCGTTCTTATTATATTTCTCGCTCGAACCTGAGGTAAGAAAACTGCACCCTGTGTATATATGACATGGATGATTGTTATTGAAACATGTTGATTGATAAATGTGGACATGGATTGCATATTAAATGCCAGTGAATGTTGTTTACTTGTATATGGCACTGACTAGTCATGGAAACTGACCTAAGAGTCAGAAACGGCGTAAGCGTCCTAAACGCAGGGCCGAATGAAGATTAGATCTAATCAATATCAGCGTTGAATGGCTCTAAGGCATTAACGCTAGACCGACCCTAAGGTCGATGAACTTATAAGCACTTGGCTAGTCTAAGACTAGTTACTAGAGCCAGGGCCTAAGGCCCAGGTGACTGCTTGTCACATGGCTAGGGAACGATGTTCCAGGGTTATGACTCTATGGTCATGAGAAGGGTTATGTTGGGGACTAGTCACCATGCACCTATCCTGTTTAAGTTAATAAAAGGTTCACTTATCTGTTAAGCCCCGGTGACCCTATCGTCACAAGGCTAAAGGGAGCTATACCCAACTTAGTGACTTTTGCGACTATCACCTATTTGTTTGGACTAATAGTCCTGAATGATTATTAGGATCATTGTTGATATTATATCATGCTTTGTGGTGTTTTCTTGTTGGGCCTTGGCTCATGGGTGCTATGTTGTGCAGGTAAAGGGAAAGAAAAGCTCACCCAGCCTTGAGTGGAGAGCTTAGGTAGTGATGTGTATATATGCGGCCGCTTGACCACCACGGCCAAGGAGTTCTCAGAGGACCTAGGGGGTTTACCCTATTTTTGCCACTTAGGTCGGCGGGTTTGTAATTTTGAAATAGTAATGGCCATTTTGAGTTGTAAATAACTTGTAAATGTTTTTGTGGACCCATGATATCCTTTCTTTTTTATTGATTTTCCACCTTAGCCTGTTAATAACACTTAGATACACGTTTTTAACCAAAGGACTCGGGTAGCGGGTCAAATTTTCGGTTCACCGATCACCGTAACTGTTCTGGGGTAACCAGAGCGTTACAAGCATGCTTCGACATGTCTCTGCAAGGTGTCAATTCTTCCTCTTAGCTACTCCATTCTGTTGTGGTGTATTGGCACATGTGAATTGATGGCGTATGCGGCACTCTCATAGGTACTGAGAAAATTCATCTGATGTGTACTCACCGCCATTGTCTATTCGCAGACATTGAATTTTCTTGCCAACTTCTCCTTCGATTATTTCTTTGAATTCTTTAAATTTTGAAAAAGTTTCGAACTTTTCTTTTATAAAGAACACCCATATGTACCGTGAAAAGTCGTCAATGAATGTAACCAGGTACCGCATGCCGCTGATCGATGGTTGCATGACTCACCCGAATACGACAGAATGGACTAGCTCCAACGGTGCTTTGGCTTTGAACTTTGAGTCTTCATACGATAATTGATGTGCCTTACTGTATTGGCAACTAGCACATATAGTCTCTGTTCTAACTTCGAGTTGAGGAAGAACCTTCAGCATAGATTTCTTCATCATCACCTTGAGTTTATGATAGCTGACATGACCTAGCCTTGCATGCCACAGATATGTTGTTTCGTTCTTTCGAGTCTTGTCTACATAAGCAGACTCTGCTGACATTACATAGACTGACTCTAAACGTCGCCCTTTCATCATTGGTGCTCCAGAAATCTTAAGGTCTTGATATATCTTGACATCATGAGGACCGAATACGACATGGTATCCTGATGTCGTAAGTTGTGCTACTGACAGTAAGTTTTTCTTCATTCCAGGTACATGGTAGACATCCTGGAGTGATACCTATGTACTGAATCGTGGCATTATTTTTGTTTTACCGATATGGGCAATCGGTAACCTTGAGTTGTTGGCTGTCACTACCACGCGACCACCTTTGTAATCGGTCATGCTTTGCAACTTCTCTTTGTCCCCTGTCATATGATTTGAGCAGCCAGAGTCGATTATCCAATAATTATTGTAGTCGATTGGTCCAGGAACAGTAACTGCCAGAGCTAATTCTCCTTCCTCCACAGCGAAAGATGCTTCAGCATCCCATTCTTCATCGCTTGCTCGTCCTGCATTTGACGTGACTGCATTGCCCTCTACTGTTTTCTTCTTGGACCAACAATTTTTAGCAATATGGCCCTTCTTCCCACAGTTGTAGCATTTACCATCAAAGTTATTGTTACTCTTAAATTGGACACCCCAGTTGTATTTCTTTTGAGCTCCCCCTGTTTGGGAGCTTCCATGATGACCATCTTTGTCATCATATCTTCTAGAACCTTTGCTAGAACTTGGTCGGGTTCGAATTTTCTTATTACTACTAAATAATGCTTCTTCGTCACTCTTTATCGAGAGTCCAGATAATTGCTTAGCCAACGCTTCTTGGTCAGCTAGCAAGTTTTCTAATTCAGTAAGAAAAGGTTGGCTTGGCCAACCTTGTATTGTGGCAATGAAACTTCTATATTCAGCTTTTAATCCATGAATAATAATTCTTCTAATTCTGGAGTCTGACATACCAGCAGTAGATTCTAATGCAGAGATTTCGCGACAAAGAGATTTTATCTTGGTAAAGTATTGGCTTATCGTCATGTTGCGTTGTGTGATATAGAGAAGCTCGTTCTCTAGAAGTTGCAATCTCACATCATTCTTCTTTGTGAATAATGATGCGAAAGTATCCCATGCTTCCTTCGATGTCTTCGACTCCCTGATGTGCTCCAACATTTCTTCTTCGACTGTGGTCCGAATAGCAAACAATGCTTTTCCAGCTTTAATCTTCCATTTCTTTAGAGCAGCTGCATCCTCTGGTTGTGTGACCTTGTTGCCTTTAACGATCTCCCACAAGTCTTGGCCTTGGAGATATGCCTCCATATGCAACGACCACGTGTTGTAATTTTGACAGTTAATTTTCCTAATTCCACCGACCACTTGAAGGTCACCCATCGTGGCTTGGAAAAAATTCTATCTTTTCCAAGCAAGCTTGATTTTGACAACAAACTTTGTAGTACTAAACCACACACGATCTTTCAAAGAAACTTAACAAACAATTGTAAGAAAGCTCTTTCAATGAGAATCTCAAGAAATCTTTTTTGATGTGGAAGTTCAGTCAAAGCTGCAACCACAGAGCATACTCAGAGTTTCAAAAGATCTCACAACCTTAGCTCTGATACTAACTGTTGAACACCACAACACGTGAAAACGTAATTACTTTATTATTACAAAAGTAATTACACCTAGACTTGAATACAATATTTGACCACATTAAGCTGATTGAGCGGCGACAATGTCCCTCGTTGAAAGTGTGTATAAATTGATGTCATTTATAGTGCGTTGAAATATTGAACCATTTGTAAATACATAAGTTACTCCACTTCTCATCAATTGGTTTTAAGATGGAACCTACTTTGCCACTTCCTTTTTTCAATGACCCTCACCTAGGAACCAACACATCACTATCAATCTCTTCATGATTCCTTTTATCAAAACAATACTTGGCAACTTGTTCCTTTTGAAAAATTCATGAAGGTAATAGATTGTAAATGCATTATTTGTCTCAAAACCAACCATGATGGTTCCATTCAACGTCACAAGGAAAACCTTGTTGCCAAGGGATTTCACCATCAACTCACAAGGCAATCCAAGTAGTCTTGACATTTGTTGTTGGACATAATTGGTTCATAATTCAACTTCATGTTAACAATGCTTTCTTACATGACAAGCTCACTAAAACTATCTTCATGAGACAACTATAGGGGATTAAGGATAAAGCCCACCCTAGTCATTTTTGCAAGTTATCCAAGGCTTTGTATAATTTCAAAATAAGCTCCCCAAGCTTGGTTTGAATGGTTCATAATGCCAAATCAAATTCCCCATTATTTGTTATGTATGCCAATTGTACTAGCATATTGGTCCTTAATTATGTTGGTGATATTCTTGTCACTGGGGACTCATCTTCCTCCATGTCTAAACTTGTTAATCATCTGCAATCCAACTAATTTTCTCTCAAGTAACTTTTCCAACTTAATTGCTTCCTTATTCTAGAAGCCCTTTTGTTCACTACTGTTATTCATTTGTCTTAAAAAAAATACATTTTGGACCACCACCAACAGACTAACATGCTCAACGGAAAACCTATATCATCTCAAGCTAGCACTGGTAAAAAACTTTCTAATAAAGATAGTGAACCTTTTGTTGAACACAATCTTTATCGAATCACCGTTGACTTGCTCTAATATGTCACCATTACTGGAAGTTGCCTATATCATTAATAAACTCAACCACTTTAGGCAAAGTCCCATTGTTCACCATTGGACTAATTACAAATATGCCAATATTACTTCAATACTATATCTTCTCCAGTTTAATTCTTCTAGTAGCCTTCTCCTTAACATTGTTTCTTACTCGGATTCTAACTAGGGTAAGTATTATTGATTATTGTCCATCCATTACTGGCTATTGTGTGTATTTATGCATAAATATAGCCTCCTATGCCTTACACAAACATAAAGTCGTAGCTCAATTGTGACAGTCAGAATCCCGTGATCCGCAGGGGGAAAGACTGAGTAAAAAGCAGTGCAATCCCACATCGCTTGGGGAAGGTTAAGTATGATGATTCTAAGACTGTGTAGGTATGGGACTACACAGTTGAAGAGGGCTTAAATGGATTGATGGGTACTACTTAAGATGCATCTTCTCTTCGGTAGCCCATCACTTGAGAACTCCAAAGTTATGTGTGCTTGATCTGGAGTAGTCTCATGATGGGCGACCTCCTGGTAAGTTTTCCTAGGATGCGTGCAAGTGAGGACAAAACACGCTAGAAAAGGTCTTATTGGTTTGCAGGGTCAGTCGTCATTCCAGGAAGCAACCATAGTGACGTGGGTCGTTACAAATGGTATTAGAGCCTTAACCCAATTGGAAGTGTGGCTAACGGGATGTCGGACCCCTAAAGGGGGGTGATTGTGACAGTCAGAATCCCATGATCCGCAGGGGGAAAGATCGAGTAAAAAAAAGTGTAATCCCACATCGCATGGGGAAGGTTAAGTGTGATTATTTTAAGACTGTGTAGGTATGGGATTACACAGTTGAAGATGGCTTAAATGGATTGATGGGTACTACCTATGCCAACAAGATGCATCTTCTTTTCGATAGCCCATTACTTGAGATCTCCAAAGTTAAGCATGCTTGACCTAGAGTAGTCTCATGATGGGTGACCTCCTAGGAAGTTTTCCCAAGAAGAGTGCGAGTGAGGACAAAGCACGCTGGAAAGACTCGTGTTGGTTTGCAGGGCCAGTTGTCATTCCAGAAAGCAACCATAGTGACGTGCGGTGATGGACCCAAAACGGGTATGTTTTAAATATTTATAAAATCGCAAGCGCACGAATCGTTCATATAGAATAGTGATCATGTAAGCAAGGATGTCGAACCCAAAGGAGTTGTCTAAAATAAAAAAAGAAAACTATTTTAAATCAAAATTAATAAATTCTAACCTAGCTCCAAAGATTGATGAGATTTTTGTATAATGAAAATAAAATAAAAGATAATAATAAAGAAATTAAAGACAATATATACTTAAATTAATAATTGTAAATAAGATGATAGAAGAAAGATTATTAAGATAATAGAATCCACAAAATATAAGTTCAATAATATTTATAAGTACATTGATTTCCAAGTTTTAGTAATAGTAGAAATTAATCAAACCATCACTTATTCAAATTAGATATTCTAATTAAACACAAGTTTTCATAAAAATATAGGATTTATCTTCACTTTTAAAATTTTAATTTCCAAGTATTTAATGTAAATCAATCTAATGAAATAACAAATAAATCAATGAAAATTATTTATAAGGCAAAACATAATATTTTTGTTCTAAGCATTTGATGTGCACAATTTAATGGCACACCTTAATCAAATAATATTATGATTTTGCACTAATGAAGAACAAAGTGTAAATATGAGCTAACAATAAAAAATACATGATATTTAAGATGAAAGAAGATATTTGAAAAAGAAAAATCCATAAACTTTGTTGCGCAAATGGGAAATCAACATACAAAATAAATACTATTTAGTTACATATTGTTTCATCATCACCTTAATAATCTTAAAAAGATTAGAAACTCATAACTAGAATAGCAAATTCAAACTAAAAATTACAAACATAATTTGGAGGATGAACCCCACAATTTTTTCCTCTAAAAACTCATAGAAAAATGACCAAAAAGAAGAAAAAGATGAAGAGAATAGAGAGGTCTTGAAAGTGTAGAACTTGTGTAGTGTAACCTCTCCTAAACTAAGCACACCCAAATCTCTTATTTATAGCCAACAAAATGTTTAAAATAAAATTAAATTTGAAATGAAGAATAATAAGGTAAGTAGGGGTAAATTTTAGGTGTAATGATAATTTTGGGGTAAAATGTGTAAGAAAGTTTGGGTAAACAATTTTGTTTTTGGACATTGTGGGACAAGGGGATAATGATGAAATTGTTAGGCTAAAAAAAACACAAAAAGGGCTGGCTTGTGGCTGCTGCATGGCTAGCAGGTGCAGGGAGGCATTTCGTATTGGGCCTAGGGCATGTTGGGCTTCGGAATGCAGCAGGCGGATTGGCCGGGCTGAATTGGGCTGGAGTTGGGCATGTTGGCTGAAGGGCTTCAAGAGGCATTTGGGCGTGGGCCTAGGAGGCTGGTTGAGAGGATGCTTCTTGGGCCTGGGGAGCTTCGGGTGCAAGGGCGTGGGAAGGGTGGCTGCACAACTGGGCAGGTGGTGGGCCGGGTGAGGTGAAAGGTTGGTGGGTTGTGTGTGTGGGCAGGGAGCAAGGAGCTGGGTCGAAGCTTCTGGTGGGCAGACTGGAGAGTTGGCTGAGCAGATTGGGCCAGCTGAGAGAGGAGTGCTGGGCCGCCTGAATTGGGCTTATGGCATTTTAAAAATGTCATTTTTCCTTTCTTTCTTTTCCTTACTTTTCAAAGCCCAAAAATGCCATAAATTCCCTAAAAAATAAATCATAATAAAATATTATTAACTATAAAATAAATCAATTTAATTTTTTGAAAATATTAATTATAACTTAATTTATATTTAACGTTTAAGTTCAATAATACAATATTTTTTTACCTCAAACTAAACAACAATAATTCAAATAATTAACTATAATATTTTACAACAAAATAACTATAAACACACACAAAAATATATAAAATCAAAATAAACCCAATAAAATCAAAATTACTTTAAAACTTAATAAATCAATTAAAAACTCAAGAATTAAGCAACAATTAGCACATAAAAAGTGATAAAATAACTCTATTTCGTAGAGTTATCATGGGGCGTTACATCGATCAAGCAATGAGTCTAAATATAGAGCTTTGTCTCATACTTTAGTAGATGTTACATGGTTGTAGGGTTGTGCAGACATTTTCACAACTTGCCCAAACCAATCCGAAAAAACCGTCAAAAAATGCAACCCGAATAAACCGACAAAAATTTAAACTGCCCAATTGTCATTGGGCGGATTGAAAATAATTATCAACCCGTCCAATATAACCCGACCCGCCCAATTAAGAACTTACTATTTTTAATACATTTAAATATATTAATATATTATATAGTTTTGTTTTAATTTTTTTACTATAAATTTAAAATATTGTTTTAAGCTTAAAATGATAAATTTCACAATATTAGCACTAGTATTTAAAGGGGAAAAAATTACAAAAATGTAATCTAAAAAAAATACACTACCACTTCGGTTTGGGCGGGTTGACCCGACCAACCCGTCCAAACTATTGGACGGGTTAAATTGATTTTTTTCTTATTTGGGCAAGTTACGGATTCACTTTTCCTAACCCGATTATGACATTGGACAGGTAAAAGTGTCTTGTAACTAGACCAACCCGTCCAATAATCAGCCCTACATGGTTGTGCTCAATACTAAATGAACACCAATACTTTGGTATGACAATCACAGTGCTTTCGTTCTAGCATCCAATGCGGTTCTACACTCACATTTAAAGCATATCAAAATTTATGGACAATACATCTAGGATAAAGTTTTACAAAGTAAAATTCAAATTCAATACATCCTTATGTTTGAACAAGCCGTTGGCATCTCAAGAAAGCCTAGATCCACTGTAAGATTTGAACAGCTAAGGTCCAAGCTTACTGTGTGCGAGGACTAGTCTCGCTTGAGTAATGGTGATACACAATTTTTTCGTAATATAGATTATCTTGTGTATTGGACATGTGTGGCTAGCTATATTATTACACAATCATTTGCTAGAACTAGTGTAAAATAACAGAAGAATATGCCCTGTGATTCCTTTGTACACTAATATTTTTCAATACTATAAATACAGATCACTACCATCACCTTTGGGGTGTGGTGCATTTCATTTCATTAGCAGTGATTTACCATTACATTTTTTGTGCTTTACAAATATTTGTCATGGATCAGAGCCACACACCATTGTCAATGTTGCAACCCTACCTACACCACTATATTCACAAATCCTACTGTGAATGCTACTCAAAGTAGTACAACTTGCTTAGCATCTTTGATTACATTCTTGAACTATGTTCTTCCCATTAAGTTGGACAAATACAACTTCTTTATATAGAGGTCACCAGTTTTGCCTCTTCTTATAGGCAATGAGCTTGAAGGTTTTGTTCTTAGAATTAAGCCATGTTCTAAAAAAAATCTTATTTTATCTTATCATTCGGACACTACCACATCTTTTCTCAACCGAGAATTTATTTTCTAGCAGACACGAGATGAACTAGTTCTTGGCTGGCTCTTGTTCGCAATGGCTAAAGCCATCCTCAGTTAAATCATTGGCTTTTCATCTTCTTATGAAACTTAGACTGCTTATGAGCATATGTTTGGTTGTCCATCCAAAACACGAATCCTACAACTCATCCAAGCCATGGAAAAAAAGGCTCACTTAGCATTTCAGACAATATTCCTAAAGTTGCCTCTAGTAACTTTGTTCTGTCTCGAGCTCACAATTATGATGAGGATATGATATGCATATTTTAGCTGGTTTGAGGTCTGAATATGAATTTTTTGTTGTTTTTGTAACCTCTCGGCCAAATTCTTTTAACATTCTAGATACCATTTTCATTCTTCACATTAATCAAGATGCTCGTATTGAGAAAAAATCAATTGCCTTTGTCACAGAGCTTCCCACTCTGTCTATCAATTTTGACCACCAACACTAGTTCTAGATTTCAAACCAAATCTCACTCTTCATCGAGAACTCAACCTTCTCATTGTGGTGGTTGTAGTGGTCACTTTTCTAACCACTGTGGTGGTAGAGGTGGATGTGGTTGTGGCTGAACCAACTAACTTTCCAAATATGTGGCCAACCAAGTTTCTTGGCACCCTACTATTACTATTGCTTTGACAAAAGCTCTCAAACTCAAGACAACAACTACACTCAATCACATGATGCTTCTTCCTCAGTCCACTATGCCTCTCAACATACTTTTAATGACCCTTCATATGATTTTGATAGTCACCAATTATCCTTCTACTATGAGTGTCTAGATTGATTATACTGGCCCTGAATGACTTCATTTTAGTAATGGACAAAGTTTGCTCATAAAACACATCGTCCACTCTTCGTTTCCTTTACTTTTTCATGTTGTTATGCTCAAAAATATTTTTCATTGTTTATCTTTTACCAAAAACCTTAGTATTGCTTCTTTAACCATAGATAATAATTTTTCTGTCACTTTTAATCGTGCTTCTTGTGTCATTAAGGATCTGAATCCGAGGAAGGCTTTTCTACATGGTTCACATAAAAATGGTCTTTATCAGCGTGCTACTTTAGAGAACCAATCTTCATCAACTCTTTCCAAGTTTTCTTCTTTCTCTACCGCTTCTAAGTCCTCATATTTTTCCTCCAAGTTCTCTTGATACATGGCATAGGTGTTTAGGATACCCTCATGGTACAATTCTAAATTTTGTACTAAGCCTACGTAATGACAAGTCTATTATTAATAAAGATTCAATTTTAACTTTTAGTGAGTGTTGCCAATATGCTATACTCCTAAAATATAATCAAAACAAAAGCATTATCACAACTTATACACATTGATTTATGGGAACAAAAACCCTTACTTTCTTCACTCGCTTTTTGGTAATATGTGGCCTTTTTAGATGATTATACATGCTATTATTAGATATAACATTTAAACTAAGGTCTGAAACTTTTCAAATATTTAAAAATTCAAAAAGCTAATTGAAAATCAACTTGATCTTAAAATAGTAATTAAAAAATCGAAGTGATCTGGTTGGTGAATTTCGCTCCTTTAAATCATTTCTTTAACCGAATGGTATAGCATTTAGACATCCAGGTCTAAATGTTCGTACTCAAAATGGAAGAGTTGATTGCAAACACTGTCATAATATTGAAATCAGACTCACCCTTGTAGCTCAAGGTGCTCTTCCTTTATCCTTTTGATGGGATACTTTTCAATTTGAAATATACCATATTAACCTTCTTCCCTCGCCCATTTTGAGTATGAAATCTCATTCTCAAACAATTTTCAAACATACTCCTTGAATAACAATTCCTCAAGACCTTTAGGTGTTCTTGTTATCTTCTTATTTGGCCCTATAACACTCTAAATTAAGTTACTACTAAAAATATGCATCTGTTTATGCTACAACCCACTCCATAAGGGGTACAAATGCCTTGATGTCTCTAGATGTATTGTTATGATAGTGACCCAAACTCTAAAGGTCCAGCCAAGAAACTTTATTATTTTAGGTTTTTTTTCTTTTTATGTATACTCTCTTAGTTGATTTGTTGAAACAATCTTGTATCATTATCTGACATAGTGAATTTCTCTTCTCTGCCCATGGTTTTTTCCCTTTAGGGTTTCCATGTAAAATTGTGTGTGATCTTTATTTTTATGTTCATTGTCTACTATTATATTTTCTACAAGTGGTATCAGAGCCAGTTATTGATTTCGGCAATGTCGTCTCTGAAATATGATATTCCACTTTTGGATAGCAAAACTAAATTTACGCTTTGGCCAGCTAAGATTTGGGATGTTCTTACTAAGATTGATTTGGATGATGTATTACTAGGGATTGACAAAATACCCTCATCGCTGACTAAAGAAGAAAATGAACGTAAGGATCGAGAAGCCCTATCGCATATTCATCTTCATCTATCTAATGAGATCTTACAGGACATTCTAAAGACGAAAAATGCTACAACATCGTGGTTGATATTGAAGATTTTGTGTATGTTGAAATCAGCTCTTATTTTGAGTATTAGAATTTGTGTCAAGGTGGAATTTGTTATGTTAGTGACCCAAATTCTAAATGCCCAGCCCAAGAAACTTTATTATTTTAAGGTTTCCCTTTTATGTATTCTCTCTTACTCAGATGAATACTCTCTGAGTTGTATTGCTGAAACACTCTTGTATCATTATCTGACATAATGAATTTCTCTCATCTGTCTGTGATTTTTTCCCTTCGGAGTTTCCACGTAAATTTGTGTGTGATCTTTATTTTTTTGTTTATTGTCTATTATCATATTTTCTACACGTATCTATATCTCTCTCAATGTCACCTTCAAAAAAGTTGACTTTCCTTACCAAAACGAACCATTCTTTTCATAGAAAATCATAGTCACCCCATTTTGTTGTACCGATTCCCTACCACTGCAGGTGGATGGTTCGCGCATGTAGCATGTAATATATTCCTTCTCTGGGTGGCCTTGTAGTTGAGAAATTGTTGCACTAGTTCAAACCTCAATCACACTACCTGTCTATTCCTCATCTACCATCCAAGCATGCACCAACACTTTCATCTCTACCTAAGATCATCTTTGAACCTTATATATTTATATGACCTCAACCCAACACTTCAAGAAAAACCACTTTTAGGGGAGACATGTTACCAGTCACCCCTAATAATCTGAGAATTTTGACCACCAGCACGAGGGAAAATTTTCGCGGTCTTCTTTTAGGAAAATTTAGTCAAACGATGTGTTTTAATATTAAGAGCGACAAGTCGCCCCTAATATTTTAGTTACCCATAATCTCTATTTCTCCTCTTCTTTTTCATATCTTCCCCACTTCCCATTCTCTCACCTGCTGCATACTCTCTCTCTCACAATTTTTTTTCTCCACGATTCCCTCTATCATTCTCTCACAGATTCCTTCTCTCTCTCTCAGAAACGAGACCGGGTCTTGCACGTTCCCCCTCGCCTCCACCAAGTCTCGCACGCTACCACACCTCCCCCCTCGCCTCCACCAGATCTCGCACGCTCGTCGCACTTCGGAGCCTCCACCAAACCACGGTGCTCATGCCTCACACTTCACGGCATGTATATATATATATATATTGCATTATGTATTTATTTATATATTTTTTTTTACAGTAGTTTTTTGTTTATATTAATTTATTTTCTGTTTTTTTATTTTCTAATATATATTTTTTTAATTTCTGTCGGTTATATTATATTTTTCTGTTTTTATTTTTTTTTTCTTTTTTTCTTTTTTCTATTTTTACTTTTTATATGTTTCCTATTTTGTAATTTTTCACATATATGTATTTATATGTACATATACTTTTTTTTATATATAAAAAGATATTATGTGTGTGCCAAGTGTATATATATATATATATGAATTCATATATATTTTTAGTTTTTTTATTTAATTTTTTTATAACAATGTGTATTATGTAGGAATTGAAGGAGTGTTTCTTGGAAATTTGGTGACTAGGGTATTTCTAATTTTGTGGCATCAAGGTATTTATTTTTTATTATGTTCTTTTAATTAATTTGATTAATATATCAATATTTGTAGAAAGTAAGATGTTTTTAATTAGTGATATTTATATATATATATATGTGTGTGTGTGTGTGTGTGTAGAATAACATATTGTGAATGTGTGTATAAAATAGTAAGATGTGTTTAATTAGTGATATTTATATGTGTATAGTATAACATATTGTGAATGTGTGTATAAAATTGTAAGATGTGTTAGTGTTTGAATCTAATTAATAATATGTATATTGTGAATGCTTTGGGAATTTTCCAAGTGTTATTTGCAGAGTTTTAAATTTTGGGATAGGTTAGAATACAGCTGTTATGCAGCCGAAATTTTAGTAGCACTAGGATACATTTTTGTAGTGTTAGGATAGATCAATATAAAATTAATTAATGATTATGGAATATTTAATTTTGAGTTTATCATTTTTAATAATTAAATTAAGAAATATGTTAAGTGTTCAATTAAGTGGAAAAAAAAATTAATTTGATACTGAAATGTTTAATAATTAACTTCAGATGTGAGATAAATCGTATAATTAGAAAAGAAAAAAAAAATTTCCAAAATAATTAATAATAAACTTAACAATTAAAACATAAATTTTTAAAATAAAAACCATTAATAATTTAAATTTTTAAAACTAATATTATTCATAAATTTAACATTAATTTGAAAGAAAAAAAATAACTTTGGTATTTAAAAAAATAACTAATTATGAAAAATCTTGACAAAAAACTATAGACATTAATTTTTAATAACTAATATTTAATTTCAATTATATTTATTTAAATATCAATTGAAATAAAAATTATAAAACATTTTATATAAGATAAGATGGTTATTATCACATAGTGATAATTGTTATTATTTCTAATAACAAAAAGTCATAGACATACATCTAGCGGATGTCTTGGGAATAATAATCCAAGTCAATGTATTAATTTTTTATTCCTCATTTTTTCAAGATATTTCTACAAATATTTTGAAAAAATGAATAGTAGATGTCTGCTTATTATCTCCAATGGATCCACTAAGTTGAAATATGGTAGGTTGGAGTTCAAAATAAGATAATTTAATAATTAAAAAATTGGATAAATAATTTAATTTAATATTAACAAATTTAATAATGAAAAAAATAAATAATTCATATATTCAAAATTTTAAAAATAATATTATTTGAAAATTTAATATTAATTTTTAAGATGAAAAAGTAAGTTTGGTTATTAAAAAAAATAATTAAGAAAAAAAAAAGAACAACAAAACTAATTAATGTTGGTTAAAGTAATGAAATAATAATTAAAGTAGGAATTAATAATAATTTTAAACATTAAAAAATAAGATCTTATAAAATATCATAATTTTTTTATGGTATCATAAGACATCATAAAACAACTACTGTGAAGAAAAAAAAATCATTTTGGTTGCTATTCTTTGGTGGTAAAAAAATTAGATAAATAATTTAATTTAATATTAACAAGTTTAATAATTTAAAAATAAATTAAAAAATTAGATAAATAATTTAATTTAAAATAATAAATTAAAAGTTAGATGAATAATTTAAAAATAAATAAAAAAGTTTAATATTGTCAAATTTTAAAATTTTAAAAATTAGATAAATAATTTAATTTAATATTAACAAGTTTGAAAATAAATTAAAAAAATTAGCGAATCTCAATCCCCTCCTCAATGTTCTGATGCAAAGTACAATAGTTTGATGAATACGGTTAAGAATTTGAATATTTAATATAATATTTTCATATTTAATATATATATTTTTAATGATTTAAATTTAATAAATAATATTAACAAGTTTAATGATTTAAAAATAAAGTATAAATTAGATAAATAATTAAAAATTAAGATAAATAATTTAATTTAATATTAACAAATTCAATAATTTTAAAATTAGATAAATAATTTAATTTAATATTAACAAGTTTAATAATTTAAAAATAAATTAAAAAATTAGATAAATAATTTAATTTAAAATAATAAATTAAAAGTTAGATGAATAATTTAAAAATAAATAAAAAAGTTTAATATTGTCAAATTTTAAAATTTTAAAAATTAGATAAATAATTTAATTTAATATTAACAAGTTTGAAAATAAATTAAAAAAATTAGCGAATCTCAATCCCCTCCTCAATGTTCTGATGCAAAGTACAATAGTTTGATTAATACGGTTAAGAATTTGAATATTTAATATAATATTTTCATATTTAATATATATATTTTTAATGATTTAAATTTAATAAATAATATTAACAAGTTTAATGATTTAAAAATAAAGTATAAATTAGATAAATAATTAAAAATTAAGATAAATAATTTAATTTAATATTAACAAATTCAATAATTTTAAAATTAGATAAATAATTTAATTTAATATTAACAAGTTTAATAATTTAAAAATAAATTAAAAAATTAGATAAATAATATGACAATAAATTAAAAAATTAAAATTTAAAATAATAATTTAAAAATAAATCATTCACATATCTAATGTAGCTTATAAAACAACATAATATTTTTATGGTATTATAAGACTTTATGACATAAAAAAAATAGCTACTATTTCTTTTCTTTGGTGATAAAATTTGATCATAAAAATAGGATAGAAGTTTTATATATTATCACCTAGTGATAATGTTTTCTTAATTATTTTTAATCATGAAAAGTATTAGACCCGTTCGGAGAGGCTGAGTCAGTAAGGACTCTTAAATATGCTTCTTCGAATTATCCAGGACAGTATGTGTGCACATTGATAGTTTGGATTTATTGTGTACCTATAATTTGATCTATTACTCATTTTATTGTTTTGTTAGTAGAGATTTCAGTATGTGTCTCCTTATTTTTTCTCGTAAGTGGGTAGACTTAATTTTAGTCTGCGCACTTATGAGAACCATAGAGAGGTGCTACCAAAATTTTTACATAAACAAAACAATTTTTAAGAGTGTAAATTAAATTATATCTACTACACATCTTAATGGGATAGGTTCTTTACCCTTATAGAAGTGGAGTGAAAATGTGTATTAGGGCACGCACACACATAGTCAATAATGTTTAATTGTTGTTTATTCTTGTATCGTAGATGCTGATCGATAAGAGTTGGATAGCATTAAGGAATCGTAACTGTGATGCTTATTGGAACGGTCTCCAAGCGTTCTTGAAAATGGAAAAAGAACACGTAGACTGGGATGGGAGAATTAAATGTCTGTGAGTGAGGTGCCTCAATGTTAAACTACAAACTATAGATATGGTGGAGGCTTATGTCTTTGACAAGGGTTTTCAACAGAATTATCAATAGTGGATTTACCACAGTGAGGTGGAAGCTAGTGTTGCCAATGAGGTATTTTGAGGAGTGTAGATTAGATGGTTGACATCGTTGAAGGTTTCATCTTACTGACAAATGCAGACGAAGTAGAAGGTGTGTTTAGCAGTCGAATGGGACAGTATTATGACGAGGTGTACGACAAGATTGAAGTTGAGTTGTATTCGGGTTGTGATTGAATATCATCCTTAAACGTTTTGGTGAAGTTTATGCATTAGAAAGTTAGGGGGAAGTGGCCAAACAACTCTTTCGATGAATTTTCGAAGTTACTAAAGTTTGCATTTCTAAAAGATAATAAAATTCCCCCAACACACTACGAGGCGAAAAAGAAGTTGAGTAAATTAGGGTTGGGATATCAATCAATCCATGTCTGTAAATATGATTGTTGCTTATTTTATAATGAGCATGCAAGCAAAGATTCATGTCATGTGTGTGGGAGTAGCCGATGGGTCAATGAAAAGAAGAAGGGGAAAAAGGTTTCACATAAGGTGATGCGTTACTTTCCATTGACTCCCAGATTAAAGCGAATGTACAGCTCAAGGCATACAACTAATGACATGTTATGATATCATACTAGGAGATTAATAGAAGATGGGGTGATGTGTCATCAGGTTGATGGGTCTGCATGGAAAGACTTTGACACCACACATCCTGATTTTGCAAAAGATCCTAGAAATGTTTGTCTAGGCTTGGCTGTTGATGGGTTTAATCCTTTTGGTAACATGAGCTTATCATATAGCATGTGGCCTGTGATTTTGACGAACTACAATCTCCCCCTGGCTATGCATGAAGGAGGAGTATTTTATGCTAACTCTACTTATTCCTGGGCCAAAATCACCGGGTAAAGACATGGATGCATTTCTAAGACCCTTGGTAGATGAGTTAAAGCAATTGTGGATTAACAGGGAGATGGCACAAGGAAAGAATTGTTCAAGATGCATGCCACCCTTCTTTGGACAGTTAACGATTTCCTTGTTCGTAGTAGTTTGTCTGGTGTGAGCGGGCAGAGGTACAAAGCATGTCTAACGTGCAATGAAGACACCACTTCCATCCGAGTGATTGGTAAGAAATCTTATGTCGGTCATAGTAGATTCTTGAGGAGTAATCATAAGTATAGAAGAGACAAATAATTTGATGGAAAAGTTGAGAAAAGAAATCATCCACAATAGTTTACTTGTCAACAAATTTAGATCAAGTCAATCATTTACCACTTCAAGTGCCTAGTAAACATGACAAATTTTTTTTTTTGGGGGGGGGGGGGGGGGGTGGGAGGGGTGAACGCAAGCGAGGTGCAGAGGAAAGTAATTAGAGGAAAACAATTATTTTCTATGAACTTGATTATTGAAGTTCAAACCAGTTAAAACACAGCCTAGATATGATGCATGTCAAAAAGAATGTGTGCGACAGTCTCCTTGGGACTTTGTTAGATAATGATAAATCTAAGGACACCACTAACGCAAGACATGAGTTAAAGAATATGGGGTTAGGAAACCGTTGTTGATTTACGAGGATGCCAATAAAAGGTTAATGAAACTGCATGCTCCATACGTGTTCATTCCTGAATAGTGGCAAGATTTTTGTCAATTTTTGAAAGTGAAGTTGCCCGATGGTTTTTGTTCTAATCTGGAGAAAAAAATCACAGACAATGACTCAAACATTGTTGGGTTAAAGTCCCATGATTATCATGTGACAATGCAACGATTACTTGCAGTAGGTGTTCTCAAGTTTTTACCAGAATCTATATCTACTACCACTACAGAATTGTGTAATTTCTTCAAACAATTGTGCTCTAGGACACTGAACGTTTCTGATATGGAGAAAGCTAAGGATGACTTTATTATTATTTTATGCAAGATGGAGTTGGTTTTCCCTCCAGCATTCTTTGACATAATGATCCATCTGGTTTTGCACTTGCCTGATGAAGCTATATTGGGAGGATCCGTATTTATGAGTTGGATGTATCTTTTTGAAAGATACATGTAAAAATTAAAAAACTATGTCAGGAATAAAGCTCGTCCTGAAGGATCTATAGCAGAAAGATATGTTTCAAATGAGGCTTTGACATTTTGTTCAATGTATTTCAAATGTGTGGAAACAAAATTTAATAAGCCTGATCGTAATGAAGATGCACCGTATGTGAATCGACACCTCACAATGTTTGAATCTCAATTTTGTCCACTTAGTAAGGGAATTCCAGTGCCCCTCAACGAAAATACTCGGAATAAAGCTGAGCGGTTCATATTGGATAATTCTCCAAAAACTGAAGTGTATTTAGAGTAAGTACAACATTAATTTTCACATTATTCTTTGTTCAATCTACTCCTCCCACAATCTACTCCTCCCAAAAACTGAAGTGTATTTAGAGTAAGTACAACATTAATTTTCACATTATTCTTTGTTCAATCTACTCCTCCCACAATCTTGACACTATTGATTAATTAACAGGGAACACCTAACTGAGGTGCAACAAAGAGATCTGGTTGCTAATCATAAATTGATACAAAAGAAAGAGTTGCGTTCATGGTTTCATAAGAAGGTAACTTGTACTTAGCAGATTGTATACTACAAATTACATTCTCATTCTAATATATATCTTTATTATTAGATATATGACTTGCACCAGCTTGGGTCATTAGAGCATGATGATGAATTACTCGCTTTAGCATCTAGGTCGGATCTATTGTCTTACTCCTATCAAGCATGTACAGTGAACGAAGTTTGATTTGTTTCACACAATCGAGATCAAAATCGAACTACACAAAATAGTGGAGTGTGTGTAGCTGGAACAGAAGATTTTAACTATTATGGGCAACTTCAAGATATACTCCAGCTGTCTTTTAGTGGTTCTTATTCGGTGGTATTATTTCGATGTAAATGGTTCAATACAGATCCGAAAAAGAAGAAAACCATAATTGAAAATAATATCACTAGTATTAATGTCAGCGGTGAATGGTATAAAGATGAACTGTTCATAATAGCTAGCCAAGCGAAACATGTATTCTACACCAATGATCCCGTTAGAGGACAAGATTAGAAAGTTGTCCAATAAATGAATCATCGCCAAGTTTGGGACTTTCTAGATGCTTTAGATATGATTGCTGATGTTCATGTTTTACATGATACCAACTCATCGAATTTTGTTTTGACTGTGGATCTCAGAGAGTTGGTTGTTCAGCAATCTGATGCACCAGCGACTCAAGTCAACATGACTCATCGACCTTCTTTAGTTGTTCAAGATGATGATGGATTTATTAATGACAATGAAGATGATATGACGGACAACATAGAAGAAGCAGAAGATGAGGATGAATTGCTTGTCGACCTTAGTGATGATAATACTGATGATATGTGCCTGATAGATGTTGATGTAACTAGTGATGATAGTGACTATTCTACTTAGTTTTGTATCTAGTGTTAAATGTATTATACATATTGAGAAATAAAACGTTTGTTTCCAAATAACATGTTTCAAATGACCTAATCAATTAAAATAATACTCAATAAATTAATTATAAATAAGAATTAAATATTAAAATAGATAGGTTAAACTACTGTCATGTTCGCAGATGTGGCTAGAGCCCATGGTGGAGACGCTGGCGGTGATCCTCCACCGGATCCTACTAGGATCCCAACTACGCGAGTCAGGTAATTTTTTTGTTCTTTTATTCACTCAGATATGTTTATCCTGTATATACTAATATTCTATTTATTGTTAATAAAAAAATTACAGAATTCCCTACAAAGAGAAAGAGTCGTGGCGCAGCTATTGGAAAAGATCTAGATGAGAGGCGGCGTAAAAATGGAAAACCACTGGAAGTAAAAAATTTCCCGCGAACGTACAAGATTGTTGGGGGCGAGCACTCTGCTTTTGTCCGCCTTGTGGGCACCCAAATTAAAATGAAAGTTCCCAGATATTTCGATTCATGGGAATCAATGCCTAAACAATACAAGGACCAGGTCCTTGGCATAATCCAGGTAAAAAATTATTAAATAATTTTTTTAAAATGTGTCTTTAATATAGTATATATATTAAAAATATGTTTATTTTTCAATTTAGTGGTATTATATAATAGGGGGACGCGAGGATTTCTTAAAGTGTTTAGATGGTATCGATCTAGAGATGAAAGACCGATACCGTCATAGGAAAATAATAAGACACGAACACTTTGAGAAACACTACAATGGACTAGAGGATTGGGACAAGGTTCTAAACAACCCAACCAAGGATGTCAACAAGGAAGAGTGGAAGCAGATCTGTCAGTTATTTACAAGTCTGAAATTTATTGCGGGCTCCGTAAAGAATAAGGAAAATCGGAAGCAATAACAGAAGTATTCTACAATGCAAGGTACAAAATCGTAGGCGGCCATCCGTCACGAAAAAGTCAGTAAAAGTTAAAATGTTATCAAAATTATGTTCTTTTAAATTATATGTTCTCAAACATTAGGGTTATATTTTTTAGGCAAACCCGGACCTTATTGAGACATGAAAGGAATACCACTGGAAGAAAACCACAACTGATTTCGTGAACGACGATGCTCACTAAGATTATGTAAGTTTGAATTATATTTTTTAATATTCATAGAGTTATATTTATTGTTAGTGTCTAATGTTTTCTAAAAACAAGAAAAACTGAAGGTTGATTTTGAGTTACAATCTTAGCAAATATCTGTTGCCGCGTCCAATAATGATGGTTCGACAACAGTTGATCAGGTGGAGGTACTACAAAAAGTATTGGGCCAAAGGTGTGGACAGGACCGAGGAGTGGGCTGCTAATTGAAGGGGTCAGGGTCATCATCTACCCAACACTCTCACTTCAACGAGTCTCAAGCTCCTCCTCAATGTTCATCAGAACATATAGAAAAATTGGAGAATAATCTACAGAAATTGACTCACCAAGTTAATTTCTTATCATAACTTTTTCTACCTTCATTTTGTCCACCAAACGTTCAGATGCCGCCTATGCCTGATAGCGACAATATTTCTGGAGCTTCATCTTCTCAACCTCCAGCTCCAACCCATCATTCCATGTATGGGGTAGCGTCGTCTCAACATATGGTTCCCCCATACATGTATTGAGCAACACCATCACCTTATCTACGGTTGTTTCCACCATTGTTACAGCTGCCGTATCCATACATGTATGGAGTAGGATCGTCCACATCAGCTCTCCAATATCCCTGACCGATACCGCCACTGTCACCGCAACCACCAATGCAACCACAACCGCAACAAGAAAATAATAGGGAGGACGAGGCAGCTGATTTATGAGACTAGGTTTATTTTATTGTTATTATTGTTAAATTATATGAACAATATGGATATTTTTTGTCTTAATGTATTAAAAATATGGATAATTGTTATCTTAATGAACTAATTTTAATATTTAATATAATATTTTTATTTTTAATATATTTGTGTTCAATTATTTAAATTTATTATTTTTTATAAATAAAATGATTTTAGGGGCGACTATTGACATATCAGAGGCCACACATCGACTAAAATTTTGCCAAGTGTGCAAATATTTGGGGTGACATTCCAAACTTTTAGGGGCGACTATTGAAATATTAGGGCCGAAAAATCGACTAAAGTTATGCCAAATGTGCAAATATTTGGGGCGACATTCCAACTTATAAAGGCGACTGAGTCGCCCCTGATATTAGAATATTAGGGGCGACCCATTAAGTCGTCCCTAATGTACACTATTATGCACATTTTATTAGGGGTGATTTTTATGGTTATTAGGGGTGACACACTGCCTTCTACCTCTAAATCCATGCCTTCACCATTGCGTATTACCAATCCACATATTCAACCAACTTCCACAACTATAAATGACACCTCATCTCATCTAATGCTAACTAGGTCAAAACATGGTATCGAGAACCTTATAGCCTATAGTGAGCATTATCTAATCCAAAGCGGTCCAAATAGTAAGCCAATTAAAAATTAAATAAAGAAAAAGAGTAAGTTGATTGAGATCGGCATAATGAAAAAGATACTTGTGATGCAAATAGCAAACTAAGAAAAAGTCACTTGTGATTCAAAAATTCAAGATTGGTGAGAAAACATAGGCACCATTTTGCGGGAATGTTAATTAGAGTACGGTGTCCACATAAAAAATATGAGAATATTAAATCATTTATAAAAACATAAATTACTTCATTTATTACCAATTAATTTTAAAAATAAACCTTATATTTCTTAACCCATAAAACTCGAAAAATGATATTTCATTGTATATGATGTTTAATGTTATTGCAATATGTTATATATATATATATATATATATATATATATATTATTAGTTATGTTTATATTTTCATATTTTATTATATAGATTTTACCCTCTCAAACCCACGATAAAATTAATAATAATAAATATGAGTATAACAAAGAGATTATTACATGATGTGTAAGAAACTACACAAGTTTTTTCAGATTTTTTTTCAATCATGATTACCAAAAAAAAAATATAAAAAAACAAATTGATAAACCTAACTAGGATATCATATCCATTTTAATGAATAAATAATATATAAATTATTTTCTGCCTCGTGAAATTACACCGTCGACCAAGTGAATATCTCTTCTATTGATTGGTTGAACAGGCCTCGCGTTCTGTTCCGCATACTGCAAAATCATATATATACTTATGCGTTAAACCTTATATATACATATATATTTGTATATAAGTAAAGTAATATTAATTGATTAAGTAAAGCAAATTAAACTCTTCCATATATCTAAAATTAAGATCTAAGTGCTTGACATAATATACATATACTTACATCATGAACAGCCACTCGAAGTTGCTTTACTTGTTCTCTTGAGATCGTCCTTATCTGTAGCGTTTAAAATTATAGTTCAATTATTAGGTAGCACTACTAGAAATATAGGTTTTTATTTCGTTTTTTACACATAGAATATAAAAAAACTGAAGTAAAAGCCTTTCAATGGGTTTTTACTTCGCTTTTGGGAATGGTAGTACATAAAAAAAAAGGCTATTACTTCGGTTTCTTAAAAAAACGAAGATAAAATAGAAAATAGACAAGGGTCATGTTTGGTTTGCACACTAAATCGGGGCTTTTTACTTTGGTTTTTATGAAAAAACCGAAGTGAAAAGTGGAGCAACCAAACCCGGCCCTGAAGGCTTTTACTTCGGTTCTTATATAAAAACCGAAGTAGAAAGTACCATTTCTACTTCGGTTTTTGTATAAGAACCGAAGTAAAAGAGTTCTAATACCCTTAATATATAGCTCCCACGGCTCATTCGTCTCTCTGAAGCAAAAATCCCAAACGCCAAACCCAAAAAACCTTCCATTGTTGTCGTACTCCCACGAGGGTTTCACAAAATATACCATTTTTTATGTTTTTTTTTACCATTTGAAACCATTTTTCTTACTTAAAAACAGAAATATTAGTTCCATTTTTATTTTTGAGGAAGAAAATAAAGACTTTGGGTGTGGGTATTTTTAGGGTTCGAAAATGGGTATTGTTATTGGACTTTGGCTAGTTTCTTACATTAAAATAAGTTCTTGAGCTTCAAAAAAGGTATGAATCACTAAATCTTTGTTTGTATGATTTTTTTTTTTTATTTTCTATAATATTTTAAGATTTTTTTCTTATAGATATAATGTGTTTATTATATATAGTTTTTAGAGTTGCTAATATTGATTTAGAGGTTATTTTGAGCATTAAAGAAGGTTTGTTACCTTAAAACTTTGTTTGTGTTAATTTTTTTATATTATTCCGAATTTAATACTTGTTTTTTAGTATATTTGTGTTATATTTTTTTTTATTTTGTTATTTTATATAATGTTATTAATTATATATATATATATTAGTAAAATTTTAAAATTGTTGTGACTTGCTATTTAAATTTCTAAACATAGCTTCAATAAGTAATGTTGTTGCCAATGTTAGAACTTGAAATGTTTGGATTATTAGTGACATTTGTTTTTTGTTTTCTATAACTAGCTAGCTTGATATGTTGTTTAATGATTATGTAGCTAGTTTAATTAATTATGTAATTGATTTTTATTTATTTTTGTTTAAGCTTTTTAGTAGGGTTGTTGATTTAGTTGCCAATTCGGTATTGATTTTGGGTGACTTCAAGAGTAATATTGGAGGTGAGTAATCTTTAAATTTTATTTATTACTATTGCAATATTTATTTATAAAATTAGAGTTAAATCTTGCATGCTTTACTTTAGTGAAGTAGGTTCTGGAAAATTTGTTGTTGGCGGTGATATAAGGATGGAATTATGTATGTTGATTTTGTGTTTGTTTGTGTTGAATTTATATATAATTATATATATATAATTAATATAAATAAATACATTAATGGCTGTGATTAAATAACAATTAAGGGTTAATTAAGTAGTATTATATATTACCTTCTTGCTAATGGTCCAAATGACACCTTCGGTACAAGGTGGAACAGTTAGTGATCCCATATATCTATAATACTTCTTGTGTCCAAGCTTGATCTGTGTTGGATCAATCATACCCAGATGTTTTTCTTCATGTGTATCAGCCATGGCTGTTATATGACTCATTAACTGATCATCGCATAATAATCCAAAATTAGATTCATTAATTTATTGATCATGATTATATGTCAGCTATGAATATGTTTAATCAATAATAATTCTATAATATATGGAAATTGTTAGATACCTTTGATAGGAAAACATCATGGCAACCAAGCTTGTAGAGAACACCAATCACAGCAAGTTTCTTATCTTGACTCATATGAACCATATGCAACTCCATGTCATACCTGTTCATAATTCAAATAATTGACTTTATATATATATATTGATATGAGTAATTATTATTGTTATACGAAAAGGTTAAAATCAAAATATTATGAACCTTCTGCCATTAATGGTGTGCTCAGAAGGTGAGTGCCAGTGGCATTGATGGAGGAAATACTCTGTGCCATTGATTTTGATTGAGCCTGCTTTCCCTAAGTCCCATTGGAGCTGCATATATATACAATAGTATCACGTACCAAAATTTAAAGTTCTTTATATTAAAAAAAGACAAACAATATCGAGAAAAAGATATGCAATTTTATATTATAGACAATAAAAAAAAATATGACCTACTCCTTTTCCAAAAAAATAATTAATTACTCAATGTATTAGGTGAGATGATGAGATAGACTTCTTCCTAGAATTAAACACAGAAACATGTTTAATCATCAAATCTCACCTAATATAATGATTGTTCACTTCATTATAAATTTTAATTATTTTCTGTTAATTATGTAGTTGTATTCCTATATGTATGAAAATTAATTAGAAAGAGTACTCACCGAAATATCATGGCCTCTATTTTTGAGAGTGGCATTAGAAGGCTTGTAATTTTTAGTGACTTTGCCTAGCTTATTTGGAATAATCTTGACCCTTTGATTAGACAAATCAATGGGAGATTGCATTCCTCCATTTTTGCAGGCGGACCATTCTTTCTTAAGCTCTCCCCAACGATGTGGTCCCTTTTTACCTTTTGCATAATCAAACTCACTCTCATCCTCTGCATTGAATTAATTTCATATATATATTTATTAACTTCTAATCATACATATAAATATTCATAAGAACTAAAAAATATATACGTACCAACTTCTTGGGCTGTGCCTGATCTTATAAATGAGTGGGAGAAAATGATCACAAAGAGCAGAAAAAAGATGGGTTTGGTTTGATACATCTTCTGATATCTGATATTAAAGAGAGAAATATTGTACTTCTTGGATGATAGGCTATAATTGAATTGGGGCTCTATTTATATGTAAAACACAACATGGATAACATGATATAATAAAAGTGTGAAGGTTCCAACGAGTTTCATTGATTTAAAATCATGTTTGATATGAGAAAGGAGACTTTGGTTGAAAAAGATGGTGTTTTTATAAAAAAAGAATATGAACAACGACAGGTTGTAATGTTGTGTATTGTATAGTACATATAATAATTACGAGAAAACGTTAAAAACAAATATATAAGAAAGAAAACGAGTGAATAGACGTAGAGGGACTCAACTCTTACTGACCACACACGTTGACTACAAAATAGCCCTCATTGATTTTATTGCCAGGTATAATTAATACTAATATTGGCTTTAAATTAATAAGTGGTTTACTATATATATATATATATATATATATATAGAGAGAGAGAGAGAGAGAGAGAGAGAGAGAGAGAGAGAGAGAGCCCTAGCTAGATTCAAATTTCAAAAGTAAAATCATTTTGGGTTGGATTGGAATATTTTGTTTAATAATAGTGTACACGAATAAAATAAAAAGTATTTGTAGAAACAGAAGCACTCATCATGAAATAAAATAGGCAGAAGAGGTGGTATAGAAACTATAAGAGAGTTTGGAAAATAATATATCGCTAGCTTGATTTTTTTTTTCATAACAAAAATAATTTTTAAAATTTTTTTAAGCTGAATTCTCATTGTTTGTCGTGATTTAACAATTGACCTTAATTGTACTGCAAAAAAATAAAAACAATCGAGCTTAATTGGATATGATCTGATTAATTACTAATAATGAGATACTTTATAATTAACCTGATTAATTAGTAATGGGATATAATTCATTACAATTTCTATTATGATTTAGAGAATAAGAAAAAGATATGAACCACGATAATTGTTCTACACAAACACAATAATGGAATTCGTGTCACCAAATGATAAACAAAATCGTCAGGTTTATAGTAATATGTGATTTTTTTTCCTTAGTTTGTGCTGATTTTTACTATTATTTATCCTAATTAATTTCTTTCGTATTAGTGTAAAATGATTATTTTTCATAACTTATTACCTTTGTAATATAAGGTGTGAGAACAGTAACACATTCTTATGAATAATATAATAGATTTCTTTTGCAAAATTTCAAAATAGAATCTCATAAATAAGATAACAAAGTTCAATACTAACACATCCAAATCAAAATAATATTTAGTAAAAAAAATTTATTAGATTGGTCATTCAGATAATTACCATCTTTATTAAAAGAGTATAAAAGAATTTTATGTCAAAAAAATAGGGGACATTAATACATTTATAAGATCTTAAACTACTTCACTAATTATATCTTAATTTGGAAATGTAATTATTATTTCATATGCTTTGTTCTAGCTAATTAGTTCTTGTACGTAGGTGACATTATTTGTTTTAGTTTTGTTTAAAGTGAGTGGCTACTTTTATCTATAAATGGCTTTTGGATTTAAAGGAAAAACATGCGGACAAAATAAATTGTGTGGATATTCTTCTTCTTTTTTTTTTTTTTTTATCAAGAAGAATAGAAAAGCTTCAGCAATAATGTAAAACTTTCCCAGTCAGCAATAATGTAAAACTTTTGAAAGTGTACAACAAGACTTGAGGACTATTAATACTTATTAGTTTTATTTAGAAAATTTATTAATTATTTTTTTATGATTGTTATATAAATTTTAAATAAATAAATAATATATATAAAAAAATAATATAAACATATTAAAAGAAAAATTAAATCAAAATATTGTTTGTGGTTTTTTTTAAAAAAAAAAATAATACAATAACATTTTAGATCACAAACTATCATATTTAAGGTATAAAACATTAGTGATATTATTCAAATCACACCTCAATGATTGGGGGAAAATTTATTTACTTAATAGAAGATAAATGTTATTCTAATTTCTTATTTAATTAGTTACACAGCCATACTATTTGTACACACGATATTTTATATAATGTATTTATTATGTATTATATATTATTGTAATAATAATATTTTATAACATGTGAATTTATATTAATATAATTATCAAATATCTAATTTTGTATTAAATGTTATTATAATAATAATATTTTAATTTATATTAATATAATTACTAAATATTTATTCTAGTAAAATTTTATAAAAATTAGAATTATATATTATATGTTATATATTATTATAATAATAATATTTTATAACATTTTAATTTATATTGATATAATTATTAAATGTCTAGTCTTATATTATATATTATTGTAATAATAATATTTTATAACATTTGAATTTATATTAATATAATTAAGAAATATCTAATTATATTTTATAATATTTGAATGTATATTAATATAATTAATAATTTATTTTTAATTGATTTAAAAGTATATTCAGTTAAATATATATTTAAAATATTCCGTTAAAATTAACAAAAAAAACCGTTAAAACTAATAATTTATGTTATCTACACACGTTTTATATAGAAGAGATTATATATATCATACTTTAATATAGATTTATATTTTTTTGAAGTATGTATTTTATCTCATTACTTATTTGAAACCTATGTTTAGACAAATTACTTTTTAGATCTTCTGTCTTTGTAAAATTGTTCAAATAGACTACTAAACCCGATTTTGATCAAAGATTTTTGAACTAAAATCACAAATTATTCTCCAAACTAACAACTCAAAACAAAAATACAATAATTCTGCTTAGCAAGTGTGTTGTTATATTCAATTTTTTGCTTGGGTTTAAGGTTCTATTTGAACTATTTTACAAAACATAGAGTTTAAAATATAATTTGTCAAAACACAAGATTCAAACAAATAATGAGATAAAATACAATATCCAAATAAGTAAAAACCCTATTAGAATTAATATTATTGAAATAGAATAATTTCTTTATTATTATTATTTTTTTTTTAAAAAGGTAGTCTTGGAAGGATGGGGTAACAAATGTTATTCATGCTTCTAAAAAACAAACAAAACAAAAATGTCATTCATGACGCTGCCTGATATGTATTAATTTAGAGGTCTTTTGCCTTTTTTTTTTTTTTCCAAACACCCCTTCTTTTATTTTTCTTTTACAAAACAATGCATCTTGTTTTTTTTGTCGTTTTATAGCTAAACAATTTTGACTTTAATTTTAAATATGAGTTATTATTGCAATAAGGCTCCCATAACAAGAAGAACTTCTAATTTTTTAATTTTTTTTGTCAGGACAACTCCTAATTTATTTGAATACAGTATGACTTGAAAAAACACACAGCTTCACATTATAGTTTGCATTTGCTATATATAATTTTGTTCCTTCTATATAAATTTGCAAAAGTGCTGTATTAATGTATTATAATCTAACTTGATTCAGTCTTATGTAAATTCATTTATAACAACCACTATGCCTAACTTTCCAAAGTTGTCTTGGACCCTCTATATTATATTCCATGCATAAATTGATCAAATTGTTTTAATGACATTACATAATTCCACCTAATAAATATCAAGGCCACCAAGGTTAAGGTTTTTTTTTTAATTTGTTACATTATCGTATAATAATAAATTTGATTCAGCCACATTGAGGATTATGATACACTGATTTCTAATGATTATTTATAACAAGTGATCGATGATGGCCAAAATAATTTAATTATTAACATTTTAAAAATACATACAAGCCCGTTTTATAAATTTTCACATAATGAGCACAATTATAACTTGTAGAGAGGAGATTTTACAAATTAAATTTTAAGAGATAAACAAAACAAATGCAAACTATAAGATATATACATATATATATATATAATGAACATTTGAGACATAATACGAATCTTAGAGCAGTTTGAATTATTATTTTTTTTCTAGAATATCTTATCAATTGATATTCATGAGTGTGTAGAAAGATCTATTTCACTGTTAGATGGCAAGTGCAAGAGCACCACTAAAACTAGATTAAAAGCAAAGTAATAATTTCTTAAACAGGGAATTTCCACAAAAAGTAGTATTGCTTTTGAGAATAATGGTAATAATATAATGTGAATTGAATAGATCTGATCCACATTTCCTTGGTTGTTCTTGGAAATCTCTAATGAGGATCCAAGAAGGAATCCACCCAAGACCAAACCTAATAATTAAAATTTTATAATTTCATGGATCAATCTCCACCTCAACATAAAGAGACAATAAATGTAAAAAAAGTTGAAAAATATATATAAATATTGCTATGTACCCAGATGTCATATCTGAGGGCAAGGAGTAGTTAATAAAATAAAATAAAAAGGAAAAAAAGGCAAGGAGAGTGTGAACAATAATTATGGTTGGGATATTATACTATATTGGTAGTTACCTACTTTGCTTATTAATATAATTAGTGGTGGGCTATTAGTAAAATTAGTGATGATTACGTTATGTTAATTTATTTGACCTAATTACATGTTTCGCCATTTACTATGGTATATTCGATCCAAAATTGTAGAAGGTTCCACTCAACTTGGTATCGATACATTTATATATAGTGGCCACTACTAGGGTTTTTTTTTTTAATTAATAGAGGACATGATCGTGGCTGAAGATATTTATGTATGAGAGTAAAAAAGGTTATTGTTGTCTGTTAAATATGTAACTGAACAACTTGTGCCCCAAGATTATTTTAATTACGTGATGATTGAGCCTTTCAAAATTATATTTATAAAAGAAAAAGCAGCAAGTGTTTGATGTGTTCAAGTCTTCAATACTTGGTACATATAATCACACAAAGTATATATATATATATATATATAATGTAAACATGGACAAGATCATGGTTGAGTAAAACGTTTTTAAATGTTGACTTTGTGAAAGCTTTTTGGTTAGCCGGTCACCTAAGATACGAAAGCATTTTTTTTCTTCCTATCATGTCACTAATTAAGGATTAATTAATTACTTTTTATGTTTAATGATTTTGTCTTACATGTAGTTTTTTTATATCACATGAATATGAATCATAAGGGCAAAGTTAGTTAAGGTTTTTTATAATGACTTACAATATTTTTCCAATTGGCAAATTTCCCTTTTCTCAGAAAAGCTCTATATTTTTTTAAACAAAAAGAAATCTTGTATCATTAATAATAATTGGAGGGGAAAAAAACCGCAAATGGAGTTAGCTAGCTTTTTACTAATGTTGGCTTCTTACGACCTTAGAAAAATTCAGAGCACTAGTGTCATCATAGCGCTAAGACTAAGAGAATAATATTGAAAACCATAACTAAATAATTGTCTTAATTATATAAAAATAAAACAATAGAAAGTAACAGAGAGAAAGCATTCTTTTTCTTGTTAGAGAATATATTATATTGCTCAATGGAAATGGTAAAACCAAAATACAACTCTATGCAAAAATACAATAGATAATGTAATTTTTGAATAAGTGTTACAACTCTATTCCACAAAATACAAATAAATAGAAAGATGTAGAAGAATAAGATTACAAACTCAAAACAATGATAATACAAGTAACATAAGAACAACAAGATCAAAAGAATGAAAAGAACAATAATAAGAACACAAATTCTCACACAACCAAAGTGTAGAGTAGTGAGGATCACCAACTTGAACAAGGTTCAAAACCTTTGTCCAAAAGCTTATTTCCCCCTATTCTCTAAGCGCTAAGTGATCTCTCAAGGAAATAGCTCTCTCGAATTATCAAATCTCTATGGTGTATTTTCCAGCTAAGTGCTTTGTGGATAGAAAATGACATTTCATACAATGTCCATTAGGCTCCTATTTATAGAGATTGAGATACCATTTGAATTTCAAATTTCACCAACCCCACGGCTGTTATCAATGTTTAATTGGATGTTTATGGAATTAAAATTAAGATTTAGGAGTTACTTGGGATATTAGAACCGTTCAAATTGGAAAAAACTAAAAAAAAATTGGTTGACAGCTCACTAGCCGCAGCCAGGAGTATCAGTGGCCACAACCACTAGCCTCTGTCCCTCAGGCCGCGACTAGGGATATAGGTAATCGCGACCAGGGATATAGGTGGTCGCGGCCACCAGTCGCTTTTAGCATAAAAATTCTATTTTTCCAAAACGTTTCAAAACGTCTCAAATCATTTCCCACATGATTTTGTAACCTCCATACGCCTAATGGCAGTTAAAAACATATCTCAAACATCCGTATTTCATATTGGCTTTGTGAAATCCATATTAAAATGTGTAATACACAATCTACACATTATTGGGTAATATTTGGGAGTTGCAAATTTGTAATTGATTTTGTAACTCCAAAATATGTCACATTTGGGCACACACATGTGTCCAATTTTGTGACTCTTAATAATATGTTACAAGGTGTGACAAATCACATTTGTGTGACAAATTACATTATGTTACATTATTTAATCTAATATTATATTATTTAAAATAATATAACATTCCCACACTTAGATTAAATAATAATTTTTCGTAATACTTATTTAATCAATCAAACATTATATTAAAATATAATATTCCCCCACTTGATTAAATAATCACTCTCTATAGAAACTTTTGCATTGGTGCATAAAATAAAATATCTTTCAACTTGAATTTTACATTAGTGTAATTATCACAAAATTTGTTGAAACTGTGGTTGCCGAAGCATTGAACCATTATTCCTTGATAACAAACCGGTGATAACACACACACCTTCGCTATGTTCACTTAAGACCTCAATGTCTCGCTTTTGCAGCGTTAATTGTCATGTGCCCATTCCATTCATATACTTTTCTTGAGAATGACTCACAATTCTCATGCACCATCTCTAGGTTTATATAGGTAGATCTCTTGTAGCATTTTGTTATCCTAAAATACTTGTCTTTTCAAGACCGAAATCTATTAAAAAACCTTTCGGTTTTAACCCTCATTTTAGTAACACACTAGTACTCATATCTCAGACGGGATAAACTTTGAGCACTACTATTATTCACTTGATTGACTTATTATTACTATTGAACCTAATACTAGTTTGGTTACTAGTATTAAGATATGTTACCATCAACCGTGAATCTCTTTAGGGAGTCCAAGTCCCACCCCTTGAGATGTAGAAATGATTCTATTTGAGTCATTTCTTTTCTCGTGTATGCATACTTAAACACTCTCATTATCTTATTCAAACTTTGTTGCTAGTTATATAATTTGATTAAAATAGTTACACCATTAAAATAATGAGTTTGACCATAGTCAACACCCCCACTATTTTAAATTTCAATATCCAAGATAAACATTTTCTTAAATATTAATTCTAGAAACCTCTTTGTTTCTAAAATTCTCTTTTATGTTTTAAATTGATTCATTCTTGAATCAAAATATTAAAAAAAAAAGCAATAACTTCAGACACCAAACATGTCTAGAATTATCCATTCTATACTCATATAGCCAAGGTTAATTAGAATGTGGAATTCTAAATCACCTATTTGATAGGATGACCAAATTAATCAACCATTGTGAAAATAAATTGATAAATTTTGGAGCATCACCCTCACATTTCTCACATAAAGTGAAAATATCACTTTAAATAGAAATTTATTTATTTCTATTAAGTCTTTTATCTTCCTAGATAAGTCTAGAATTATAATTTGCAAAGTTCATCATGAGTTCTTTAAGCCACATGATAAACTCTCAATAGATCAAGATAAAAAATCTCAATGTTTATCTTGATTTATTTACTTGCTAAAGCAAGACACACTTCTTCGAAAGTAAAATTTATTACTTAGTTTCATTCTTTTATATATTTTACAAAATAAAAAATGTGAACACAAATGTAATGTGAGAATTTCTCAAACATATAATCACATTATAGAATAATAGGTCTACACTCTTACCTATTATTTTAACAAGTTCAGTCTGAAACTTTGTTAATGTCTCACACAAATATCTCATATCACAAATCTCAAAGCAAAATAAAGAATTATCATAAAATAATACTTTAATTGTATTGATATCTTTTAAGAGTACAAGCTTTATTACATGAAAATAATCATTTCCCAACAACATGGTAATCATTCTAGGATCTCTTCTTCCTTTTCTAGAGCATTTACCTCATTCTCATGTGGGTTCTTTCAGTACCAACATACTCTAGCATAGTGCCCGGATTTTCCGCAAACAAAACAATGATCTCTCACGTCTTTGAATTGCCCATGATCTTTCTTTGGACCTAAAGGGTTCCCACTACCCTTTTTGTTGTTGTTGCCCTTGGGATGCTTCTGTGAAACCACATTGACCATAGAAGTCTCATCGTTAGACTCATTCACACCCTTGTCTCTAATTCTCGACTCCTCTTCAATTCTAATGTTTTTGGATCTCTTCCAAAGTATAATCCTCATTCTTATGGAGGATTCTTTTCCTATAGCTCCTCCAAGTTGGTTGTAATTTTACTACTATTGCACCAACTTGAAAAGCCTCGGGAAGCTCAATCTTGAGAACTTTCAACTTGTTAACAATCACTTGTAACTCATGAATTTGAGGTAAAAGGATTTTTCCATCAATGAAAGAAAATTCAAAATATTGAGAAATTAATAACTTTCTTGCACCTTCTTCCTCCGCCTTGTACTTACTCTCCAAGGCATCCCAAATCTCCCTCGCGAATTTGGTATTGGTATAGAGGTCATATAGCCTATCACATATGGCATTAAGGATATGACCCCTACAAAGAAGGTTGTCCTCTTCTCAATTCCTTCTTTTCTCTACCACGTCAGGAATGTCTTTGTCGGATGGCTCGGCTAGAGGTGCCAAGGATTACTCAAGGATGTAGGCTATCTTGAGTGTTGTCAAAAGGAATTTCACATTGTCTTGCCACCTAGTGAAATTGGATTCATCAAACCTATCCAATCTCACTAGGTCTTGGTTCATGATCTTGATGGTCTCACCTTCCATTGAAACAAACAAGGGATTAAGCTTTTGATTGTTAGAGAATATATTATATTGCTCAATGGAAATGGTAAAACCAAAATATAACTCTATACAAAAATACAATAGACAAAGTAATTTTTGAACAAGTGTTACAAATCTATTCCACAAAATACAAGTAAATAGAAAGATGTAGAAGAAGAAGATTACAAACTCAAAACAATGATAATACAAGTAAAATAAGGACAACAAGATCAAAAGAATAAAAAGAACACAAACTCTCACACAACCAAAGTGTAGAGTAGTGCGGATCACCAACTTGGAAAAGGTTCAAAACATTGTCCAAAAGCTTATTTCCCTTTATTCTCTAAGCACTGAGGGATTTTTCAAGGAAATAGCTCTCTGGAATTATCAAACCTCTATGGTGTATTTTCTAGCAAAGTTCTTTGTGGATAGAAAATGGTGTTTCATACAAGTGAGCATCAGACTCCTATTTATAGAGTTTGAGATACCCTTTGAATTTCAAATTCCACCAACCCCCATGGTTTTTACCAATGTTTAATTTGATGTTTATGGAATTAAAATGGAGATTTGGGAGTTACTTGGGATGTTAGAACTGTTAAAATTGAAGAAAAAAAAACTGGTTGTCAGCCTCACTGGCCGCGGCTAGGAGTATCAGTGCCCACAGCCACTGGCCTCTGTCCCCCAGGCTGCGGCCAGGGATATAGGTGGTCGTGGCCACCAACCAAGTTAAAAACATGTCTCCAACAACCATATTTCATAATGGCTTTGTGAAATCCAAATTAAAATGTGTAATGCACAATCTACACATTATTCGGTAATATTTGGGAGTTACAAATTTGTAACTGATTTTGAAACTCAAAAAATGTCACATTTGGGCACACACATGTGCCCAATTTTGTGACTCTTAATAATATGTTAAAAGGTGTGACAAATCACATTTGTGCGACAAATTACATTATGTCACATTATTTAATCTAACATTATATTATTTAAAATAATATAACAATTTTAACTAAAAAAACTCAAAAGAAAAATATGGAACGAACATAGCTATATAGAAATTTACATCATGAGAAATATAGATGGTGTTTAAAACCGAAATATAATATTTGTTATGCAATTTAAAATAAAAATAGCAATGTCCCACCGAAATTTAAATTAACATAATAAAACTCATAAAAATGTCCATTGGCTTTTCTAAATCATTTTTCGTTCATTGCACCCCGCGGCATACACACTTTGACTATTGAACTCCCCAAGTCACCATACATGCCAAGCAGAAAACCTATCATCTACCTGAAAGGGGGACAGTAAGAGGATGAGCTAAAAGGTCAGTAAGGAAGTACAAACAAGAATGATAATTCAAATAAATAAAATACAAAATCACTCTCAATGTATTTAACTTAAAATGACATCACATAGCCAATTCATAAATAACATATACTTTATCTGAAATTCATCATAAAACAAATAAAGTAACATCTCTATGAGGTAATCAGTAAAGCATAACCCAGTGAATCATCTGCTTGCCCACGTGGGCCTCTTGGCGCGTCTGCCTTATTAGTTACGTCATGCCTTAGTAACTCATTTGTTGTGACGTGTTTCATCACATTAACAACTCTTTGCTTTTCATAGAATCATGTAATATATACATACATAACAACTTATCTCATAACTTGTTTCTCATACATTTCAACATAATCGCATAAGAAATCTAACTAACTTCCTTACCTCAAGTCCAAACTATAAAATGTGAGATGGCTTCACAATGAGCTTAGAATAATCAATCAAAAACTCGTCCTAATTAATGTCAAGTAAAACTAAGCATATCACATAAGCATACCCCCCACATGTGCATGGGCCATGCACACATGGCACTTATTTTACACAACTTGCACCACAACTTAATGCAGACATCAAACCTCACAAAAAATCACAAAGAATAATGTTATAATCACCAATTAATTCTCAATGATTTCAAAACAAGAACCAGCATGGATAAATCAAATAACATATATTTCTACGTAAAAGTATTCTTGCATGTAACATGCGCACGTGAGACAATTCTTAAACTTGTTTAAAGTTGGTAATATAAATTATTTTATTTTCTTGTCAATTTCACAAAATTCAGCAAGCATTTTAAATATTAAAATAAATTACCAACTTAGTTATTATTATTTATTCCATTTTAATCAAACAATTGCCATACATAAAATTTATTACAAAATTTATTTTACTAATATAATTCTTAGCTTAAACTGTACAAAATAATAAACTTGTTTATTATTTAACAAACAATAAAATGTGACAAAATTTATAATTTATTATAGAATAATTAATTTTGCAAAACTAATTAACTTTATAAGAGTTCCCTTTAAATTTGGCAAAATTAAAAAAATATTAATAAAATGTAACTTTGTTTTCTTTAAAATTTCTTTTATTAGGTCATAAAATCATATTATTCATAAATATTTAAACTTGATAAAAGGTATCATATTATTTACATTTTAATAAACCAAATTTAACCACTCTTAAACTCCAATTTTCAACTTTTCAATATTAAAATTTCAGCATGTATTATATTAAAAGAAAAATACAATACTCATGTGTGAAATTACACCATTTCCTTGTCTTAGTTTAAAATATGAATTTAAGACATATTTTGCTTTCTTTTTAAATCATTTTTTACAAATCACCATTAAAAAAAAAAATCAGCAACCATAAGTCATTCTAAATATAATCATCATCTTTTTTAACATTTTTTAACAGGTCACCCTAACATGTTTCTATACTTGAACAATTCAAGAATACATTTAATCATGGAAAACCAACAACAAAATCAAAACAAGCATAAATCATAATGTATGCTCATGTCGAATTCTTTACAACATAAAAACATAAAATATCACAATCAACAACATGCTTATAACTCAAAATTCAAAAATAAAATTAAGAAACTAAAACATAACTCACAACCCTTTTTTATAATACCCTAGGTTGAACCCAATGAGCATGTTCCTAATATCCAAATGTGCATTTTTATTATCAAGACATCAAAATTTAGTGAAGAAATAATAATCTGATATTATTCCCTTAAAATAAAAATAAAATCATAATTCTTAAAAGATCTTTGAAACAACAATATCCCAACATTAATCTTTTAAAAAATACAAATAAAAAACTCTTAACAATCATCATGAAACCCTAGATTACAAAAATATAAATACACCACATATACAACCTTAGCATGTGTTCTAAGAAAAAAATAACATTAATTCCATAACAAGAACATACAACAAGATCATGATTTCTAAGACATACCCTAGCCGAAACATATATGCTCAAAGCAACAACCAACTTTCCAGGACCCACAAACAAGAATCCTTAGCATGTTTCTAAGAATAAATAAAATAAAATCATGAAGAACAATCAAAATTCATAGAGACAAACTATTCAAACAATCACCATAATATCAAAACCATAAACAAGATTAACAATAAACCACCATCATAATAGCAAAAAGACTATAGGATTCTCCATTACCTCCTTGGTAGTGATCAAAGATACACAAGATATGATCAACCATTTGGCACCTCAAGACCTAGGGTCAACCAAAAAACCAAAGAACAATTCTATTTCTTAGAACTCAAGATGAAAAGAGTAGATGAAAAGAAATAATGAACATTAGAACACATTACCGTAAGGCTCTCAAAATCTTCTTCTTCTTCTTCTTCTTTCTTTCTTTCTTTCTTTCTTTCTTTCTCTTCCATGAGCTCTCTCTCTCCCTCCCTCTCTAGGGTCGGCAACTACCAAACACATAAACTTTCCCCTTTATTTCCTCCCATCTCCTAGTCGAAGTCCTAGCACCCTTGAACCCCAATTCAAGCTTGATTTCCCTTTTCCTTGATTCCCTCTCCATGATTCATGCCATTAGATAACTAGGACTTGATTGCATTGCTTACAAGAATGAAAACTCCCAACCATATCCAATCCTAGCCCTTGACCTACCCCTCCCTTATCCTTGCACTCTCAATGTTGGCATCAAGGACAACTCACACAGATTCAAATTTCAAATTTCCCACTTACTCAAAATCATCAAGGTCAACTAATAGAATTTACCTCTCACAATTTACTTGCCCAAAATCTCTACCAATATTATAATTCCTTTGATTTCCAATCAAGAAAATGATGGCAAGATTTAAATAAGGAAAGTTTCAATTTCCTTGCTCTCCCACCCCTTCTCACGCGTCTCTTTCTCTCTCTCTCTCCATATTTTGTTTCCCCATTTCTCTTGTGTGAACAAGCTTTCTAGAATTATATCTACTTGATAGTTTTTCTATAAATAGGAATTTACTAACATTTCCACTATTTAGTTTAGGTTCATGGCATTCTCTTGCATGCTCACCATGCATGCCATGTACTTGCACACACACAATCAACAAGTCTATCACTACTAACCATGCACACACATGCATACAATCAAAACTCATGCACAACAATTTACAAATAAATCAATTAAATAAAAATAATTAAAAAAATTTAAGCAAGTAACTCTCAACACTTAAATAAATAAATTAAAATAACCAATGACATAAATAAATAATAAAAAAAATTAGTGCGCTACAGTGTGTGATCATTCTCGAAAAGAATTTAGTTCATAGTTTTATAATGAGATACGTACGTGTATATTATAATTTGCGGACATATTTCTTGATCAATAGGAAATATAATTATAACAATCACTACAAAAAAATAAGTTTATTATGGCACTCAAAATGCACCATAACAAAAAAAATTACATTGATTGTATGTGTGACATAATAATCACGGGCGTAAAAAATTATGTTATCATGCTACGTGTTGAGTGAGTGGTGTAATAACCTTCTATATATTATGTTGCGCCTAATGCAACATAATAGGTGGCGACTACGTCCACCTATTACGCACGATGTATTTGGTACAATGTAATAGTTTTCATACTTAACCATTACACTACACAAATTGTGACATAATAATTATATACTTTTAATTTATATAGATTGATCTTCATTTAAATTTGATGTTTTCAATGGGATTATCATACTAATTTTATATTCATTTTTACAAATTTTTAAATAAATTTAAATTCATATAAAATATAAATTAAAGATTTTATATTTAACATTATTTAAATATATATATATATATTTATAACAAAATAGCATACATAAGTCATATAAATATAATAATGCAACTAATAAACTGCTCATTGTCATGTTTTTTTTTTGGTGAATAAGAATCATTGAATTACTTTCAAAACACAACTACAACAATCCATGAAAAACCAAAACCCCTAAACCCCAAAGCTAATTTCTCCCCTGTATAGAACTACATATGTGCTCAAACCAATCTCTATCTATAATCTTGGCCTTCTTAGGCATTACATGATATATTCGAAATTTAACATCACTTTGAATTCTCTGTGCAGTACGGTTAATTTGCCAAACTTTGTGAGTCCAAAGAGCATCATTCCGAACTAACCAAATGTGGTAAACAAGAGCTGCCAGGACCACAGTATATATTTGCTTCCTCACCTTGCTAATTTGCTTTGCTTTGTCAATCCAATGCAGTAAACAGCCTAGATTCTCAGCCCGTGTGCTCCATCTCAACCAAGCTTTCATTCTAGTAAGACAACTCCAGCTGTAAGAACACTCAAAGAATAAGTGTTTCTCATCCTCATCGTGATCACCACACAAAAGACAAGAACGATCAATAGCGGGGTTATATTTACTAATCTGAACCCGGGTACGAAGTTTCTCCTTCATTGCAAGCCAGAAAATGAATCTATGCTTAGGAATATTGAGTCTTCCCCAAACATTTTGTTCCATTGAACGCGCTCAGTAAAAGGATATAGAGAGTCATACCGATATTGAATACTATAACCTTTAATGATAAAGGTATTCAAGTCCAGCTTCGCTTTAATGACATCCTTTACAGCTACAATCTTCCTCCAATACCAATTTTAATTAGGGGGGTTGTGTAGTTCCACCAATGCCCAATCCCAGCAGACAAGTAAACACTGTGAATCCACCTAACCCAAAGAGTGTCCTTTTTAGCAGCAATCTCCCAAACATATTTCCCCATAGCTGCTATATTCCAGTTAATAACATTACGAAATCCCAAGCCTCCAGCTGTTTTCGGCAAACAGATACTCTCCCAAGCTACTTGACCCGAACCTGAACCATCAGCTATCCCTTTCCAAAGAAAAGATCTACAAATAGCTTCTACTTTCCTCAACAACAGCTTAGGCAAAATCATAATTTGAGCTCAATAAGAATGAATTGACATCAAAACAGAATTTATAAGAGTTACTCTTCCCATATAAGAGAGATTCCGCAAGCTCCACAAGCGAATCCGCTGAACCATTTTATCAATGATGATCCCACATTCAGCAGAATTGATTCGTTTGGAGAAAATCGGGATACCTAGATATCTGAAAGGTAGGCGACTTCTCGTGAAACCCGATACCTCCAGCACTCTTCTCACTTCTGCATTTGCCATACCACTACAGAAAATATATGATTTTGTAACATTAGGAAAAAGACCAGAGGTTTTAGAAAACAAAGTGAGCCCCCTCAGCAGTAATAATATAGACACATAATCACCATGACAGAATAAAAGAAGATCATCTACAAAACACAAGTGATTCAATCTCAAAGGCGCACACCTATCATGGAACTTAAAATCTACCATCTTTCCAACCTTAGCCAGAATCCTAGAAAGATATTCCATTCCAAGAACAAACAATAACGGCGACATCGGATCTCCTTGACGCAAACCCCTCTTGGAAGCAAAAAAACCATGCATTGTTCCATTGATCATCAAAGAAAACTTCGGCGTTCGAATACACGTCATGATGAGATCGATAAAAATCTGGGGGAACTTAAAGGCAGATAGCATTTCTTTTATAAAATCTCATTCCACCGTGTCATACGCTTTCCTCAAATCAATCTTTATCATACAGCTCGGTTTACTATTTTTCCTACCATAATGACACACCAAATATTGACAAACCATAATATTGTAAGCGATATATCTTCCATGCACAAAACCCCCTTGATTTTCAGCAACTAAATCAGGCAAAATCTTCCTCAATCTTGAACAAATTAACTTAGTGGCTGCCTTATAAATCACATTGCAGCAAGCTATTGGTCTAAAATCACCCACATTATCTGGGCACTTAGATTTAGGAATAAGAGTGATCATTGTGGTATTTACCTCTTTCAAGAGTTTCCCAGTTTTTAAGAAAGAGAGCACTACATCAAAAACTTCCAAGCCGACAAGATCCCAATTATCCTGAAAAAAGAAACTGCCATAACCATCAGGCCCTGGCGCCTTCATTCCAGAAATAGCAAAGAAAGACTCTTTAACCTCTTGCTGAGTGAATTCGGTTTGAAGTATGCCAATATGTTGAGAGGAAAGCAACGGTCCCATGTGCACTATAGCTTTAATAATAGTCAGTCGATTAGTCATAGAAGAACCCAAAAGCTCTTGATAATAATCCTAGAGAGCTGCCTTGATATCTTCAGACTTTTCTACCCAAAGCCCTCGCCCATTCTTAATAGAATTAATTATGTTCTGAGCCCTTAGAAGAACCCAAAAGCTCTTGATAATAATCCTAGAAAGCTGCCTTGATATCTTCAGACTTGTCTACCCAAAGCCCTCGCCCATTCTTAATAGAATTAATTCTGTTTTGAGCCCTTCTAATTTTTAAAGAAGCATGAAAAAAGGTAGTGTTTTCATCCCCAAAGTTAACCCAATTCGTCTTAGCTTTTTTGAGCTAAAACAAACAATAGGCTTTGTTTATTTGAATATAATTCCCACAAGCCTCCTTCTCTTTATCTATAAGAATACCATTCATAGGATCCTGTTGCAAAGCTGCCTGGCACTCAAACATACTCTGCTTATCTTGTAACTCAGCTACATGAATATCATTAAATTCTCTCTTGTTAATATCCAGAAGAACTCTCTTTAATCTCTTCAGCTTCTTGACCACTTTAAACATGGCAGTACCTGAAATAGCTTCATCCCAACTAGTTTTAACAAGCATAGAAAAAATTTTAGCATCCCTCCACATTCTGTAGTACCGAAAAGGTTATGCCCATTGCAAATTTCCTGGTAAAACGAGACAAGAATCGGGCAGTGATCAAAAGAAACTTTTGGAAGGAAAACAACCTAAGAATTAGGGAAAGCATCTGACCCATTCGGATTCACTACAGCTCGATCAAGTTTAGAACAAATTATGTCTTCTGCCTGTTGCTTATTATTCCAAGTATAAAAACATCCTGAATACTTAAGATCTTCCATCTGGCAGTGCCGCAAACAATCTCTAAAACTGACAGAAAGTTTCTGATTAATCTTCCTTCCTACCCTTTCCTCATAGTAAAGAATCTCATTGAAATCCCCCAAAATCATCCAAGCCTCATCAATGTTATCAGCCAATCCCATAATCTCTTGCCATAAAAGCCCTCAACCCATTTCATCATTGAAGCCATACACTGAGCAACTGTAATTTGAAACCTCATATTCATATGAGGAGACTGAGCCACACAATGAATTAATTGACTTAAGCAAACTCTAATACCTAAAGTATACAAGCTAGGATTCCAAGCCACTATTATTCTGCCTTTATCAACCCAAGAGTTATTATTCACAAAATACCAACCAGAAAATAAGCTATTGCAAATGACTCCCATATTTTTATTCTTCACCTTTGTTTCTAAGAGACTAACTAATCCACTCTTCTTCGAATTGATCAATTGCTTGATCTCATGATGTTTTTTATGATTGTTAATCCCTCTAACATTCCAACAAAGAATTCTATCCATTAGAGGTAGAGGGAACTCCCCCCTCAAAAATATTCAGCTTCTGTACTTGTTCCAAATCAGACCTTGAATCCAACAGATCAAAAGAATTATTCACTTCTGTAATAGATCCCACGGCTACTAGCATTTTTTTCCCTTTAGCAACTTTTTGAAAACCATCTGCATCCACCTCTCGCTTCTTCCCCTCCGTTTGCAAAGTGTGAACTGGGTTCTTTGGTACCCAAGCCTGCTGTGTTATACCAGATTTGAGCCCTTTCTTCTTGCAATTAGAAGTTGTATGACCCATACCTTTACAATGCTCACAAAGAATAGGCAACCATTCATAATTCACAGTAAGCACAAAATTTTGATCTAATTCATTAGTAAATGAAATTACATGTGGAAAGGCTTGTGTAATCGATACCTCAACCATTATTCATGGAAAATGAAGTCTCTCCCTTCTTTTGGTAATACTATCCACCTGAATTGGTTTACCCAGCTGTCCCACAATCTTGAATAATGCCTTATCTCCCCAGTATTTAATATCTAGACCCCCAAGTTGAATCCAGATAGGGACGGACTTAACATCCTCCTTAGTGAAATCATCATTAGGATTCCACCTTTTCATGATAAGAGGTTTCTTATAAAAAAAAAAATGTAACCACATTCATGACCTTATCCCTAACTTCCATATTCTGAAATCGAACAATAAAAACACCATGAGATAGAGTACCCACTTTGTCAACTCCATATTGCTTCCAAATTCTTCTCACAAAACCCTCTAGCACATGCAACAGAGGATTGGCTCCTAGAACATAACAAACAATGGTCGAGTGCCAGTAATTTATCTCCTCTTCAATATCTTCCATCTCAATTTTAACTCCTACTGGCTTCACCTTCAGATCCTTATCCTTCAGAAGCTCCCCTGTTTTCGAACTCACAAAGCTCCTATCCATATTTTTAACTAAATTCCCAGAATGAAGAACGGGAGGAGAAGTCGACTTACCCATAGCAACGTTCTGCATAGTGCGATTCGATGCCACCAACCAGTTCGAGAAATCCTTCCTGATCTCACTCTGGCGCTTCAGATACGCCTCTATCGATCTAGGCAATAGAACGGCTCCCAATTGCTGAGAAACCTCATCTTCCTCATCCGCGATTTCCAGCTCCTTAACTCCCAAAATCTCATCCATCGATCTAGTTTTAACAGCCCAATCTGAAGAAGTCGGACCTCGTTTCTTCTTCTTGCCTAAACCCCTAGCTTTCCCCTGCAACTTTTCCCCCATTTGCCATGGCACTGGAGAGAATCCCCAAGAGAGAAAAGAAGAGAAAAAAACTTTTCGCAGACGTGGTTATCATTGTCATGTTAAGAACAATAAGAATGCTTTATTATCCTTTTTTTTGCACCTCATCAAGTTCTTGAATAGTATATGATGCTGTAGATTTGAACTGCAAAAGAAAAAAATGAAATCAAATTAAAAAATTTATTACTTAATTCAAAATATACAACAATATCATATTTATTTATCTAGTGGTATTTTTACATCTTCTCTTAAGTATGTTATGATTTGGGCCAATCAACATTTTTCATTATAATATATAACAAAATATCATACATAAGTCATATAAATATAATAATGCAACTAATAAACTTCTCAATGTCGTGTTACAAACAATAAGAATGCCCTATTATCCATTCCTTCTCCATCTCATCAAGTTCTTGAATAACATATGATGATGTAGATTTGAAATGCAAAAAAAAAAAAAAAAAAGAAATCAAATTAAAAAATTTATATGCAACTCGAGATCTCGTTATTTTAAAATAAACTGTTTCCTTACATGCATATCGTAGGTAAAATACAAGTTATTAAAACTTAAGATATAACCATGACTTGATGACTTTTAAAACAATGCATACATAGCAGCCCCTTTTGACCCCCAGGTCTACAGATCACGACATGCACACATCTGACTGAGCCTGCTCCAACTCATCACCTCATCACTACGCTCATGCCTTTACCTGCAACCCAGAGTACCCGTGAGCTAACGCCCAGCAAGAAGAGCTATATAGGACACTATCCCCAAATCCCAACAGTATAAGACATAATACATAATACATAAAACATAAAGCATAAAAATAAACATAAACTAACTCATATCATCACGACCTAAAACATAAACAACTCCTAGTCGATACCATATCACATAAAGTTCCATAATCAATCATATTGCCAGTAACATAACCATAATAAAATGTAATCAATCAACCAAACCATAGTGTAGCGTAAATATAGCATAACGTAAACATAGCATAAAATAACCTATCCTAGCATAGCATATTCAATCCATAACAAGTATTACCGATGTTGTTCCTGTTGTAAACCAGTGCTGATCTGGTTAGTTGTGCAACCGAGCACAAATTAACTTAAGCATGCATTTTTCGTAACGTAAGCATTCAATTTATCATAACGTTAGCATGCATTTTCATATCGTAAGCATGACACGCAAACATACCACATATTCTTACATATTTCAGTCACACACAACATGCAACACTTATATATTAGCTCCTAACATAATTCATAACATGATTCATACCATACTTCCTAACATAATTCACAATATAATTCGTAATTAAATTTCTAACATAATTTCATAGTATAGCTTATAACATAATCTGTAATATATCATACAAAGCTACCACACTTAAGTATGTCGAGTGTACACCCTGCGTGTAGGTGTCCACTCTTCTTACCTTAGGTCCTGTAGCGCTCCACACACATTAACTCGTCCCTTCAAGTATCCTTATCGAGCCTATCATATCGTATAACATCAAAAGCTTAAAACTCAATCCAACCAAAACCATAATAAAAATAAACCTGTGCCTCTCTTAAAGATAACTCATACTTAAAATATTCTCAAGAAAAAATTACTTCATAAAACCCCAATTCAAAAAAGTACCAATTGTACTGAATGGGTGCATCAAAATCTAAAAAATATGCATTTATGGGCAGCTAGTGCGGTCGCGCTCACAGAGCGCCAGGATTATTTGTAACGACCCAACTATTCTAAGACCTTGGACCATTAGAACTACTAAACATAGCTATTACTTTGAAGAACATATACATAATAAATAATCATTACTTTATTAAAACTTTAACATAATATTGTGAAAATTACAAAGTAAAAATAGAATTTTGGTATGGGTACCTATTATTTAAAACATAAAACATAATTTTAAACTAAATAAAATTGTTTACAAAACTAAATGCGAAAAATACATAAAAACATAATTTTAAGAGAAAACTAAAACTAACGTCATCCTTGATCCATACGCAGTCCGTTTATCCTTAACACACATGCCAAGCTTCCAAGAATCCTTCCGTCTCCATATCTAGTTTCCTGCATCACACTAAAAAAAATAAAGGAATGAGCCTAATACCTAGTAAGGAAAATCTAACCACATACAACATAAATCATAAACATGAGGCTATATCATAAACGTATACTATAAAACATATAAAAACAACATCTATTACAATGGCCATGATACTTCGTGGGACTTGCTAGGAAGGCAATCATATGCCCATAAATTTACGGAGCTAGTTATGTAAACAAGTTATATAAATTTATGGGGCTCGTTATCTACACAATCATATGCCCAAGGAATCTACTATTGGGACTTGTTATCTAAGCAAGTTCTATATTTGTTATCTAAACAAATTATGTGATTGTTATCTAAACAATTCATATAATAAAACAACTAAAAACATATCATACATATAACATAAACATATATCACAATATAGAAGCATACAAAATCTATCCTATTTTCCTTACCAAAACCGGGATATTTGAGAACAAATGCGGGACTTTGAACACTCCTAAAACCAACAATAAGAATGGTGAGTATTTCTAAAGAATAAAGAATGAATGTGGAAACTAAACCTTCAATAAGAAACTTACCAAGAAAGATGTTTTAGTTTCAAGAACCTAATCAAAAACCAACACCAAAAGTTAGGATCTGAATAAAAGGAACTAAGGAAAACTAAAGAGTTTTAAAGAACTGGACTTAAAGAATAAGAATACCTTAGTTGACCTTATGGATTGGTCTAACTTCAATACCGAAATACACTAATCCTCACTTCCCAAGTATTTTATAAAGCTTAAAAATGACAAAGCTTTTTCCCAACCCAAGTGTTTATCACTCTATGGTAGTACTAGCACCTTGGAGTCTCTGATCACAGCTTGAAGAATGAGGGGAAAGGCTGGGTACTAGGTCCTATTTATGGAGGTAAGGAGTAAAACTAACCCCATTTTGATTTGAATAAAATAATAATTTTAAAATGAAAAAGAATTGAATTTTCATCAATCAGAGGCTGAAGACTCAGTCAAAACGTTCAGAGGTGGGTCTATGTAGTTAAGGTTTATTTTAAAATTAAAAAAACAAAGAAATTAAAAACTAACCCACCAAGGGCGATATATCGCCCCTATATGGCGATATATCGGCTCTGCCCTAGTCCCAAGCCTCCGTTTGTACGATCGTGCAACGTCAACGTGTTTTCTGTATCCTTCGTCAGGTGATATATCGGCTCCCATGCTACGATATATCGGCATACGTGAATATTTTAAACATGTAATTGACTTTTTCAGCATAATTTGAATGGGATAACTAGTTTCACTGAGTCATACTACGACCCTAATAGTTTCGGGTGAATACTAAAGCTTATATTTCTTTATTTTATCATTAAAATACTTAATTCCTTAATAATCATGCTTATGACAAGTGTCATATTCTTATTGGCTCTATCTAAACCTTAGGCTATAATAAATAATATATCTAGGACCAGCAATATTAATCAAACCTTATGTTATAATTAATATTCTTAAACTATAGGCTAAACTTATAAAAACTATAAGTGTTGCTACGAGTGTTCAACTAAGTCCCGGCTTGAACCAAAATCCACAGTAATAAACATACTATAACTACTACTAGCTATTACTACTATTACTACTATCTAACTAGCTAAGTAAATTCTGGGACTCTACACTATTCAGCCAGGTAGCGCGGTCGCGCTAGGTCTCTAATTTTAGAGATCGCAGTTGCGATTTCTAAACCTAAGAATTGAACCAAATCGTAAAACTTCGACCCCAAATGATTAGATCAACTATCATAACATGTTTCTAACTCTTGGAACCCAAATATTATCAATCGTAAACTTTAGATATCCTTTTATTAACCCAATCACACTTAAATTCCTCTTACATCATCAAAAATATAAACCTACCATACTTTAAACAATCACAGTTCAAAGAGTTACCTTTCATTATCTTAGATCAAATCCCCCAAGGTATTGCTTCCCTTGTACGATCCTTAGTCCACCAACACAAAATCCTCATTCTTTTTTGAATCTCCACTCCAAAGCATCTCACAATCGTATGAATCCTAAGCTAAATTCCCTTATTAATTTTATCCTCTTATTAATTAATTGTATAAAACCCATTTACCATACTAACCCTCATCCTTTAACCTTCCCCTAATAATTACTTAAACCCTTTGTAGAAATTTCCATTCAAAACTAATAGTTTTAACTCCTCATAATTACATTTTCTATCTGAAAACCCATAATTCTACGTTGACCCCCATAATTCAACTTCTATCACACTTAAGCCCCTAATACTTGAAGAACTATTGTGTGTGGATTGCCTGACGGAACACATAACATAATCATACATAATTCATGCATATCATAGTTCATATAATTAAACACATAATATCATACAATTTACTATAATACCTTGACCCAAGCCAGATTACCAAAATACCCTTAAAATGCAAAGGCAGATATTACAGCTACCCCCTCCTTAAAAATGATTTCATCCTCGAAATTCCTATGCCATAACACCTCAAGATTCTATCATCCATGAGAGTTTCTAACAACTCAGCCTTTCATTGCCACCTCAAAATTCTAAAGACTCTTTCTATCATAACTGATTTTCACTACTCAGGATCATAACGATACACTTGGCTGAGTACTGTAGTCACGTTCAATTATAACCAACATATATCCATATACATTGTCAGGTTTACATCACCCACAATCTGGTTCTATTCACTGTATATTTTATTCTTTACTAAATTTTCAACTTATTTGCCACTTGATATTCCTTCCACTTTTATGTCTATTCTAATAGTAGCCCATCCATACTGGTTCTACGTCATATTTCTAATTTCATAATCCATGAAGCTTTCTCTACAGCTCCTTCGTATTTATAACATATATACTTCATACATTCATCTTTGTATAGGTTCCTTGTTGGCTTGCAATGTATATCCTCTTAATTCCTCTTCCCTTAACAGTTAGATCATGCAACCGTGCAACATACATCTAGTACAAATTTCTATAGGTTCCATCTTAAACGCCTTTCAGCTAGTTCTTATAATAGCTTCCCTTCGAGACACTTAGAACAGCACTTAATCATGTTCCCAATCCTTTATTCTATCCATTCAACTATACTCTTACAAGTACTTTTATCTATGTATCTAGCTTTCTATTAACCCTCAGAAGTAATCATTCACTTCTGACCCACCTGAATTCTTTGCTTTTTATGTATCCTATTGAATAAGTGGTTCACTTCCTCCTTTACCCCACCGCTTAAAATGTGTGTCCAAAGTTTATCACTTATTAGCTACAATAGTAGCCTAAAGCTCATACATACGTTAAATTCCAGTACAATCCAAAACTGAATCCATATCGTGTTTCTTAGAACGCAGGTCTATCCTACACTTAACATTTTCGTCTGAAAACAAGGGTCTAAGCCACCCTTTATCTTTATAGCCATTTCCTTCTAAAATTTTCTACAATTCAAGAAAATAGTCTTAAACCTTTTACATATCTTATCCAAGTATATTTTTTGTAAAGCTATCAAATCTTCTTATGCTTCCAATTTTGAGATAAATCCATAACAATCATCTTTTACAAAATAACTCACATTATTCCGCAAATCAATCCATTCTTATCACTAACGAATCTTGTTACCTGAATCCTTCGGAGAATCCTTACACCTCTTCAATATTGATCTTACTTTCATACTTCCCTGAGTCTCAACATACCTACATGTTACTCAAAATGAAAATTTTCCCACACTCGGTTTTTCTCCTTTGCAACAATAGAATACCTTCGCCCATTAGAAATGTGCATTTTCATCCATCAAATCAATAAACTACAAGCTTTAATGTCGAGATAGTTCATCTTGAAGGTCATTACCATCTAAGTATCAACTGTTTACAAAATATGTTCTTTCATATAACATGGTTTACTTACACATATATCATTTCTTGTAATCATAGTTCCTTTCACTCTATCATCGTCTGTGCATATTTCAAATGCCTCAAATTCTTTCAGAACAGGTGCAATCACTGTAGTCTTAATCCATAATTCGTCTTCCTAAAACTCTTTTTCCTTTACTTTTGTGTTCATATTGCATGCTCCTCTGTTCTTGTTTGGTCCTTCTAGTTATGTGCTCCTCATATTTGTCGTCAGAAGTATGATCTTATTAATAAGATAAATTCCCTTATTAATTTTATTCACGTTAATTAATCGTATAAAACCCATTTACCATACTAACCCCCATCCTTTAACTTTTTCCTAATAATTACTTAAACCCTTTGTAGAAATTTCCATTCAAAACTAATAGTTTTAACTCCTCATAATTACATTTTTCTATCAGAAAGCTCATAATTCTTCCTTTTGAAATTCAAAAGGTGTCTCAAAACTCTATAAATAAGAGTCTATTGCTCATTTGTAAGACACACCATTTTCTATCCACAAAGCACTTGGCTAGAAAATACACTATAGAGGCTTGATAATTCCAGAGAACTATTTCCTTGAGAGATCCCTTAGTGCTTAGAGAAGAAGGGAAATAAGATTTTGGACAAAGGCCATGAACCTTGTTCAAGTTGGTGATCCCCACTGCTCTACACTTTGGTTGTGTGAGAGTTCTTGTTTCTTTCTTTTGTTCGTATTTCTTTATTCTAATCTTCATCTTTATTTGTATTATTTAAGATTTGAGTTGTATTATTATTCTACATGTTCTTTCATTTATTTACTTGTATTTTGTGCAATTGAGTTGTAATACTTTTATGAGACACCTTGTCTATTGTATTTTTACATAGAGTTGTATTTCATTTTTTTTTTCCATATTTCCATTGAATATAATATATTCTCTTACATTAGTTATATCCTTCATCAACCTCAAAATTCAATATATGCATTCAATATTAGTTAGTTGATGATGACTCTACAAAATTAAAAAAAAAATTATCTTAGTACTAAACATCTTAAACAATTATTTAGAACTAATTATTTTCCACTATCAAAACTAAAAACTTATTTTTTCTTGGTTATAATTTGGTCCATTATTATTGTTTCTTCCTTTTTTTTTTCCTTCTTTGTTGAAATATAACTCATATGCAATCTAAAGGGATTGCGAGAAATAAAACTTCCATTTATATTTGTTAGTCATACCCAATCGCTTACCACATATATCCATATATTATGCAATAATAATAAAACAAAAAAGGAAATAAATACCTGTAGCTAATATCAACAAAAACATTCCGCCCAAATTCAAAATTTGAACTTTTTTTTGCAGAAATCATTCATGTGAAAACTTGAATATATACCTAGGTTGCTGGAGTTACTAGTTCAAGTCTTTCGATTAGACGCGACTAAACAAAAATGCATATTCTACTTCAAAACTATTTTTAATATGTTCAAAATCATAATATTGGTGTAGTGGGTCGTGCACATTGGTAAATAAACTATGTTTCACCATTTTTTCAGGTAGTTTTGGGTTAGTTTCTGAGTTATAATAGTTGTTTGTACTACTGTGAAGATGGTTTAGGGATTAGTTTTGGACTTGGTTTAGGTTTGGGATCAACTTTCTTAGTTCTAGCAAAGAAAACATGGGAAAATTTATGGGTTTTGGGCTCGAGCTGCGACCCTGTTCTTTAGGCGCCGCGGCCCGTGTCCCCCAGCAGAGAGGCATTTTCGCCTCTAACTTGAGTGCGTCGCAGCCCTTATGGGGGTTGGGTCGCAGCTCAAATGTGAAATATAGGTTGTTTGAAGGTTTCTTAGGAACTTGAATGTTAAGGCTCGGGAAGGTTTCTACTACCCAGTTTGGTAGAATCCAAGGTCCTGAAGACTAGAATTATATCTTGAAGTGATTTATTGGTTTAGGACTTACTGGTTGGTTATTATTAATGCGTTGTGACTAGGTTTTCATCAAGGCTCGGCTTAGAGGACTATGCTCGTGGTCGCGGTACTCAGGTAGCTCGAAACATAGGTAAGAAAATTGTCATACCCATAGAGCAGGTTGTGGCCCTATTGTTTATATTTCAGGGTGTAGCCCTAATGTTTGTGTTTAGTATGTGTTTAAATACTTATGAATATTATGCTATGTGACACGTGTTTGAAAGTGAACAGCGAAGGTCGGGAACGATGAAGGCTGAGAACGACAAGAAGCCGGGTATGGCAAGGGGTCGGGATCGGCATTGAGCACGCTGAGTGCAGGCTGCTAGGGCGAGACCCTCCTAGGGTGCGTGAGTCACCCTCTCGATGAAGATCACGAACCCAGGGCCCAATAAAGCGCCTAGGATGGCACTGGCCGCTATATGTGTAGCCCATTAGCTGTTTGTTATATATTGTGGATTGTCATATCTATGTTGTATGCTTTCTATTGAGTTTTCTTGCTGGGCTTCGGCTCACGGGTGCTTTATGGTTCAGGTAAGGGCATGGGAAAGGTCGACCAACCATGACTATGAAGAGCATGGAGCGATGGGTACATGTTCAACCTACCTAGCTGCCATGACCAGGGTTATTTTGGGAAGATGTAATGTATTGGCTGATTTGTCACTTAGGTCGACCTTAACTATATTTTTGTGTTGTAAAGTATTTTCTAAATAGTGTTTAGGATCCTAAATGTATAACTCGTTACGATTTCAATCAATGACCACAATTTTATATTAAATGCCTATAAACGAATTTTATTATAGTTAGCTACACTTTTAATCTGAAACCTCGATTAGGGAGCTAATGGCACATTTTTAACTCACTTAGTAACGGCTCTAAGGTAGTAGGGCGTTACGCACTTATCAGTGGACTTTGACATGAACCGGTTAAGGGCTACGACTTTCCCAGTTAGGCTCTGAAGTTTCTTCTGCGATTTAGGAGATGCCATCTCTAACAACGATTTGATTTTCTTGGGATTAGCTTCAATCCCCCTTGAGTTGACAATGAAGCCTAAAAGCTTCCTCGACGAGACCTCAAAGGTATATTTCTGGGGGTTTAGCTTCATGTCGTACTTTCTCAACACAGCAAAACATTTTTTCAAGTCGGATACATGGTTATTGACATATTTTGACTTGAGAAGCATGTCATCAACATACACTTCCATGTTTTTCCCAATCTAGTAAACGGACATCATGTTTACCAATCTCTGATAAGTTTCTCCAACATTTTTCAGCCCGAACAACATGACTTTGTAACAATACACGTTGTGCTCGGTCATGAAGTTGATGCTCTTGGTCCAAAGGGTTCATCGCGATCTATTTATATCCAAAATATGTGTCTAAGAAGAACATAAGCTCGTGACCCAATGTGGCGTCGTTTAGGTGATCAATTCTAGGTAAGGGAAAATAATCCTTTAGACAGGCCTTATTGAGGTCGGAGAAGTCAATGTCGGTCCTCCACTTTTCATTTGGTTTTGGAACTAGGACGGGGTTGGCTACCCAAGTCAGGTATTTTGCCTCCCTAATGAATCTACATTTTAAGAGGTGAGCTACGTCTTCTTCCAAAGCTTCTCCTCTTTCCATTCTTAATAGCCTTCTCCTCTGCTGCTTTGCAGGTACATTCTTGTCCAAATTTAGCGTGTGCACAATCACAGCCACAATAAATTATATCCATCAATATCAAGTAAATAAAGACTTCCGGAACGAATCCTAGCCTCTAGGACCTAAAATTTTACTAAACTAGGTAGTAGAACCCTTCCCGAGCCCTTAGGTTCGAGTTCCCGCCACCCGAAACCTAACTTGGCCAATATCCTCAATTTGAGTCGCGACCCCCCTCATAAGCATCGCAGCTATCCTCAAGTTAGAGAGCCCTAACCCTTTTTTACTAGACACGGGCCACGGCGCCATGGCAGTTCAAGGAACTGTCGTGGCCTCTAAGTTCACGAGGGCCACGGCATGACCCTGCGAACCCAGTTTTTCAAACATTTCCCCCGGGCCAATTCCCTCAAAATTCACTCCAAAGCAGTACCAAACCCATAATTGAGTCATAAACTCATAACAATACATCACAGGCAGCAAAACCCAACTCGAAGTCGAATCATAACACTTTCAAAATAACATAATTCAAGCAAAGCTTAAGAAACTTAAAACAAAAACAAAACTCAAAAATTTGAAAGCTCTAATTACCTCTAATAAATTTGTTTTTCAGATGAATTCTCAAGCTATACAGCTTCTAATATTCCCTAGAATAGCTATGATTCTAATCTCGCTTAAATCTGAGCTCTAGAACTCAAGTTCCCTTTGAAAACGCTACAAACTTAGAGAGAGAGAACGGGAGAGAAAACGAGAAAGAGAGAGAGGGAGAGAGGTTTGTGTTTTTCTCAGTTAATGAATTCAGCCTTAACCTTATATTCAAACGGTCCCAAATGACCAAAATTCCCCCCACTCAACGTGCTTCTCTCTCAACACCCCATAAGGGCAAAAATGTCCTTTTGACTCTCTAATCCCGCTCTACAATCAAAATTCTCTAAAATAATTTCCCTAAACCTGAAATCCTACTATTTTTTTTCCAAAATATGACTCATACTACAATAAGTCCCGATGACTCACCAGATCACCCAAAATACTCCTTGGCTCACCCCGAGCCGGGTATTAATCCTCATTGTGACTAAACTGCTATATTGCTCAAAAGGGTCGCCTCCTTCCGAATATCCCAAATATACCCACATAACAGTGTGTTCTCAAGCACATACCACATACAATCACAGATATACCCTTAGCGGGATAAAATTACTACAATGCCCTTTTTTACCAGAAACGGGCCTATAAGCACATTTAATACAATTAAACATGAAAAATCAATCATATAATAATATAATCCATGTAATTAACATAATCAAATAATTAATCAATTAAATTCACATAATATTACAATTTTGTCATTCTGGCCCCCTAATCAACGCACTAAGCCTTATTAGGAATTTTGGGACGTTACACTCACGATGGCTTTTCGTCCAGTAACTACCTTCAGCGAAACTTTCCATTTGCGGCTGAGGTCGTGGGGCTTGGTTGTCCCCGTGAACTTGGACTCCAGTATCTCGAGATCACAAAACATACACATCTTCTCTAGGCACAAAATTTCTTCGGTTGTTCTCGCGAGCTGATACATTCCTTGGTGGTCATGGGGGTTGGATGACGAATAGGTGATGGTGGGTGCCTTATTGGTGAAGCAACTCGCCATACATCACGACACACAAAACTAAGTCACCCATTATCCACTCCACTATCTCGGGTTGGTGGTAAAGGTTCTCATTTATTTGTATCTGACTAGATGGTTGATGTGTTGGAGGATTAATAGAGACTTCTGCTCTCCTTGATGTGGTCCTTGCTCGCCCTGTTTGACTGGGCTGGTTTCTGGCGACGTGAGTTGTTTGCTCATTCATGGGATTATTGGTAGGCTAGTTGTTTCTGGTAGTCTGTTCTGATGGCACGGAGCTTGGAGTTGCTGTACGAACATAGTGGCTCATATTAGGACGGTTATGCATGTGGTATCTAGACCTGTGGGACCCACTTGCTCTCCTTCCGACATTACCGTCGATTACAGGAGGGGATAACCGTGCCATGATTTCATCGATTCATCTATTGGCCTAGGCAAGATGGCTCCTCAACTGAGCATTCTCCATATTTATGGAAGTGGGATATCCTAGGTTAGGATTGTAGGGGCGTGAAGTTGAGCTTCTAGAATCACCATGGTTGTAGTCCTAGTTTTGGGCTTGTTTTCTTGAATGATGAGGTACGGAAGTTCCATCTCCAACAAGGTCAACCGTATAGAATTCTCCTTCAACGTGTTACCACGATAATGATATTGGGATGAAAATTTTCTAAAAAATTTCAGTAAGCCTAATCTACCTCTCAATAAAAGCACTAATCTGTTGACGCGGTTTTTCACCCACAGTAGATTATGAAATCTGGAAAAAAAAAGATAATTAGACTTTTGTAAACCATAAAACAAGAACACGATAAATTTTACATGGTTCAGTAGTTAAAATTCACCTAATCCACAAGTCTATATTATTCTATTTATGAACTCTTGGAGAAATTTTTCAGACAATTTTTGCTGAGTTTTTGCATACAAAACTCAATTTCCTTTATTGTCAATTCTCTCTATATTTATAGGGGGTTGATGGACAATTTTTGGTAATCGTACAATATTTGGTAACTTACAATAATGGGCAACTTCCCAAATACATAGATACCTTAAATATGCTAATTGTCATGATATCAGACATTTATTATATAACGATTACAAGTATTAATTGCATATAAATAGTCTCCGAGTCTGTGAGGATTCACCCTTATGCGCATCACAGGACTGTCGCGAGCTATATGTATTCCCCAACTGGAGGTTATACGTCTGGGCGATCTGATCCGAGTAATGCTTGAAGATTGATGGGGGTGATCTGGACGTTGTGTTATTCGATCTCTATCACTGACATTTAGGGCGATCTGGAGGATCTCATGATAGCCCAACTCGCTGACCTAATCTCGATCTATTTAATCTGGAGTTAATGAAATGTCTTCAGAGTCTTGTAACATTCATCTATTGCTTGACAGTTGTACCTCGACTCTTCGACAATTTAGCTCGTATTTTGAGGGTACAACACAAACATATATTTAATAGCTAAATAAGATATAAATATATATTATTATTTTAGTGTTTAGTATTTTTTAATGAGAAATTATTTATTTTAATTATTCTAGTTATCAATAAAATAATATATATAACCTTTTATTGGTTTTAAAAAAATTAAATTAAATAGTTAAAATTTGACTAAATAAACTTTTTAAATTCATAATTTTACTTTAGAATTTTTTTAATATTTTATTGTATTTAAATTCATAGGTATTTTTTCTAGAAAAAATACTTAATTTTAAAACAAGAATGCACCATTTATAATATATAAATCAAAACATAAATATTACCAAAATTTAAATTATTGTGAATGCTAAATTTCGAACTAATAAACAACATCAAATAATTTATTTGTTAAGCACACACAAATAACCTAAAATACATATAATTTACAAAAGAAAAAATACACACACAAATGAGTTCATAAATATTAATGCTATGACAAATATTATTGTTTTCTATATTTATTTTAAATTTTGTTTAGTTGTCTTAGTTTAGAGTTAAAAAATGCTTTTTAAATACACTTAATATCTTATTTAATTGATATAAACTTTATAACTTTAAAATATAAAATAAATTATTCAACTTAGTAGTTTAATTATGTAATTAAATAAAAAAGGATAAAATAATGTGAATAATAAAACTACTTTGCACATGTAGCTTTTTGATGTTCTTTTCAATTTTATTTTTAAATGATTTTATTATATTATAAAAAAAATGTATCACTAAAAATGAAAAAATATACAGCTATTTTAATATTTATATTTTATCAATCACATTTTTTTTTATATTTTTTATCTATATAAATTAAATTATAATTATAGCAAATACCAAATATGTACTTTCACTGTTAGTATATTTAAATGAATGGAAATTTCTTAAGATATAGTTTTTTTTATTATTTTTAAAGTTATTTTTGTCATTTATATTTTTTTAATCGTTACATTTACGTTAATAATAATATATATTTATGTATATATAGATAAAAACAATTAATATGTAAATATTTATATACATATCTCTTTTATATAAAAAGTGTGTAGAAAACGGCAATTCTTGATTTTAACGGAGTTTTTTAAAATTTTGTCAATTTTAACAGATTTAAGTAAATTGATGTTAACTTTAACAGTGTTATTTTAATTGAATAAAAAACATGACAAACGTATACATAACGGACTTGATCAACGTGAGACAATTCTTGGTTTTTACGGAATTTTTTAAAATTCTATCAATTTTAATGGATTTAAGTAAATTGACGTTAATTTTAACAATTTTTTTAATTGAATAAAAAACATGATAAACGTGTATGTAACGGGCTTGATCAACATGCTAAATTTATTTTAACGCTATTTTAGCAAATTTTGATTTTAACGGAGTTATTTTAAAATTTTGTCAATTTTAAAAGATTTTATTAAGCACATATTTTATTTTAATTAATAAAAATTATGATAAACGTCTACACAATATTTCAGAATAACGTGCTAAATTTATTTTAACACTATTTTTCTGGTTAACGTGGTAAAATATCTATTAACAACATTATTTTAGTTAACGGGATAAACATCTATTAACTAAATAAGAAAAATCTTGAACTTGATATTTATATTTGGAATTTCAAACTTGATTTTTTTATTTAAAAAAACGTCAGTTTATATTTTCATAGTGTGTTTAATCAATTTTGTTGAGAACTTATCATAAAAATATCAAGTTTATTTTTTTTTTAAAATAATATCTAATTTAATAGTACTCTTATATAAGAGTTACATATCAATTGAACTTCTCTCCAAAAGAGTATTCATTATGAGTACATTGTAGGCTTGGAGTTCAAACAGAAAACATAATCAAGGTAAATCATTATCACGTTATTATTTACGTACATTCTTCATAGATTTTCGAACCATTTTTTTTTTGTCAAATCAGTTGATCAATCTACGCAAGTTCCAAAGTAAATCGACACACAAAAGTAATTCCAATTCAACAAAACACAAGGTAGCATCTCATACAAATTCACTTATGATTTACTATATCTATCTTATAGACACAAAATTAAGTCTCAAATATTTTATAATCATTCATCATTGACGAACCATTTTTCTCAAATAATTACGTCTAAAATACTTTATAAAAATACATCATAGAATTACTAACCATTTTTTTTATAAAATCAGGTGGTCAATCCATGCAAAGTTCCAAGATGAATAGACACACATAAGTAATTCAACTTCAACAAAACACAAGGTAGTTGTTACACCCAGATTTCGAGACCTGAGATTGTGACCTCGAAAGCTGGATTCGTCAGGTGTGAGCTCGCGATAGCTAAAATGCATGTTCGTGGTCCAGATGCCAAAACCTCGAAGATAATGTAACCTCGAAGTTCTTTTTAAGCTCGAAAGGCATAGCATCGGAGTATATCCATTGTCAGGTGTCTTCGAATCAAGTAGCCCGAGCTTGGCATGGGTATGAACCCAAAATGTAACGGCCTCGGTGGTATTTACCCACTCCGAGCTGGTCTTGGGGAAAGCTGCATATCTCATAATTTACCTAAAGACATGGACTGGCCTGATGCAGATTGCCGACCTCGAACGGCTTAGTGGGTTATCTGATGAGACGCAGTCCATGCATCCAAAAGATATTTATTGTTGTAACTTCCCTACATTAAAGGGATATTAACTAGTCTGTTATATGCCCCTTGGTCTTCAGGGGACGTTTCCTTGTATATAGGAGTTACAGAATTTAATGTCATTATTCCCATTAATGAAGAGGAGTATCTTCTCGAAATATGTGGGAACGACCTCTGAGAACCCTCTATAAATAGAGAGGTCATGAACCTTTGTACAGGACAGATTTTTGATATCTTGAGAGAATTTCTAGAGAATTCATCCCTAAAGAATTTCCTGAAATATCCAAAGTCTTAATAACATTGACTTGTGGACTAGGCAGAGTTAACTGCTGAACAACGTAAAATTCTTGTTGTTATTTATCTGCGCCATAGTTCTTGTTGTTTAACTGCTCTACGTTTTAAGTTGACGAAAAACGGCGTCAACAGTAGCATCTTCTTATACAAATTCAGTTATGATTTACTCTATTAATCCTATACAAATTCAGTACTTGTTTTTTTTATTTTTGAAAAAAACGTCAGTTTATATAATCAATTTTGTTGAGATCTTTTCATTAATAATACCAAGTTTACATTGTCGGCTTACAGTTCAACCAAAAAATATAATAAAGGTAAATCATTTTTTTATCCACACAAAATTAAGTATCAAATTCTTCTTTATGTACATACATGATAGATTTACTAATATTTTTTTTTTATAAAATCAGGTGGTCAATCTACGCAAGTTACAAGGTAAATAGACACACAAAAGTAATTCAACTTCATCAAAACACAAGGTAGCATCTTCTTATACAAATTCAATTATGATTTACTCTATTAATCCTATACAAATTAAGTACTTGTTTTTTTTTTTTGAAAAAAATGTCAGTTTATATAATCAATTTGTTTACAGTCAAATAGTAAATAGAGAAATAAAACCATTAATTGCTATGCCAATAAATGTAATAACCAAACACTAAATATAAAATAGTAGATAGAGAGAACTACAAAGAAAACTGTTTACCGAGATTTTCGGAAACTAGACTAATGAATATTGGTTAAGACTAATGATATGGAATTTACAGGATTAACACAGGATTTTTACGTGGTTGGGGCGTTAATTAGCCTTAGTCCACGAGTCAGTTGTATTAGAGCTTGGAAAGTCTTTTACAATGGAGTTTCTCTCTATATTTTTACAGAGTAATTGTATACAAGTCGAAGAGAGAGACTTTTTCAGTGTTCTATTGCCCGTATTTATAGGCTTATGGGAACACTGGGTCTGGGCCGAGTATGACCCAGGCCCATCAGAGATATGGATATTATTAACCTCTCTGGTGGAAGCCCAATATAAAAGATAAAACATATATAAATTCCAGACCAATTAAGGCCCAATAAGGTGGCCCAAGAACTATACTTCGCCCGACAAAACGGTGCTTTTGGTCTGGACACTTCGAGTTACGAGGCAGATTCAGGGGACAAGACCAGTCAAAGTACTTGGCAGTGCAGATCTGAAACAACGGCGTGCAATCCCGAGGTGGCCTTTTTCGCAGGTGAAAAGTAAGGACAACATCCACGTGGAGTGGGGCGGCTTCAGGGTCCTGGATGCTTTTCCCACCAACCGGGGACGACGTGACCCGGGTTCATTTACCTCTGTCCCTCTTCATTTACCACAGGCCCAGACCGTTACCAGGCTTCGGAATTAGGGACGTATACCGCCGGGGGGTCCGAGCTGTCTGCATGTCTCCCAGATGACTGTCCCGGATAACCATACCGGACCCCCCGTCTAGTCCAGAATTGCACTAGGCCCATGCCCCCTTGGATACTCCCGTACCAAGAGGCCTTGGGCCGGGCCCACATTTTGAATGCCCTGACCATGGGCCTGGATGGTTGTCCCGGGGCCACGCAGGAAATGGGGATAACATTTACCCCCCAAGCCTTCGCCTAGGCCAGCCAGGAGGAGGCTCGCATTGCTCCCGGACGCTCGCACGGTTGCCTTCCCAGTTCCTGCTTGGGATCGTGGGTCCGTGTCAGAGGGCAGTGATTCTGGCCGTATGCTAGGCCCGGATCGTTTACCAGTGTCTGGGTACGTTTACCTTAGTCTCGCTTCGTGGTAAGGGTACACGTGTCACCAGGCGATTGCTGCACGGATCTTGAAAGGTCGCCTAGCCATCTCAAGGGTCGCTAGGCTTGGGCTAGTGTCAGCACAGATCACGAAGCGTCCCATCCGCACGGGGGTCCATCATTAATACTCTTGGGTTGAGGTGGACTGTAGGATGGGGCGACCTTTGGCGTCCGCCCCTCCTGGGCCGTTAGATCTGAGATGGCGAGGATCCAACTAAAGAGGGATCATAAATATCCCTGCACGATTCTGGACCGTCCGATGGGGAGACACATGTCCGTTGGATCGGAGGCTAGGATTTGGGGCCTTAATAAATACTCCGCAGATGCTCATTTGACGTTTTTACGCTCTCGAGCCATCTTAAGCATTGATCAGCTTTGCATGTCCGACATCGCTGGTGACATCCACCATCGTCTACTAACTCTACGCCATCGCCTGTTTCCTACGACCCCAGCATCTGTCCGTTTGCCTGAAAACTCGCCTGGTGTCTATCCTATCGACGAGCTGCTGAACCGGCTGCACCATTTCAAGAACGAAGTTCTGCCGTTCATGCCGTCGGACAGCCACCATCTTCTATGGCCGACAACTCACAGTAAGTCTTTCTGACCTTCTTGATGCATACGTGGACTTAGGTAGTTCTTTTAACTCGCATGTTTAGGCTGCTAGAATCTGTTTTCATTTAAGAGTTGTTAGGAAGGCCGCTTGGTTCGGGTTGCTCCGTATCTGGATGCTTCCCGGACAGAGGGCGGGGCCTTAGTAGCTCTTTTTCCTTTCCCGATCAGGGTCTCGGGGCTCTTCGATGATCCTGGACCCGATCCGAAGGGGCTCCAAGCAGTCCTTAGGAGACCCCCCGTACCTTAACCGACTTTCTTGGGTTTAGGTACTGACTGCTTGGCTTTCTTTCTTTGTTCCCAGATCGTCCACCATGGCCACGGGCGTCACACTCCATTCTGAGGAAGAGGTCAATAGGGCCCCTGTCGTCATTCCTGGGTCCCGGACACCCAAGGGAAACAGATGGAAAATGGACGTGGTGCCCAACCTGTTCCGGAATTACTGGATGATGTTGCTCTTGGAGAAGCGTCTGGGCATCGAATCAACTCCCGGACTCTTTCACAACTGCATGGCCAGGATTGAAGAGCGGGCGCACACGTCCGTGGAGGGATTCGGGCCCTGGAGCACCGGCCACATCAGCGCGGGAGCCACGCTCCCACTTCACGACTATTTCGTACGGTTCTTGACGTATGTGGGAATCGCGCCGTTTCAGCTCCTGCCGCAAGCGTACCGGCTGCTCGCGGGATGGCGAGTGTTCTGCATCGCGCAGGAGATTGTGGAGCCAAATCTTGCGGAAATCTTGTACTTCTACATGATGGAGCCGCAGTTCAACGTCAAGGATAAGACCTTGGACGACTTCTACAGACTGAAGCCACGAGGTAGCTACCTCGCTCCTGGAAGCATCCCCCGGACGTCTGTCACTATTGGTTTATGACGTCCGGGTTCCTCGAGGAGAAGAACCTTGCACTGCTGCTGGACTTCCAACGAGTGGGTAAGTGCTTCCCCAATCCATTTTCTCTATGTTTTCATTCTCTTTTTCTCCGCTTCTTATCAGGCTCTTCCGGGTGGCAGGACCTTTCGCTCAAACTCCCCTCACCAAGTTCATCATGGAAAGGAGGAGGTTTTACTCCGGGCTGAGCGCGGAGGATCTGGACGTAGGTGGCTACGTTAAGGATGACAATCTCTAACTGGTCGGGATGCTCGCGGCCACCCAAACCATCCTCATCCCGAACCTCTGGGGCATCGCTTGCGAAAAGAACGTTGTCATCCGGGAACAAATGGCCTTCGATCACATCGCGGAAGTGGAGAGGGCGGCGCGAGCCAACGCAGCACAGCGGAAGAAAGACCAGGCCCAGACGGAGGCGGCCTCTTCGGAAGAGATGGAGGGGCTCTTTGAGGATGCCCTACCGAACACGGGGACTCCCGGGGCTAGCGTATCGGGGCGAGGTAACTCCCATCTCATCTTGACTTACGCTCCCCAAGTTGGGGACTTAGATATGGATAGGCTAGTACTCCGAGGCCCCGCGTTCGGGGCTTACGGGGAGGCGAGACCTTCGACTCCCGTCCCCGTAGGCTCGGAGGTCCTTATGTTTTTATCCGAGTTACTTCAGTACGGGAACTTCCTGAACCCGGACGACATAGGGGACCGAGTCCATTCCTTTGCTTTAGAGGAGTTGAGTGGCACCCCAGGCACAGATGAGGGTTCGTCCCGGGTCGTTATTAGATTGGATATTTATTTGTCTTTTCTTTTTTGTCCGGCTTGCCATACTAACTCCCTTTTTCTGTGCTTGTGCAGGAGACTCCGACATGTCTACCCCCACCAGCGAAATAAGGCAGCTGCTCAAGGATAGGGCGGCCAGAAAAGCTGCCAGGAAAACCCGCGAGGCGGAGGGCCCGGAGCCCAGCCTCAATAAGGAAGTGTCCAGGACGGAGCTTTGTCCCAGTGGGGGATCCCTTGTCGCAGTCCCCGTCCAAGCCGTGGAGCATGCTACAGTTTCCGCCCCCGCCCAACACCCGGTAATTGACTTGGAGGCGGGTGCAGCGGTTCGCCGAAGCTCTGGGAAAAGGGGCCCGGACGCTGGCGCCGAAGAGGCCAACACCGGGAAGAGGCCCCGGATGAGGCGGGCTAGCTCGGCTGACAAGTCACACGGTGAGAGTCGGCTGGCCGCGAAAGAGGTCCCCGCCTTGCCCGTTCTCCCCACACGCCAACTTTTCTCGAGGAGGGGGAGTCCGCCTTGCGGGATGAGCAGTCCCGGCTGATCAACCGGACTTGGGAAAATGATCGAGGCTAGAGGGATGAAACTTACAGGGCCCTAACGATCCGGTGTCAGGTGGAATTTGTGGAGCATCCGGCCACATTCAGTGCTCCTCAGCTGATCATGGATCGGCCAGCCGCCGAAACGGGCTTCCGCCCTAAACTCGGACAAGACACGCCTCCCCTGGCGGCTGACCTGCTAGACCAGGTGGGGAACACCATGTCCAACCTCCAGCTCAAGAGGTATGCCACGATAGCCAACCCGGATGTGTTGTTCATCTCCCAGGCACTTCGCCACCAAGCCACTGCGGTAACTTTTCTTATCTCTTATTTCCCCCCTCTTACTTGTTGATAGGGATTTTTTCTAACTTCTCTTTGCTCCAGGTTGATCTGTTGTCCCATCAGAGTGCCGATCTGGTGGCCAAGCTGACCATGAAGATGGAGACAGGAAAGCTGAAGCTGGAGGCAGCTGTGAATCAGAGGGAGGCCGCCAAGGAGGCCCTTGGCTGGGAGATGGCCCGCGCCCAGACGGAGCGCGAGGAGTTCGATCGCGCCAAGGCCGGACTGGAAGAGGCTTTGTCCTGGAAATCAAAGGAGGCCGATGAGCGGGCAACACTTTTGGAGGCGCCCACGACTCAGTCCATCCTGGATAAGGAGGAGATCCAGACCTTGAAGTTCCGAGTCTGCAAACTGGGCGACTCTCTCCTTGAGGAGAAGGCGGCGCGCGAAATATCCCGCCGTGAAAAGGAGGAGGCCGAGGGCATGCCGGAGGTCACCTTTGATGAGGCCATTTACATGGCCTGGTCCAAGGACAAGAGTATGAACCTCCTTGTCTTCCCTGATCCGGAGTCAAAGCGGGCCGAGTTTGAGGCCAAGGAGAAGGAGGACGCGGAGCTCCGGGCGGATGAAGTCTAGGCCCGAATCCCGGCCTTGTCTCTTGTAACTTTGACTTGTAATTTTGACTTGTAACTAAGTTCAAAACACTGCTATTTTCTTCAATTTTTATATAGGTTTCTTTTCGTTATTCCGAGTAGAAATTTCATTTTGTCACCACGCCTAATTGACTGTGAGGGTTTGGTCTCGGTTCCAACAGCCTGGACTAGACCAAACAATAACTCGCCGAGTTTTTAATCCTGGCTCCAAGGCCAGGGCCAACGGGGCTAAGTTTAACCCGGAACCTTGCTCTCCCTTTATCAGCTATACGCCATGGCTTTGCCCTGGGGCATACCGGATGGTTCCTCTTCCCGGACATCACTCATCTGGAGTGGGATGAGCCTTGGGCTTGGTCCTTTATAATTTATATCCCGGACATCTTTCGGCCGGGATTGAACTGACCTTGGGCTCGGTCCTCTTGAGTTATACCCCCGGATATCGTTCATCCGGGGTGGGACCGGCCTTGGGCTCGGTCCTCTTAATTTTATACCCTCGGACTTCGTTCGTCTGGGGTGGGACCGGCCTCGGGCTCGGTCCTCTTTACTTTATACTCCCGGACATTGTTCGTCCGGGGTGGGACCGGCCTTGGGCTCGGTCCTCTTAAGTTATACCCCTGAACATCGTTCGTCCAGGGTGGGACCGACCTTGGGCTCGATCCTCTTAAGTTATACCCCTGGACATCGTTCGTCCGGGGTGGGACCGGCCTTGGGCTCGGTCCTCTTAATTTTATACCCCCGGACTTCGTTCGTCTGGGGTGGGACCGGCCTCGGGCTCGGTCCTCTTAAGTTATACCTCCGGACATCGTTCGACCAGGGTAGGACCAGCCTTGGCTCGGTCCTCTTAATTTTATACCCCCAGACTTCGTTTTTCCGGGGTGGGACTGGCCTTGGGCTCGGTCCTCTTAATTTTATACCCCTTACTTCGTTTGTCCGGGGTGGGACCGGCCTTGGGCTCGGTCCTCTTAATTTTATACCCTCGGACTTCGTTCGTCTGGGGTGGGATCGGCCTTGGGCTCGGTCCTCTTAATTTTATACCCCCAGACATCGTTCGTCCGGGGTGGGACCTGCCATGGGCTCGGTCCTCTTAATTTTATACCCCCGGACTTCGTTCGTCCGGGGTGGGACCGGGGAGCTTGCGTCACCCGGACTTCGTTGGTCCGAGCCGGGACTAGCTTGAGCTTGCGCCCCGCCAGGTATTTGTCTATACCCGGGATACCCCCCACAAGTGAGCGGAGACAGGTCTGGGGTCACTTGAGAAAGATTATCATTGTTTTGCAACATTTTTTTTATGACGTTTTGTACACGCCATTTTTATTATTCAAAGGAGGCCGCCCTGAGGCCTACATTGTTTACAATGAAAATACTAAATTGGAACGCACTCTCCCGACTACTGATAGTATTTACGGAGATGCTCCGCGTTCCAGGCTCGCGGGACTTCTGAGCCATCGAGCCGCTTTAAGCGGTATGTCCCGGAGCACACCTCGTACGACCCCTCCCAATTTGGGCCCAGAACCCCCACTCCCGGATCTTGAGTAGCAGGGAAGACTCTTCACAAGACTAAGTCGCCGATTCCAAACTTTCAGCTTTTGACTTTGGAGTTGAAGTGTCGTGCGATTTTTCCTTGGTACATCTTTAGCTGCACCTGCGATTCCTCCCGGATCTCTTCGATGAGATCTAGTGATTCTTGGAGTAAGGTGTGGTTCTGGGCGGGGTCATACGTGTCTCGTCGGTGGGACGGGATGGTCGTTTCGATCGGGATGACGGCTTCGCATCCATAGACCATGGAGTAGGGGGTGTGGCCTGTTGATGTCCTCTCGGTCGTCCGGTAAGCCCATAGTACGCAGGGCAGTTCCTCGGACCATTTGCTCTTGCAGACCTGGAGTTTTTTCTTCAGCGTCCCCTTTAGGATTTTGTTCACGGCTTCTGCCTGCCCGTTCGCCTGGGGCCTGGCGACCGCGGAGAAGCTCTTGACGATACAGTGCCTTTCGCAAAAATCCATGAAGTGGGCGCTGTCGAACTGCTTCCCGTTGTCGGACACGATTTTGTAGAGGAGGCCATACCAACACACTATGTTATTCATGATGAAATCTAAGGCCTTTTTGGAAGTGATTGTGTTCATGGGCTCCGCTTCAACCCACTTCGTGTAATAGTCCACGGCCACGATGGCATACTTTACCCCTCCCTTCTCGGTCGGGAAGGATCCAACGAGATCAATCCCCCATACTGCGAAGGGCCAGGGGCTAGTCATCAAGGTTATTTCTATCGAGGGGGCCCGCGGGACCTTCGCGTACCTTTGGCACTGTTCGCACTTGCGGACGTAGTCAATAGAGTCTTTCTTCATGGTTGGCCAGAAGTATCCTTGGCGCAGGATCTTCTTGGATAGGCTGGGCCCGGTAGTGTGATCTCCGCAAAAACCTTCGTGCACTTCATGCATGATGGTGCTCAGTTCAGTCCTGGACACACACCTGAGGTAAGGCATGGAAAAACCCCGGAGATAGAGCTTTCCGTCCATCATGACATATCGGTGGACTTGATACTGAAGTTTCCAGGTAGCAGCCCGGTCGGCTGGAACCTCCCCGGCTGTCAGGTAGTGGATAAGCGGTCCCATCCAAGATTTGGAGTGATCGACGATGTGGACCGCGGGGGCCCTGATGCTTGGGATGGGGAGATGGTTGACGGGGACCAGCCCGGCCAGCTCCGCCTCGGCATCAGTGGCCTGTTTTGCTAGTGTATCCGCGAAAACATTTTGCTCTCGGGGGATCTAGCGGATGGTGTGCTTTGTGAATGCCTGTAGCATTTCTCTCGTCTGGGTCACATAGGCCGCCATTCGCTCTCCTTTAGTTTGATATTCCTCCGAGATTTTTCTGACAACTAGCTGGGAATCGCTGTAGATTTCCAGGTTCGCTGCCTCTACCTCCCGGGCCAAACGCAGCCCGGCTAACACAGCTTCATGCTCCACCTCGTTATTCGAAGCCTTGAATTGGAAACAAAGAGCATTTTGTAACTGGTGCCCCTGCGGTGATACCAAGATGATCCCAGCCCCCACCCCGTTCTCATTCGAGGCTCCGTCCAAGAAGACCTTCCATACGGGTGCCGCGGGGGCCCCCGGGAACATTGTCTTCCTGAGATACCCCGGAACACTCAACGATGAAATCGGCCAGAGCTTGCCCCTTGATAGACACCCTAGGGACGTAGGATATATCGAACTGGCTTAGCTCCATGGCCCACTTCAGGAGTTTTCCCGATGACTCGGGCTTCTATAACACTTGCTGTAGGGGATGGTTGGTCAGGACCTTTATGGCGTGGGCCTGAAAATAAGGCTGAAGCTTTCGGGATGCCATCAGCAGGCAGAATGTCCGCTTTTCGATCAATGGATACTGAGACTCAGCGTCCAGCAATCGCTTGCTTACACAGTATACCGGGAGCTGTGCCCTTTCTTCCTCCCGTACCAACGCGGCGCTGATCGCGTGCTCAGTCACGGCCAGGTATAGATACAAAGGCTCCCCGTCTACCAGTTTCGCCAGGATTGGGGCTTGGGCCAAGTGTTCTTTTAGCTTACGAAAGGCCTCTTCGCATTCGGCTGACCATTTGAAACGCTGGCTTCCCCGAAGGACGTTGAAGAACGGGATGCACTTGTCCGTGGCTTTGGAAACGAAGCGGCTCAAGGTGGCTATTCGCCCCGTCAGGCTTTGTACGTCCTTATGCTTCCGGGGAGAGGCCATATCAATCAGTGCCTTGATCTTACCTGGATTGGCTTCTATTCCCCGGAAACTCACTATGAAGCCCAGGAACTTCATGGAGGCCACGCCAAAAGTGCACTTTTTGGGATTCTGCTTCATCCCGTACTTCCGAATGACTGCGAAGGCCTCTGCCAGGTCATTCGAATGGTTCTCGGAAGTCTTGGACTTGACCAGCATGTCATCAATGTAGACCTCCATATTTCGCCCTAACTGGGCCCGGAACATTCGATTGACAAGCCTTTGGTAAGTCGCTCCGGCGTTCTTCAGTCCGAAGGGCATGACTATGTAGCAGTAGATTCCTTTGTTGGTTTGGAAGCTGGTGTGCTCCTGATCTGCCACGTGCATAGAAATTTGATTGTAGCCGAAGTAAGCGTCCATGAAGCTCAAGATCTCGTACCCGGATGTAGCATCCACCATTTGGTCGATCCGGGGAAATGGGAAACAGTCTTTCAGGCAGGCTTTGTTGAGGTCCGTGAAGTCAATGCACGTTCTCCATGTCCTGTTTGGTTTCGGAACCAAGGCGGGATTGGCCAGCCACACGGGGTACACAGCTTCGCGTATGAAGTTGATAGAAGACAGCTTCTCAACCTCCAGCTTAAGGGCCTCGACCCTCTCCGTCCCCAAAGGCCTGCGTTTCTGGCGGACCGGGGTCACGTTTGGGTCAATACTTAGTGTGTGGAAAATGATATTGCGGTCGATCCCAGTCATGTCTGAGTGAGACCAGGCCAGGATATCCTGGTTTCCCTTAACTTGGGCGATGATGGCGGCCCGAACGTCTACCGGAAGACTTTTTCTGACTTGGATGATCCGGGTCGGATCGGTGTCGCTTATGCACACCTCTTCTATCTCGTCCATTGGTTCCAGGACGCGGTCGTCCCCTATCCGCGGGTCCAGGTCATCTTCTTCCCGGACCATCCTCTCAGTAGGTGGGGGGGGGGGGGGGAATCGATTCGACGAAGTCCTCAACGGGTTCTTCCCGGATCATGTATATGGGCTGGGCCGACACCTGGTAGCACTTCTGGGCGCTCTTCTGGTCTCCCCGGACAGTCCCTACCCCTCCGTTGTCGCATGGGAACTTCATGCAAAGATGACGGATGGAGGTGATGGCTCCGAACTCGACTAACGCGGCCCGGCCAAAGATGACGTTGTAAGCGGTGGGGCAATCCACCACTACAAAGTTGCAGAACTTGAACTAGTGCTGCAATTCACTCCCCAGCATAACGGGCAGCTGGATCTTTCCCATGGGGAGAAGTGCATCTCCGTTGAAGCCGTAAATCTGGGTCGGGCACGATGCCAGATCCGCTTCAGCCAAGCCAATGGCGGTGAAATGGGGCCCCCTAAGGGGTCGGCTCCGTGGGTCCCTGTGCATACCCTCCCTGAGGGAGGTATGCCTGGGGCGTTCCCGAGACCGTGGGTTGTCCGGGGCTTGCTGACAGGCCAAAGACTCCCATGGGCATCCTAACCCACTGGTGGAGGTGCCCCAGCTTGATGAGATTTTCGATCTCATCCTTGAGTTGTCGGCATTCTTCGGTGGTGTGGCCCACATCCTTATGATAGGCGCACCTTTTGCTGGCGTCCCTCGGATTCCTTCCCCCTTCGAACATGGGGCTAGGCTTCCGGTAGTGAACCGCCCTTTCTGTGGCCAGGTAGATGTTCTCTCTGGTGTCCACCAGATTGGTGTATTATGAATATTGGGGCTCGTAGCCCTTCTTTCCCTTCTTGACCAGATCGGGCCAGTTCTGGCCTTTGCCAGATCGCTCCCCCGGGAGGGGTTCACGCTCGCCTCAGTCACTCCTGCCTGTGACTGCTGGGCGTCGACAGGGGTGATGCTGTGTCCTGCCGGCGCAACGCCATAACCAGAGAAGTGGGTGGATTGGGCCGGGGCATACCATGAAGTGGCAGGGCCATACACCGTAGGAGTGTAGCTGACTCCAGGCGCGACAGCCGATCCCGGGGAAATGGGGGCCGCGGTATAGGACTGTGCTGGGAATTGCCCCCCATATCCCGGGAACGCCTGGGGGACGGGCTGCGGAGCTGAAGGCCCCCCGAAATCCTGGATCTGAGCTTCCTCCCAGTTGATGAATCCTTGGGCCCTCCTGATGAACTCTTCGAAGGTAGCAGCCTTGCTACGCTGTATGTCATCCCAGAGGGGGGACCCGACCCGGATTCCGGACTGCAGCGCCACAAGGTGCTGTCTGTCGCCCACTTTAATCTTGGAGGCTTCCTCAGTGAAGCACTGGATGTAGGCCCTCAGTGTCTCCGTGGGGAGTTGTTTGATATTTACGAGGGCGCTGATCTGCATGTCCATCCTCATGGCGGCCACGAACTGCTTGCGAAACGCCGACTGCAGCCCGGACCAGGATTGGATGGATCCCGGCTTAAGTCTCTTCCACCACTCTTCAGCGGGACCGCCCAAAGTGATCGACAAGCAGAGGCACCTGCCGTCGTCACTGACGTGAGCCACTGTCATGAGCCAGTTGTATTAGGACAGATGGTCCCTGGGGTCGGTGTTTCCAGTATAGGCGGTGAGGCTTAGCATCTTGAACCCCTTGGGGAGTATGGCGTCCAGGATGTGCCTCGCGCAGGGCTCTTTATCCTCTTCATCGGAGTTAGTGTCCGCGCCTTCTTGTTTGCGGACCAAAAGATCCGTGACCTTTTTCAGAGCGGCCAGCTGCTCCATGAGCTGCCTGGCCGTGCCATCCTGTAGGGGGATTCTTTCGTTCCTCCTCTCGTTGATGTTGTTTCTGAGGTCGCCACCTCGGGGGAGGATCTTTTCCTTGCGAGCCCGCTCTTTCTGAGCGTTCAGTCCATCGCGTAAGTCTATCCGGGATGTATCGTCCCCTGAACTAAGGGCATGATGTTCCTCACTATGAGGCCGTTCCCGACGGTTCTTGTTAACCGAGGCACTCAGGTGCAAAGATCTCTCCCGCCCGTCTCGCCCTGGGGCTTGCCGTGGCTGTGAGTTTCGTGGCCACCTCCCCTGCGGATCGATCGGGTGGCCTCGTCCTGGGACGGGGCGCACCTTTTCTTTCCTAAGGAGCGGTCAAGAACGGGCCCCAACCTTTGCGACGGGGGTGGTCTTTTCTCGGGTCTTTCCACCGGCCTTCTTTTTCCCCCTGTCTGGGTTTCCTGGTGCTGGCTCAGGAAACGGCTCCGGGGGAGGGGCCGGGCTAGCTCCTTCGGGGACCCCGGCTCACGCTTGTGGAGCGGGCTGCTGCACTCCGGGAAGTGGGCCAGTCGTGGGATTGGCTGCCGGACCCTGCGCGGCTATGAATGCCTGTAGGGCCTGGAGGGACTGTTGCATCCGCCGATGCACCTCCGCTTGCTCAGCGATCCTGGCCTCTTGGTCCAGGACTTGCTGCCTTAGTCTGGTCACCTCCAGGTCCTGTTGGTTGGGCTCTTCTTCGGGGATCACGGGATCCGCAGCTTCGTCGTGGTACTCCTCATTCTCTTCTTCGTACTCTCTCCCACCTTCGTAGTCTTGTGACTCCTCATGGTGCGATGTTTGAGGAGGTGCGTTCTCTGGCGGATCCTGAGGGGGATGCTGCGAAGGTCGCAGGTCCCCGTTGCCCTATTCTGGATTGCTAGGGTCGAAAGTGGTGTGTCGTGTGTTCACCATTGTAGTAAAGGCTTGACGTCAGCACTAGCTTTCTTCAGCTCTCAATGAAAGCACCAAACTGTTTACCGAGATTTTCGGAAACTAGACTAATGAATATTGGTTAAGACTAATGATATGGAATTTACAGGATTAACACAGGATTTTTACGTGGTTGGGGCGTTAATTAGCCTTAGTCCACGAGTCAGTTGTATTAGAGCATGGAAAGTCTTTTACAATGGAGTTTCTCTCTATATTTTTACAGAGTAACTATATACGAGTCGAAGAGAGAGACTTTTTCAGTGTTCTATTTCCCATATTTATAGGCTTATGGGAACACTGGGTCTAGGCCGGGTACGACCCGGGCCCATCAGAGATATGGATATTATTGGCCTCTCTGGTGGAAGCCCAATATAAAAGATAAAACATATATAAATTCCAGACCAATTAAGGCCCAATAAGGTGGCCCAAGAACTATACTTCGCCCGAAAAAACGATGCTTTTGGTCTGGACACTTCGAGTTACGAGGCAGATTTAGGGGACAAGACCAGTCAGAGTACTTGGCAGTGCATATCTGAAACAACGGCGTGCAATCCCAAGGTGGCCTTTTCCGCACGTGAAAAGTAGGGACAACATCCACGCGGAGTGGGGTGGCTTCAGGGTCCTGGATGCTTTTCCCACCAACGGGGGACGACATGATCCGGGTTCGTTTACCTTTGTCCCTCATCATTTACCACAGGCCCGGACCATTACCAGGCTCCGGGACCAGGCACGTATACCGCCGGGGGATCCGAGCTGTCTGCATGTCTCCCGGATAACCATACCGGACCCCCCGTCTGGCCCAGAATTGCGCTAGGCCCGTGCCCCCTTGGATACTCCCGTACCAAGAGGCCTTGGGCCGGGCCCACATATTGAATGCCCTGACCATGGGCCTGGACGGTCGTCCCGAGGCCACGCATGAAATGGGGATAACAAAAACCTACAAGCATCAATAAGAATTTAGGATTGATTAGATTAACTATCAATATAATAATACTCAAACAAATAATGCTAACAATGCTTAAATAAAATACTTAGATTTATAGCTTGGGATTGTTAGAATCTAACATAATTTTATTAAAAAATCCTTGTAGCCATTAAAAAAGAAAAAAAAAATTAAAACTTATACTTCCCTATGAAAAGTAGCACATTAATATTTAATATAACATTTATACACAAAAAATATAGTAGCATACAAAAAAATAATTTAACATATAAATATAGTAACAGCCACACATAAAAATCATAAAAATTTTGATATTTAGTCAGCCAAAATTTAAAAAAAAAACTAAACAACCTTCATTTCTACTTCTTAAAAATTATTAGTGAAAGACAAAATCAGTAAAAACTTACTCTCTTTTTTGTGATGGTCCCAACAACGAGCCTACTCTTCATCTTCAACATAACCTGCACAAAAAGAAGTTTCAAAGTTTCTTAATGCTTTTGTTAAAGGAAAAAAATATCAAAATTTAAAGAAAACAAACAGCCAATTACTTCAATCATACTCAGAGCCTCTTTTTTCGCCTATGGAAACCTTTTGCACAATCAAGTTCAAATAAAACACTCAATCAACCCCAAAAGGACTCCCTAATGATGCTCCAAAGCATATGCTAACAAGACAAACAACTTGGGAAACCAAATCTTTTATAAATTGATATATTACAATCAATTTATAATAGATTTTTATAAACTAAGACCACATCATTCTGTATATTATTTAGCAACAAGAAAACTCTATAAACTGTAAACATCATAAATCATCAAGTTGTAGTAATCTTATTTCTTATTTTTCAATAAGAAAAATATATGCCTAGACCTGAACCATCATCAGTTGACGAGTTGTAGACTCTTCTCCACCACCCAGAATCACAAGTGATTCTCTTTGCAACATCACATTGAATTATTTTTTTCAATCCAAAATCTGCATAAAAATCATAAAAATTTTGATATTTAGTCAGCCAAAATTTAAAGAAAACTAAACAACCTCCATTTCTGCTTCATAAAAAGTATTAGTGAAAGACAAAAGCAGTAAAAACTTACTCTCTTTCTTTTTTAAGATGGTCCCAACAACGAGCCTACTCTTCATCTTCAACATAACCTGCACAAAAAGAACATTCCAAAGTGTCTTAATGCTTTTGTTAAAGGAAAAAAATATCAAAATTTAAAGAAAACAAACAACGAATTCCTTTAATCATACTCATAGCCTTATTTTTCGCCTATGGAAACCTTTTGCACAATCAAGTTCACATAAAACACTCAATCAACCCCAAAAGGACTCCCTATTGTATCACTCCACCTATTGTATCTAAAGATCCAAAAACTGAGAGCTGAAAATAACAAGAGGGTAATTCATACTACAAAATTCGAAAACAAAAACAAAATGAGGAAGCAAAAACTTTGTACTAACAGCTACAACTGACAGACCCAAGCTTTCCATGATTCCAGATTGAGCAGGTGAGGTATATCAAATCTGCAAGGAAAATAGCCAAATCACAACAAACTTATTTGTTTGTAACATCAAAACTATACCTTTTAACTTGTGTTTCCTGAGCAGCAAGCTTTTCTCATATTTTCCTTGACTTTCATATTATTAGCTTTTCATATTCATGCTTTAGTTATAGAAGACATGTAGAAAACAAGTTTTACATTACCAAAAACACAAAACTAAAACACTTTAGGATTAAGCTGAAAAAAAAATACCTTTGCGGGTTCATATGAGATGTTCACAGCCTCTGGTCTGGGTTTGGTGTGAGAACATGCAACATGAGGTGGCGCTATGGTGGTCAGACGGTGGTGAGGCCTATGTTGGGGTCGCGATTGGGTTAGGGTCACCTAGCTTCGGGGTTGCGCGAGGGAGGCCGAGATGGGCTTGGGTGATTTGGAGATGGTGAGGGAAGTATGACGGGGACTGACTGGTCTTGGGTCAGAGGAAATTGAGCTGACGAAGAGCTGACGGCCGTGGGTGGGTCGAGCTGGTGGAGTTGTGGTTGGTTCCTTTGCTGAGAGAGAAAAAAAGGGGTCAAATGGTGTTGTCTCTTGTCGCCAGGGCACGACACAAAGGAGAGGGAGGGCTCAGGCAGAGACGACTTAGGATAGGTTTAGGTTTTGGTATAAAGATATATATTTATACTAGGATTTGATAGGTAGGGTTTGATTATTGGACTTGATTAGTGGGCTTCAGTTAATTAGTTTGGGCTGGCCCAATAATGTATTATTTTTTCAAATCTACCCAAAATTTATATTACAAAAAAGATTAATAACTAAAAATTTATAACTTAGGTAAACAAAATTTTTATTTATATTTATATATATTTAAATTAATTGAAAGATATTATTATCATCATATAATATTAATAATTAGGTTATTTTGGATAACAAATTGGATATATATTAATAAATATATAAATATTATTGTTATTAATTTTCATATATATATAACATAGTTTGGTGGATTAACATATTCTTATATAAAAATATATAACTACATTAAAAATTTACCTTTATTATTATTATTATTATATAGTGCCATCTGAACCATATTCACTTCCATTAGTGCCTAGTTGTAGACATTGTAAAGCAAAATGATTCTGCCATGAAACAATTGGCTTTTGTTGTGCTGATATTACTTTAAAAAATATACATTAACATTTTTTATTCAATCTAACCCAATAAAATTGACTATGTGGGGTCGGTTTGTCCAAGACGAATGCCAAACAATAACAAAAATTATTGAAGAATGCCCAATAATATTGAGAACACAAATAGTTGTTCGAACATATAAATGTACTTAGAAATACAGAACTTATATATTCTTATATCTTCGATATACTTTCATTAATATAAATCACAATTTGAACACAGGATTGTACCTATCATCACGTTCATCAAGTACCTTCCACTAAGTATTTTTACTCATTTGGTATAATATATGAAATTTACTCATTTGGTACCCGTATTTTTGCAAATATAGGGTACCAAAATGATACTTTACAAAAATATAATGTACCAAATCGTTACCTACCCTTGATTAAATAATAAATTTTAATACGAAAATTAAAAAATAAAACTAAGTTCACACATTTTCTCAATACAACTAAGCAAACATGCATTGCATGTTGCTTTCTACTAGTATATATATATATATATAAACAATTGGCTTACAAGAATTTATATATACATATATTATTGATTTTTATTATATTATTGTAAAGTTGTACATATACATGAAAACCTATATAGTATGATGTTGGAACAAACTCATGTTATTACTTTGAATAGAGATGTAAAATATATTTTGATTTTAATAAGAATGTTTCTATATTTAAGAGTAATGATCTACTCTCAAATTTAAAGATTTCATAACAATTTTAAATAATACATCATTTTTAAAACAATTTGGGATAAATATTTTATTTTATTTTAAACTTTAAAGATAATATAACTATTATTTTTTTTATATATATATTTAATATTACTATGGGGATACAATTTTCCTAACATGAGATTTAAAAAATTAAAATATATTACAATGTGGAGTTTGTTATTATTTATAACTAACTCCAAGTTGTAACTGAAAATTTTTATGACTATATGAAAGTTATTACAATATAGAATAACACTTGATGAAAATTTTAGTGTATATATATATATATCCAACATACATGTGTTAATTACATATATAATAGTTTAGTTTAATGTCAGAAGACACCATCAATGGGTGGGCCACAATTGTCAAAAGTCTCATTGTTGCTAGAACAAAACTGCTACAAATCTTATAGCTCTATCATTCTTCTCGAGCTCAATGGATTTTGCACATTAATTACCTTCCTATATTTTTTATAATTTTAATAGTAAATTGTGACAAAAATACCTAATTTTTTAAAAAATTTATACTTTTATACTCAATTTTTTTTTGTGTTAAATATACTCAATGTCTTCAAAATATTGCACTTTTATACCAAAACTTTTTTTGGTTGTAAATATACTCAATGTTTTTAAAATGTTTCACTTTTTTATTATTTTGAGAAATAATAAGAAAGATCAGGAAAAATATAAATTTTTAATTATTTTATCTTTCTTATTGTTATACATACCCCAATTTTCGAGATATATTTATCAGCCTCGAAATGTAGGCTTGCAAGTATAGATACCAAATATGAAAAGGGTGTTCAATATGATTACTTACACAGATAGTAAATCACTTTAAGACGACACGTCACAGGCACTCGAGCATGCAGACTAAGCTCAAAGGAAAATGTCCTCTCCGAATGACAAACTCAAAAGTCTAATAGATGAGGAGACGACGTTATTGTTATGACTGAGATCGAAACATCATGCAGGCTCGAAACGCGCAAAGCAACAACATGTATGCGGTTATAAATCCCTATAATTATGGGCTTAGTTGAAACTGTGTGTAAATAGCTCTATTTTAAGGGATTTTAGTTTAAATTAATACATTTAATTGTATTTTGAGATATTTGGTTGTATTTTCAAATTCAATTGAGATATGTTGTAAGTTCCCTAAAAATAGGGGAAGAGTATAGTAAATCAGGTCTATAAATAGCCTAGGTCATAGTCATTTAGAATTTACACACAAATTTGTATTGAGAAGCTCTGTGAAATTGCTCCTAGAAGCTTTAACGCATAATATAATAAAAATGACTCGCAGACGTAGGTAGATTTAACTACTGAACCACGTAAAAAATCTATGTTTATTTCTTTTCTTCCTATTTTGTTTATAAGTGCTTAATCACTCTTATTTCTGTTTAATTGACGAAAAACATCGTCAACACTTATTATTCCTCAAAATAACTATTTTAAATTAAAATTTTATAAATTTTTCATTAAAATTAATAAAAAAAATTATTTAAAATTATCAAAAAAAATTATTGTTCCATCCATTTAAAATATAATTTCTTTTTAAATAGTGAAGAAAAAATATAATTTTTAAATATTTTGATTTATTTTAAAATCCTAAATGATTTTTTTTTTATTATTTTGAGAAAGAATAAGGAAGTGAGAATAATGTAAATTTAAAATATAACTAATACCCTATATTTTTCTTTCACTTTCCTATTATTTCTCAAAATAGTAAAAAACAATAGGTATAAAAGTGCAACATTTTAATAACATTGAGTATATTTACCGTTAAAAAAAATTTGGGTATAAAAGTGCAACATTTTGAAGACATTGAGTATATTTATCGCCAAACTAAAATATTGTTAGGTATTTTAGCTACAATTTACTCGAATTTTAAATATTTTATGTTACACTTGAAACAACCAGCGCATCAAGTAACATGTAACTAATTTAATAATTTTAACCAATTATCACCATATCAGTAACATATAGATATTTTGAAAGTGGTAACCAATTACCACCTCATCAATTGTCATTTCTTAGTTTTAGAATGTTTGGTAATCGATAACCCATATTTATATGGGTAAAAAATTTAAATAAATACCTACATAAGAGTAATTAGTTACCATTTTTCTTAGTTTTAAATTTTATGATAATTGGTTACATATATTTGTAATAATATGAGTAACTGGTTACTAAAAAATGAGACACATCTCTAAAACTCTAGAAATATACACATATAAAAACGTGATATAATCCTGTAAATCTTAAAATTGGCAATTTTATAGGGATGTCTTTTTATTTGAGAGATTATTTTAAATTCCTTTTATTATGTTTCGGAATCAATATCTTGAATTAATTTGTAAGGTTTGCAAATAATTCATTATTTAGTTTGATATTCTCACAATATATTTATAAAAGGAATTTGTATCTAGGTTTTATAAAGAAAATATTCTGTGCTTATTCGAATTCATTTATGGAATATTTGTCTTTTGATTTTCGTGCTGCTCAAGATAATAAACTTCTGGAAATACAATTTTTGAAGTAATTAATTGTTATTTCTATCTTGAGAAATTTGATCTGGCACATGTATTAGCTGTCCCTGCAAAAATCTGTGACTGTTGGATCAGAATCAACTAAAAATGGCAAATCTTCATTAATCAAGACTATCTTCAAATATTCTTGCTTTTATTAGGAGATTCTTTCTCAACCTTTCTGAGCACGAAATGGTTTCTATATATAGGCTTCTGGGCCTTGAGAAAAAGTGAAATCTTTGGTGCATAATTTTGTGAGTGTATTGTAATATATGCGAGGGTTCATAGTTTGTATTAAAGATTATTGTATTCACGTGATCTAGTAGTAAAATGACTGTTTAGTTTTGAGGTGAGTCTGAACCACATTCATGAGTGAATACATGTTGTAGTTTGAACACAATTCTTATAGTCTTCAGGAGAAGATTTTTACAAGCCTTCCGTCGGGAGGATGCAAGCACTCGCTGGCCATTGAAGGGAGTTCAAGTGGTTGAGTGTTTCAATCAGCATCAGATTAGTGAAGAGATGTACAACAAAGTTGCGGAAAATCTCAAGAGGGTGTATTGTTTTGTTTAACTTAATATTTTTGTACTTGTGATTCTTTATTAATTGGTTTTATTCTCTGGGCGTGGCCCTATTGATTAGGTTATCCAAAAGGGTTTCTGAACCTTGTAAAAATTTGTTGTGTTCTTCATTGTTTTTTTTTTTTTTGCACTATCTTTTACTTTGTTCATTTTCTGTCGTGAGAAGTTCTTATTATCTCCTAACAGATCTGAAATCTGTTTTGTTTTCCCCAAAATTTCAGTTTGAAGACATGACAATCAGAAGTGACAGGTGGCAATCCATGATCATCAAGCGGATCATTAAGCGACACATTACTGGTCAATAAATGTGTTGACCAAGGGAGGTGCAAAGGTTAGAAAATGATCTACGGAGTTGTGATATCATTGGTCAGAAGATGGTTTTATCTGGTTAGGAAGATGTTTACCCGATTGGATAAGAATTTTTTCTGGTTAGGAGGGAGTCTTACCCGACCAGTCACATCAGAAATGTGTTTCACCCAACCAGTCACATCAGTAATGTGTTTCACCTGACCAATTACTTCAGGAGGTGTTTTGTCCGACCAGTTATGTGATATAGCCGACCAGCTACATCAGAGAATATTTTTGTTTGGTCAGGGAGAAGCCTCACCTGACCAGATGCACGGATTGGCCGACCGGTAATCTCGGAGAGAGACTCACCCGACCGAACACGTAGTTCAGCCGACCAGTCATCTCATAGATTGGTTTCAGCCGACTAGTCATCTCACAGATGGGTTTCAACCGACCAGTCATGTCAAATTGAGGGTGTAGCCGACTGGATGTGTCAAAATCTCGGGAGTTAACTGCCCAGTGACTTCTTTACAGAATCTCAGTAACAACTTCAACCTGAATTGCTCGTAACTACCGCACGAATCTCTCAGATATCCCAAAATAATAGCTAGATTGTTGTAATTTGAATTTATTTATTATTTTATTAATTAAAGTTGGTTAAAACATCCAAGGACCCCATCAAAACGGGATATTTTTCATGTACGATCCATGAGCCTATAAATAAAGGGCTCATGGAATCATTTGAGGGGAGCTGATCTTTTGGAGACTTTTAGACTCTCTAATTTTGAGACTTTGGGACTGTTACTTGGGGCATTCTTGGGGCATTTTCTGAGAGAGCTTAGAGAGAAAAAGCTTGTACTCTCTAGAAAGAGAAACTTTATATTTTTCTACTTACACTTGAGAAACTCAGTTAGCTCAGGTCCATCTAATCTTAAGTGTATGCTTCATATATCACAACTACAAGTGGATTAGGCTATTACCAACAAATTGGGGCTGAACCACTTTAAAATTATTTGTGTCATTATTTTCTATTCAAGGCTTACTGTTATTTTGACGTCTACTCATCGTTGGCCAAAATCGTGGTCAACATTTTTAGTGCTTTCATTGAGAGCCTCAATAGAAGAAATACACTACTATCCTACCAATATGGTGCCCAGGAAGCCCGATACATCAAAAGAGCCTGATAGATCATAAGGTCCTGGACCTCAAAACCCTGACACTGAGCCCAGGGTCTTTCTCGAGGAGACGACTCCAGAGGTCGAACAACTCCACGAAGCGATGGGGGCTTTCCAGGAGGAGATGATGCAGTTCAACGCTCGACAGGAGTCTTTCGTGGAGGAAATAGCCAGGCAAAAGGCAGCATTTGAGCAGCAAAAACAAGAAATGGATGCTAGAAGAAAAGAGATCGGGCAACAACAGGAGGAGGCTGACTGGAAACATCACGAGGCAGCACTTGCTTTGGAAGTGGCCACTCATTAACCTAGGCCAATGCCCAAGCCGCATCACGAGCAACCACCCAGGGAGGAAGAAATGACATTGCTGGAAAGAAGCCCCTTGGCAGAGCCGCTTCTCGGGGGCCAGACAGGATTAGAAGTAATCCCATTGGACGAGGGGATAATGAGGACCGCTCGGGGACTACCTCGATGCAAAGGGATAATTCTAGAACCCCTTCCAAGAGCCACCGGTCAGAGACTTCTAGATCAGGGAGTCACCGGTCAGGAAGTAAGAAGACTCCGCCCAGGCATAATCAGACCAAAGCTCCTTAAGATAAGAAAACCTCACAGTTTAAAGACGGATATGTTTGGGATAAGGCTGATAGTCATCACACCGACCAGTCAAAGGAGAAAGAGGGCAACGACCCACAAGGAAGAAAAATGCTCGGGCCCTGCCGAAAAGCTGCCACTACATCCCGACCAGCAGTGTAGTGGGAGAGAGTAGGTCCCGCGTAGGAAGCCCTCCAAAAAATCGAAGACTATAGTGTTCGATCGACTAGCTGAACATGCTTCTCGGAAGGATCTAAGGGACGTTATCACCAACAAGAGGAAGATTGTCCCTGTCGAAGGGCAAGATCTGACTCGCCCTATCGATCAAGTAGAAATACTTGACGACACTACACCAAATGGAAATGCTCAACCAGGAGGTCAAAATTTTGGAGCCTCGTCAGTTGCACCAGCAATCCAAGCCCAACTTGACGCGCTAACAGCTGCAGTGCAGGGTTTATCTAAACGACCTTCTGGGATAGATGCAGTAGACCACAGGAGTTGTAACGCCCTGGTTACCCCAAAACAGTTACGGTGAACCAGAAATTTGACTCATTGCCTGAGTCCTTTGGTTAAAAATGTGTTCTAAGTGTTATTAACAGGTTAAGGTGACAACCAGTAAAAAGGAAAGGATATATTTCATTTGATACATAAAACTGCTCATGGGCCCACAAGAACATTTACAAATTATTTACAACTCAAACAGGTCATTACTGTTCCAAAATTTCAAACCCCGCCGACCTAAGCGGCAAAAATAGGGTAAACCCCCTAGTTCCTCTGAGAACTCCTTGGCCGTGGTGGTCAAGCGGCCGCATATGTACACATCACCACCTAAGCTCTCCACTCAAGGCTGGGTGAGCTTTTCTTTTCCTTTACCTGCACCACATAGCACCCGTGAGCCAAAGCCCAGCAAGAAAACACAGTATTATATGTAAACATCATCAAATGATTATCATTATAATCACACAGAGCTCATAACTTTCAAATAGATGAGTGAATATCACTTGAGGTTCTGGTAAACCATACAGAGTGACTGACGAGAAAGTCACTAATTCAAATGGAAGAGTGGCTGCTGGGTAAGCCACTAGCCTTCAGCAGGTTCTGGTAAACCATAATGAGTGACTGACAAGCAAGTCACTAATTCAAATGGAAGAGTGGCTGCTGGGTAAGCCACTAGCCTTCAAGCGCTTATAATATTCATCGATCTTGAGGTCGGTCCGGCATTAATGCTCGTTGAGTCATTCAATGCAGAAATTCGATTAGATCTAATCTTTATTGGCTTGCGTTGAACACGCTAAGGTCGTCCTGACTAATGAGTCAGCGCAATGTGACCAGTGCCCAGTACCACTGCCGAACCTGACTAATAAGTCACAGCTTCACAGTTGATACTAGCACCTTTGCCAAATCTGACTAATGAGCCAGTACCATGCACAAGTGAGCAAGATTTGCTAAGTATTCCACAATCAATTCATGTCTACATTTATACAACCAACACGCCTCATGAATAACCATGCATGTCACATCTGGGGTGCAGTTTTCTTACCTCTGATTCGAGCTAGAATGAACAAAAGAACGACCCTTGAGAACAGTTTAGCTTTTAGTCTTTTGGCAGTTACCTAATCATAACACATCATAAGATACCATCAATAACATGATAATCAAAGGTTCTCAAACCAAGATTTAGCCTCCGAGACATCAATCCTCACTAATCCGAGTAGTGGGAGTGATCCCGAGGCCTAAAACCATGATCCCGGAGTCAAAACATGCAAATGGGCTCAACCCTGCTCAAGAGCCGCGACCCTGACACCTTGTGACGCAGCCCCCAAAAAATCCAGAGGCAACCACCGCGGCGCCGAACACCAAGGGCTGCGGCGCCCAGCGCAAACAGAACCCCCTCCTTCAACCTCAAGCTAGGGCTGCGGTGCCCAAGAACAGGGCCACAATCCCCAACCCTGGGCCATTCCTAAACGCGTTTTCAACTTCTCAAATCCTCCAAAATCATACCTAAACATTCCCCAATCATCAAAATAAGGTTCCCAAGCTTTCCAATGCATCAAAATCCTCAAAACCCAAGGTTCAAATGAATCGAAAACTAAACAATTCACAAAGTCCAATTCAAAGCTTAGAAACTCTAAAAAATCAAAACTTTAAACTTAGATTACCTTTGATTAGGTTGTTTTCTGTCAAATCCTTCGATCAAGAAGCTTCTAATATTTCCTAGGATCGCTATGCCTCGATCCTCGCTCGATTCCGACTCCTAGAACTCAAGATTTCTTCAAATATGCTTCGAGTGGAAAAAATGAACTAATGAAGGAGAACGAGAGGTTTTCTAATCATACGTTCTATCTGACAGCTACTTCAAGCTTAAGTAACCTCAAATAAAACCTAATGCTCGCGGTCCCGAAAACACCCTCGGGGACATTATAGTCAAAACCTCCATAATTTCACCCTGATCTCAAATATTCCCAATTTATCATCAAATAAACATTCCTATTACCCCAAAATTGACCCCGTTATGACAAAACCGCTAATCCACTAAATATGACCATCTCATGCCAAATAGCTCGAATATATCTCAATAATGGAATCTCATTCACAAATCACATCATGCACCCAAATACACAAATTTACCCTCAATGGGCCAAATTATCAAAACATCATAATATATCAAATGTGGACCCACATGCATGCATATATCATTATATCATAATATAATTCACATAAACATGCATATATTCATTTAATGGCGTAATTAAACAATTACGGCCCTCCCGGCAAGCTAAACCGCCACTAAACCACATCGGAGAATTCAGGGCATTACAACTATCCCCTCCTTACTGAAATTTCGTCCTTGAAATTTACCTGAACAGCTCGGGATACTGACTCTGCATATCTGACTCCAGCTCCCAGGTGGCTTCCTCGACCTTGCTGTTCCTCCACAATACCTTAACCAAAGGTATCATCTTATTCCTGAGGACCTTGTCTTTTCTGTCAAGTATCTGAACTGGCTGCTCCTCAAAGGAGAGATTTGGTTTAAGCTCCAGATCTTCATAACTCAAAATATGGCTCACATGAGATACATACCTCCGAAGAGATGATACATGGAACACATTATGCACAACAGACAACGCCAGAGGCAAAGCCAATCTGTAAGCCACCTGACCAATCCTCTCCAGGATCTCGAATGGACCTACAAATCTAGGGCTCAGCTTGCCCTTCTTCCCAAACCTTCTCACCCCTTTCCATGGTGAGACTCTGAGGAAAACATAGTCTCCTACCTGGAACTCCATGTTCCTGCGCTTGGGATATGCCTAGCTCTTCTTTCTACTCTGAGAAGCAAGCATCCGAGCTCTAATCTTCTCAATAGCCTCAGTGGTCCTCTGAACTGCCTCAGGACCTAAGTATCTCCTTTCACCTGTCTCATCCCAATGAATGGGAGATCTACATTTCCTACCATACAGCATCTCATAAGGTGCAACTCCAATGGTAGACTGATAACTGTTATTATAGGAGAATTCTATCAAAGGCAGATACTTACTCCAAGATCCACCGAAGTCCAACACACATGCTCTCAGCATGTCCTCCAAAATCTGAATTGTCCTCTCAGATTGCCCATCTGTCTTAGGATGATAAGCTGTACTGAACTTCAACTGTGTCCCCATGGCTTTCTGCAAACTCCCCCAGAACTTGGAAGTAAAAGTGGGGTCCCGATCTGACACGATCGACCTAGGTGCTCCATGGAGGCGCACGATCTCTCTCACATAGAGATCTGCATATTGATCAACTGTATAAGTGGTCTTTACTGGCAGAAAGTGAGCTGATTTGGTGTACCGATCTACTATCACCCAAATAGAATCATGCTGACCAATAGTCCTGGGTAAGCCCACCACAAAATCCATTGTGATGTCTTCCCACTTCCACTCTGGGATATCTAGAGGCTGCAATGACCCTGCCAGCCTCTGATGCTCATCCATGACCTGTTGACATGTCAAGCACTTAGCCACATACTCTACTACATCTCTCTTCATCCCTGGCCACCAATACAATGATCTCACATCCTGATACATCTTCGTGGTGCCTGGATGCTAAGAGTAAGGTGTAGTATGAGATTCATCCAGAATCTCTCTCCTCAATGCAGTGTCTAACGGAACACATATCCGCCCCTTGTATCTCAACAACCCCAAATCAGACACTGTATAATGTTTGGATGCTCCATCCAGAACATCCTCTCTAATCTTGATCAGCTGTGGATCACTCAACTGACCTTCTTTGATTCTCTCCAACAGCATAGACTGTAGCGTAATGTTAGCCAACTGGCCCACCAGCAACTCTATACCAGCTCTGGTCATATCATCTGCTATCTCTCTGGCTATCAGCCTCATACCATGAATCTGTCCTGGACCCTTCCGGCTTAAAGCATCAGCTACCACGTTGGCTTTTCCTGGATGATACAGAATCTCACAATCATAATCTTTTACTAACTCCAGCCAACGCCTTTGTCTCATGTTCAGGTCTTTCTGGGTGAAGAAGTATTTCAGGCTCTTGTGGTCCGTATAGATCTCATACTTCTCTCCATAGAGATAATGCCTCCATATCTTCAAAGCAAAAACCACAGCTGCAAACTCTAAATCATGAGTGGGATACCTTTTCTCATACTCCTTCAAATGACGAGAAGCATAAGCTATTACCTTCTCTGATTGCATCAAAACACAGCCCAAACCCTGATGAGAAGCATCACAGTAAATCACAAAATTCTCTTGGTCTGTTGGAAGACTCAGAATCGGAGCTGTAATCAATCTCTGCTTCAGTTCCTGGAAGCTGTTCTCACATTTATCTTACCACACAAATTTCTGTCTCTTGCGTGTCAGCTCAGTCAAAGCAGTAGCAATCTTCGAGAACCCTTCCACGAAACGCCTATAATAACCTACCAATCCAAGGAAACTTTTAACCACAGTAGCATTCTTTGGCCTTGGCCAATCTTTGACCGCTTCGATCTTTGTTGGATCTACCTTAATCCCCTCCTTACTGACAATGTGTCCAAGAAAGGATACTTGAGACAACCAGAACTCACACTTTTTGAATTTAGCAAACAACCTGTGTTCTCTCAGTCTCTGTAGAACCAACCTCAGATGCTGCTCATGCTCTAACTCAGTCTGAGAATATACCAGAATATCATCGATGAAGACGATCACAAACTGGTCTAAGTAATCCTTGAACACTCTGTTCATCAGATCCATAAAAGCAGCAGGGGCATTAGTCAATCCAAATGACATAACTAGAAACTCATAATGCCCATACCTGGTACGGAAGGCAGTCTTCGGTATGTCTCCTGTTGGTTTTTATTGATCAAATCAGAGATTATGCGCAGCGGAACAACAATCAAATTGTCAGATTAATCCCATAAGATTTCTAGATCTACTTCTTCACACTCATATATATATTAAATCAAGGACAAGAATAGAAACATTACCTCAGGTCCTTCCTTGCTGCTATCTTTTCGTATGGCTGAATCCTTGAGATCTCACACCAAGATCTTCCAAAATGTTCTCAGTCACCCAAAGAACGAGTGTGGGCTCGCTATACAAATAATAGGCAATAACTATTTATCAGATATTCTCAACACATGAGATCTGATAAATTTTAGACCTAGGTTTTGTGAAGAACAATGACCTTTGTTTTTGTCACTCACCTTTTTCTCTGAGAGAATCCTAGATATTTTTCTATCCCTGAAAACTTACGTTCTGTGAAAACTGATATCCCATATTTAATAATATCCAATATATTAAAATATTTGTTATTTTAAACAAATTCAAAATAACTGATCAATTATCAGATTTTTGTTTAAATAATAATATTTTAATCATATTAAAATATCTCATTATTTATTTAATATTTAAATAACTAAAATTGTGGAATCAAGAGACTCAGTCCTTCTCTTATGCGTGTAGCACAGTTCCTGTGCACTGTGCCACACGTGTACCACATGCATGTGCAGGCATGTGATTTTTCCCAATTTTATTATTATTTAAATACCAAAAATCCCAAAAATAAATTAATTCAAAATTAATTATATTTCTGATAAATCAAATAATTAATTAATTCTCAATTAATTAATTACACATAATTAATCAATAATTATGTTTGATACATAGAAAAATATTTTACTTATCACATAAGTCATTTTTGCCCATTTTTGTATTTGCCTTTGACAGTGATTATTTGAGCCATTTCGGGGACCATGGACCTATAACATTAAGCTCCAATAAATTGAAACTAAATAATTAAACTCTTTAATTATAATAGTTAATTTATTAATTCTGATATTACTCCACTATAAATTCAGAATTGCACTCTTTATGTTATAGATATACTTTTACAGAAATCTTTTTCTTAAGTCGTCCATTGATATAATCATCTTACAATAGTTCAACCCTCTAATTAATTAGTTCATAAATTAGAATGGAAGAATTACCATTTTACCTTTCTAATTTACTTCTTATTCCTTAAGTACCATTAATTCACTAGTGAATAATTAATCTATAATCTAATTATAGATTTGAGCTCAAAATCACTCAGTTTCAGAATTAACCCTTAAGGGAACTAATATACGATCTGTTAGGAAAGATTAGATTCCATATTGTTGATACATGTTCCCAGCCATCCATGATATTAAATCTCCAAAACAAAAGTCATTAGCCTCATTCTTTGAAGAGACCTTAATGAATGAATCAAAAGATTTAATAAACATGAACAGGAGTTCATGCACACTCAGGATTCAGGTTGATCTATAAATGATCATCAGTTATGATATGAATTACAAGTCTTTATTGTTAAATGGTTTTTGGATAAAGACTTTAATTCACATCGGTCCTTGTCATATATAATCATATTATATAAAGCACCTTTACTGAGATGTCTTACCACATCAATAATCTGAATCTAGATTATTTGTATCATAATGATACTCAGTAAACCGTACTTACAACTCCAATTAAAGAATTCCATAACTTTAATTTGTTGTTGTTGACTACTTTTATTCATTCATGTGATCTTAATTCTCTCGTACTAATACAAGATCACATCCTCAATAATGAATATGGAATTTTTCTGATATTTACAAAATTATTCAAACAATAATTTAACAATCTAAATATAACAATAATAATAAACCCATCGTATTTATTTATTCACAGAAAAAACAAATGTCTTTACATGCTTTTAGGACACACTCCTAACATCTCCCTCCTTGACCCCCAACTAATGATAACCAGAACGAAGGTCAATCTTTAAGAATACCTTCTTACCTTGCAACTGATCGAACAGATCATCTATCCTTGGCAAAGGATACTTATTCTTAATTGTCAACTTATTCAATTCTCTGTAATCTATACACATTCTCAGAGAACCATCCTTCTTTTTCACAAACAGAATTGGCGCACCCCAAGGTGAAAAACTAGGTCTAATAAAACCCAAGTCCAACAACTCTTGCAACTGTACTTTTAATTCTTTCAATTCAGCTGGGGCCATTCTGTATGGTGCTCTAGACACTGGATCTGTCCCTGGTGCCAGTTCTATAACGAACTCAATTTCCCCGTGTGGTGGCAATCCTGGAAAATCTTCTGGAAACACATCCAAGAATTCACATACAAGTCTAGTATCCTCTGGTCTCACTGGCATGACCTGGGTGGTATCAACCACACTGGCTAAGAATCCAATGCAACCTTTTTGCAATAGATCCCTGGCCCTCAACACAGAAATCATAGGAATGCGAGGTCCATGCACAGCACCAACAAACACAAAAGGATCCTCACCTTCAGGCTCAAAGGTGACCATCTTCCTTCTGCAGTCAATAGTTGCCCCATACTTTGCCAACCAATCCATACCCAGTATCATATCAAAGTCAGTCCTAACCAACTCTATCAAGTCCACTGATAACTCTCTGCCCTCCACTGTCACTGGCAAAGATCTGACCCATCTCCTGGATACCACTAACTCTCCAGTGGGTAACAAAGTACCAAATCCCACAGCATAGAAATCACAAGGTCTACACAGTTTATCAATAATTCTACTAGCAACAAAAGAGTGTATAGAACCAGAATCAATCAACACATTATAAGGGATTCCAGCACTAAGAAGCTGACCTGTAACAACTGAACGGGAAGCCTCAGCTTCTGCTTGTGTCAACGTGAACACTCGAGCTGGGGCCGAGCTGTCCACCTTCCTGGGTTCTTCTTTCCCTACCTGAGGGCAATCTTTCTTAAGATGATCCACTACGCCACACAAGTAGCAGGCCTTTGCCCTACACTCTCCCAAATGGCGCCTCTTGCATCTAGGGCATTCAAGATGAGTCTTCTAGGCTTCACTACCCCCAGGACGACCCATTGTAATACCACGGGGCCTCCTGTCAGGACCTGGAACTGGGAAGGTATCAGGAACCTTCCTCTTCTGATCACTGGGGCCAACACCCCTACCAGAACCCACAAATGGAGGAACTTTCCTCCTGAAATCCTTTCTGGCTGCACTATCATGCCAGATCTTGATCTTTGCACTCTCAGCTGTGAGTGCCTTCTCAACCACCTATGCATAGGTAGTAACCCCTACCACAGTGGTGATACGAACATCACGGGTTAACCTGGGCTGTAGCCCCTGGAGGAATCTCTCTTTCCTAGTCCCATCAGTAGGCACCAGTTCCTTGGAAAACTTTTCCAAATGATCAAATTTTAAGGCATATTCAGTAACTGATAAACTTCCCTGAAGTAGCCTAATGAATTCCTCAGCTTTAGCTGCCCTGATGGCATCATTGTAATACTTTTCATTAAACAAGGTCTGAAACTCCTCCCAGCTCGGAGCATTAACATTCTGGGTCTGGGTAATCACCTGCCACCAAATTCGGGCATCCTCCCGAAACATATAGGTAGCACAGGCCACCCTCTCATTACCAGCTACCCTCATAAAATCAAGGATAGTGGTAATCATACTCATCCATTGTTCTGCCTTGGCCACTGCCCTAAAAAACAGGAGGTTGTTGCTTCCTGAACCTTTCAAAAAGAGGTTCCCATTTATTTCCTACCTCAGGCAGCTGCTCTACTGATGGCACCGACACAGGAGGTGCCTCTGATACACTAACCACTGCAGGCACTTGTTTCTGTCTCAGCAGACGAAGCTCCTCTCCTTCTTTCAACACTGTTGCCTGCAAGTCATTAAACAACTGCTGCCAGTTTGCAGGAGCTGGCTGTGGAATCTGAGACTGGTCATTTTCCTGACACTGGCTGTTATTGTTATTCTGGCCCTGATCACTTTGGCCAGCTGTAGTATCTGTCTATTCTGGATTCATTCTTATTTCTGATATACCTGGCTGAAACATTGATCAATACGGCCAGTCAGGTAGTAATAACTAAACCTCTTGCCACCTCACGGTCCAAGAACAAGCAGACAATTATCATATTCCACAGTCATTCAATATTCACAAGCAGATACATGTTTATGGCATTCAACACTCAGCATGTATCACATAATAATTCATAATATTTCAGGGGCACAGGTTCAACACAGTGTCTCATGCATACACGTAAAGCATATGCACCACATTTAGGCAGTTATGCACATAACTACATAAATAGTTAGCAAACCATGAGTCGAGCTTGACTTCAGTGATCTGTGTACATGCCCAGCCAGTCTACAGGAACCTTAACCTTGGCATTGCTCTGATACCAAGTTGTAACACCCTGGTTACCCTAGAACAGTTACAGTGAACGGTGAATCGGAAATTTGACTCATTTCCTGAGTCCTTTGGTTAAAAATGTGTTCTAAGTGTTATTACAGGTTAAGGAGAAAACCAGTAAAAAGAAAAGGATATGTTTTATTTGATACATAAAACTGTTCATGGGCCCACAAGAACATTTACAAGTTATTTACAACTCAAGAAGGTCATTACTGTTCCAAAATTTCAAACCCCGCCGACCTAAGCGGCAAAAATAGGGTAAACCCCCTAGTTCCTTTGAGAAATCCTTGGCCGTGGTGGTCAAGAGGCTGCATATGTACACATCACCACCTAAGCTCTCCACTCAAGGCTGGGTGAGCTTTTCTTTTCCTTTACCTGCACCACATAGCACCCATGAGCCAAATCCCAGCAAGAAAACACAGTATTATATGTAAACATCATCAAATGATTATCATTATAATCACACAGAGCTCATAGCTTTCAAACAGATGAATGAATATCACTTGAGGTTCTGGTAAACCATACTGAGTGACTAACAAGCAAGTCATTAATTCAAATGGAAGAGTGGCTGCTGGGTAAGCCACTAGCCTTCAGCAAGTTTTGGTAAACCATACTGAGTGATTGACAAGCATATCACTAATTCAAATGGAAGAGTGGCTGCTGGGTAAGCCACTAGGCTTCAAGCACTTATAATATTAATCAAACTTGAGGTCGGTCCGGCATTAATGCTCTTTGAGTCATTCAATGCAGAAAGTCGATTAGATCTAATCCTTATTGGCTTGCGTTGAACACGCTAAGGCCGTCTTGACTAATGAGTCAGCGCAATGTGACCAGTGCCCAGTACCACTGCTAAACCTGACTAATGAGTCACAGCTTCACAGTTGATACTAGCACCTTTGCCAAATCTGACTAATGAGCCAGTACCATGTACAAGTGAGCAAGATTTGCTAAGTATTCCACAATCAATTCAGGTCCACATTTATACAACCAACATGCCTCATGAATAACCATGCATGTCACATCTGGGGTGCAGTTTTCTTACCTCTGATTCGAGCTAGAATGAACAAAAGAACGACCCTTGAGAACGGTTTAGCTTTTAGTCTTTTGGTGGTTACCTAATCATAACACATCATAAGATACCATCAATAACATGATAATCAAAGGTTCTCAAACCAAGATTTAGCCTCCGAGACATCAATCCTCACTAATCCGGGTAGTGGGAGTGATCCCGAGGCCTAAAACCATGATCCCGGAGTCAAAACATGCAAATGGGCTTAACCCTGCTCAAGAGCCGCGGCCCTGGCACCTTGTGACGTGGCCCCCAGAAAATCCAGAGGCAAGCGCTGCGGCGCCCAACACCAAGGGCTGTGGCGCCCAGCGCAAACAGAATCCCCTCCTTCAACCTCAAGCTAGGGCTGCGACGCCCAAGAACAGGGCCACGACCCCCAACCCTGGGCCATTCCAAAACGCGTTTTCAACTTCTCAAATCCTCAAAAATCATACCTAAACATTCCCCAATCATCAAAACAAGGTTCCCAAGCTTCCTAATGCATCAAAACCCTCAAAACCCAAGGTTCAAATAAATCGAAAACTCAACAATTCACAAAGTCCAATTCAAAGCTTAGAAACTCTAAAAGCTCAAAACTTTAAACTTAGATTACCTTCGATTAGGTTGTTTTCTGTCAAATCCTTCAGTCAAGACACTTCTAATCGTTCCTAGGATCGCTATGCCTCGATCCTTGCTCGATTCCGACTCCTAGAACTCAAGATTTCTTCAAATATGCTTCGAGTGGCAAAAATGAACTAACGAAGAAGAACGAGAGGTTTTCTAATCATACGTTCTATCTGACAGCTACTTCAAGCTTAAGTAACCTCAAATAAAACCTAATGCTCGGGGTCCCGAAAACACCTCCGGGACATTATTGTCAAAACCTCCAGAATTTCACCCTGATCTCAAATATTCCCAATTTATCATCAAATAAACATTCCTATTACCCCAAAATTGACCCCGTTATGACAAAACCGCTAATCCATTAAATATGACCGTCTCATGCCGAATAGCTCGAATATATCTCCATAATAATGGAATCTCATTCACAAATCACATCATGCACCCAAATACACAAATTTACCCTCAATGGACCAAATTATAAAAACATCATAATATATCAAATGTGGACCCACAGGCATGCATATATCATTATATCATAATATAATTCACATAAACATGCATATATTCATTTAATGGCGTAATTAAACAATTACGGCCCTCCCGGCCAGCTAAACCGCCACTAAACCACATCAGAGAATTTTGGGCATTACAATAGGAGTGGTAGTCCATTTTGTGCTCGAATCAGAGCAGCCCAGCCACCGTCAAAATATAAAGCACTGGTGCTACTGGTGTATATAGAAAAAGCAAATCCCATCAGACATGTTGGGAAATTTAAGGACTAGATGGAACTGCTCAGGGTAAGTGACGATTATCGGTGTATAGTTTTCCCGACTACATTGTCGGATACTGCTCAGGAATGGTGTTGGAAGTTTAAGCTGAATTCCATTACCTTTTGGGAAGCATTCAGGAAGGAGTTTTGTAGACAATTCAGTGCTGCCCGGAATCCACCAGTTTATGCCAACCACTTGGAAGATATCAAACAAGGAAAGGATAAATCTAAAGAATTATATACAGAGATTCATGAGAGAGGCCAACAGAGCAACTGTTGTAGGAGACGAGGGGAAGATGGCTGCCATTTCCTCTGGGATCACTTACCGATGCCCTTTGTGGGATAGTATACATAGAAATCCAATTTCAACACTTCAATAATTTCTTGACCGAGCAAACAAGTATATGAAATTGGATGACACGATCGAGAAAGAGGAGAAGAGCATAAACAATCTGGGCGGATCAGCTAACTCTCCTAAGAATGGTGGAAACGGTCAAAATGGTGGAAAGACATGTGAGAATAACATGTCTAACTGCCATGAAGAAAAGAAAGCTAAATCGAGTTCAAATGACAAGCCAACCAATTATGAGCCTCAGTTCACTAATTACACCACTCTCTCGGCCAGCCGAGCGAAAATATATCTCGCTAGTCATGAGGAGGTTCCCTACAAAAAACCTCCACCCATCAGGAGAGAGATGAGTAAGAGAGACATGAATAAGTTTTGTCATTTCCATGGAGATTATGGTCACGACACGAATGATTTTAATCACCTCAAGGACAAGATAGAATTTCTTCTCCGGTCGGGCAAGTTGAAAAAGTACTGGGCAGAGAAACCCCAAGGAGAAGGAGAGAACAACAATCCTGGGTTCAAGCGACATCGATCTCCACCCTTGCAACCCGGGCCTGTGGACTCTACCTTAGACACTATATGTGGAGGTCCACACTTGGCTGGGGATAGTAACAAAGCAAGGGAGAGGTATGCCCGGACACTTCGAGTGCTAGGATAAGATTGGGTGAACGGATCTTGATCAGGAACCACTGGAATGGGGAGCGTCTATGGATATATTATCACTAAATACCGCTTTCAGTATGGTAGCTTAATTTCAAGTTGTTTAACGTGTTATTTAAGTTTGGTTTATGAGCTGGTTATTTGCTGACCAGTAATTTATTTTTGAACAATTTTGTGTTTTTTAAGACTCGTTATTAGACATGTTTTATCCTTTTTAATTTACGAGTAATACAAGAGACTATGGGCAGCGTGGTCGAATCTTGCTATAAATATGCATGTGTGTTAATTTTTTGAGTAGTGTTCAACTGGTCGGTAAAATCGGATAGTGTTCAATTGGTCGATACGTTCAAGCAGTGTTCAACTGCTTGAATATTTTCCATATATTCTATGTGTTTCACGAGTAATTAACTGCTCGAACAGATTTGGTCAAGTAGTAAGTGACCAAGGATCTTTCAACCCCCGATCACTTGGGGGCACATGGGGTATACTGGTATATAAGTTAACACAAGCAATGAGAGCATGAGTTAAGATATTTGTTTTTAGGCTGACTTGTAAATTTTCGAATTAAAAAAAAAAGGTCATTAAGGTAACTTGTTTGACAAAGCTTAAGTAACTTGGAATTTTTCAACATTTCAAGTTAGAATAAAATATTCATGTGAAAATAAACATTATGCTCATAAAATGTTAGAGCAATAAGAGTGTGAGAAAGTATACTTAGTAGGGACTAACAAAATGTCTAGAATTTATAAGTTAGAAAACTAAGTACTTATGTGAAAATATAAGGCATACATCAGAGTGAATTTACTATTCACAAAAAATTATAATGTTTTAAGTCTAAAAAGACTTAGAATGTTTCAAGTTAGCAAAGAAAGTAAAGTATAAATGCCAACAACTCGGTCGTACGAGAAAAATATCAAAGCTACTAAGTGGCAATTGTCTTCACAAAAGTGTAAGAAAAAATAGTAAACTACTGGCCAGGTACAAAGTTTTGCTGGTTAGGTGCAAAGTTTCCCTGGTCGAGAGAGTAGATACAACTTCCCTGGTCTGCTGAGCATCCATCACTAGTTAAGTAGGAAACTCCGTGGTTGGATAGGAAGCTCTCTCGTCGGCTAAGAGTGTCTTCTGGTCAAGTAAACTAGTCTGTGGCTGGTCAACCCCGTCGTCAACCTCCAAGACCTCCTTTGGTCGAAATGATAGAGTAGGAGAGACAGGCACAGTTCTAGCTGGAAGAGCTACCTCCTCAGCAGCCTTGGTTTCGCATTTGGCAAAGTTCTTCGACCTTTCCTTCTTCAGAGAGAAATTCGAGGTTGAGAGGCTTGTTTAACTTCCAAATCTGATAGAAGTAGTTGTAGTAGATTTCTTCATAACGAGCCAGGTCAGTTTCCTTTTCCTGTTTCAGCTCTTCATTCTCTTGAGTCTTCTTCTCCAGTTGGTTGGTCAGTGTCTTATTGGCTTGGATTTGCTTGCTGTTCTCACCAACCAACTATTTCAATGATCTATCTCGATCAACAATTATTTTCTCCGCTTGCTCGATCTTTTCTTAGAGATCTTTCTCAGACTTAGTTAGACTTTCAATCTTTGTCTGGGCTTCCACCAATTGATCATTCAAGAGCTTGACCAACTCCTTATAGTAAATTTCTTGGAGTTGAGTATGACTAACAATGATGAGTCCCTAGAGTAAATATCTGAAAAAGTATTCAGAATAAGAATAATCAATAAGAAAGTGAGTGTTTCTGATAAGATGCTTACACTCATAATTTGAGCAAGGCCTTTGTGAAGGAACAATTCAACGCTTTGTCAGGGTAGAGTCTCAAAGGTTTGAGTTGTCACTGAGTGGTGAAGAGTATGGTCAAGTAACTCTTTTCCATACTCACCAGCAATGCGAACGGGGTCGCTTAAGCATGTTGATTGAGTAGTTTGAAGGCTGGCTGGAGAAGGAATATATGAAGGAGTCAAGCGTGGGATAGTGACTAACTGGTCGGATGGTCTCCCCTGGTTAGTTAGTGTAGTCCTCACGACCTTGTTTGGAGGATTCAGGTTGCTCCCTTCATCAGTTTTCCTCTTTTGGGCAGAGGTAGTGTTGAACTGCTTAAACATGTCTGGATCTGCAAAAAAGTAATGCAAAAAGCCAGTCAGTGAAACCAAAAAAATAAATATAAGTGAATGAAAAGTTTTACTATGACCACATGACTCTACAGACTTTCATCACAATCAATCTCAAAATGTAATTATGGTTACTGTTAGTAAAACCTGAATTCAGAATTTCATCGAAAATGTCAGCCTCATCTTCTGACGATGAGCTATCTTCTCTAAGGAGCTCAATGCTTTGTCTAATGATGAGACCACCTGGTCGGCGTGGTTGAGGAGATGGTTCAAGAGAAAACTGGTCAGTCACTACTTCGATATCGACATTAGACTGATCAGTTGTATCTGCTTCATCAGTTGTGCTTCCCGCATCAATATCTTGGTTGATCTGTAACAATCCCACCAATTTAAGATTCTCCAAGATGACCAACTATGAACATCCTTCTCCTCAATGGGCATGTTAGCGAGATCCTCTGCCCAAGATTGCATTTCCCTGGTTAGGAGAGGTTGATTAAAAGTGCGTAAAATCTAGGTTGTTGGCTTTGATGTCTGGAGTAAGAAAGTATTCTGTATAATACTTTCCAAAATTCGATTTATGGGCAATGCCATAAAGATATTTAACCCATTTTTGCCTATGAAAGAGGTGGAAAAAACCTATATTCTTCTAGCTGGGATAAGTCCTAAGATCGAACAAATAATGTACCTCATGAAGTGTAGGTGGGTTCCAACCCTGGAAGTGGTAGAGAATGTATAAGGTAGATAGGGCTTGTATCCTGTTTGGAGCAATCTGGAAGGGAGAAACATTAAAGTAATCTCCTATTGATCAAAAGAAAGAATGCAAAGGGATAGTAGCCTCTGCATAGATGTGATATTTAGACCAGGCGCAATAGGCTCCACCAGGATTATTGGCTCTCTGGTGAGGGTGTAGACATATCATGTTCACTTCTTCAAGGCCCAAAGTGTGAATTTGTCTATAGAGCATTTTGGCATTGGGCTTAGAAGCCTTAGCTATGAACCAAGAAGGCACGCTATCTTCTTCTTTCCTCGGTTTGAGTGTAGCAGTTTGTTGGATTTCTGTCGCAAAAGTCTTGGTAGCCTTTCTCTTAGGTTTACTAGTTTTTTGAACTTGGCCAGGAGGCTTTGAAGAGGCTTCAGTCTTAACCTATTCTAATAAATTTTCTCCCACCAAAGTCACTTATTCCACCACCTTTTGCGTTGCTCTATGAGCTACTTAGGGATCTTGTTCCTGAGGGAGTCGATTGGAATTTTTTACCTTCATCGGTTGGTGCTGAAGTTGCTGCTTAAGGAATTGTTCTTCCTGAAGGAAGCATAAAGCTGATCGCGGGAATATTTTCTTGAGACGACGAAAATGGTCTTCCGAAGTTCGTTTTCTTGGGGATTTGGAAGAAGAATCACTGCTCAGAGGGGTGTCACTTGACTTGGGAGATGAAGAATCGGAGTCTGTTTGGTTGTCACCTCCCCTGTAGTTGAAATGATTCATCTAAAAAAAATACATGGAGGTGAGTAAACCAAACAGAAAATGAGTGCAAAATAAAAATATTTACTGCCCAGTGAAAAAAAATTATGAGCAGTGAAAACCTTTACTGCCTAGATAAAAATTTATGATAGCAATAGTGATAATTTGATGCAATTCAGAAAGAAAAAAAACAAAAAAATTCACATGGCACATTCCAAGGCCAACCCGTTCGGATGTTGTATGTTTCTGTGCTCGGGTGGTGTTTGGGTTCTAGAAGATGGGCACATACCCGAGCGACTAAATATGTGATCGAGCGGATAAAGGGACACCAAGGAGTCCGAGGAGTTGGTGCCTACCCAACCGGTTAGGCATGGGTTTCGACCAGCCAAGGCGAACCCGATCCGAGGAGCAAGTGTTTGAGGAGTCACGACACCAGAGTGACGCGTGGTCCAGTCGGCTAGCAAGTGTTAAAGGATTTGGTGCCTACCCGACCGGTTAGGCACAGGTTCTGACCAGCCAAGGCAAACCCAATCTGCCACAAGCATAATTCCGAGCAGCTCACACGTGCTCAGAGTAGCCAGGGAATCAAATCGGAGCAAGACAGTCCGAACAGTGATTGTGCTTTTAAAAAAAATCATCACTCGACAAGCACAAGTTCACTCAAAAATGTGGAGGCAACTGCTAGGATATTCTCAGAATTTCTAATTGACAATTCAATTTCTAGAGATTTAACTAGTCGGACTTTTATTATTTGTGAAAGTTACTAACCGGACGAAGTTTTTTGACTACCTCAAAAACATTTTATTTGAGAAAAAGTTTATCATACGAGTAAATCATATAATAAACTTGGGGGCAAATGTTATCCCCAAAATTTTAGTTCGATGATGTGGTAATCAGAAGTGACAAGTGGCAATCCATGATCATCAAGCGGCACATTACTGGTCAATAAATGTGTTGACCAAAGGAGGTGCAAATATTAGAAAATGATCTATGGAGTTGTGATATCAATGGTCGGAAGATGGTTTTATCTAGTCAGGAAGATGTTTACTCTACTAGGTAAGAATTTACCTAGTCAGGAAATAATTTACCTGACTGGATAAGAATTTTGTATGGTCAGGAAGGAGTCTACCCTGAATAGTCACATAAGAAAGGTGTTTCACATCAGTAATGTGTTTCACCCGACTAGCTAATTCAGGAGGTGTTTTGTCTGACCAGTTACGTGATATAGCCTACCAGCTACATCAGAGAATATTTTTTCTCTGGTTAGGGAGAAGTCTCACCCGACCAGATGCACGAAGTGGCTGACCGGTCATCTCGTAGAGAGACTCACCTGACAGGACACGTAGTTCAGTCGACCAGTCATCTCATAGATTGATTTCAGCCAACTAGTCTTCTCACAAATGGGTTTCAACCGACCAGTCATGTCAAATTGAGGGTGTATCCTACCGGATGTGTCAGAATCTCGGGAGTTAACTGCTCAGTGACTTCTTTACAGAATCTCAACAACAACTTCAACCTGAATCGCTCGTAACTACCGTGTGAATCTATCAGATATCCCAAAGTAATAGCTAGATTGTTGTAATTTGAATTTATTTATTATTTTATTAATTAAAGTTGTTTAAAATAACTAAGGACCCCATCAAAACGGAATATTTTTCATGTATGATCCATGAGCCTATAAATAAAGGGCTCGTGGCATCATTTGAGGGGGGCTGATCTTTTGGAGACTTTTAGACTCTGTAATTTTGAGACTTTGGGACTGTTATTTAGGGCATTTTCTAAGAGAGCCTAGAGAGAGAAAGCTTGTATTCTCTAGAGAGAGAAACTTTGTATTTTTCTACTTACACTTGAGAAACTCAGTTGGCTCAGGTCCATCTAATCTTAAGTGTATGCTTCATACATCACAACTCCAAGTGGATTAGGCTATTATCAACAAATTGGGGTTGAACCACTATAAAATTATTTGTGTCGTTATTTTCTATTAAAGGCTTACTGTCATTTTGACGTCTACTCGTCGTTGGCCAAAATCGTGGTCAACATGTTTCAACATTTAATTACCATTCGCACCTTAATTAATTCACCTGGCTTAATTAATTTGGTAATTACTTAAAAAATGAAATTTCAATTGGTATCAGAGTGGGTCACTCATTTCTAAGTGTGATCTTGGTTTATTCTGTTTGTTGTTCTTGTTCTTGCAATGTATTTTTTCACAGAAGGCGGTTCCATAACTCGTCCCCTTTACTCAATGATTCTAACTATCGATATTGGAAAGTTAGAATAAAAACCTTCATCAAATCTCAAGATAAAAAGGCTTGGAGAGAAGTTTTGAGTGGTTGGACTCCTATAACAGAAAGCAATGGCATAACTAAGGTAAAATCTCGACTTGATTGGACTGATGATGAAGATAAACTGTCCAGTTACAATAATAAAGCATTACATGGTATTTTTAATGGTGTTGGTGAAGATTACATTAAATTGATTTCTTCATGTGTTTCGACCAAAGATGCTTGGCAAATCATTCAAACAAGTTGTAACGCCATACTGCCTAGAGCCGTTACTAAGTGATTTTAAAATGTGCAATTAACTCGCTAATCGAGGTTTTAAAACAAAAGTGTAATTAAATCATAATCAAAGTCATAAACTTGAGAATAAACCTTTTATTGAAAATTTATAAGACATTTAACATTTGGGATCCCAAAAACATTGTTTAGAAATATTTACAACTCAAAACTTAGTTAGAGTCAACTAAACGACAAAATTTAGGTTTTGTACAAACATCTCCCTAAAACACCAGACAGACCGAACATGTACGCGCCGCTCATCCCGCTCTCCATACTCAAGGTTGATCGACCCTCCCTTTGGCCTTACCTGCACCATAGAGCACCCATTAGCCGAAGCCTAGCAAGAAAACCCTCACAAACAGATGATAAATGCATATCAAACACTTAATACAAAATCAAGCCAACACCAGATCATACAAGTACAGCCATGCCGTCCTAGGTGCTTTACCAGGCCCTGGGTTCATGGTCTACACTGTAAGGATATCCCAGGTATCCCTTGGGGTCTCACCCTGGCAACTCGCACTCCACGTGCTAAACGCTGCTCCCGGCCCCTTGCCGTTCTCGGCCTTCACCGTTTCCGGCCTTTGCCGTTCCCGGCCTTCGCCGTTCCCAGCCTTCACCATTCTCTGCCCTTTGCTGTTCCATCATTTACATACACATATGATAAAGCTAAGCAGAAAGCTATACACATATAAATTCAATCAAAGAGCCATACCCCGTAACACAGTCATATAGGGTCGAGCCCTGCAACTCAATCATATAGGGTCAAGCCCTGCAACACAAGCTCTACGGGAACAGTAGTTTTCTTACCTGTATCCCGAGCTTTCTAGGCACAATGTCCTGAGCACAGTTCTCTTGTTCGAGCCTCACCGAAACCCTAGTCACAACGCATTAACAATTTCCACCAATCAAGTTTTAATCCATGAAATAACTTTGGGTCATAATTCTAATCTTCGGAACGTTGAATTCTACCAATCCGGGTGATAGAATCCATCCCGAGCCTTAACTATTGAATTCCCGAGCCTAAAACCTCTTAAAAAACCAAAAATTCACTGAGCGCCACGGCCCTAAGATCCCTTGCCGCGGCCCTAAACTCAACCTGAAGCTCAGCTTTTTTTCTGCCAACATGCGTCGCGGCCCTACTATAGCGCCGCACCGCGCCCCTTCTATCATGTCGCCCCATTGTTCTAAAGGGTCGCAACTCAGCAAGAACAAGGCCGCGGCCCGACCCTTCGAACCTTGAAAAACTCACCATTTTCACCTCAAAAACCAGTCCAATTATCCCCAGAGTAACATTCCAAACGAGTTATCACAAAGATTATACTATTGATTCAACTGCAAAACACAACAGAAACTCAAGCCAAAACCCTTATATAAATCAAAGTTGAATCTTCATCCCTCCAACATGCAAAACTCTAATATTCAACCTAAGACCAGCTGCAACTTAACACAACTCAACATATTAAGAAGCTTACCTTGCTGAGTTATGTTTCTGTGTTGATCCTCTAGGTTCCAATCTTTAATTCCTCAAGACTACCAGCCCAATTCCTTAGCTTCTAGTTAGTTTCACCAAGATTTCCTTTGATATGCCTTAGAGAGAAATGGTGAGAGAGAAGAGAAGACAAATTCAAGGGGGAGGGAAAGAAAGAGTTAGTTTCTGAGTTTCTAAAGATTTCCTATGCTTTGTTTTATTTAACTTAAGCTTTAAGGTTACCTCAAGGCTTGGGGTACCAAAAACATCCCCGAGGGAAAAATGGTAAATTTCCCCAATATTCACTCCTAGACATTCTAACCTCAAATATATCTCCAAATATTTATTTCCATAACCCAATAACCCCGTAAAATTACACATACCTGGTATACCCCTCGACTCGCCCCGAGTCGAATTCTCAACCCCGTTGTGACTTTCTGACTAACGGCTCCCTAGAACTGTCTCAGATCGTGCTACACAGATATATCACAAACATATCACATTTATGCCCTCAACGGTCTAAAATCACAAACATGCCCCTAATATCCAAACGGGGCCCACATGCATATTTAATTTGACTAAACATGCATCTCTATCACATATTCGCATAAATTCACATATTATAACAATAATTCACTTATTGCCCTCCAGGCACACTAATCAAGGCCCTAAGCCTTATTAGCAAATTTAGGTCGTTACAGATGGGTTTACTTCAAACTTTTGAACTGAATCAACAACTCAGACAAAAAGGTAAAATAGAAGAAATCAAGGAGAAATCTATTGCCTTGAAATCTTCTAGAGATAAGAAAGAAAGTTCGAATGATGAGATGGCCTTGTTAACAATTTTTTTTTTAAAAGTACATGAAGAAATTGGGAAACAAAAGGCCATATTTAAAAACCCAAAAGGTAATTTTTCTAAACCCTTTGAAACTAACAAAAAGGGTATCCAGTGCAGGGAATGTGAAGGATTTGGACACATTCAATCCGAGTGTGACAATACCTTAAAGAAATAGATGGCCATGACAGCTACTTGGAGTGATCAAGACTCTGAACAGAGTAATGAGGAAGACAATAGTGTTGCCTTAACCTCTATTCACAAAGGTATATTTTTCCCTTCAGTTGATTCCAAGGATTTGGTAATCCTTAATAATTTTGTTCAGAATGATGAAGAATCTAACATTGACTCTGATGAATCTAACTTAGATAAGGAGTCATTGAAAGATTCTTACAAAATAATGTATGATCAATGGCTGAAAGTTTGCTTTGAGAATAAATTAATGGCTAGCAATAGCAAGAAATCAGTTAAAAAAAATTAAAGAAATTAAATTGATTATTGCTTCCAAAAATAATGAAATTAATTATTTGAGTTAAGAAATTTATCTCATGGAAATAGGTGTCAAAATGCTTAATCCAAGATCTGGAATTTTGGATGATGTTCTCTCTGCGGGAAAAAGAGCTGGTGATTTCAGTGGATTAGGATCTAATGGATTTGAATCCTCTCAGAAAACGGTTTTTGTAAACTCTATGAATTATCCTTCTCTTGTGAAATCTAACCGTGTTGCAGGAACAAGTGGCTCTTCGGAGAACAGAAAATTGTCATCTATTCCAAAAGATCTACAATTAAAGAGAATTTCTATGAAGACAAAAATTGGACAATTTGTACCAGTTTGTCATTTTTGTGGTATGAAAGGACACGTAAGACCTAAGTGTTTTCTCAGTTAAACTTGTTTAAAAAGAATTATGTTAAACACTTTGGTAGCATGAATCAATTCTTGACCAAAAAAAATTCAAAATAAAAAACAATATGGGTCAAGAAAAATAACTCAGTTTGTTTGGCTACTTTTGTATGTCATAATATACATGCATCTAGTTCATGGTACTTTGATAGTGGTTGTTCAAGACATATGACAGGTAATGTCAGCATACTCACCAACTTCAAATCTTTGAAATGTGGAGTAGTAACTTTTGGGGATGGGATGACAACAAACAATTTAGGAAAAGGTACCTTAAACATTGAAGGGTTACCAAAACTAAAAAATGTTCTTCTTTTTGATGGAGTGAAAGCTAACTTAATTAGCATAAGCCAAATTTGTGACCAAGGTTTCTTTGTTAATTTTTTGCATGATGAGTGTAATGTTGCAAATCAAAGTGGTGACATTATTCTAAAGGGTTCTCGCTCTTTGGATAATTGCTACACATTCACACAAAAATTCACATGTCATGCATCATCATCCGGTTTTAATAATACTGATTAGTGGCATGAAAAACTTGGTCATATAAATTTCAAAATTTTGACAAAGATTGCTAATACAGGCCTCATATGTGGTATACCCAAGCTGGGTAAAGAATCACCTGGTAAGTGTGATTCATGTCAATTGGGAAAACAGATGAAAGTTTCCCATAAAGCTCTACCTGATATTAATACTTCAAATGTGTTGGAATTATTGCATATGGATCTCATGGGTCCTATACAGGTTGAAAGTATTAATGGTAAGAGATGCATTTTTGTCTGTGTGGATGATTTTTCTAGATTTACTTGGGTTGATTTCTCAAGAGAAAAATCAAACACATTGCAACATTAGAAAAAAAATTTGCATATGAAGCTTTTAAAACTCTTCATACCAGACTAAGAGTTGAAAAAAATTGCAACGTTGGAAAAATCATAAGAATACGAAGTGATCATGGTAAGGAGTTTGAAAAGTTTGTTTATGATGAATATTGTAAATCTTTTGGAATTTTGCATGAATTTTCTACACCCAAAACCCCAGAGCAAAATGGGGTAGTGGAACGGAAAAATCGTACCTTCCAGGAAATGGCCAGAGTTATGCTAAATAGCAAAAAACTCACAATGAAATTGTGAGCTGAAGCAATTAACACTGCTTGCTAAATAATTAATCATATTTTTCTACATACAGGTACAAATAAAACTCCTTATGAGATCTGAAATGGTAGGAAACTCAAAGTTAATTATTTTCATGTTTTTGCGTGCCTTTGTTATATTCTTAGAGCGTGAAAATCTTGGAAGATTTGATGACAAAAGTGATCTATGGGTTTTTCTTGGTTATTCCAATAATAGTAGGGCTTATCATGTTTATAACATGAGAACCCAAACTGTTATGGAATCTGCTAACATGGTTGTTGATGATCTGAAAGATTTTTTTGAGTACTCCCATAAGGAAGAAATTGACAGGTTCATTGATGTTCAACAACAAAAAGGGATATCGGATCTGACAGAAGATTGTTCAGTGGTGACAACTGTTGCTGATGATGTATTAGACACAGATTCTGTTGCAACAACAACTGAGCGAACAGAGACAAAAAACCCCATTAATTCTGACTCTATTGAAAAAGAACCATCAACTAGAGTAAAAAAGAATCACCTTTCATAACTTATTTTGGGAAATCTTGAAGAAAGTATGATCACTCTCAGAGGTATGTAAGTTTGGTTCAATTTTTTTGCTTTGCTTCCACATTTGAACCAAAAAACATGAAGGAAGCCTTAAATGATGAATCATGGAATAATGCTATGCAAGAAGAGCTAGATAAATTCACAAGGAATGAGGTATGGATTCTTGTCCATAGACCAAGCCACACTAATGTTATAGGTACAAAATGGATATTTAAAAACAAATTTGATGAATTTGGCACCATAATAAGGAATCAAGCTAGAGTAGTTGCACAGAGGTACACTCAAGTTGATATAATTGAGTTTGATGAGACATTTTCCCTTGTTGCAAGACTTGAATTTATAAGATTATTGCTAGCTATTTCATGTGTTCTTGGTTTTAAATTATTCCAAATGGATGTCAAATCCATCTTTTTAAATGGGCTCTTGAATGAAGAGGCTTATGTTGAGTAACCCAAAGGGTTTGAGGATCCTCACTTTCCAAATCATGTTTTTAAGGTTCAAAAAGCATTGTATGGATTGAAACAAGCCCCTCGGGCTTGGTATGAAAGACTGGCCAAATTTTTGGTCTCGAAGGGGTACAAAAGAGGGGGAGTAGATAGGACACTTTTCATGAAAAATGTTGATATCAATATTATGATAGCTCAAATATATGTTGATGATATAGTGTTTGGTTCTACTAATGATTCTCTAGTACAGGAATTTGTGAAACAAATGCAGGAAGAGTTTGAGATGAGCATGGTGGGAGAGCTCAATTTTTTCTTAGGTCTCTAAGTTAAGCAGTCAGATGAGGGAATTTTCATTTCACAAAGCAAGTATGCCAAGAATTTGGTGAAGAGATTTGGGCTCGAGGCATCAAAACCTGCTAAAACTCCCATGGAAACCACTATCAAACTATCTAAAGATGAGAATGGGATGAAAGTCGATCCAACTCTTTACAGGAGTATGATTAGGAGTCTTCTATACTTAACTGCTAGTCATCCAGACATCACTTACAGTGTTGGAGTGTGTGCTCGCTTCAAAGGGAACCCCATGGAGTCTCATATGATTGTTGTAAAAAGATTTATTCATTATATCAATAATACTCTTGAATTAGGCATTTGGTACTCCAAAGAAACAAACTCTAACCTTGTGTGCTATAGTGATGCAGGTTGGGTAGGAAACACTAATGACCGCAAGAGTACAAGTGGTGGTTGTTTTTATTTAAGAAACAATTTGATTTCCTGGCATAGAAAAAAGAAAACTCCATCTCCTTGTCAATAGCCAAGGCTGAGTACATAGCTGCTAGGAGCTGTTGTACTCAACTTTTGTGGATGAAACAAATGTTGGCTGACTATGGGTTTGATCTAAAACATCTAACCATTTTTTGTGATAATACAAGTGCTATTAATATCTCCAAAAATCTTGTTTAGCACTTTCGCACCAAACATATTGACATTCATCATCATTTTATCAGGGAACTTGTTGAAAACAAAACTCTGATTTTAGAATATGTTGAGACTAACAAACAAATTGCATATATTTTTACTAAAGCTTTAGACACGGTCAGATTTGATTCCCTCGGGAAATCCTTGGGGGTTGGTTTTATTTGAAATTACCAATAATTGATTGTCTTGCCTTGCATATGTGTTTGTGTAAATCCCTTGTCATGTTTGGAAGAAATTTGTTTACCATATTTTTTTTCAATTTTTGGAAAATGAACTTTATAATTTTTATACCTTGTGAGGAATAAAAAATATATTTGAAAAAGTTGTAAGACCCTCCAATTTATATTTGTTCAATTTATTATGTCAATTTATGTATGAGCATTCCTTAATCCAGTTTCTTTCTCAGGCTCCATTATGGAAAAAAGCTACCTATACTGATGTGTGAAGGTCGACACTGAGTAAGTTGGTACCAGGTAATTAGCAATTATATTGGAGGATACTCTACTAGTGTAAAGGGCTACCATCAGTATAAGAGTCACAACCTCCATTATGGTTACATATTGAAAAAGGCTACAATTTCCAAACATGGGCAATGACCCTAGCTTCAAAAGACCAAAAAGAAACGTCAATTTGCTTACACATGCACACACGAATGTCTGTTGTCTAGACTGTGTAAGAGATGCTGTAAGACTCATACACATAATGAATTGATTAAAATATTTCTTATGATTGTTGGTATATTCTTTTTCGAATTTTTTTTTCATTATCACTTAGTCTTCTAATTATAATTCATTTTTCTAATTTTTGAAGACTTGGCACTTACATGGACACATATGGTATCACAATTTCAACTTTTAATTCGACATTTTAAAAAAATATTAACAAATAAATAAAATAAAATAAATATTAAATTAAATTTCTTGTTGACCGAGTACTAAAGACAAACAAAAATATGAACAATTTATTCCTTTCTATGATTATATTCAAAATCTTGAAAAAGTTTCCAATTTTGTTGTGTGAGAGAATGTTTTTTTTTTTAAAGGAGATAGTTTTTTGCATTTATCACACAAAATTCAGTTACCCTTTTTTTTTGTTACCCATTTTCGTACTTGCCTCATTTGTTTATTGAATTCTCTATATATTCGGATTCCCCTTGGCTTTTTGGTTTTAAGTGTTTCTTGCTCCTCTTTCTTCCTAATTTGTGCCTAAGGTTCTGTTTTGTTGTCTTTGTGTGGTTCCTTTAATTTCTTTGCAACAGCCATGAAGACCCGAGGTCGCGGTTCCACCTCCAAAGCTGTGAAGTCTCAGAAGGAGATAGTTCCTGATATGGTTCCCTCAGTTCCTCCACCTGTTCCAATGTCGACTCCACCTGCCGCTGCTTCATCGCCCCTAGCTGTCTCTGCTCATCCAAACCGTCGGGCCAAAACAACAGCAAGGAAGAATGTCCTTGCCCTTCCAGGTCCTGAGGGTTCTCCAATGATTGGGGCCTCTAGTAAAGGTGTGACCTTTCCCTATCTCAATGTGCAGCAAAACCTAACCTCGGCGGTTCCACTCGTGTCACCCGAAGGTTCTGCCAAACATAAGCCCTCTTTGATCTCAAGCCCTACATAGTCTGTCTCCACTAAAGTTGAGACCGATCCATCTGATCAAGAATCTGAGTCCTATTTATCTCTTGATGTACTGACACCCAAGGCAAAGGGCAAGCGCAAATCCAAAGCTGCTAGCACAAAGCAGACCAAGAAGGCCAAAGTAGCCAAGGCAAAAGGTACTAGCTCAATCTCCAATTCCACTCCCTTATCCAAATTAAAAATGAAGGAAAAAATCAATCCTCCTCCTTGCACCTCCTCGGAGGATGTCTTTCATGAAATTGAAGGTTCATTGCCCGAGCTAGACCCCTCTCTGACTGAGCCAATTCTTGAAGAACCACAAGGAGATTCTCTTCATAAAAATTCAGATGAGGACATAGAATCTGAAGAAGATCCATCATAAACCACTCATGTTGCCTCTGATCCAAAAGGAAAAAAACACCATTAACCTTTCCCAAATTGTTTGCCAAAAGCACCAAACACAAAGGTGCCCCAGTTCACTCTTTAGGTTCCTCTTTCAAAACTCATTCTCTTCCTTTCTGTTTTAATGGTAGTGAGAAAAATATGCAATTTTATGAGCATCGTCACTTCATTAGTTTAATGCAATTTTAATTTTGCTCCACATCATGTTTTTGGGGTATTGCTTACATTAGAAGAAAAGGGATGGTTATGTTCTTTGTCTAGCTTTGATGGGTTTGTGCCTCGGGTAGTTAAGGAATTTTATGCTAATCTAAATGATGAGTTGTTGGATTAGAATTCCTTTATGTTTCATAAGGTTTATGTTAGAGGTCATTGGTGTAAGTTTAGTCCTGCCAAAATTGCTAAGGTGCTAAATCTAGTTCTTGTTGAGATTGATGATTCCATCAAATTTGCAAAGGATCAAGTTTTGTCTGAATTAGTTGGTCAAGCTATGGTGTGGGAGTCGAGTGCGTCTCTCTGAGTCTCGGACCTTACACACTACTATGGTGCTCTTTTTATGTTTGCCATGTCCAATTGGCTTCCCACCCCTCATTCCTCAACAATCCCCCAAGATATGACCATCTTATTGTTCAAAATTGGGACTGGTGTCACTGTTGATCTTGCTGCTGCTATCTTTGATCAGATAGTGTCCTTGAGTTGTGCCAAGCGCAAGGGTCAACACTTGATGTTTCCTTAAGTCATTTTACAAACTGTTGGACTCTCAACATCCTTTGAAGAAGTCTTATGAGACCTGGATTTCTCCTTTGGTTGGTCCTACCTACACTGTCAAAGAGATTAAAGATGATAGTGCTCCTACCACAACTAGAAAGGTCAAGGGCATTAATTTGGTTGGTTCTGGGTCTGGAAATGTCGAGCCTGACTCCCCTGTTGTTCAGATTGCTCTTACTTTTGTCCGGACATGTATTACTAGCCTCTCCGAGCGGTTCACTGCCATGGAGGATACTCAGCGCCAAATTCTGGCTTCTTTGGCAATCATCAATGCATCTACAACTCCAGCGGTTCACCCCGAAATCAAAGGAGGTCGATGAGTGGGCGACACTCTTGGAGGCAGCCGCAGCTCAGTCCATCCTGGATAAGGAGGAGATCCAGGCCTTGAAGGACTAGGTTTGCGAACTGGGCGAATCTCTCCTTCAGGAGAAGGCGGCGCACGAAATATCCCGCCGCGAAAAGGAGGAGGCCGAGGGCTTGCTGGATGTCACTTTTGATGATGCCATTTACATGGCCTGGTACAAGGACAAGAGTATGAACCTCCTTGTCTTCCCTGATTCGAAGTCGAAGCGGGCCGAGTTCGAGGCCAAGGAGAAGGAGAACGCAAACCTCTGAGCGGACGAGTTGTAGGCCCAAATCCCGGCTTTGTAGTTTTATTGGTATTTTTGGCTTGTAATTAAGTTCAATACACTGCTACCTTCTCTGGTTTTTATGTAGGCTTCCTTTCGTTATTTCGAGTAGAAATTTCATTTTGTTGTCGCGATAAATTGATTGTGATGGTTTAGTTCCGGTTCCAACGGCCTGGACTAGACCAATCGGGGCTTAGTTTAACTTGGAGCTTTGTTCCCCTTTTATCAGCTTTAGGCCATGGCTTTGCCCTGGTGCAAACCGGATGCTTCTATCTCCCGGATATCAATAGTTCGGAACGGACGAGCCTTCGGCTCGGTCATTGTTTTATGCCCTTGGACATCATTCATTCGGGGTGGGACCGGCCTTGGGCTTAGTCCTATTCATATTATACCCCCGGCCATTGCTCGTTCGGGGTGGGACCGGCCTTGGGCTCGGTCCTATTTAGATTATACCCCCGGCGATCGCTCGTCCGGGGTGGGACCGGCCTTGGGCTCGATCCTCTTTACATTATACACCCGGACATCGTTCGTTCGGGGTGGGACCGGCCTTGGGCTCGGTCCTCTTTACATTATACCCCCTGACATCGTTCGTCCGGGGTGGGACCGGCCTTGGGCTCTGTAACGACCCAAACTCACTAATAAGGCTTAAGGGCCTTGATTAGTGTGCCAGGAGGGCATTACTGGAATAATTGTGATTTAATGAGTAATTATATGTTTAATGATGCTTGTATGATAATTGATTATATTACGTGGTAATATGATATGTGTTATATGCGAGAACCACATTATGATGTGGATAAATTTGCAGCCGGCGACTCGAGGCGATCCTAGGGCTAGATAGCGGGAAAAGTCACAACGGGGTATTATAATTGACTTTGGGCAAGTCAGGGGTATTTTAGGTATCAGGTAGTGATTTAGACTATCAGGTGATGAAAATAAATAATTGGAGATATATTTGAGGTTAGGATGTCTAGGCGGGAATATTGTGGGATTTTACCATTTTGGCCTCGGGGACGGTTCCGGTACCCCGAGCCTTGGGATTAACTTAATGGATAAGTTAGACTTAAGGAAGCCTTTAGAAGAAAAACACAAACCGACCTTAACTTAGCTTTATCTCTCTCTCTCTCTCTCTCTCTCTCACGCTTAAGGAGAAAAACCAAAGGAAGGAAAAAACACAGAAAATCAAAGGGGAAACAAGCTGGATTCTGTGATTTGAGGTGAGGAACTGAAGGTCTAGCTCAGGGATTTATCAAGCACTAGAACAGGATTAAGGTAAGCATTTAACTCTATTTTCTGTGGTTGAATTATGAGTTTTAGCTGGGTTTTAGTTAAGTGCTGAAACATGTTTAGTTGTGATGTTCTAAGGCAGAATTAAGAAGGGAACTTGGGGACCTAGCTTGGCCACAGCTTGGTGAAGTGATTCTACAGCAAAGGTGAGTTCTAACTCCAAGTTTAGAGGTTCTAGATTGTGTTTCAGTGACTGGTTTGGGTGTTTGTAGCATTTGGATTTTAGAAGTTGAAAGGAAGAGATTGAAGTGTGTTGGGCTGTGTAGTCTTGGGAATTATGTTGCTTAGATCATGTTAAAGAAGTTGGGAATTAATTGGTTTTGGTTTAGGGGCTTTGGGATAGCTTTAGGTGAGGTTTGGAGATTGAAAATGGTGTTTTTTTCTGGCTTCGAAGGGTCGGGCCGCGGCATGGTTCTTGGTGAGCCGCGACCCTTCAAGGGTGTTGCATGCTGAGGAAGAAGGGCGGGCCGCGGCATGGTCCAAGCAATGTCGCGGCCCTTACCTATTTTTGTGCCTTGGATGGCTTTGTTTGGGGGCCATGCCGCGGCATGGGTGGCCTATGCCGCGACGCTTAAGGGATTTTGGGATTTTGAGATTTTAGGCTTGGGAATTTAACTTAGGGTGCTCGGGGTTGAGTCTTTTACTATATTTGGTGAAATTCAATGTTTCGAGTAATAGAACTTGGCTTGGAAGCTCATTTAAGGTTGTTAATGGTGTCTTTCTTCATGGTTGTGACTAGGTGTTAAGCTAGGGCTCGAGGATCGGATCGCGCTCAAGGAGTATCGCCCGTAACTAACTCATTTGAAAGCTAAAGGTAAGAAAACTGCACCCGCTTGATTATATGTAACGGGACTAAGGGTTCCCTATTGTAAAAGCTTGAAAGGATGGTATTAAGCCATGCAAGCCATTTAGTGAACCAACGGCCTAAGGGTGCCAAGGGTCTCACTAGCGCACAGGGCGCGGCTCGGCCACTGGTCGCCGAGGACAGCTTATTATGCACTGAGCTTGGTTTAAGCGGGCCAGAGTCAGTGGGTTAAACAGAGGGCGCGGCCTAAGTCGTCGGCCCTGATTATTATGTGATATGAGCAGTATATGTGATAGAATGTATCTTGTATTGGATTGTATATGCTGATTATCTGTTGTGGACTATCTAATGAGTATACGTATTTATTGAGCTATTTGTCTGTTATTATTGTTTGAGTTATCTGTGATGTTTTCTTGCTGGGCCTTGGCTCACAGGTGCTACGTGGTGCAGGTAAAGGCAAGGGCAAGTTAGATCAGCCCTGACAAGAGAGCTCAGCGAGCGGAATGTACATAGCTAGGTGCTCGACCGCCACGGTTGAGGTCTAGGCAAGGACATGGAACCTAAAGACTTTCTGTTTTGCCTTAGTATGGCTAGTGGATATTCACATACTTTTGGGAGTCTGTAAACTTATTTTAACTTTGTGTTTATGGATCCCTTGTTTACTACAGTTTAAATATATGAAATGAGTCTTTTGAGACCAAAACCTTTTAACCATAGATCTTGCATGTATTGAGACATGTTTTCAAATTAATGACTTGATTAGCGAGTCCTGCACCTTTACAAGTACACAGTGTAACGGTCTTGGCTATCCAGGGCATTACAGGCTCGGTCCTCTTTACATTTATACCCCCGGACATCGTTCGTCCGAGATGGGACCGACCTTGGGATCGGTCCTCTTTACATTTATACCCCCGGACATCGTTCGTCCGGGGTGGGACCGGCCTTGGGCCCGGTCCTATTTCTATTATACCCCCGGAAATCGTTCGTCCAGGGTCGGACAGGCCTTGGGCTCGGTCCTCTTTATATTTATACCCCCGGACATCGTTCGTCCGGGGTGGGACAGGCCTTGGGCTCGTTCCTATTTATATTATACCCCCGGACATTATTCGTCCGGGGTGGGACCGGCCTTGGGCTCGGTCCTCTTTATATTTATACCCCCAGACATCGTTCGTCTGGGGTGGGACCGGCCTTGGGCTCGGTCCTATATATATTATACCCCTGGACATCGTTCGTCTGGGGTGGGACCGGCCTTTGGCTCGGTCCTCTTTATATTTATACCCCCGGACATCGTTCGTCCGCGGTTGGACCGGCCTTGGGCTCGGTCGTCTTTACATTATACCCCTGGACATCGTTCGTCCGGGGTGGGACCGGCCTTGGGCTCGGTCCTCTTTACATTGTACCCACGGACATCGTTCGTTCGGGGTGGGACCGGCCTTGGGCTCGGTCCTATTCATATTATACCCCTGGCCATCGCTCGTTCGGGGTGGGACCGGCCTTGGGCTCGGTCCTATTTAGATTATACCCCCGGCCATCGCTCGTCCGGGGTGGGACCGGCCTTGGGCTCGATCCTCTTTACATTATACCCTCGGACATCGTTCGTTCGGGGTGGGACCGGCCTTGGGCTCGGTCCTCTTTATATTTATACCCCCGGACATCGTTCGTCCGGGGTGGGACCGGCCTTGGGCCCGGTCCTATTTATATTATACCCCCGGACATCGTTCGTCCAGGGTGGGACAGGCCTTGTGCTCGGTCCTCTTTATATTTATACCCCCGGACATCGTTCGTCCGGGGTGGGACCGGCCTTGGGCCCGGTCCTATTTATATTATACCCCCGGACATCGTTCGTCCGGGGTGGGACCAGCCTTGGGCTCGGTCCTCTTTATATTTATACCCCCAGACATCGTTCGTCCGGGGTGGGACCGGCCTTGGGCTCGGTCCTATTTATATTATACCCCCAGACATCGTTCGTCTGGGGTGGGACCGGCCTTTGGCTCGGTCCTCTTTATATTTATACCCCCGGACATCGTTCGTCCGCGGTGGGACCGGCCTTGGGCCCGGTCCTATTTATATTATACCCCCGGACATCGTTCGTCCGGGGTAGGACCGGCCTTGGGCTCGGTCCTCTTTATATTTATACCCCCGGACATCGTTCGTCCGGGGTGGGACCGGCCTTGGGCTCGGTCCTATTTATATTATACCCCGGACATCGTTCTTCCGGGGTGGGACCGGCCTTTGGCTCGGTCCTCTTTATATTTATACCCCCGGACATCGTTCGTCCGCGGTGGGACCGGCCTTGGGCCCGGTCCTATTTATATTATACCCCTGGACATCGTTCGTCCGGAGTGGGATCAGCCTCGGGCTCGGTCCTCTTTATATTTATACCCCCGGACATCGTTCGTCCGGGGTGGGACCGGCCTTGGGCTCGGTCCTATTTATATGATAACCCTGGACATCGTTCTTCCGGGGTGGGACCGGCCTTGGGCTCAGTCCTCTTTATATTTATACCCCCGGACATCGTTCGTCCAGGGTGGGACCAGCCTTGGGCCCAGTCCTATTTATATTATACCCCCGGACATCGTTCGTCCGGGGTAGGACCGGCCTTGGGCTCGGTCCTCTTTATATTTATACCCCCGGACATCGTTCGTCCGGGGTGGGACCGGCCTTGGGCCTGGTCCTATTTATATTATACCCCTGGACATCGTTCGTCCGGGGTGGGACCGGCCTTGGGCTCGGTCCTCTTTATATTTATACCCCCGGACATCGTTCGTCCGGGGTGGGACCGGCCTTGGGCCTGGTCCTATTTATATTATACCCCTGGACATCGTTCGTCCAGGGTGGGACCGGCCTTGGGCTCGGTCCTCTTTATATTTATACCCCGGACATCGTTCGTCCGAGGTGGGACCGGCCTTGGGGTTTGCGTCACCCGAACCTTGTTGGTCCGAGCTGGGACTAGCCTGAGCGTGCACCCTGCCAGGTATTTGTCTATACCCGGGATACCCCCCGCAAGTGAGCGGAGACGGGTTTGGGGTCACATGAGAAAGATTAGCATAGTTTTACAACATCTCTTTATGATGTTTTGCACACGCCATTTTCATTATTTGAAAAAGGGTCGCCCTGAGGTGTACATTGTTTACAACTAAAATATCAAACTGGGAACCGCTCTCCTGACTACTAATAGTATTTACGGAGATGTTCCGCATTCCAGGCTCGCGGGTCCTTCGAGCCATCGAGCCGCTTTAAGCGGTATGTCCCGGGGCACACCTCGTGTTGGATCTCGTACGGCCCCTCCCAATTTGGGCCCAGAACCCCCACTCCTGGATCTTGAGTAGCAGGGAAAACTCTTCGCAAGACCAAGTCGCCAGTTCCAAACTTACGGGTTTTGACTTTAGAGTTGAAGTGTCGCGCGATCTTTCCTTGGTACATCTTTAGCTGCACCTGCGACTCTTTCCGGATCTCTTCGATGAGATCTAGTGATTCTTGGAGTAAGGCATGGTTCTGGGCGGGGTCATACGTGTCTCATCGGTGGGACGAGACGGTCGTTTCGATCGGGATGACGGCTTCGCATCCGTAGACCATAGAGTAGGGGGTGTGTCCGGTTGACATCCTCTCGGTCCTCCAGTAAGCCCGTAATACGCGGGGCAGTTCCTCGGGCCATTTGCTCTTACAGGCCTGGAGTTTTTTCTTCAGCGTCCCCTTCAGGATTTTGTTCATGGCTTCTGCCTGCCCGTTTTCCTGGGGCCTGGAAATCGCTGAGAATCTCTTCACTATACCATGCCTTTCGCAAAAATCCATGAAGTGGGAGCTGTCGAACTGCTTCCCGTTGTCGGACACGATTTTGTAGGGGAGGCCATACCGACACACTATGTTATTGATGACGAAATCTAAGGCCTTTTTGGAAGTGATTGTGTTCATGGGTTCCGCCTCAACCCACTTCGTGTAATAGTCCATGGCCACGATGGCATACTTTACCCCTCCTTTCCCGGTCGAGAGGGATCCAACAAGATCGATCCCCCACACTGCGAAGGGCCAGGGGCTAGTCATCAAGGTTATCTCTGTCGGGGGTGCCCGTGGGACCTTTGCGTACCTCTGGCACTGTTCGCACTTACGGACGTAGTCAATACATTCTTTCTTCATGGTTGGCCAAAAATATCCTTGGCGCAAGATCTTCTTGGATAGGCTGGGTCCGGCAGTGTGATCTTCGCAAAATCCTTCGTGAACTTCATGTATGATGGCGCTCAGCTCAGTCCCGGACACACACCTAAGGTAAGGCATGGATAAACCCCGGCGATAGAGTTTTCCGTCCATCATGACATATCGGTGGACTTGATACTGGAGTTTCCTGGCTGCGGCCTGGTCGGTTGGAACTTCCCCGGTAGACAGGTAGCGGGTGAGAGGTCCCATCCAAGAAGTGGAGTGATCGACGATGTGGATCGCGGGGGCCCTGATGCTTGGGACGGGGAGATGGTTGACGGGGACCAGTCCGGCCAGCTCTACCTCGGCGTCGGTGGCCAGTTTTGCTAGTGTATTCGCGAAGACATTTTGCTCCCGGGGGATCTGACGGATGGAATGCTTTGTGAATGCCTGTAGCATTTCCCTCGTTTGAGTCACGTAGGCCGCCATTCTCTCTCCTTTAGTCTGATATTCCCCCAAGATTTGTCTGACAACTAGCTGGGAATCACTGTAGATTTCCAGGTTCGCTGCCCCTAACTCCCGGGCCAAACGCAGCCCGGCTAGGACAGCTTCATGCTCTGCTTCGTTATTCGACGCCTTGAACTGGAAACGGAGGGCACTTTGTAACTGGTTCCTCTGCAGTGATACCAAGATGATCCCGGCCCCGGCCCCGTTCTCATTCGAGGCTCCGTCCATGAAGACTTTCCATACGGGCGCCGCGGGGGCTTTGGGAATATTGTCTTCCGTAGGCACCCCGGAACATTCAACGATGAAATCGGCCAGGGCCTATCCCTTGATGGACACCCTAGGGATGTAGGATATATCGAACTGGCTTAGCTCCATGGCCCACTTCAGGAGTCTTCCCGATGACTCGGGCTTCTGTAACACCTGCCGCAGGGGATGGTTGGTAAGGACCTTTATGGCGTGGGCCTGAAAGTAAGGTCGAAGCTTTCGGGATGCCATCAGCAGGCAGAAAGTCAGCTTTTTGATCAATGGGTACCGAGACTCAGCGTCCAGCAATCGCTTGCTTACATAGTATACCGGGAGCTGTGCCCTTTCTTCCTCTCGTACCAACGTGGCGCTGATCGCGTGCTCAGTCACGGCCAAGTATAGATATAGAGGCTCCCCTTCTACCGGTTTTGCCAGGATTGGGGCTTGGGCCAAGTGTTCTTTCAGCTTACGAAAGGCCTCTTCGCATTCGGGTGACCATTCGAAACGCTGGCTTCCCCGAAGAACGGGATGCACTTGTCCGTGGCTTTGGAAACGAAGCGGCTCAAGGCGGCTACTGGCCCCGTCAGGCTTTGTACATCCTTATGCTTCCGGGGAGAGGCCATATCAATCAGTGCCTTGATCTTATCTGGAGCCCAAAAACTCACTATGAAGCCCAGGAACTTCCCGGAGGCCACGACAAAAGTGCACTTTTTGGGATTCAGCTTCATCCCGTACTTCTGGTTGACTGCGAAAGCCTACGCCAGGTCATCCGAATGGTTCTGGGACGTCTTGGACTTGACCAGCATATCATCGATGTATACCTCCATGTTTCGCCCTAACTAGGCCCGGAACATTCGATTGACGAGCCTTTGGTAAGTTGCTCCGGCATTCTTCAGTTCGAAAGGCATGAATATGTAGTAGTAGAATCCCTTGTCGGTTTGGAAGCTGGTGTGCTCCTGATCTGCCACGTGCATAGAGATCTGATTGTAGCCGGAGTAAGCGTCCATGAAGCTCAAGATCTCGTATCCGGACGTAGCATCCACCATTTGGTTAATCCGGGGCAGCGAGAAACAGTCCTTCGGACAGGCTTTGTTGAGGTCCGTGAAGTCGATGCATGTTCTCCACCTCCCGTTCAGTTTCGGCACCAAGACGGGATTGGCCAACCACACGGGGTACACAGCCTCGCGTATGAAGTTGATGGAAGACAGCTTCTCAACCTCCAGCTTAAGGGCCTCGACCCTCTCCGTCCCCAAAGGCCTGCGTTTCTGGCGGACCGGGGTCGCGTTTGGGTCAATACTTAACGCGTGGAAAATGATATTGCGGTCGATCCCAGTCATGTCTGAGTGAGACCAGGCAAGGATGTCCTGGTTTCCTTTAACTTGGGCGATGATGGCAGCCCGAACGTCTGCTTGCAGACCCTTTCCGACTTGGATGATCTGGGTCGGATCGGTGTCGTTGATGCACACCTCTTCTATCTCGTCCATTGGTCCCAGGACGCGGTCGTCCCCTATCCGCGGGTCCAGGTCATCTTCTTCCCGTACCATCCTCTCAGCAGGTGGGGGGGGGGGGGGGGAATCAGTTTGACGAAGTCCTCAACGGGTTCTTCCCGGATCATGTATATGGGCCAGGTAGACACATGGTAGCACTTCCGGGCGCTCTTTTGGTCCCCCGGACAGTTCCTACCCCTCCGCTATCGCATGGGAACCTCATGCAAAGATGGCGGATGGAGGTGATGGCTCCGAACTCGACCAATGCGGGCCGGCCAAAAATGACATTGTAAGCGGTGGGGCAGTCCACCACTACAAAGGTGCAGAACTTGAACGAGTGCTGCAATTCACTCCCCAGCGTAACCGACAGCTGGATCTTTCCCATGGGGAGAAGTAAATCTCCGTTGAAGCCGTAAATCTGGGTCGGGTACGATGCCAGATCTGCTTCAGTCAAGTCAATGGCGGTGAAAGCAGGCTTGAACAACAGGTTGACGGAGCTTCCGTCGTCCACCAACACGCGGGACACCAACTTTTTGGCGATCTGAGCATCTATGACCAGCGGGTCGTGGTGCGGAAAGTGGACATTGCGGGCGTCGTCCTCCGTGAAGGTGATGGGGAGGTTTATCAACTTAGGGCGTTGAGCCGGAGCCTGAACAAGGGCGCACACCTCCTGATCGTGGTCCAGCTCGCTTAGGTAGCGCTTTTGGTCATTCCTGGATGGCCCTCCCAGGTGAGGTCCGCCCGAGATGGTGGCCACATGTCCGTCCACTCGAGGGGGTGCTGCCCCGGAGGGGTAAGGCATTCCGGGGCCGGGAACCTGCACGACGGGGGCCCCCTGAGGGGCCTGCGTCGGGGGTCCCTGTGCATATCCTCCCTGGGGAGGGTATGCCCGGGGTGTTCCCGGGACCGTGGGTTGTCCGGGGCTTGCTGACTGGCCCGGGACTCCAACGGGCATCCTTACCCACTGGTGGAGGTGCCCCAGCTTGATGAGATTTTCAATCTCATCCTTGAGCTGCCGGCATTCATCGGTGGTGTGGCCCACATCCTTGTGATAGGCGCACCTTTTGCTGGTGTCTCTCGGATTCCTTCCACCTTTGAACATGAGGCTAGGCTTCCGGTAGTGAACTGCCCTTTCTGTGGCCAGGTAGACGTTCTCCCTGGTGTCCACCAGATTGGTGTATTCTGAATATTGGGGCTCATAGCCCCTTTTTCCCTTCTTGACCGGCTCGGGTCGGTTCTGGCCTTTGCCTAATCGCTTCCCCCGGGAGGGGTTCACGCTCACCTCAGTCACTCCTGGCTGTGACTGCTGGGCCCCGACAGGGGCCATGCTGTGTCCTGTCGGCGCGACGCCATAACTGGAGAAGTGGGTGGATTGGGCCGGGGCATATGCTGAAGTGGCAAGGTTGTACACCGTAGAGGTGTAGCTGACCCCGGGCGCGACGGACGATCTCGGGGGGATGGGGGGCGCAGTATAGGACTGTGCCGGGAACTGTCCCCCATATCCCGGGAACGTCTGGGGATGGGCTGTGGAGCAGGAGGCCACCCGAAGGCCTGGATCTGGGCTTCCTCCCAGTTGATGAATCCTTGGGCCCTCTTGATGAACTCTTCCAGGGTAGCGGCCTTGCTACGCTGCATGTCATCCCAAAGGGGGGACCCGGCCCGGACTCCGGACTGCAGTGCTACCAGGCGCTGTCCGTCGTCCACTTTCGTCTTGGAGGCTTCTTCAGTAAAGCGCTGGATGTAGGCCCTCAGTGTCTCCGCAGGGAGTTGCTTGATATTTGCGAGAGCGCTGATCTGCATATCCATCCTCATGGCGGCCACGAACTGCTTGTGAAACGCTGACTGCAGCCCGGACCAGGATTGGATGGATCCCGGCTTAAGTCTCTTCCACCACTCTTTGGCGGGACCGCCCAAAGTGATCGAGAAGCAGAGGCACTTGCCATCGTCACTAACATGGGCCACTGTCATGAGCCGGTTGTATCGGGACAGATGATCCCTGGGGTCGGTGTTTCCAGTAAAGGCGGTGAGGCTTGGCATCTTGAACCCCTTGGGGAGTATGGCGTCCAGGATGTGCCTTGCGCAGGGCTCTTTATCCTCTTCATCGGAATCGGTGTCCGCGCCTTCTTGCTTGCGGACCAGACGATCCGTGACCTTTTTCAACGCGGCCATCTGCTCCATGAGCTGCCTGGCCGTGTCATCTTCTAGGGGGATTCTTTCATTCCTCCAGTCGTTGATGTCGTTCTTGAGGTCACCACCTCGGGGGAGGATCTTTTCCTTGCGGGCACGCTCTTTCCGAGAGTTCAGTCCGTCGCGCAAGTCTATCCGGGACGTATTGTCCCCTGAGCTGAGGGCATGATGTTCCTCGTTGCGACGCCGTTCCCGACGGTTCTTGTTAACCGAGGCACTCAGGTGCAAAGATCTTTCTCGCCCGCCTCGCCCTGGGGCGTGCCGGGGCTGTGCGTTCCGCGGCCGCGTCCCTTGCGGATCGATCGAGTGGCCTCATCCTGGGGCGGGGCGCACCTTCTCTTTCGTAGGGAGCGGCCGGGAACGGGTCCCAACCTTTGTGATAGGGGTGGTCTTTTCTCGGGTCTTTCCACCGGCCTTCTTTCTCTGCCTGTCCGGGTTTCCTGGAGCTGGCTCAGGAAACGGCTCCGGGGGAGGGGCCGGGCTAGCTCCTTCGGGGATCCCGACTCGCTCTTGGGGAGCAGGCTGCTGCACTTCTGGAAGTGGGCCAGTTGCGGGATTGGCTGCCAGACCCTGCGCCGCTATGAATGCCTGCAGGGCTTGGAGAGATTCTTGCATCCGTCCATGCGCCTCCGCTTGCTCAGCGATCCTGGCTTCCTGGTCTAGGACTTGCTGCCTTAGTCTGGTCACCTCCAAGTCTTGCTGGTTGGGCTCTCCTTCGGGGGTCTCGGGATCCACAACTTCGTCGTGGTACTCCCCCTCATTTTCCTCTTCATAATATTCCTCCTCGTTTTCCTCTTCGTATTCTGTCCCACCCTCGTAGTCTTGTGACTCGTCATGGTGAGATGTTTGAGGAGGCGCGTTCTCGGGCAAGTCCTGAGGGAGATGTTGTGAAGGCGGCGGGTCTTTGTTGCCCTGCTCTGGATTGCTAGGGTCGAAGGTTGTGTGTCATGTGTTCACCATTGTAGTAAAGGCCTGACGTTAGCACTAGCTTCCTTCAGCTCTCAATGAAAGCACCAAATTGTTAACCGAGGTTTTCGGTAACTATCTTAATAAATATTAGTTAAGGGTAATAATAATAGAAGTTGAGGATTAACACGGGATTTTTACGTGGTTGGGGTGTTAATGAGCCTTAGTCCACGAGTCTGTAGTATTAGAGCTTGGAAAGCCTTTTACAATGGAGTTTTTCTCTATATTTTGACAGAGTAACTGTATCTTAATTGAAGAGATCCCCCTTGTCCGGTGTTCTATAGCCTATATTTATAGGCTTATGGGAACACTGGGTTTGGGCCGGGTATGACCCGAGCCCACGAGAGATATGGATATTCTTGGCCTTTCTAGTGGAACCCCAATATAAAAGATAAAACATACATGAATTCCAGACCAGTTAAGGCCCAATAAGTTGACCCAAGAGCTATATCTCGCCCGAAAAAATGGTGCTTTTGGTCTGGACACTTCGAGTTACGAGGCAGATTCAGGAGACAAGACCAGTCAGAGTACTTGGCAGCGCTGATCTAAAACAACGACGTGCAATCCCGAGGTGGCCTTTTCGGCAGGTGAAAAGTGGGGACAACGCCCACGCGGAGTGGGGCGGCTTCAGGGTCCTGGACGCTTGGTCCCTCCAACCGGGGACGATGTGATCTGGGTTCGTTTACCTTTGTCCCTCTTCATTTACCACAGGCCCGGATCGTACCAGGGTCCGGGACCAGGACGCATATGTCGTGGGGGGGTTCGAACGGTATGCACGTCTCCCGGATGACGAGACCCGGAAGACCATACCGGACCCCCCTAATGGGCCCAAAAGTGCACCCCGGGCCCGTACCCCTCTTGGACATTCTCGTACCAAGAGGCCTTGGGCCGGGCCCGCATGCTGAACAGCCCCTGACCATGGGCCTGGACGAATGTCCCGGGTCCACACAGCAAATGGAGATAACACATATATTTAAATATTTTTTTAATTATGTATATTGATTTAAATATAAAAAAATATAAACTGTTAAAAACAAAATATAAATAAATATTAATTACTGTAAAAAAAACAAAATACCTGCTGCATTGTCGAGAAGCTCCGCCACCATGTCATCGTCGAGACCCATGGGTTGCCTGCCCTGCCGCCGTCGAGCCCCAGCCACCACCCTTGCATCGAGCCAAGTCCACTGGTCACCTTCGCCTGCGCCAAGCCCAAGCGTCGCCTCAGCCTGGGCTAAGCCTCCTCCGCCTGCTTTGAGCCTCCTCCGTCGAGCCAGCCACCACCACGACCCCTTAGCCCAAACCCCAACCAGTCGAGACCCCCTTAGCCCCTATTCTCCCTTTCTTTCTTCTTTGCTGCAGAAAAAAATAAAACTAAACACCCAAAATCGATTTAAGTGTGGTCTACTGTCCCTTTGTTTAGTTAAAAGTTTTTAGGGCATCTGTTGCAAGCCCTTAATAATCTTTTAGGGCTTGCAAAGCGAGCCCTTAAAAGTCACTGACCAATTTTTTTTCTTGTAGCGTTTTAGGACTCACATATTTTATTAAGACACTTATTGAGAGTCTTAAAATATGTTTTTTTTAAGGATTCACAAAAAGTGTCATAAACATTCCATAGGCATTTTTGTAGTAGTGACAATTATAAATATATTTCCCCAGCATACAGTTCTCCTATATTATATATTTTATATAAGAACAATTAAGACGGCCTAAAATTTCCAAATAATCAAATCTAGCATTTAATTATTCTAGAGTCTTATTAATTATGTTCTGTACAATATGCTCAATATTATTAGTCTTCTACTATAAAATATCAAATGCGCCTTAGCTTCGTAGCTAGCTCTTCTAAATTCTCATATTTACTTAAACATATAATATTAATTATTTTATAATAATTTCATATGGTATAGGTTTGGTATATATAGTACTAGTGGAGACAAAAGCATTAGTCATTACTCTCCAATTCATCTGGGGATTAAATCCACAAAGTCAAAGCAGCACTTTGAGAAGTATATATATATATTTACATAGGACAATTTTTTTACGGGGCTTCACTTTAAGCTTTATGGGTAGGGCTCTCAGTATTTCTTTACCCGCGCAACTTTTTTTTATGACCGTGTATATTATAGCTATTTAGAGCACCCTGCAAATTTTCAGAAAATTTCGAATAGTTTACATTACCGAAAACTAGGTTCAAACATGTTGTTTTTCACGCGCATAAAAGAAATTAGTCTCGTGTGTAACAACATGTTTAAACATAATTTTCGGTACTGTAAATTATTCAGAATTTTATAAAAATTTGCAGAATGCTCTAAATAGTTAAAATATAGACGGTCATAAAAAAAATCGTGCCTAAAACTGTTCACGAATTGTAAATATTGAGAGTCCTACCTACTGAGTGAAGCCAGAATTCTCCTGTAATGCAATCTAAAACATATATCATGATATTAATATGAAGTATTATTATATATTAATAGTGCTAGAACTGTTCATGGTGAGACAGCAAATGACAAGTAAAGTTTCTGATATAATACTCTCTAAATAGGGAATTAATATTATTGATCCACTTCATAATTATTAGATTTTTTTCAGACATTCCACTAACTGATCTCACTGTCTTAGCTTCCCCACTTCCCCTGTCTTAGCTTCCCCACTTCCCCTTCTATAAATATGAACCATTTTTCTCCTAATGAGTTGGATCATATTCACATCAGTAATTAATTATATAAGCAGACTATCTATATATATAACCATGAAAACCTTCATAGCAGTCCCACTTTCTCTAGTTCTGATAATCATCATCAACTCATGTTTTGCAAGGCCCATGAATCCAACGGTGGTGCAGTTTGCAGTGAAGACTAAGATTGAAAACTCCAACGACGTAGTTTTCAATGGGGTTGCAGCTGATCATGATCATCATAGCCATGATCTTGATGATCAGACGGTGGAGAGTAGTGATGATCAGTTGGGTGTTGATCCTGATGTGAACAACCACCACAGCATTCCAAGGCCTTCCTTTGATGGTTGGAATAATAATGGTCAGCATGGACAGTCTCAATTAACCCCAGCTCAAATTCATGGCTAATTACCTCTTTCGTTCTTCTGTTCCCTTAATTAATGTCATCCAATATTATATGCGGTTAGCAAATTGTAAAATAATGTATATTGCAAGTCAACATATTACTTTTTTTGTGTGTGTGTGAATTGTAAGATATTGTTATAAATTTAAAATTAAGGTATGAGGTTATGGAATGTTCTACATATCAATCTGTGTAATTTTAAGCTTATTGATTGGAAATTTGAGTGTGTAGAACATTAATAAACATAATTTCATTTTATGTCTTAATAAATATTTACTGAGAAAAATTGGCATCTACCGCGTTTTATAATTAATTTTATTGTTTATAATTTTTTTGATATAATATCTTAATACTCAGGATCGTGTCTAAGTATAAATGGGCTAGACTTCACCCTAATAACCCTAAACTTTAGAAAAATATTAATTTTTACTTAAAAAAAATCCTAGATTTAAAAAATATATATCATTTTATATATAAATTTTTTAAAAATAACATTTTATTTCTCGTGCATCAGCCATCTGAGGCGCCCCTGTTAATACTTATATATTAATTTTGTTATATATGTAAAATATACTATATAATAAAAATGACGTATAAAAATTACACTACTGTCATTTCTCAAAAAGAAATGAACTATTTTTTCTTGTGTTGAGCCAATGTCAAGGTGACAAATTCAAGTCAAGTGCAACAAGATTTTTATTTAATTATTCTTGTTGATTTATTTTTAATATAGAAAGAGCAAAAACTGATGAGGTGGGCTTCAACTCATTAGTTTAGTTCATTTGAAAATGAAAAGTTGGGCCGAACCCTTTCAGAGATCGAAAGATTAAGAAGGCTCGACCCACCATATGCTACTCCTATTTGACCCCAAATCTCTTTATCTGGATAGATATTTTAGTGAAGACAAATTTATAGTAAGATTTACACTATATTGTAAATAATTACTAATTTGTTATTGATATTTTAATATACTCATATTATAATATTTATTAACTTAAATAATAAATATTCAAATTTTATTTACTTATTTAGTATACCCACTACTTTTTTTAATATAAACTAATTTATTAATTCAATTATGTGTATAATATACCCAATTGGAAATATTAATTTATTGCATTTCCTTAATTAATTGCTTTGCTAATTATGACTAAATCAATTTTTTTCTTATTTTCTTTGCTTTTTACGACTCACTTTTCAATCCCTAATTTTTGAGTTCTATGTTTTTCTAAACAATTTATAAGTAGTAAATTGTTATTTTGAATGAACAATGTTCTATGTTACTTCAATATTGAGAATTAATTTATTTGGATACTATTTGGTATTCCATATTTTATTTTGTTATTATTTATTAGTTTAGCTCCTAAAAAAATCACATAAACCACTAAATAGTATCAAAATAATAGTTACTTTATAATCATTATTATTCTATTTCTACATGCACTTTGTGTTGTAGTATACTACTACATAATTAATAAAACAATACTATTTAATATCCTATAGAATCTGTTTGTTTGTATCTTATAAAACATTTACTATTCAGTATCTTATCTAATAATATATGCTACCATACTTAACTACTTGTTGGAGATATTCAATACAAGCTAGTATATACAATTAGATATTTGTTGATATCATATGTAATTTGGTACTAATTGGTATCCAAAATCACTTGTTATGAGCTAATATACAATCTGATACTTATTGATATCATATATAATTGTGTATTAGTTGTTATGTACTTTGGTATATATACTAGTTGGTATCCAAAATAATTTGTTATGATCAGCTAGTATACAATATGATATTTATTGATATCTTATGCCATTCACTACTAATTGGTATCCAAAATAATTTGTTATGAGTTGGCATACAATATTTGTATGATATTCATTGGTGTCATATGCAATTTGGAACTAATTAGAATCTCTTAAATAACTTGTTATTGTGTATTATATGCAATCAAAAACTACATAATATCATACTATAATATATAATTACATGATATATTTTATAATGTGATAACGTATTTCTACTTTAAAACGATTAATAAGGAATATTTTATTATATTTAATAATTGTTTTAATGAGTATTAAATGTTTTGGAATATGTTATTAATAATGAATGATGATATGAATTAGTTATATGAGATATTTGTCGTGAATATAAAATTTGTTATATTTAATAATATTATAGTCCATTTGAGTATATTATTTTTCTTATAACAAACATGTAGTTATTTTGTTATAGTGGTATATTATTGTAAAGTCCCCTTAAAATTATGATCGGAACAATAGCATAAAGAAATAAGAAAATAGTTGTTCCAACAGTTAGTGGAATAATATAGATTAATTGTTAATTAATTTGGTACTAAATTAGAAATATGATTTATAATACAATATGATTGGCTATGATTGTAATAATTTCATTCCACATGGGAATCATTTATTATAAATTTGAGTATAATTTAGTAGTATTTAGGTATTATATTTGCATTACCTCAAAAAAAAAATAGATATTATATTTGTAACATGGAAATTGAATTATAAATAGATACATATTTTATATGTAGATGAAGCAATGCCATATGGGCATGTCTCACAAGTACTAAAAATCTAGGCATGACCATTTATGCAGGTACCTTCCACTCCGAGGTTCCATTAATTGAAGTTGATCTTAAATAATTATTGTTAGATTTCCATATTTAACAAGTACTTGATTAACTAAGGGATACAAATATGAGAGTAAATGTTTTTCTTTAAGAGAAAATGCGATCAAGCAGAAACCAAGGAACATTTCAGAGGCAATTATTGACAATTTTGCATGAGGAAAATCCTCCTTCCAAACAGTCATAACTCTACAAGAAAACGCAAATTTTGCCAAAAAGCAAGCAGATTCATTAGCAGTTCTAACAAAGAAGAAGATGCCACCACAAGTGGAATCTACCTTGAAACTCATCATGTAAATCCTTCTTTAACTACAATAATTTCAAGTTCCCCACCATTGTGGTCAACCTTCTTTATTAGCCTTACAACATTTAAGCAATCGTTAAATATAATAAAGTTATGAAAAAGTTCAAACTTTTGGCTAGATCCACTCCACACCACTCTTGCTGATTGCTTGAAGAGCAATTGGGCTTAACGCTCTTTTCTTTTGGAAAAAATTGAGCATGAACAGATTTTGTCCCTTGCAATCAATTATGTGCTGCAACAATTTATAGACATATTACCGTTAGATTTACGTACGTATGATAACGTGTGATTATTCATGTATAAATTGTTGGAAATAAATCATGTGAACTAGCATAAATATATCACTTCATTTTTAAACAACCATATATGTTTATGCCTGATAATAGTATTATTGAGGACCATAATGGGATGGTGTTATTTTTCTAAATATATAGGTGGTCTCCTTGGACACACACAACAAAACTATGTGACCAGCCTATTGGGTTTACATACACTCTTTTGATCAAAGACTCAAGGCCCAATAACCATATTAATTTATTACTCTATATTTGGTATATGTCTATATACACGATATATAGAGAAGGGTTTCTAAAATACACAGATAGTTTTTTCAGATGAAGTTCTTTAGAGTGAAGTAGTGTGATGCTCCAAAAGAGATTATCTCAGTTTCATCTTCTAATTATTATTTTCAATTATTTACAGGATTAAGATAACATTTGCTCAAGCTCTAAGCAGTAATGGTGGAGGTGTGTATTTACTAACTCATCTCTATTTTGGTATACCTAGAAAACTAAATGCATGTTGTTTTGATGAGATTGTTTTATGTTCAATTCTCTTAATAGTTTGTTTGTTTGCTTTTCTATATTATATCAATTGGTATCAGAGTCACTACTTTTAGTTTTTAGGTTGCCTTAACAATATATATAAATAAGCTGCTAATTTTTTTTTATGAAATTTGAATTTGGGATTTTATAAAACAAAATGAAGTTTTGATGATATAATAATGGTGATTAGAAACTCATTTGTACCATTTTCCCCAAATTTTTCATGTTTAAAAGTTTTTTTTTTTTCGGTTTTGAATTGGTCAAGAGAGCTTCATATTTAAGTTTTTTTGTTCATGTTTTAGAGAGCATTTTAATCCAAATAAATCTCATGAATCTCTTGACAATGATACGGGGATCATTTCTGTTTTTTATGGGCTTTAAATCGTGGCCGGACTGGCATTTTTTCCGTCGGGTCACAAACCGGGTCGCACCACCCAACCCACCTGAAAAACAGGTAAGGAAGAAGCTGGGGGCCGAGAAAAACGGCATGTCGTTTACAGAGAAGAAGAAAAAAAAAACGTGACTCTTTTTTTTGGGCCTATTACTACATGTAGTCAATTTTTTTTTTCACATGTTTTATTTATTTATTTGTTTAATTAGTATTTTTTTTTATTGTTTTATATTGCATGATTTAATTATTTTTTTTGTTTTTTTGAAAATTAATATTTCTTGATTATTTTTATTGTGGCAATTTTGTGAGTAATAATTATCAATTAAATTTGATTTTATTATATTTCAATTTTTTTTTTAGATATATAAAGTTTTTTTGTAATTAATATTATTGAGTGCTTAAATTCTTGCCTCTCGTAAGGTTTAACATGTCAATTATGAATATCTTGCTTGATATTAATATATTCCCACATTTCGTTAAATAATTAAATTCTAAGATTCATATGAATAATTTAAATTATCCTGTCAATAATTTTATTGTTTGGAAGTTTGCTTAGAATGGTGAAGGAAATTTATTGAGCATTATGAATCACACAATTTTTTTTATCCTGTCAATAATAGATTGATGTATTTGATTGTAATGTATTGATAAATTGTCCTTACTTGTAAAATTTTCTATTTTTACTTATAGAACTTTAGCATATAACGATCATTTTGATTATTTATGGATCATTTAAGTTGAAGTTGGAGTACAAACAACATGATTATGTTGATCAATGTAAATTGATAATTGTTACTCTTGTGTTCCTTCAGCTTTGAGCAATCATAGACTATCGTCTATACTGATGCTTAATGGGACTAATCATAAAGAGTGGGTTCGATCTCTGATGATGAATTTGTCAATTATGAAGATTGACACAGCATTGAAGGAAGATGCTCCTCCTAAATCGATTGAGGATAGTACAACTGAATAGAAATTTTCTTATAAGGAATGGAACAATTCAAATGAAACATGTAAGTTAGTGATCTTGTATCACATGGATGGTGCTATTCGTGATAGTATTCCTGAAACTGTGAATGTTAAGGAACTCCTCAAGGTCATTGATGAAAAGTATGTGGATTTTCCCAAGTTTGAGTGGGAGCACTACCTGGGTAAGATTCAGGATACTGTTTATGATGGGGTTAGTGGCATAAGAAACCATATAAGTCAGGTGGTGTCTTTCCACATGAAGTTGAAGGGGCTTGGCCTTGATTTAGGAGATAATTATCTGGTTTGGCATGTCATGAGGTATCTACCTCCTTCGTTTGACTCAATTCAGTCTAGTTACAACTCTAAAAAAACTCCTTGGACTGTAAGTGAGACTACTGGCATTCTCTCTAAAGAGGAAGATTATATAAAAGCTAGGAAGGGGAATTCAATTTCCATGGTGACTTCCAAGGATGCCCCTAAAGAAAATCCTAAGGAAAATCCCAATCAGAAGAAGAAGAAGGACTTCTATAAAAAGCCTTATGGAAAGCCACACTTCAAGAAGTCCAGTTATGATGGAAAGACTGTTGGATCTTCTAATGCACCCAAAATTGAGCGTTTCACTGGGAAATGCAACTATTGTCATAAGATGGGACACAAGAAAGACACTTGTTTTAAGTTGAAGAGAGCCTTAGAGATGAAAGGTAACAAAGTTTTGATGGTTTGTTTAGAATCAAATGTGATTGACGTGCCTTCGAATTCTTGGTGGTTAGACACTGGTGCTACAATTCATGTTACTAATTCTTTGCAGGCACTGACAAGAAGAAGGAATCCAACTAGCTTGAAGGAACATGTGTACATGGGAGATGGTACTAAAGTCAAAGTGATTTTTTTTGGGACTGCCAGACTTCAGCTGTCAACTGGGCATATTTTGGAGATAGATGATGTTGCTTACATACCTGCGATTAGGAGAAACTTGATTTCTGTATCTATTTTGGATAGACTAGGTTATAATCTTTCTTTTGGAACTGGAAAATTTTGTTTGTGCCATAACTCCCTTTTAATGGGAAATGGATGTTTACAAGGAAATTTATACAAGCTTGATTTGAATGAAGTTTCTTCTCCCTCTTCCTCTTCTCTTAATGTTGTTGTTGGTTCTAAACGTGTGAGATGCAATGAAAATTCTTCTATGTTATGGCATAGACGTTTAGGTCACATTTCTAAGCAGAGAATAGAAAAATTGGCAAAGGATGGTGTTTTGCAAAATCTCAATTTTTCTGATTTTGATACTTGTGTTGATTGTATAAAAGGAAAGACAACTGCCAAGACTAGAAAGAGTAAAATTGACAGATGTGTAGATTTACTTGAAATGATTCATTCAGATATTTGTGGTCCTTTTACTCCTCCTGCTATGGGTGGTTACAAATATTTCATCACTTTTATTGATGATTTTTCACGATATGGTCATGTTGAGTTGATTCGTGAAAAACCTGATTCCTTAGAAGCTTTTAAAGTTTTCAAGAATAGGGTGGAACTAAAAAGGATAAGAAGATCAAGTCGGTCCATTCTGATAGAGGTGGTGAGTATTATGGGAGATATGATGAGACCGGTAGAAACCCTGAGCCTTTTGCTAAGTATTTGTAGGATTGTGGTATTGTTGCAACATACACAATGCCTGGGACCCCCGAGCAAAATGGTATTGCTGAAAGAAGAAATCGTACGCTTCTTGACATGGTGCGATGTATGCTTATCCATTCTTCTTTGCCATAATTTTTGTGGGGTGAGGCTTTAAGGACTGCTGCTTATATTTTGAACCAAGTACCAAGCAAGTCGGTTCCAAAGACTCCGTATGAGTTATGGTCTAATAAGAAACCCAGTTTCCGCCATTTTCATGTGTGGGGATGCAAGGCAGAAGTAAGGCCTTATAATCCGCAGTCTAAGAAACTTGATCCAAAAACCATTATTGGTTTTTTTGTTGGTTTTTGTCTTGGATCAAGAGGTTCTAGATTCTATTGCCCTACTCGCACTACTAGAGTGATTGAATCAGATAAAGCTTACTACTTTGAAGATGAGTTTGGTGAAAGTCAAAGGCCAAGAGAGATATTGTTTAGGGAAGAGTGTGTCTTAATCCATATTCCTATTCTTGTTGTTTCTGCTGCACCTACAACTGACCAACCTCAAGTAGAAGCTCATAATGAACCACATGGTGAGGATGTAGAGGATATTCCACCTATTGGTCCTGAAGAATTTGTTTTAAGAAGATCTCAGAGAATGCGTAGACCTGCAATACCGAGTGATTATGTGGTTTATCTTCAAGAATGTGAGCATGACATAGGAGATGTGTTAGATCCTGTCACTTATCAAGAAGCAATTACTAGTCCACAAAATGATCTATGGATGGAGGTTATGAATGATGAAATGAATTCCATGTCCAGGAATGAAGTATGGGACTTAGTGGAATTTCCTAAAGGATATAAACCCATTGGTTGTAAATGGGTGTTTAAGACAAAGCGTGATTCGGATGGTCAAGTGGAAAGGTATAAAGCTAGACTTCTGGCAAAAGGTTACAGCCAAAGAGAAGGTGTTGATTATAAAGAATTTTTTTCACCAGTTTCAACTAAAGATTCTTTTAGGATTATCATGGAAATTGTGGCTCATTTTGATTTAGAACTTCATCAGATGGATGTGAAAACTGCTTTCTTGAATGGAGAATTGAATGAGGATGTGTATATGACTCAACCAGATTGCTTTAAGGTGACCGGGAAAGAAAATATGGTGTGTAAGCTTCAAAATTCCATTTATGGGTTGAAACAAGCTTCAAGACAGTGGTATTTGAAGTTTCACAGAGTTGTCACCGCTAGTGGTTTCAAGGAGAATGTTGTTGATCAATGCATATATATGAGGATGAGTGGGAGTAGTTACATTTTTCTAGTATTATATGTTGATGACATTCTGCTCGCATCTAATGACACAAATCTTTTGTTTGAAACAAAGAATTTATTGTTTAGCCATTTTGATATGAAAGATCTTGGAGAAGCCTCGTATGTTTTAGGTATATAGATTCTTCGTGACAGGGCTAATGGTGTTCTTAGACTATCCCAAAGAGCATATATTGATCGAGTACTGAAAAGGTTCAATATGCAATCATGTTCTCCTATGAAAGCTCCTATTGTGCAGGGTGATAAGTTTTCTAGAGACCGGTGTCCTCGGAACAATGAAGAAAGAACTTATATGAATGTCGTCTCATATGCATATGTTGTAGGCAGTCTGATGTATGCTCAAGTTTGTACACGCCCTGATATAGCCTTTGTAGTTGGCGTGTTGGGTAGATACTTGAGTGATCCTGGATAGAGACATTGGAAAGCAGCTAAGAAAGTCATGAGGTATCTTCAGGGTACCAAGGATCTTATGTTGACATATCGGTGATCTAACCTTCTTAATGTGGTTGGATTTTGTGATGCCGGTCATGCAGGCTATGTGGATGATAAAAAGTCTACTTCTGGTTACATTTTTATGATGGCTGAAGGAGCTATTTCGTAGAAAATTGTCAAGCAGACACTTATAGTTACTTCGTTAATGCATGCAGAATTCATGGCATGTTATGAGGGTACTTGTCATGCAGCTTGGCTGCGAAAATTCATTTCAGCTTTGGGAGTTGTAGACTCCATTTCTAGGCCGCTGAAGATGTATTGTGACAATGTTGCAGCTGTGTCTTTTTCCATTAACACTAGGAGCACTACTCACTCCAAGCATATGGATATCAAGTTTTATTTTGTTAAAAAACAAGTTGCAGAATCTCTCATTACCATAGAACATATGCCTTCAGCCAACATGTTAGCAGATCCACTAACTAAGGGTTTTCCTATTTGTGTGTTTCAAGAACACGTATCTCATATGGGATTGTTGAGATCTTAGACCCCTTTTTTTGTGTTAGTGAGAGAAAATTTTATATTTGATTGTTTGTGATAAACATGTTGGTGTTTTTGTAAGGATTTCTTGTAATTTTATTTTATACATTACATGCACAATGTACGTATTTTGGTCACTATATTTGCCATAATGCATTGGTTGCATTTTGGCTTAGTTAAGTGACAAATCAATGAGATATATTCTGTCTTTCCATCTCTATTGTTATTAAATACATGATTTTTGTTATGGTTGTTATCTTTTGTGAATCTTGTAAGCCTAGATCGTTAAAATATTCATATCCTGTCGATATGATATTTTACGTTATTGTTTCAGCTTTATGTTGACTGATAGAGATTCATTATACAATGTGATGTTTGTTTTGTTTTGTTTGTACTGTCCAAGTGGGATAATTGTTGGAAATAAATTATGTGGACTAGCATAAATACATCACTTCATTGTTAAACAACCATATATGTTTAGGCCTAATAATGGTATTATTGAGGACCATAATGGGATGATGTTATTTTTCTAAATATATAGGTGGTATCCTTGGACACACACAACAAACTATGTGACCAGCCCATTGGCTTTACATACACTCTTTTGATTAAAGACTCAATGCCCAATAACCATATTAATTTATATGGAGTTCTTTAGAATGAAGTAGTGTGATGCTCCAAAAGAGATTATCTCAGCTTCATCTTCTAATTATTGTTTTTGATTATTTACAGGGTTAAGATGTCATTTGCTCAAGCTCTAAGCAGTCATGATGGAGGCATGTATTTACTAACTCATCTCTATTTTGGTATACCTAGAAAACTAAATGCATGTTGTGTTTGATGAGGTTGTTTTATGTTCAATTCTCTTAGGGGCCGTTTGGTATGAAGAGTTTACAGTTTTCATATTACTGGGAAAGTTGAAGAGGGTAATCTGATTGTCTGGAAACTTACATCATTGTGTTTGGTAGTGCACTGTAATCTTATCTATGATTCCTGAAAATATCACTTTCTGTGTTTGGTTGTGCATAAGAATTTGTTAAGTTTTCATATTTTCATAAAATTAATATAATAATATATTTCATCAAAATAATTTATAAACAATTTTACTCATGAAATATTTTTGAACAGAATTAAAAAAATACATCTATTGAATACTAGAATCAAGTATAATTTTTAAAATTACAAAAATACCCTTATTTTATTTTTAATAATATTTCATTTGTTATTTTAAACTAAAGTAATGATATAAAGGTTTTACAAATCAATGTATTTAAATAAACAAATATTATTTATCATTTTATAGTTTGATATATGTATATTTGTTTTTATATTATAAGCTTCAAAAATAAAATAGGTTATTAACTAAAAAATTATTGGTTTAAGATTTTTTTTAAAAAATAATAAAAATAATTTTGAAGTATTTCAGATTCCTGGGTATCTGAAAACCACATGTCAGATGGGTTTCACTTTAACCTAGAATCAGAAAAAGTTAAAATCCTTGAAGTACAAATTCACAAGTTAGAAAAACTCAAACCCAGTACCAAACATGAGAAATTGATTAGATTCTCATTTCCGTGTCCAGATTTCTGCATACCAAACGACCCCTTAATAGTTTGTTTGTTTGCTCATCTATATTATATCATAAATGACGGGTTCTTTTGTTGTTGAGAATGTTTGGTTTAATATCTCAATTAGTTAAGTGATGTGGATTAGTTTCTAGTTAATGATGAAGACTTATACATTGAGTAATAGTAAAATAATAATAATAATAATAACAAACAAAACAAAGAGCATGAAAACATAATTATGTCGTAAGATGGAAAATATACAATATGATTAATATTATATCGATGTGGTTATGTGATATAATATATTTATATGAGTAAAGATAAAGGAAGGCATGGCATAACAAGTCTCAAACACGCCTCAATCTACGGCGCAGCAGCGTACCTCACGAGGTGCGCAAGCGAGCTGTGCCAATGGAACTTAATTTACTTGTCGCGCTTCAAATCAAATGTTATGTATGTTCCAAAAAAACCGCTCCTCTCTTTTTTTTCCTTTTCTTTTTAACTTTATCCTATTATATTATATTTGTATAATTTGTAGATTGTACCATTGCATTTACATACGAAAGCTATCTAGATTTAAGCAAATATCTAATTGTATTGTATATATATAGTTACAACTCCATAATTTTCTTCTTTTTTGCTCATTAAAGATTCTACTTTAGATAAATTGGATGAGAATATAAAACTGTTAAAAGTTCCAAATATATATAAAACTTTAGATTCTACTTTATAAGGAATTCACTTTAAATCCTATTGGTGAGGCTCTTAGTGTTTTTTGATCCATTAACAGTTTTTGGCGCGATTTTTTTTTATGACCGTGTATATTGTAGTTATTTAGAGCATGCTGCAAATATTCAGAAAATTCCACATAGTTTACAGTACCCGAAACTAGGTTTAAACATGTTGCTTTCTACACGTGACTAATTTTTTTTATGCGCCTGGAAAACAACATGTTTGAACTTAGTTTTCGGTACTGTAAACTATTCGGAATTTTCTGAAAATTTGCAAGATGTTTTAAATAACTACAATATACATGGTCATAAAAAAAATCGCGCCGAAAACTGTTTACGGGTCGAGAAACACTGAGAGCCCCACTGGTACGGCTTAAAGTGAAGCACCTGAGAATTCTCATATATATATATATATATAATAAAGTAGAGTGATATTGTTTGGTGGGGCCAAACATTAGAAAGAAAGGTATTTTGATTGAGATACATAATTTTTGCTTCTCCCTTTAATGTAGTGTTCACCTAGTGCAATCAGCCATTTTTTTGTTATAATTATTTCATTCAACAAGTTCAAAACTAATACTACCCAGTCCATGATAGTATGGATTGGATCGATTCGGTTCATTTTTTATAATGTTTAGTTATTTATTAATTTTAATAATTTATCACTAAAATATATATTTGTCAACATTAATAAATCACTCAAATTTTGAAATGAAACAACCATTTTAAATTTATTCAAGTAAGTCATAAACAACAATGAGCTCAAAAAATCACAAATAACATCGACTCATAAGTCATAAACAACAAAATTTTATTTTGATTTTGTAGAATCCTTTATTGGCATATTTGACAAAATTAATTAAAGAAGAATTTTCGAAATGGGTAGTTTCCTGTTTTGTTGTGATGTGTTTTCTATAATCAGATTATTCTATATATAAATATATAATTTCCTATAAAAGAATATCTTTTCTTGAAATTTATTTATATGGAAATTATTGATATTTATTCTTGATCTGATTTGTCTAAAAACCGTGTACAGCTTGCAGAGATAATGTATATTTTGTTTCCTTATTTATTTAAGGAAATTGGGTTTAAAAACTGTCCAGGTTCAATGAATCTGTTTGAACGGATTGCTAGTCTGTTTGAACAGATTCTGACTTTCCTGTTTGGGAAGATTTTCCATTTATTGGCTGATTGGTTTCTGATTTGTTTTCCACGACCTAAAGGGATTCTAAATGGTATATAATCATCCTTAGGTCGTTGATTTTTGATCATCTCTCTTGGTGTATTATTTTCCAAATATTTTTCAAGTTTTAGATAGACTTTTTATTATGTGAAGAACTCGAGTCCTGCAAGTTCTTAGTGGTTTATTACAGTGTACTTATGCATTGTTTTCTTTGTGTTAATAGTGCAGGTTGAACACACTTGGACATTGTTCATCAAGCTTCGGGAGAACTCTTGTTCGTGAGTCACTTTTCGGGAGGAAAAGTGCAAGTGTTATGATTTGAAGGGAGTTCAAGATCTTAGCACTTCAGAAATTTGATTAGGAGTTTAGATTACAACAGTTGCGACAAATTCAAGAGGGAGTCTTTATTTGTATAAGTTAATTTAGTTTTATAATCGTTTAGATATTCTTCTAATAAATTTCATTATCTGGGCGTGGCCCCGTGGACTAGTAGCAATCTGCAAAGATTGCTGATACCACGTATAATTTCCCGTGTTCTTTACCTTATGCTCGTTTTTATCTACTGGTGATAAACTGTTTAAACATATCTGGTTTCTGTTCAAATAGTCTCTGTGTCTGTTTAAACATTTCTGTAACAGTTCAGCAATTAATTATTTAAATTGAATAATTAAGTTGGTAATCATAAAAATCATAATTTCATTTGGTATCAGAGCGGTTCACTAAACTCTTAGTGAAATCTTGTGGTTATTTTTCGTTTGATTTGTTTTGTGTGAAATGTCTTTCTTTGCAGAAGGTAGTTCGGTGTCTCGACCTCAATTGCTTAATGACTCAAACTATCCATATTGGAAAGTTAGGATGAGAGCTATCATAAAAGCTCAAGATGAGAAAGCATGGAGAGATATTTTGTCTGGATGGTCACCTCCTACAGAAAAAGGTGAAGATGGAATCACAATTATAAAATCTGAACATATTTGGGATACAGAAGAAGAAAAACTATCCAGTTATAATAATAAAGCTCTTCGCGCCATATTTAATGGTGTTGGAGAAAGTTTTATAAAACTTGTTTCCACATGTGTCTCGGCTAAAGATGCTTGGACAATTTTTCAAACTCAGTTTGAAGGAACTGTAGATGTCAAAAGGTCTAGATTTATTATGTTACAAACTAGGTTTGATGACCTTCGGATGTCTGATTCTGAAACACTATCTGAATTTTATGAGAGATTATCTGATATTTCTAATGAGTATTTTGCACTTGGTGAGAAACTTGATGATTCTGTTCTTGTTAGAAAAATTGTTCGAGTTCTTCCTGACAGGTTCAATGTTAAGCTCACTGCTATGGAAGAGGCAAAAAACTTCAGTACTATGAAGGTAGAAGAATTGATGGGGTCACTTCGTACCTTTGAGTTAAATCAAAAGATTCGTCAAAAAGACAAGCCAAGTACTTCCCAAGAGAAAGAGAAAACCATAGCTTTCAAAAGCACTGAAAAAGAAGTGTCAGATGATGAAGATGGTGATAATGAAATGGCAATGCTTACAAAGAATTTTTGAAAATATATGAATAAGATAGGAAATAAGAAGTTCAATGGCAAGATGTCAAAAGGTAATCATTCTCCTCTTAAAACTTTTCAAACTAATAAAAAGGGTATTCAGTGCAGGGAATGTGAGGGATTCGGTCACATTCAGTCTAAATGTGCAAACACCTTGAAAAAGAAAAAAAAAATGTATGATTGCTACTTGGAGTGATAAAGACTCTGAAAGTAGTGAAGATGAGGAAGGTAATGTCGCTCTCACTTCTATTTTGCCTGTTTCTAAACCTGAAAATGAGAAAATTGTTTGCTTGAATAATGTTTCAAAAGATGAAGAAAATACTGATAGTGATGAATCTGAATTAAATGATGAGTCTTTGAGTGAATCTTACAAAAAGATGTATGGTTCATGGGTGAAAGTGTGTTATGAGAATCGGTCATTGGTAAGCAAAAATAAAGATTTATCCTTTGAAATTAAACAACTTACTGACTTAAATGAAAATTTTGAAAAAGAAATAATTTCAAAAATTTTTGAAATTAATAAGTTGTCTAAATATTTGGATACTCTTGAGAAAAATGTTAGAATGCTTAACCCCGGTTCTACTGTTTTTGAGAAAATATAGAATGCAGGTCAAAGAAGTCATGTGGGACTTGGTGCTTCAAGTTCTCAAAAATCAAAGAAAACTGTCTTTATCTCAGCTGGGATGCTATCGTCTGATGTTCCTGTGTCATCTTCACTGAAATTTGTTGCATCCATTTCTCAAATTGTTCCAACAGAATGGACACAGTCAGCAGGAAAATCCAATGGAAAATTGGAAAAATTCATTCCAATCTGTCATTTTTGTGGTAGGAAGGGTCATATTTGTCCTAAGTGTTTTACCCTTATGAATTTTGCCAAAAATGAATATTTTGAAAAATTCAATTATTTTGATAATCTCAAAAGAGCAAAAAAGGAAAATGTTCAATCAAAGAAAATATGGATAAAAAAGAATAATTGTTTTGCTGGTTTTACTAGTGAATATGATAGATCTGCTTCTTCATATTTTTGGTATTTTGACCGTGGTTGTTCAAGACATATGATAGGTGACAAGTCTATTCTTACAGACATAAAACCTATGCATTGTGGATCTCTTACTTTTGGCAATGGAATTGAGGGAAATGTTCTTGGGATGGGTACTCTTAACTTTGAAGGGTTGGCTAGAATCAAAAGAGTGTTACTTGTGGAAGGACTTAAAGCTAATCTTCTAAGCATAAGTCAAATTTGTGATCAAGGTTATACTGTTAACTTTGATAAAGAGAATTGTTTTGTTTTAAACAAGAATGGTGAGAATGTTCTTGACGGTTTTAGATCTAATGACAATTGCTACACTCTTCTGCCATCTATTACGTGTCAATTTGTTGTGAGTAATAACACTGATGTGTGGCATGCTAAACTTGGTCACATAAATTTCAAAACTTTGAAAAAATTGTCACATGCAGGGATTGTTCATGGTTTACCTAAGCTAGGTAAAGAATCTGATGGTAAGTGCAAAAATTGTCAATTTGGTAAGCAATTAAAAATTACACATAAAAGTGTTTCTGAATTGCTTCACATGGATCTTATGGGTCCAATTCAAATTGAGAGTTTAAATGGGAAAAGGTATATTTTTGTTTGTGTGGATGATTTTTCTAAATATACTTGGGTGGATTTCTTGAAAGAAAAATTTGACACTTTTGAAGCCTTTAAAACTCTTTGCTTGAAATTAAAAGTTGAAAAAGATTGCAACATTGGAAAAATTGTTCGTATAAGAAATGATCATGGTAAAGAATTTGATAATTCTGTCTATGATGATTTTTGTAAGTCTGCAGGTATCTCTCATGAGTTTTCAGCTCCCAAAACTCCTCAACAGAATGGAGTTGTAGAAAGGAAAAACCGCACTCTTCAAGAAATGGCTAGAGTGATGCTAAATAGCAAAAAATTGACCAAACGGTTATGGGCAGAAGCAATTAACACTGCTTGCTATATCATAAATCGTGTTTTTCTCCGTTCAGGAACATCTAAAACATCTTATAAAATTTGGAAAGGTAAGAAACCAAGTGTGACTTACTTTCATGTTTTTGGATGTGTTTGTTACATTTTGAGAGATAGAGAAAATCTTGGTAAATTTGATGCTAAGAGTGATGAATGTGTTTTTATTGGATACTCCACTAACAGTAGGGCTTATCGTGTGTATAACATGAGATCCCAAACTGTAATGGAGTCGGCTAACGTTGTTATTGATGATGCCAGGGATTTTTCTGAGTTTTCTACTGAGGAAGAAATTGATAGGTTCATTGATGAACCTACTGAAAAACACGAAGAAGCTTGTGTCAGTGATACTATTGTTGCAAGGTCTAGTCCATCTGTTCCAACAAATCACGAATCCAATGAAACTAATTCTGGACAGATAGAAAAGAAATTTCCAGATATCATTTCGGATGAAGTCCAGAAAGGGCCATCAACCAGAGTTAAATTAAATCATCCAGCAGATTTAATACTTGGAAATCCAAAAGACAGTATGGTAACAAGAAGAAAGTTTAGTAATGTTGTTCAATTTGTTTGTTTCTTATCTTTAATTGAGCCTAAAAATGTAAAAGAAGCTTTAACTGATGAAAATTGGATTAAAGCTATGCAGGAGGAATTAGAACAATTTTTTAGAAACAAAGTTTGGATCCTTGTGCCAATACCGTTGCATACCAATATTATTGGCACAAAATGGATTTTCAAGAATAAATCTAATGAATTTGGTACAATTGTGCGAAATAAAGCAAGATTAGTGGCACATGGGTACACACAAGTGGAAGGAATAGACTTTGAAGAAACATTTGCACCTGTTGCAAGACTTGAATCAATTAGATTCTTATTGTCTATTGCTTGCTTGATTGGTTTCATGTTGTTCCAAATGGATGTCAAATCCGCATTTCTCAATGGGATCTTGAATGAAGAGGTATATGTTGAACAACCTAAAGGGTTTGAAGATCCCCATGCACCTGATCATGTTTACAAATTGGAGAAAGCTCTTTATGGTTTGAACCAAGCCCCTTGGGCTTGGTATGAGAGACTCACTCAATTTCTTGTTTCTCATGGATACAAAAGGGGTGGAGTAGATAAAACTTTATTTATCAAAAATATTAAATCTAACATAATTATTGCTCACATTTATGTTGATGATATTGTGTTTGGTTCTACTTCTGACAATGAGGTGCATGTATTTGTGAAACAAATGAAAGAGGAATTTGAAATGAGCATGGTGGGAGAATTGACCTATTTCTTAGGTTTGCAAGTCAAGCAGTTAGATGAAGGCACATTTATTTCTCAAAGCAAATATGCAAAGAACTTGGTGAAAAAGTTTGGACTTGAAAGTTCAAAGATTGCCAAAACACCAATGGGAACGACTGTGAAGCTATCCAAAGATGAAAATGGTGTCAAAGTTGATCCTACACTGTATAGGAGCATGATTGGTAGTCTTCTTTATCTCACTGCTAGTCGACCTGATTTGAGTTATAGTGTTGGTGTGTGTGCCCGGTACCAAGGAAATCCCATGAAGTCTCATGTTCCAGCTGTCAAAAGAATCATTCGATATGTTCATGGGACTGTTGATTATGGTATTTGGTATTCAAAAGAAACTAACCCTAATCTAGTATGTTTTAGTGATGTTGATTAGGCAGGTAACACTGATGATAGAAAAAGCACTAGTGGAGGATGTTTCTTCTTGGGAAATAATCTAGTCTCTTGGCACAGCAAGAAACATAATTTTATTTCTCTCTCAATAGCTGATGCCGAATACATTGCAGCAGGAAGTTGTTGTGCCCAACTTTTGTGGATGAATCAAATGATGATGGATTATAGGTTTGATCTTGACATTTTAACTATTTTTTGTGATAATACAAGTGCAATTAATATTTCAAAAAATCATGTGCAACATTCTCGTACTAAACATATTAATATTCATCATCATTTCATAAGAGAATTAGTTGAAAATAAAGTTCTTGTCTTGGAATATATTGAAACACATAAACAGATTGCTGATATTTTCACTAAAGCTCTTGATTCGGTTCACTTTGATTTCCTCCGAAAATCATTGGGGGTTTGTTCTCTTTAAATTTCCTTGTTATTGTGTTGTCCTCTTGATCAAATGTGTGTTATTTAAGTTTAAGAAAATTGTCAATTAATTTGAAAATTTTGTTGTGTTTCATGCTGGATAATATGACTTGTGTTTATGAGCTTTTAGTTGTATATTCTTGAGAGAAAAATAATCAATTCCTCCTAGGCATATTCGAGTCAATCAATCAATGGTTAAATGTTTGAGCTTCCTTTTGTGTAGCATTGTTTCAAGCTCCTGTGCAAGAATAGAGCTACCTACATCAGTGTACGAAAGCCGTCTTTTGAGTAAGTTGGAACTTTGTAATTCGAAGTTATAAAGAGGATACGCTACCATAGAAAAGGGCTACCACTGGTGTAGTGTGACAGCGTCTTCATGGGTTACAATTATTTATAATTTCGAAAAAAGACTTATTTTTCATTGGGCAATGTTCCTTGCATACACTGTCACACACTTATGCTTGAAACTATGCAAGAGAAATTGTACACAGTTTATAATAAAAAAAATGTGTGTAAGACTCATACATGTTGATTGATTCACTTAAGAATATGTGCTTGTGACTGAATTGTGCTTTATTTCTCTCGAATATTCTTTCTAATTTTTTATTTCCACAAATGTTCTTATCCATGGTATACACTAACACTTATTTTCATTTGCTTAATTTTATTCTTATCAGGATGACTCACATTGATCAAAGCAGATATTTTTGGTTGAGTTTTATTTTTGTGCATTTTTATATATATAAAAAAATAATAAAAATTTGATTGACAAGGAAATTCATGGTGGACCGAATCTTTGTAGTAATTATGTGAAATTATGCATTTATTTTGTGTGATTTAATATATTCTTTATTTCCAAGGATTTTATTTTGTCATCTTTCTCAATTTGGAATACCATGATTTGTATTTTCATTTTCTTGTACCTTGTTTAGAAAAAAAATTTTAAAAAAAAAGGAAAAGGTCAATAGGAAGATCGTGTGGGGTTATTTTTTTTTGGCATTCTCTATCTATTCTATTTCCTTTTATATAATAAAATTAAAAAAGGGTAAGTTTTTTTATGTAGATTATGTGTCTTAAGGTTTGTTTCCTTTTATTTTTTAATTAAAACCAATTTAACAAAAAAAGGAAACCTCTTCTTGCCGTGGGTGTCCAAATTGGGTAATTTTTGTCCTTAAAAAGCTTGTCACTACCCATTTTCTTCTCACCCACGATCCCTCTAAGCCACCTCTTCTTCTTCTAATTTTTTTTCTCTCATTTTTTTTGTAAGTGTTTGCTATTTTTCATAGAAGGAACAATGGAGAAAAATCGTGGAGCTTCCTCTAAGAAGACCCCTGCTTCTCAATCCAGAAAGGTGCCCTCTCCATCGCCTCCTCCATTTGTGTCAACGACGCCTCCATCTGTTCCAGCACCTGCCACATCTGTTGGGAAAACTTGCAAATCCAAGGCGCGCAAGAAGGTGTTCTCCCTCTCTAATGAACACCCCATGGTGTTTCTAGATATCACAGCTGATATTGTTGATGTTGCACCACCATCTGAAGTGGTGGTGCCCTCTTGAGCCAAGAACCTATCTCCTCTTCCAATTGAATCGTCTCTGACGGCTAGGGAAAAATCAAAATCTGTTTCATCTTCTTCCAAAGCTGCTGCTGCTGGGTTACTCAAACTGCCCTTGAAGCTGAGCCAGTCCAAGAAAAATTCAGTGGCTCCAACAAGAAAATTGGGGTTGGACTCGTCTTCTTCCCCCTTGACTGTTGCCAAGAAAAGATTGAAGGCTCATCCCCCTTCTCCCTCTTCCTCCGAATCTAACCCTGAGGAAGGAAAATCTGAATCTGAAGCAACCTGTGATACCACCTTATCTGATGAAACTATTCCTGACAATGCAGAATCAGGGGCTGAGTCTAATGAACCAGAACAAGAAGACATTGTCCCCTCTGAACAAGAAGCCGAATCTGACACAGAGCCAGTTGCATCTCCTTTGTCATCCAAGGCTAAAGGCAAGAGACATATTTCTGATTCTACACCATCTCCAAAACATTTAGGTGTAAATTTCAAACCTTATTCTTCAACATTTTGTTATAATGATAATGCTCGTGATATGGTTCTCTATGCTCAAAGGAAATTTATCATTGAGAGAAATTATGTCTTGAGTGATCATCGACCTTATGGTGTGCTAACAATGCTTCAAGATAAAAAATGGACAGGTTCTTTGGTTAAATTTATTGGTTTTGTGGATAGAATAGTCAAGGAATTCTATGCCAATCTTACTAATGAAATTATTGAACCTAAATCTCCTCTGTATTGTAAACTGTTTGTTAGGGGCCACTGGTTCTCTTTTTCTCCTCAAGACATTTCCCATGCTTTGCATCTTCCTCTTGATGTCGAGGATGATGATGATCTTGCCACTCTTGACAAGGATACGGTTATCACTGAATTAGTAGGGCAAAAAATGGTATGCCATCTAATACAGTCATCTTGGTCTCTAATCTCACCAATTCTTATGTTGTCCTCCATAATTTTGCCACAACGAATTGGAAACCAACTTCTCACACCACAACTATCTCATTTGACATGGCCTCATTTTTGTACAAGGTGGGGATCGGTATTGGTATAAACTTGGCTATGGTCATCAATGATCAAATCATTGGATTTCGAAAAGGTAATAGGAAAAACTTAAATCTTCCTTTTCCTCAAGTTATTTATAAAGTGTTGAGTATGCAGAAAAAGATCTCCAACGTGATCAAGAAGACTTGGTGGCTCCCACTACTGCTGCTTCCTACAAGGCCTCTGCTCCTCCTACTGAAGCCACTGATGCTCCATCATCCAAGAAAGTCAAACCCCAATCTCTAAAGTTTGCCTCGGATGACATTCCTCATGCATCCTCCTCTGTTCCCACAGATTCAGGACTTGTCGCTACAGAAATAGCTGCTGTTCGAGACTCTGTTGATTCTTTGGTTGCTCGAGTGATGTCGATTGAAGGACTTCAACGTTCTGTGTTTGATGATGTTCAAACTCTGTCCAAGGATCAAGTCATTTAGTTTTACTTATTTTTATGTATATTGTCCTAAGAACATTGATACTCTCTTTTGTTTTTGTTTTATGGTTCTTTGGCTTCTTTGAAAGACACAAAGGGGGAGAGTAGATACTTCCAAAAACCTACTTTGTTTGTTGTTTTTGTTTAACTCTGGACCTTCTTATTTTGAGGGGGAGTTAAGTCTAGTTTCTTTAAATGTTTGTTATAAGTTAATGCATATTTGCAAGGGGAGTTTTTTTTCTCTTTACTTGTAATTAACATTTGTGTTGCAGGTTTTTGAATTAATTTTGTCTATCAAATTGCCAAAGGGGGAGATTGTAAAATCCTTTATTGGCATATTTGACAAAATTGACAAAATTAATTAAAGAAGAATTTTTTATATGGGCAGTTTCCTGTTTTGTTGTGATGTGTTTTCTATAATCAGATTATTCTATATATAAATATATAATTTCCTATAAAAGAATATCTTTTCTTGAAATTTATTTATATGGAAATTATTGGTATTTATTCTTGATTTGATTTGTCTAAAAACCTGTGTACAGCTTGCAGAGATAATGTATATTTTGTTTCCTTATTTATTTAAGGAAACTAGGTTTAAAAACTGTCCAGGTTCAATGAATATGTTTGAACGGATTGCCAGTCTGTTTGAACAGATTCTGACTTTCCTGTTTGGGAAGATTTTCCATTTATTGGCTGATTGGTTTCTGATTTGTTTTCCACGACCTAAAGGGATTCTAAATGGTATATAATCATCCTTAGGTCGTTGATTTTTGATCATCTCTCTTGATGTATTATTTTCCAAATATTTTTCAAGTTTTAGAGAGACTTTTTAATATGTGAAGAACTCGAGTCCAGCAAGTTCTTAGTGGTTTATTACAGTGTACTTCTGTATTGTTTTCTTTGTGTTAATAGTGCAGGTTGAACACACTTGGACATTGTTCATCAAGCTTCTGGAGAAGTCTTGTTCGTGAGTCACTTTTCGGGAGGAAAAGTGCAAGTGTTATGATTTGAAGGGAGTTCAAGATCTTAGCACTTCAGAAATTTGATTAGGAGTTTAGATTACAACAGTTGCGAAAAATTCAAGAGGGAGTCTTTATTTGTATAAGTTAATTTAGTTTTGTAATCGTTTAGATATTCTTCTAATAAATTTCATTCTCTGGGCGTGGCCCCGTAGACTAGTAGCAATCTACAAAGATTGCTGATACCACGTATAATTTCGTTTGTTCTTTACCTTATGTTCATTTTTATCTTCTGGTGATAAACTGTTTAAACATATCTGGTTTCTGTTCAAACAGTCTCTGTGTCTGTTTAAACATTTTTGTAACATTTCAGCAATTAATTATTTAAATTGAATAATTAAGTTGGTAATCATAAAAATAAGAATTTCATATTTAAAATGTTCTTTTTAAAATATTAATTTTTAAATATATATAAAAATAAGTATGGATGGATACAATTTCAATTAGTACAAATTCAATTTTAGAATTTTTAATCCAATCCAATAATATGCACAAGTACAAATATCGTCATTTGCGAATTGGATTGAATCTTATAAATTTTAAATACCTCAAATTAAATATGGTAAGTTTGTTCACGATGATATCACTACAAAAAAGAGGGGTTTTAGTGACGACATTTTTCGTCGCTAAACCTTGAGATGTCGTCGCTGATTATATTAGTGAGGACTTAATTGTCGTTAAATGTTGTCGCTGAAGGCTGGTCGCTAATTGGATTTTATTAGCGACGAAAGCAAGTGTGTCGTCGCTATTTCCTTTAGCAAAGACATGTCGTCGCTAAAAGTTCTCATTATTCATCGCTGTTAGTTTGAAATTTGCCCCAAGTTTGTTAGAGTTTGTTGAGAATTAGCGACGACATGGGCCCTTTTAGCAACAACTTTCAGTTTTTTTTTTGTAATCGTTTAAGATTACAATTTTTTTAATTGTTTAAGGTAATTTTTTTTTGTAATCGTTAAAGCACTATTATATATACTACAAAAAAGGCCATTATTAAATATATATATGTGCACATATTTTTTTTGCCAAAGGATTTGAAATAGGAGAGAATTTCAACTATACAAAAAATTATATTTTGACTATAAATATTTATACGACAAAGTAACTATCATAGTAAAATTAAAATACATAAATATGAATGTTTTTAACTAGGTGCTATAGGATCAGCACCATGAGCTTGCTGAGAAGATCCAAATCCCAAGACTCCACCAATCCTAGCCAAGTGCTCCCCTATGGCTCGGAGTCGCTCCCTCATCTCTTGCATGTCCTGTGCGGTAGGAGGTGATTGGGCTGGTTGAAGTACATCAACCGCTTCACAATTCACCCTCATGCGAATCCTACGACCAAGGCCTGGTTGATAGCCTCGACGACGTCCAAAGATCATCTCAACAAGAGTAATGTCATCCTCTTCTCTCGGGATAGTACTCGAAGCAAGGCACTCATAAATGACAAAAGAGGAAATCCAAGGATCTCCAAAAAAAACATATAAAGAAAATCTAATAGAGTTTGAATAGAACAGAACCCAACATTTTTTAAAACAAAGAAAAAGAGAAGCCCAGGTTCAATATATATATATATTCCTTCAGTGATCATCATACAAGATTAAATTATTAATACTAACCTATATCATTCCATAAATTAAAATACTGCATAAACCACACAAAAAAGCTCAAAGCAACCAAAATATAACCCAAAACTCACCAACACACATCTGGTTGTGAGAAGGAAAGATACCAATAAACTCTGAGCGAGAGAAAGAGAGAGGCAGTGAGAAAAAAAAAACAAGAACAAAATTAACCCAAAACTCACCACTCCAAACATACATATATGCATATATAAAACAAAGAGAGTCGAGAGTTCTGTGGGTCACAAAAGAAAACTATATATATATATTCCTGAATATATATGTGTAGAGGGAAATCATAAGAGTTAAAAAAAATGATTGAATAAATATATATATATATATATATGTGCATAGGGAAATGGGAAGAGTTGAAAAAAAACTGAGAAAAAAAATAAAATCAAGAGTTGAGGGACGGAGAATATACCTTGTGCTAACTGAGGGAGGGAGAAATGTGAGTGGGTTTGGGGGTTACAACATTTGGGTTTGGGTTTGGGTTTGGGGGTTTCGGCATTTGGGTTTGGGTTTAGGGGTTTCTCCATTTGGGATTTCTGAAAGTAATAAAGGCAAAGTGACAAAAAGTGAGAGATAGAGAGGGAAATGAATTTGGTTTTGCGCGAAACAAGCCGCCTGTCTGAAAAAGCCTCTAGCGACGAATTTTTCCATGTCGTTGCTAGAGGTGTAGTCACTAGAAACTGTTATTCTTGTAGTGCATGCAGGTGACTTTAAAAACAAAGGCATAACTTCAAATAAGGGAGCTATTAGGCAGTAATATAACTCCAAGTTTTAGGGATTTGTTTTTTTAATATAATATATAAGAACTTGGTAAGATATTTTTAAATATGTACAAAAGTAACACTCTTTGCAATATACACTTGACTAAAAGGATGCAAGCACGTGTAAATTTTATAAGAAGGGTTATATCTTGAAAGAAATAAAGTTTGGAAGGAATTTGGAAAAGTGTAATTGTATTACTCAAAAAGAAAAAAAGTACAGATACAATTATATATATATGATAACCAAACAGAAAAATGGATCCTAATAACTGAAAAGCCCAATAGCTGAGATAAGCTAAATACAACAGAAATAACTAAAACAATTTAAGGCTAATATTGAATTAATTAAGGTCTAACATCCCCCCGCAAACTCAGCGGCCTAGGTAGGACACTGAGTTTGGTTCTAAGCACCTGAAATCGAGCTGCAACCGAAGGTTTTGTCAAACAATCCGCCAACTGGGTATCAGACGAGGTAAAAGACAGAACCAAAAGACCAGTAGCAACACGTTCACGAACAAAATGCAAGTCTATTTCAACATGCTTAGAACGACTATGCAAAATAGGATGAGACGCAAGATTTAAAGTGTTGAGATTGTCACAATACAGAATCGAAGGAATAGAGAGCGGAAGCTGAAGGTCAATTAACAGAGATTGGAGCCAAGATAATTCAACAACTCCATTCGCGAGCGCACGGTACTCAAATTCTGTGCTAGAACGAGAGACAACTCGTTGTTTGGAGGAACACCAAGAAATCAAATTATGACCTAGAAAAACACAGTAAGCATTGGTACTGCGGCGATCATCTGGGCAAGAAGCCCAATCAGCATCTGTATAACAAAATAAGGAATGAGCAGAGTTTGTGTGTATGGAGAGACCAATATGAGCAATACCCTTTAAGTAGCGAAGAATGCACTTGACAACCAGGATGTGAGAGTCCGTAGGATGATGCATGAACTGACAGAGACGGTTCACATCATGAGAAATGTCGAATCTAGTCATTGTACAATAGTGTAAGGCACCAAGGATGTTTCAATATTGAGTATCATCAGAAAGAGGGGTACCATCGTGAGCTGATAAGGGGCCCAAAGCCAAAGGAGTAGAAATTGGTTTGGAATCTAGCATGCCAGTCCGAGATAAAACATCTCTGATATATTTTGTCTGACTTAAATGAAGACCAGCAGTGGTAGATTTAACTTCCACACCCAAAAAATAATGAAGAGTACCCAAATCCTTGACAGCAAAATGTAGATGCAAGTAACTGAGAAACTCATCAAGGAGCCGAGTGGACGAACCAGTGACAATAATGTCATCCACGTAGATAAGAACAACAATCATATGAGCAGCAGATCGATACACAAACATAGAAGGATTAGACTTGGAACCATAAAAACCCCAAGTAAGAAGAACATAACTAAGCTTTAAGAACCAAGCACGTGGCGATTGTTTCAACCCATAGAGTGATTTATGCAATTTGCACACATAATCAAGATGACATGGGTCGTGAAAGCCTTAGGGTTGAGCCATATATACATCCTCATGTAGATCACCATGTAAGAAGGCATTTTGGATGTCAAGTAGCCTAATGGACCACTCCGAGTAACAGCAATACTTAAAACCAAACAGATTGTAGCGGGTTTAATAACTGGACTAAAAGTTTCATGATAGTCCAAACCATGGGTTTGAGTGAAACCCTTGGCAATGAGTCGGCCTTGAATCTGTCCACTGAACCATCAGGACACAATTTGACGCAATACACCCATTTTGAGCCAATAACATTACAGTTGGCAGGTTTTGGGACCAAAGACCATGTTTTATGTTTGTAAAGCTCAAAATTCCTGATGCATGGCCTGAACCAAACGACTATCCTTAATAGCGATAGTAAAGGAGGAGGGTTCAATGGGTATGCTAGCAGCAATATTACAAAATATGCGAGGTTTGGAAATACCTGCCTTGGACCTTGTGACCATTGGATGAACATTAACATGAGTAAGCACAGTGGAGGGCACAAATGGTAGAGAAGGACTAGACTCAATAACAGGAGAAGAGGAAGAGGTAGAGGACAGGATAGGGGTAGAGACAACATGAGGAGACACAACAATAGGTGATTTTGATATAGCAAGAAAGGGTAAAGACGAGATAATAGGAAGAGGAGATGACACATAAGATCGGGGAGGAGAGGAGGATGCAAAGGGAAAAAACACCTCATTAAAAACAACATGACAAGTGATATAAATTCGACCAGTAAAGACATTCAAACACAAGTATCCCTTGTGATGGCTGCTTTAGCCAAGAAAAGTACAAGGCTGGGAACGAAACTCAAGTTTATGCTGATTATATGGACGCAAAAACGGAAAACATTGGTAGTCAAAACTGCGAAAATGAGTGTAGGATGGTTGTTTACCATACAACACCATATATAGAGAGGTATTATGTAAGATTTTCATGGGAAGCCGATTAATGAGATATACGACAGTGGTAAAAGCGTAAGGCCAATAAACCAGTGGCATAGAGGAGTGTGATAAGAGAGCCAAACCAGTCTCAACAACGTGCCTGTTTTTTCTTTCGACACACCCATTTTGTTGGGGTGTATAAGGACAAGAAAGCTCGTGATGAATACCCAATTGTAAAAAATGAGTGGAGGGGATGATACTCGCCACCCTAATCAGAACGAATGGTTTGAATATTGCATTTGAATTGGACTTGGACCATTTTCTGAAATGTAAGTGCAACAGATAAAACCAATAAAATCTAGAATAATGATCAACTAACAACACAAAGTACTTAACACCAGTAATAGAATTAACAGGGGAAGGACCCCATAAATCCGTGTGAACCAATTAAAACATAGAGGAAGCACAATAGTGTGATAACATAAAAGGTAAGCTATGCGATTTTTCCAACTGACAGGCATTACAAAAGTCTGAACTATGAGAAAAACTAGATGATAGATTACATAAAGACAAGACAGATATCACTACTTCATTGTTGGGATGACCCAAAAGAAAGTGCCAGAGGTGGGGAGGATTGTTGGTAGTGACATGAACTTGAGGAGAAGACATGGAAGGGTTGGGAGGAACAGGGTTGACACGGTAAAGGCAATTTTCAAGTTGCCCCCGCAGAAGGACCTGGCTGTTTACCTAGTTCTTGACTAAGAAAAAATGGGGATAAAACTCAATGAATGCTCGATTATCAACACACAAACGAGAGACACTAAGTAGATTTTTGGTAAGTGAAGGAGAATGATAGACATGGCTCAACTTAAGAACAGAAGTAGGGGTACAGATGGAGGACGTACCAACATGAGATAATATGAGCCTGTTTACCAGTGCCAACAGTCACTTGGTCATGTCCAGTATAAACAGAAGCAGAGTCTAACATATTAAGGTCTGGAGTAAATGATGTGAGGCTCCTGTGTCCATGTACCAAGTCGGATCATGGATAGAGTTAGCAATAGCGAAAGGAGATGAATAGAAAGATCCAGAGTTGGGTACATAGGTGTTGAAGTTTCTCGGGGCTGGAGAAGAGGGTTGATACTGTAAATTGGCCCGATGATAACACCTATTTTCTGTATGCCCAAGTTCCAAACAAATATGACAGCGAGGTCAATGTGTAGACCTGTAAGAAGAATTCCAAGAAGGGTGCTGTTGTGGAAACATATCAGGAGAGAGTGCCCGAGGTCGTGAAAAAGAACAAGGAGCTTGAGAAGGCATCTAGAAAGAAGAGCCACCAGAAGAAGAGAATCGGGGCTTGGATTTGGGCAAAGATATATTTTCCATATTTGCTTAAAGGGAGCTCAATTGGGCAGCGACGTTTTGGCGTTCGAGACAAGCATCGTGACTAAGAAGCAAGCTGTGAACCTCCTCCATAGAGGGGCGATCAGATGAATTTTGCAAGTCACAAAGTCATTATACTCAACACCCAAACCATTCAAAAAATATCAGAGTTGATCTAGGTAACTTACGGGGTCACAGATCGCAGCAAGAGAATTGCAAATAGTTCGGAATGTCTGAACATAAGTGATGGCAGTAAGACCCTCCATCCTGATGGTCTGTAACGAAGTCTGGATCTCAAAGATCCGAGCAAAAGATGCAGTTGAGTAAGTTGTTGGAGTGCCAACCAAATTACTGAAGTTGTTGCATAGCCGACAAGTTGACCAAGGGGATTTTCAGAAACGGAATCATAAATACAGCTCATGAGCAGTCGGTTATACCATTGCTAGGAGGTATAGTTAGGATTCACCTGAGAAGGTTGGGAAGTGGTCAGTCGAGATGGACATGGGAGAAAGCCATCCAAGACATCTTCAAGACCATTGGCAATAACTATGTTTAATAATTGATTTTTCCAGACCAGGAAATTTGAGTCATCTAATTTAACAGCAAGGGGATGATTGACAAAAGGGAGGCTGGGAAGCTCAGGAAGCTCTGTAATCACTAACACAACTGGAGTGACCATCGAAGCAGTAGCCGATGCAGGTGTAGGTGTAGCTGGTGAGATGTCACCTGTGGAGGCTTCATTACTTTGTACCGACGCCATGGTGGAGCTATTTGTGGTCTGATACCATGAAAGAAATAAAGTTTGGAAGGAATTTGGAAAAGGGTAATTGTATTCCCCAAAAAGAAAAAGAGTACATATATATATATATATATATGATAACCAAACAGAAAAATGGACCCTAATAACTGAAAAGCCCAATAGCTGAGATAAGTAAATACAACAGAAATAACTAAAACAATTTAAGGCTAATATTGAATTAATTAAGGTCTAACATATACTAGAGAAATACATGTGGAAGTTTTGAAAGCAAACTTGTGAGTGTTATATAATGGAAAACAAACACAACCAAAGATTTTTACGCTTGAATAGTGTGGTGGATTGGGAAAGGGGGTATGGAATGGGGATATATAATTGTTGGTTTGTATTGGAAGCCTTTTAATCAAATCATTTGTTGAAACAAAGGCATCCCACCAGAACATAAGTGGTAGTTATGCTTGAGAAACCAGAGTTAGTCCAATTTTTGTTATATGCCTACATTTGCATTCAACTCTACCTTGTTGTTGATGTGTATGGGACAAGGATGCCTAAATACTATTCAAAGTTTAACAAGAATATCTTTGAGTGGTCTATACTCTCCCATTAATCGAATTGAATGCATTTAATCTTGCAAGAAAATTATATCTCAACATAAGTTTAAGGTATTAAACTGTGAAAACACTTTCTAGGTTTCAGGTTTTTGTGTTAAGGGAAATATCCATATAAATTTTGTAAAATCATCAAGAAAGTGTAAATAATATTTGTACCCTTTTATTGATGGATGAGGTGAAAGTCCCCAACAGTCAGTATGATAATATAAAAGGCATTTTTGGACTTAAAAGTAAATTAATGCAATTTGTCAAATTGGGAAGCATGACATAAATCGATACTAGTAGAAACATTTAAATTTTGTAAAACTTTGTTCAAAACAACTGTTGTAACTTCCCAAATTTGCTAATAAGGCCTGGTGCCTTGATTGGTGTGTCGGGAGGGCAATAATTTATTAACTTGCATTATTGTGTGATTTAATTATGATATATATGTATCATTATGTGATTGCTTGAGTTATATTATAATATGACTAGATATGCATGTTTTTGGTGTAACAAATATGCATGTGGGTCCGTTCTGGTTTACAATGGCAAACTTGAATTTTTGGCTTGTTAAGGGCATAAATGTAATTATGTGTGTTATGACTAAGACCACATTATTATGTGGATGTTTTTGCGATATTGAGCTTGAGGCGATCCTAGTGAGCGAATTAGCGAAATAATCACAACGGGGTCAATTATCCGGCTCAGGGAAACCTAGGGGTGTTTTGGGAACGTAGTGCACATTCGAGGTTTTATCAGTTAACAGGTAGTCATTTGGTGATTATTTGGGTATGCCAGGATTAATTGTGAATTTATAGGACTATTTAAGGATTAGCGGGAAATGTGGGAAATGACGAGTTTTCCCTTGGGGGCTTTGAAGGGAACCTTTAGGATAAGGGGCATTTTGGTCATTCTATAAGATTTGGATAAACTTAGTTGCTAGATGACCCTAGAAACTGAGGAGAAAGAGAAGGAAAAAGATAACACTCTTTCTCTCTCTCTCTCTCTTGTTCCTCTCTCTTTCTCTTGAGGCTTGGGAGGCTTTGGGATTTTTGAGGAGGAAGCTTTGAAATTTGAGGTTGTGAATTGGGGAATCAAAGCTACGAACAGGATTAGAGAGAGCTGACGGTCAAAATAATTATTTAGGTAAGGTTTAAAACCTATTTTCTTTGTGAAATTATGTGGTTAAGTTAGGTTTTGAGCTGAGTTTAGTTTCAACTTAAGTTGTATAGTTAGGGTAGGATCTATGATTGGTTTTGGGGGTAATTGAGATGCACATGTTGTGTTAATGTGAATTCTAGACTCAATTATAGCGTTAGTGCATGTTTAGGATGAATTTTGGTGAATTTGTCTTTGGAAAACGCAAGGGAAAATGCTGGGAAATTCTGGGTTTCGAGCTAGAGCTGCGGCGGTGTTCTTTAAGCGTCGCAATTCGTGTGCATGAAAGGACCTTGGCGGTTCTCTGAAATTGCCTACGTGTCGCGCCGCAAGTTGGGTTGCGCCACGGTCCGTGTCTCCCAGGAGAGAGCCCCGAGCTCTCTGACTTGTAGCGTGCCATAGCCCTATTGGCTGAGCCGCAACTCTAATTAAGAAAAATAGGCAAAACAAGTTTTTAAGCTCAGGAAGTCAAACTTACGGGCTTGGGAGGGATTCTCCTACTAGGTTTAGTAGAATCTGAGGTCTCAGAGACTAGTATATTATTCTGAAGCTTTTAATTGGTTTAGGTTTTGATGGTTATTTATTATTAAGTTTTGACTAGGTTATACTGCTAAGACTCGAGATTAGGGATTGTACTCGGGATCGCCTTATACTGTTAGCTCGGGACTCAAGGTAAGAAAACTGTCTGTGCACGTAGAGCAGGGCATGGCCCAATTATCTGTGCTTGTATTGTGCTTAGTGTTATATGTAGATGTTTGCAACTATAACATTATATATGTGTTGTGACTGAGCGGAAATGGTCGGGATCGGCGAGGGTCGGAATCGGCAATAAGCATGTTGAATGCAAGCCACCATGGCATGGCCATCTAAGGGTGTTGTACTCACCTGCTCAGTTAGGACCGTGAACTTGGTGCCTAGTAATGCACCTTGATCGGCTTAGGCCGCTGTTATGAATTGTAATGGATGCATGTGAATTGTCTGTTATGTTTGTTTCATTATGAACTTATTGAAGTGAATTGTTATATGTTATGTTGGTGAAGTTTTCTTGCTGGGCCTTGGCTCACGGGTGCTCTATGGTGCAGGTCAAGGCAAGGGAAAGGTCGACCAAGCATGAGTTGAAGGGCATGGAGCGGTGCGTACATGTTTGGCCTACCTGGTCGCCACGACTGGGGTAGTTTTGAGGAATGCAGTGTAAATGTCTGATTTTGTCACCTAGGTCGACTATACAATGACTTTTCAGTTGTAAAGATGTCTTAAACAACGTTTTGGGATCTGACTGTAACTTTTCTATGATCTTAATGAATGTTTTAACCTTTTTATGGAAATTTTATTAAATGAGTCTTTACTTTAATTTGATCACACTTTTGGGTCTAACACCTCGATTAGCGAACCAAATACACATTTTAAAACCACATGGTAATGACTTTAGGGTAGTAGGGTGTTACAATTGTGGTGGGGTGGCCAAGTTTTGGGTGCCACAAATTTACAATTTTAGAAGTGTTTTTACACTTAGAAGGACTCTTTACATGACTTGACTAAGAATGAAAAGCAATAGATTCTTATGGCTTGGACTGCTATGCTTGAAGCTGAATGGAAGGATTGAGACTAGGTGTGACCAATTAATACATGCCACCCTTAATGTTGCCCTGTAGAAGGGTTGTCTTCATAACTTTATCATTGAAAAAACAATTGAACAAAGATATTATTGTGTTTTGTAATTCTTGAAATGCTAATGAGATTTTTGATAATGAATGGAACATGAAGAATATTTTTAAGATGAAGAAGTTTAGTAGCAGATAAATAACTAGATCCAACATGATAAATAGAAAATTGATAACCATTACCAGTAACAAGCTTCTCTTTACTCTTGTAGTCACTAGTATGGCTTGAAGCATCACTATCCAAATACCATGCTTCATCATTGACAGTAGAGTTTGCCACATATGCTTGGCGTGTTGATTGAGTTAGGTTTGAATTGCCTTCCTTTTGGTCGTGATAGTTGATGTTAAATCACTAGAAACATTTAAGCACAACATGGTCTGCTCTGCCACACAATCGACATATGGGAGGAGTGCCATTTGAGTAGCCTCACTGTAACAACCCAACTATTCTAAACTTGGACCATTAGAAACTACTATACTAATCTTAAGAAAACGTACATAAGAAATAACCATAACTTTATTTAAAATAAAAAGTAGAGGTTCAAAAATACATAAATTCATAAGAAGGATATGGGATCCCATTGTTTTGAAAATAATACAAAACATTACTTAAATAAATTGATTACAAAATTGAGTGCGGAAAAAAAATACAATACATATAAATCATAACTAAAGACTTAAAACTTCATCCTTGAATCAAACGCTCAAACCACCATTTCCATCCTGCCTCAATACACATCCCCAAGCTACCAAGAACCTTTTCCGCCACCATAACTATTTTCCTGCACATATTAAACATAGAGGAATGAGCCTAATGCCTAGCAAGGAAAATCTACTACAAGCATGAAACATGTACATACACATAGACTATAAACTATAAACATATATCTATAAAGACATACATCATATAAGACTATACTATTAATGGGCATTAAAACATGTGATAAACCATCTACGTCCCCTTTCTAATATCTGAGGTAGGTTAGATCACATGTGTTATCCAATAAATTAGCATTGGTGACGTGGAAAATAACCTCTTGACACGTGGCTGATACCTGGAAGCGTCTGCTAGAGTATCGACCAGGAGACACAGTAGAAGCAGGGCAAGCCTGTCTTACCCGCGACCAGTCTGGTCGGTAGTTCCGTGTACAAGGCAACATTTATGGGAAGATCTTTATGAATCCCGAATTTAGCTCATACAATCTTCTGGATATGCGATGATTCAGGGAAGAATATTTGTAACAATCTCTTGTAACCCTCCTTGAGCCTATAAATAAGAAGAGATAGCTCAAAGGAGGGGACTTTTTCTTTTGGCTTTCGAATTAGAGAAAAATGATAGTAATTCTCCAAGTAAATCTGTATTGTTCTTTAGAGGAGAGTGAAACTCATTGAACCCTGGTTCTTTGATCACCCTTCTGATTTTATATCAATATTATTCTAAGTGGACGTAGGTCATTATCAGATCCTGGGGCCGAACCACTATAAATTACTGTGTTTTCTTTACTTTTGTCATTGCGTTCTTCTCTATACATTCGTCCATATCAATCACATTTTGACTCTGTGTCAGTTGGCCAAATCTTGGGTCAACATTCTGGTGCTTTCATTGAGAGATTGATTTGTTGCTGTTAAGAAAACCAATGGCGAAAGCAGGAAGGAAAACTGGGCAGGCAACCGCCGCTGCACCGTCAAATCCACCACCTCCTCCTCCCCCTGCAAGCATGGCGGAAGATGAGCCGCAACTAGATTTTGAAGAGGAGGAAATGGACGATGCGACGCTGAAGAGCGTCTTGGGCGCGTTGCAGGAAGAATTGGCTAGCCTGAGGGCCAATCAAGAAACTACCACAGAGGTAATGGCGCGGCAGTAGCAGGAGATTGATCGGCAGCGTGCGGAATTGAGCGAGAGACAGGCGGAGGTGGATCGCCGCCAGACTGAAGCCATGGCCGCCCTCGAAGCAGCCTTGCTGTTGGCTAGAAATCAGGTCGCACCTGCCTCGCAGCCTGACCAACCCGCGAATGGGCCACCCCAGAGGGGTCCTAATCCTAGCCCACCAATTCAGCCTTCAAGTCCGCAAAGGCCCGAGTAGCCTCAGACACCCCATGACGATGTCCCGTTGGACCCTGAGGCAAATCCACCATCCCAAGCTGCTCGGGGTAATCCCCCGCAGCAAAGGCAGAATAGGGCCGAGGGTCAGCCTCGTAGTCCTAGACGCCATGAGAATGATGGACAAAACCCAGCGAACAGAGGTCACTACCCTCCTGGTAACAGGAGGGACTCGGAGCTAGGCTCTGCGGTCCGTGGACCCCCATGGCATGATAATGCACATAGACACCGCGACCAGCGCAGGCCACCCTCTAACGCTCGGGGCGCTTCTGCCAGAGACGGGAATAGAGGGAACAGTCAGTCTCACCACAGCCAGTCAAGGTTCAAAGATGGCCACGGGTACAATGAGGCCGACTCAGGCAAGGGAAATGCTACTGGGAGGAATGGAGAAAGAGGTAAAGGCAGGAGCCAAGTACCTCAAGGTGACCAGCCAAATAGACAAGATGCTGGGGGGCAGCCCAGAAAAAATAATGTCTTCAACCGGCTCGGAGGTAGCGAGCAGCGAAGAAGGGAAGAGGACCTGAGAGATGTACTCAACGATCGTCGTGAGAGGCACGACGAGAACATCCCCCCAGCCACAGAGGCCACCGCAATTCCTGCCGCAGTGCAAGCCCAAATAGACGCACTCAATCAGGCTGTGCAGCAGCTGGTCGGAGGGAGAACTTCTTATATCGACCACGACAGGAGGAAAGGTACTCCTTTCATCCAGAGGATAGCTAACACCGAAACTCCCAGCAAGTTCAAACTGCCTACACTCCCGAACGTTGATGGATATGGGGACCCAGTCTCGCATGTAAATAAATTTGAAATTCAGATGGACATTCAGAAAGTGTCCGAAGATGCTCGGTGCAAGATTTTCCCTGCAACACTTTCTGAAGCAGCGCAGGAGTGGTTTTTTAAATTCCCGCCTGCAAGCATAGTTTCTTGGGAAATGTTCGTAAGGGAGTTCTACGGACAGTTCTATGTGGGTCGTGTGCACCCAACCGAAGCAAACCAGTTGGTTGAGATTCGCTAGCAGGACGGAGAGTCAGTGAAGGATTACGTCCAACACTTTATGCGAGCGGTAGCTGGAGCAAAAACAGTAGGGGACGAAGGCAAGATGATGGCCATTACCGCAGGGGTAAAGCGTTGCTCTCCCCTCTGGAAGAGTCTCCAAAAGGAAGGAGTTAAAACAACCCAGGAGTTCCTGGACCGAGCTGATCGTTACATCAAGCTCGAGGAAGCCATTGCTGATGATGGAAAACCCTCGAACAAGGGTAAGAAGGCCGCCGAACCTGCCAAAGCCGCCAATGGTTCCAAACCTAATGGCAACGACAAAGGCAACGGAAACGGCAACAGTAATGGCAAAAATGGTGGGAAACGGCCGTATAACGAGCCTTCCACCTCCGACAACAAACGAGCCAAGGGTAATCGTTATGAACCTAGGTTCACTAACTACACTGCCCTTGTCGAGTCTCGGGGAGAGGTTTATCAGGCCACAAGCTCTAGTGTGCCTTACAAGAAACCGGGACCCATTTGAAAAGACATTTTGAAAAGAGACACCATCAAGTTTTGTCGTTACCATAACGACTACGGACATGACACTAACGAATGCAACCAGGTAAAAGACGAAATCGAGTTCCTTATTAGACAAGGACACTTGAGAAGGTACGTACGGGCCTCGGGAACTTCCCAACGAGAAGCTCCAGGTGGCAACGAGCAGGCGTCTACACGCCAACGCTCGCCACCATTACAGCCTGCCCCCGTGGCCGGAACACTCTTAACCATCTGTGGAGGCCCGCACCTCGCGGGAAATAGCGGAAAGGCCAGAGAACAATACGCTCGGACTCTACGTCATGACCAGGACATCGAGATGATGACTGTGGAGGACCGTGCACCAAAAAAGGCTCGATCAGAGGAGGGTGAGATAACCTTCTCTGATGGCGATGCCCAGCACGTTCGGTTCCCACATTCCGATCCGCTGGTCATGGAAATCCAGATGGCCAACATGATGGTAAAAAGGGTATTGGTCGATACAGGAAGTTCAGTGAACATCCTGTATAAATCAACACTGGAACGCATGAAGTTGTCCGTAAAATACTTGGAGCCCTACAATCAAACCATATACGACTTCTCTAGAGAAGGACTCGCCCCAGCCGGAACGATCAAGCTTCCAGTAACGACGGGTATAGCGCCCACAACAAGGACATTACTCACCACTTTTGTAGTGGTCGATTGCCCTTCGGCATACAACGCCGTTATTGGAAGGCCCATACTGGTTGATCTATGGGCCGTCATCTCTATGTGGCACCTAGCCATGAAATTCCTGACGGACGCGGGGGTAGGACGCGCCTTATGGAACCAAAGGGAAGCCAGGGAGTGCTACAACGCCTCGATCACAAAGGCGAAAAGTGGAACATCGAGGAGCACTACCCCAGATCGATTGCAGATGGCAATAGACACGCAAGCCCAATCCAGTGGAGAAGTCACCAAATAGGGTGTGGCCCAAAGTGAGGATGGAGATTTGGATCCTCGCTTTGGGGATTTTGAAGAAAATGTTGGACCCGTCGAGGACCTGGAGGAGGTCCAACTCGACAAAAAAGACCCGACCAGAGTCGTAAAGGTTGGGAAGAACTTAGAGCCTACTATAAAGCAAGCACTGGTGGAATTCTTGCAAAAGAACCAAGAGGTTTTTTCCTGGACGTACAAAGACATGGTTGGGATAGATCCTGCAGTAATCATCCATGTCCTAAACATAGATAAAACCTTTCCACCCGTGCAACAAAAGAGAAGGCTGCTCGATAAAGAAAGATCAAGGGCCTTGAAAGAAGAAGTCGAAAGGCTTAAGGAGAACGGGTTTATCAGGGTGGCATTTTATCCATCGTGGGTCTCCAATCCGGTGCTGGTCCCCAAGCCTAACGACAAATGGCGGACCTGTGTGGATTTCACGGACCTCAATAAAGCCTGCCCAAAGGATTGCTTCCCGCTCCCAAGGATCGACCAGCTGGTCGATGCAACTGCAGGACACGAGATCCTCTCGTTCATGGATGCATATTCAGGCTACAACCAGATCAGCATGCACCCCCCTGACTAGGATCACACCAGCTTTCGGACCGATACGGGCTTATACTGTTACAAAGTGATGCCCTTCGGGCTAAAAAATGCAGGTGTGACTTACCAACGGCTAGTCAACCACATGTTTAAGGAGCTGATCGGTGCAAACATGGAAGTATATGTGGATGACATGCTGGTAAAGTCTAAAAAGGCAGAAGGACATGTGAGGGATCTACAAGAATGCTTTAATGTGCTAAACAAGTACCGGATGAAATTGAATCCCCTCAAATGTTCCTTTGGAGTCGGATCAGGGAAGATTTTGGGTTTTATAGTAAATTCAAGAGGGATCGAGGCCAACCCCGACAAGATAAGAGCCCTGATCGACATGAAGTCGCCAGAGAGGATTAAGGATGTACAAAGTTTAATTGGGAGGATCGCGGCCCTAAGTAGATTTATCTCGAAATCAACTGACAAGTGCGTCCCATTCTTCAATCTACTCAGGGGGAATAAGAAGTTTGAATGGACGAGAGACTGTGAACAAGCATTCCAGGCCTTAAAAACTCATATGGCGCAACCTCCCATCTTATCAAAACAAATCGAAGGAGAAACTTTGTATATTTATCTGGCGATTACCAAAGTTGCTGCTAGTGAGGTACTAGTACGGGAGGAAGAAGGCGTACAGAAAGCAGTCTACTATGTCAGCAAAAGGTTAATCGGTGCAGAATAAAGATATCCGCCAATCGAAAGGTTAGCATATTGCTTTATTCTAGCCTCCAGGAAGTTGCGTCCTTACTTCCAAGCCCATCCTATAACAGTTCTAACCGACCAGCCCCTTCGACAAGTCCTCCAAAAACCGGAGGAGGCTGGAAGACTATTAAAATGGGCTGTTGAACTAGGGCAATTCGATGTAACCTATTCACCGCGGGCAGCAATAAAAGGACAAGTCTTGGCCGATCTTGTCGCGGAGTTCACCGAACTCCCAGGCAGTGAGCAGTGCGAACAGCCTGAAGCGCCTATGCCTCAAGACAAAACTCCTTCGTGGAAGCTATTCACGGATGGTTCATCCAACGAATCCCACGCTGGAGCAGGAGTGATATTGATAACGCCGGAAGGGCATCAATTTCACTGCGCAATCAGGTTCGACTTTGCAGCATCAAACAATGAAGCGGAATACGAAGCACTCCTAGCTGGATTAAGAATGGCCGAAGATATGAGCATAAAGACACTTGATATTTACAGTGACTCTCAGCTAGTCGTAAATCAAGTCCTGGCAGAATATCAAGCGCGAGGCTTAAAGATGATGGCCTACCTAAATAAAACAAAGGATTTGCTAGCCCAGTTTACGAAGTACACCCTCCAGCAAATCCCGTGAGACCAGAATTCGAATGCAGACGCCTTAGCTAAACTCGCGAGTGCGAAGGACGCTGACACTTTGAACATTGTGCCAGTGGAAAGATTGAGCAAGCCAAGTATACAAGCAACTGAGTCCAGTATGGAAATTCGAATGGAAGATACATGGATGGCGCCTTACTTGGAGTATCTGACAAATGGTGCACTACCAACAAATAGAAACAAAGCCAGGACTCTGCAAAGGCGAGCCGCTAGGTACATACTGGTCGATGGCGTTATGTATCGAAGAGGATATTCAATGCCACTGCTCAGGTGCATTACACCAGAAAAAGCTAAGGAGCTCATGAGGGAGGTGCATGAGGGCTTCTGCGGAGATCATGCTGGGGGGAAGAGTTTGGCAAAAAAGGTTCTAAGACAAGGTTACTTCTGGCCAACAATCAACGAGGATTCAATGGAGTATGTACGAAGATGCGACAAATGTCAGAGGTTCTCCAAGATCCCACGAGCAGCTCCAAATGAACTAAAACAGATGCAGAGCCCATGGCCCTTCGCAGTATGGGGGATAGATTTGATTGGATCCCTACCAACATGTAAAGGAGGAGTAAAGTACGCAGTTGTGGCAGTCGATTACTTCACAAAATGGGCTGAAGCTGAACCACTCGCAACCATCACGACCAAAAAAGTTCTTGACTTCGTCATCAAGAACATTGTATGCCGGTATGGATTACCCAGGAAGATAGTTTCAGACAACGGGACCCAATTTGACAGTGATTTATTCACCAATTTCTACGAAAGGCATGGGGTCATTAAAAGTTTTTCTTCAGTTGCGCATCCACAAGTGAATGGGCAAGTCGAAGCCGTGAAAAAAACTCTTAAGGACACCCTGAAGAAAAGACTTAAAGAAGCCAAAGGAGCGTGGCTAGAGCAACTGCCTGAAGTCCTCTGGTCGTATAGAACATCCCACCGAACAGCAACAGGGCATACCCCATTTTCCCTAACCTACGGATATGAGGCCATGTTACCTGTCGAGTTAGATCCCCCCTCACATCGGCGTTTGACTTACGACCAGGACGTGAACAGTCAGCTGATGATGGAGTCCCTAGACTCGATCGACGAGATGCGAGAAAAATCTCAACTCCGAGTTGCTGCTTACCAGCAAAAAGTCGCCCGGTACATTAACTCCAAAGTTAAAGAAAGAAAATTCAACGTCGGAGATTTGGTACTACGATGAGTTTTCTTAAATACCCGCGACCCCACTGCTAGAGTGCTCGGACCTAACTGGGAAGGACCTTAACAGATTGAAGAAGTCCTTCACCCAGGCACCTACAAACTTGCACGCTTAAACGGAGATCTCGTTCTGCGCTATTGGAATGGAGAACACCTGCGCAAGTATTATCAATGAACAACCCTTCTTAAAGGACTGGCTTGTTTAAATTTCTCTTCTTAATTTTTACAAGTTTTGCAAAGAGGGTTAGCCACATTGTATGGCTAACTGCTCGTATATGTAAGATTCTATTTCAGAATCACTCGTACAGACATGTTTAGTCCATTTTTAATACGAGATTATAAGGGACTGTGCTCAGCCAGTCATTCTTGCCAACCTTTGTGAATTTATATTTACAAGTATTTGTTCATTACGTGTGTTGTTTTGCTGTATTACAAGTATCAGTTTTACTACGAACAGGAATGTTCGAGCAGGTTATGGTCAAGGCAAGTGACCAAGGACCTAACGCTCCTTGATCACTTGGGGGGCATATAAGGCACATCGATAGCAAAGCATACTCTCAAGGTATGTAAACACATGAACAAAATAAGTGAAAGCATGCTACAGTACTTAGAGTATTTTTCAAAATTGATGTTTTATTAAATCATGCCAAAGTACTATGCTAAGTCCGGTCATACGGACAAATGTTATAATAAATAATTATAGCACCAAGAGTTAAGCTTTTACACCGCAAGCATCGCAGCTTGGATGTAATTGTTCAAGTAAAAAGATTTGCTGCCCGTGCAGCAAAGTTTAAAAAGAAACTATTGTCTTTACATCACGACCCTTGGGTCGTATATCCAAAAAGAAGAAAAAACAAATGAGAAGAATTCAAGAGGCATTCGGGGCTGGAGGATCCTGGGCAGCATCCTGGTTAGTCACGTCCTCAACAACATCTTCTTCTTCCAAACCAGCGACGCTTGGAGTGGCAGGGGTCGCGGCTCTTGCCTCCTCTTCGGCCAGTTGGGCAGCACATCGGGCCAACTCCGCAGTTCTGACTTCCTCTGAAAGGTAGCTAAAGTCAGCACCCTGATTGTGTTTCCAGAAATTGTAGAAACATCGGAGTTTTGTCCTCTTGTACTTTTCCAGATTCTTGGAGTTGTCAAGCTCCAACTGCTTCACTTTACCCTCGAGGGAGAGAATAGCCTCATCCTTGGTCTTGAGTACCTCCCCCAGATGATTGATTTCGCGGGGGTGGGTTTTGTTGAACTCCCGGTACTCCTGCCTCAACTTGACCGCTGCTTCCTTTGCAGCTTCAGCCTCGGACAGCTTAGTCACCACTGCATCCCTCTCTCGGATCACTGCCTCCAACTCCTTAGCGTGCTTAGCCTCAGCAGCCGAAAGTTCCTCGGCCGCCTTCACCTGATACCTCTCGATGGCTTTTGCCTCGACCTGCTCGATGTAAGCCTGGGCTCGGGTACGAACAGTAGTGGCAGAAAGTAAGGCCTGTGCACAAAGAAAAAGGAGTTAGAACTTATCACGAGGACTAAAATACTAAAGACTCGAAGAATAAAGAAACACTTACGCTGGAGATTTCGTTCAGAGCCCTGTTCAGGATCTGGTCGACTGGCAGCTCTTCATCTTGGACCATTGCGGCCCTAACACGCTCGCCTTTGCCTATGCGATCGAGGCGGTCCCTGGCATATCGAATGGCACGACTCATGAGTCTGACCCCATGAGCCTCTTCACGAGAAAGCTGCTCCCTGGCAGGCGCAGCTGGAGGATTCGGCCAAACAGGAGTAGTTTACTGTTCAGAAGGAGCTGGAGGAGGAGTAGGAGTCCGCCCAGTTGGCGTAGGACTTTGCCCAGTAGGCGTACCTTGAGGAGGATCTTCTGATCGACCCTTCTTGGATGGAGGGCCTCGACTGGATTCACCAGTTCTCTTCTTAGGCTTCCATTGGAGTTGAGGAACTTCCTCTTCCTCCTCGGCCTGGTACATGTCAAAAATGTTGGGAGTTGACATATCTGCATGAAGATAAACATAGCAAGTTTATAAAAAGGAGGCAGGTGAAAGTAAGTTAGACAATTGAAAGGAGGTAACAAAGTAAATACCCGAGCTACAACTACTGGTCGATACACTATTGACTTTATTAGTCATATACTCATTATCTGGCATGAAGAAGTCTGACCCTAAGTTTGGAGCATATGTAAAGTTACCATCCCCATCAAACAAGTGACAGGGAATCGGCAAACCATTTAAAAGCGAAATAACTTTACCATTATCATCGGAAGATTCTCCCAAGTCAACAATAGGCTCTTTGGCCTTTTCTTTCCCCTTGCCTTGGGGAGCAGAAGGCCTTTCTACGGAAGGGCTACCCGTGGGTTCCCTGATCGTAACTCCTGTTGGCCTCCTCCTAGGAGGAGGCACAGGAGGTTGCTGCTCGGGAACCCCCTCGGCAGTGGCTTCGTCCACCACGGAGCCTCTATTTTCATGGCGAGGAGCCAGGAGGCCAGACGACCTCAAGTTCTTTTCGAGTGTCAGGGTCTTGACACATTTTGCTGCATCAGACATCCTGGCCAGAGTGTTAGACCTCAACACCATGTCTGGTGTTGGGGCCGGACGTAACCAAGGGCCTGAAAAACAGATTAAGTTTGAGAAAAAATGAAAGGAAACACTCTATGTTAAAGTATCGACCAGACAAAGACAAGTTTATACCTCCTCTCGCGAAGGCCAAGTTGTTACTGGATATGTCTGGAGTAAAGAAGTAATCCTTGTTGTAGTGCCCCACGTTTGATATATGGGTAGTACCACTCAAGAACGTCCGGCCGGTCTCCTGGTGGCAGAAGTGGAAAAAGCCCGTCTCGTTGTGCTGTGGGTTGGACTTGAGGTCAAAAAGATAGTTGACCTCGTGGGGTGAAGGTTCTGGCCATTTGTTAAGTTTGTACAGGACATAGAGTGCAGCCAACATCCTATATCCGTTTGGAGTTATTTGGAAGGGAGTGACGCCGAAATAATTGGCCACCCCCACAAAGATGGGATGAAGAGGGAGATAAGCTCCCGCCTCAATGTGATACCGGGACCAGGCGCTGTTCGCTCCTCCTGGACGGTTTGCCTTCTGGTCCGCGGTGGGACGTATAATGGTTACCCCCATAAGGGGGAATTTCCTGAAGCAGTTAGCAACCATTCGAAGGGTCACTGAACTTGCTGGGGGAGTATACCACTCGACATCAGGCGGATTCCGATGACGAGGATGAGCCCTAGTTTGGATATTAGGTTCAGGAACAAGATTTTCTTGACTGCTGGTCGAGGGAGCCCTAGCCTGCGAACAGACTCGGGCCTTTTCTTGCCAGAAGACTTGGAGCGGGCCATTGGAAAGGAAGGATGGGGTCTGGAAGAGGATCGCGAGAAAGGAATCTCATCGACGCGTACAGTTTCTTCCCCCTCGAGCAGCTGGGCAAGAAGGCCGTCGTCGATGGGTCTTTCACCTCCCCACAAATCTGGCATTAAAGTCTGCAAACAGAAGAATGGGGAGGTGAGGAAATAGAACTCTAAAAAGCTTTTTAGAATAACGCTGGTCGAGTATAAAAGTTAGGCTTTTATACAACAGCATTCTATCAAAAAGCTAGTTTTTCTACACGAACAGTTTGAAAAGCGGATCAAAGGGTGAAAGTACAAAGTTTTTCTGTGAAAGCTTTTTCAACTCCCCTTAGGGCGGGAAAAATTTATTTTTCAGCTGGCTTAAAAATCGAAATGTTACTTCGGCTTTACGTCCTAAAAAGCATGATCCTGGATTTTTAAACTAAATCGTAGCTCTACTACGCCTACAAAACATTCTGTCTACAAGCATTTTAAACCAGAAACAGAAAGACTTAAACAGTATACCACCAGAAGCATGCATCACGAGAAATTAGAAGCATGGGGTTTCGAAAACTTACCAAGAAAAGTGATCGTGAAGGTGGAAGAAAGGTCTTCGGAGATTAAAGAGTCCGCGGTGTGAGTCTTGGAAGTGCAGGAAAACGGTCTCCGGAGAAGATTAAAGCTTTGGTTTTTAGGGTTTTCTACAAAGATAATGGCGTGCGTAAAAAGAAAGGAGAGGCTCCGACGGTCTTATATAAGTTTATCTCTGATATCAAAAGAGTGTCATCATTAGTTTTCCTTTTTCAAAGTATGGGGAAACGTGATGGCCGTCGAAATTGTTTCTGGGGAACTAAAAAGACATGATTAGACAGAAGTGGGTTGCTTTTTTCAAGAGCACACGTAGGGTTCTGACACGTCAGGAGGGGTTACCGAAGAGTCGTTCGTTCAAAGTTTATTTACTGTTCGTAGTAAATAAACTTTGGGGGGCAAATGTTATCCAATAAATTAGCATTGGTGACGTGGCAAATAACCTCTTGACATGTGGCTGATACCTGGAAGCGTCTGCTAGAGTATCGACCAGGAGACACAGTAGAAGCAGGGCAAGCCTGTCTTATCCGCGACCAGTCTGGTCGGTAGTTCCGTGTACAAGGCAACATTTATGGGAAGATCTTTATGAATCCCGAATATAGCTCATACAATCTTCTGGATATCCGATGATTCAGGGAAGAATATTTGTAACAATCTCTTGTAACCCTCCTTGAGCCTATAAATAAGAAGAGATAGCTCAAAGGAGGGGACTTTTTCTTTTGGCTTTCGAATCAGAGAAAAACGATAGTAATTCTCCAAGTATATCTGTATTTTTCTTTAGAGGAGAGTGAAACTCATTGAACCCTGGTTCTTTGATCACCCTTCTAATTTTATATCAATATTATTCTAAGTGGACGTAGGTCATTACCAGATCCTGGGGCCGAACCACTATAAATTACTGTGTTTTCTTTACTTTTGTCATTGTGTTCTTCTCTATACATTCGTCCATATCAATCACGTTTTGACTCCGTGTCAGTTGGCCAAATCTTGGGTCAACAACATGGTAGGTTTATGATAACCCATCTACGTCCCCTATCTAATATCTGAGGTAGGGTAATTCATAACCTTGAAACATAAGAAAACATAACATAACATACTATAGCATAACTTATCATAACATATCAACATAACATATAAGTATATAAAACTATCCTATTTTCCTTACCAAAAATACCGGGATGTGAGAACAAGATCGGGACTTTGGAACACTCCTAAAAACCATAATAGAGAGGTGAGTATACTAAGGAATAGAGATGAAAAGAATAACTACACCATCGAAATCATACTTACCAACAAGAATCTTACATTCAAGATCTTAGATGCCTAACCAAGAATAGAGAATACAAGTTAGGATTTTAGTAGAAAAACTAAGGAAACAATATAGAAATGAACTAGAATTAGGAATACCTTGAATGCTTCTATGACTGAACTACACCTCGAACCGAAATATACTATAAACCTTACTTCCCAAGTGTTTATTAAGCTTATAACCCCAACCCAAGTGTTTAACACTCTAAAGTACTCCTAGCATCTTGTAGGCTCTGAACTTAGCTTGATGAATGAAGAAATGGTTGGGTACTAGTTCTTAGTTACAGTGTTCAAGAATGAAAAGATCTTCATTTAACTTGAATAAAATAATGGCTTTTTGATTGAAAAATATTTGAATAATCGTTTAGCAGAGGTTGAAGACTCGGTCAGAAAGATTCTAGACTTATCAAGAGGTTAAGGATTGAAATGAGCTCAGTTTCAAAATCATTCAAATTTTATGCCCTAGGGCTGATATATCGCCCACTATAGGCGATATATCGCCTGGCCTCATATGCCCGAGGCTTGTCGAGGTTGTCATGCGAAGCTACGTGTTTTTCGTATCCCCGTATGGCGATATATCGACCCCTAGAGCTGCGATATATCGGCATACGCTGAAATATTATACACGTAATTACACTTTTTCAGCCTAATTTGAATTGAGTAAATAACCTTGACTAAGTCCTTTAACGATTTCAAAGCTGCTGGCGGACCCTAGGATGTTCAAATATTTCTCTTAATAAACTTATTCCTCAAAAATACTTAATTTCTCATTAAACCTACACATGACGAGTGTTAATATCTTATTGGGTCTATCTAAACCTTATAGTATAATAATTATCATCTCCATAATCAGTCATATTAATCAAACCTTAGGTTATAATTAATATTCTTAAACTATAGGTTAAACTTAGAAAATCTACAAGTGTTACTACGAGTGTCCAACTAAATCCCGGCTTGAACCTAAAATCCACGGTCATAAAAATACTACAACCATTACTAGCTATTACTATTACTACTACTATCTAACTAGCTAAGTAAATGTCTTGGACTCTACACTCACCCTTGCCCTCACCCTCTATTATTATTTGTTATATTCTTTTATATAATATAATTTTAGATTAAATAATGTGACAAAATGTGATTTGTCACATATTGTAACATAATAATATTTGAGAGTTTCAAATTGGATAATGTGTATGTATATCCAATTGTGCAACATATTTTGGAGTTACAAAATCGGTTATAAATTTGTAACTTCTAAATATCACTCAATAATGCGTAAAGAGAGTTACACATTTGATTTGAATTTCACAAAGCCATAATGTGATATGGTTTCTAAAGATATGATTTTAACTCCAATTATGTATGGAGGTTACAAAATTGAGTGGGAAAGGGTTGGGACATTTTGGAAAAAGTGAAAAAAATTGGGAGGTTGTAACAGCCTGCTGGTCGCGGCCTAGGAGAGAGAGACTAAGCGGTCGCGGCCGTGAATGTCCATGGTCGCGGCCTAAGGTGCTGACAGCAAAATCTCATTTTCCAATTTTCAATTTTAAACAGTTTTAACATCTCAAGTAACTCTCAAATATTCATTTTAATTCCATAAACATCCAATTAAACAAGGGTAACAACCAAGGGGTTGGTAGAATTTGAAATTCAAAGAATGTCTCAAAACTCTATAAATAGTGGCATAATGCTCACTTGCAAGATACATCATTTTTCTACCCACAAAGCACTTGGCTAGAAAATACAACAAAATGTTTGATAATTCCAAAGAGTTATTTCCAAACTTGAGAGTCCCATAGTGCTTATAGAAGAGGGGGAAATAAGCTTTTGGACAAAGGTTTTGAACCTTGTTCAAGTTGGTGATCCTCACTGCTCTACACTTTGGTATGTGAGAGTTCTTGTTTTTATTTTGTTCTTTACATCTTTTGTTTTATTTCTTTCTAAGTTTATATATATATATATATATATTTGTATTATTTTTGTTTTTGAGTTTGTAATCTTCTTCTCTTCTACTTCTTCTCACATCTATTTACTTGTATTTTTAGGTTGTAACATTCATTTTAGTCGAAGCCATATCTACTGTATTTCTTGCTTAGAGTTGTATATATTCCATTGAATGATGTATTCTCTAACATTATTGTAACCATGACTAGTGTTGTCAGGAGCTCCATTCGATGTTCTCTTGGTATGAGAATAGTTGGCAATTGGATCATGTAGATCAAGGACATCGGTGGCATTCACCAATGTCCAATCGCATCTCATGATTGTACATCATGTACTGAACTTCTTGGAGATTAGCTATATCTTTGGAAGTGAGATTGACTACGAACAATTGATATTTTCATTGCCAAGACCACCAAGGATGTAAAGAACTAGTTCACAGATTATCTACATATCCTTTCATCTTCAGCATATACTCATCTAAGGACATAGACCGTTTTTTGTGGCTTGAAGTTAATGTTGGTATATGTATCCTTAAAACGTATTTTTGTAAAATATTTATTGAATATTTAAATAAAGAAAATAAATTTAATCATATTTATAATTTAATTTACATGTTATTTATATAGAAAAAACTATTGTTATTACATGTAATCTTAAATTAAATATATATATATATGTGTGATTATGTATAAAAGATGATTTAATTCAAGGTAATAACATAAACATTATCTGTAATTGCTAATATTAAAGAAAGAGCTTTTTTATTAATTAAGATTGTGAGCATGGTCTCTCTTCTATTTTTGACTGAATAATCTATCTATATTGTTACGTGTAGTTGACACATGGAGATAGGGGTATCATATACACGAAGAAAGAAAGAACTTCTAATAATCTCCATTAAAATATAGCAGTTCATCATTCATCACTCGATGGACATTTGAGACTTGACCTTAATCCTGAAGTGAGTAATGGACTCATATTTGTAGTCTTACGACTTTTGACTTATCGAGTACAATTTACAAAAGAGAACGTAGAACTAATCCCTGATATATTGGAGTCATTAGAATATGAGTAGCTGGGAACATACATCAAAGATACATAAATATTCCTTTTAGTATTGATAGCGGTACTTGAATTTAGAGCACTCAATTTCTGTCGAGAACATAAATTTCATTTGTATATGACTTAGAAATGTTCATTAGAGTATCAAGGGAATTAATTGATAAACATGTAGCTAGAGAGGTTAACGGATGATGATCTGGCTGTAATGATGAATAATTAGATAGGCTCATAAATTAATGGACAACTATATGAGTTATTAAATCTAATATTATAAGATTGTAAATTCTGAGAGTGTAAATATGAATTTTTAGTGGACGAATCTCAATGTTAATAAATAAATTCATTGAGCTAAGAGTTGCGAGATAATTAATGTAACGTTCTCCTAATCCAGGACCGTTACACTGTGTGCTTTAAATAGTGCCGCACTTGCTAATCAAGTCATTTGGTCATAAACGTGTAACTAGGATTAATGTCAAGGGTTAGGGTTAAAAATTTTGGTCAAGGAACCATTGACTTTTCATTAAGGAGTTTGATACCAAGTTGTAACGCCCTGGATAACCAAGACGGTTACACTGTGTGTTTATAAATGTGCAAGACTTGCTAATCAAGTCGTTTAGTTGAAAATGTGACCCTAAAGTCATAATCAAGTTAGGGTTAAAATATTTTGGTCATAAACAAGTATTTTTTCATTTAAACGAACGTTTAGTACATGGGATCCCAAAAACATAGTTTAAAGAACAAATTTACAACTTTCAAAAATTAAATACAAGCAAATTCCACTCTAATGGAAAAATACACATTTTAGGTTTTCCTGTCCCTGTATCATCCCTTGGCCATGGCAGACGAGCAGCTGATTATGTACACCCCACCCCTCTAACCTTATCAATTTTTCAAGGGTGCTTAAGGGTATTTTAGTCATTTTCTCCCAGCTCCCGCTAATTCATCTAGTGTTCCTAACATCTACCAATTAATCTCGTCATCCACTTAATTTTCATTTATTCATCCAATGTTTAATAATCCTCGATATGTTTTCTAATTTCCCGAAAATACCCCCCCATGCTCCTCCGAGCCGGGTATAAATCCTCGTCATGACTATTTCACCAATCCGTTCACTAGGATTGTCTCGAGCCATATACTGCAAATATATCTACATAATAATGTGGTCTCAACAATTTATCACATATAATCACATTTATGCCTTCAACAGACCAAATTTATGAATATGCCCTTATAAGCTAAATACGGCTCACATACATATTTAATAACATAAACATGCATTTTACATATCCATATAATCATATAATCAAACATTTAATCATTAAAATCACACATAAACCAATGATGCCCTCCCAACACGCTAATCAAGGCCCTTAAGCCTTATTAGTGATTTTGGGTCGTTACAACTATCCCCTCCTACTGAGAATTTCATCCTCGAAATTTACCTGAATAACTCGGGATACTGATCCCGCATCACTGACTCAAGCTCCTAGGTCGCTTCCTCAACCATGCTATTCCTCCATAACACTTTAACTCGAGGAATCGTCTTGTTCCTTAGAACCTTATATTTCCTGTCTAAGACGTGAACTGGTCGCTCCTCATAAGACAAATCTGTCTGCAATTCCAAGTCTTCATACTTCAACACATTTGTTGTATCTGAGACGTACTTATGAAGCGTAGAAATATGGAATACGTCATGAACTCCCGACAATGATGGTGGCAGAGCTAACATGTAATCCACCTGCCCGTTCCTCTCCAAGATCTCAAAGGGTCCAATGAATCTAGAGCTCAGCTTGCCCTTCTTCCCAAACCTTCTCACCCCTCACAGTGGTGAAACTCGCAAAAACATGTGGTCCCCTGCCTGGAACTCCACATCCCTACGCTTAGGATCAATGTAGTATTTCTAATGGCTCTGCAAGGCAAGCATTCAAGCTCGGATCTTCTCGATAGTCTCGTTAGTCTTTTGAACCATGTCCGGTCCCAAATACCTCCTCTCACCCATCTTATCCCAGTGAATGGGCGATCTACATCTCCTCCCATATAACATCTCATATGGAGCTACTCCAATCATTGATAGATAATTGTTGTTGTATGAAAACTTGATCAACGGAAGATACTTACTCCAAGACCCCTCAAAATCTATCATGCATGCTCTGAGCATATCCTCCAATACATGAATCGTTCTCTCAGATAGTCCATCAGTCTGAGGATGAAAGGTCGTGTTGAACTTCAACTAAGTCCCCATAGCCTCTTGCAATCCACTCAAAAACATCGAGGTAATGATAGGATCCCGATCTGACACTATAGACTTGGGAACCCCATGGAGACGCACAATCTCCCTCACATACAACTCCTCATATGATCCACAGCATAAGTCATTTTTACTGGCAGAAAGTGAGCTGGCTTGGTATTTCTATCTACTATCACCCACACCGAGTCATGTAGCCCCACTGTCCTGGGTAAACCTCCAACAAAATCCATTGTAATATCCTCCCATTTCCACTCGGGAATACCCAAAGGTTGTAGTAACCCTGCTGGCCGCTGATACTCGACCTTCATCTACTGACAGGTCAAACACTTGGCCACGTACTCCACCACATCCTTCTTCTTCTAGGCCATCAATACAACGTCTGTAGATCCTGATACATCTTCGTCGTGCCTGGATGGAGTGAGTACGGTGTAGTATGGGATTCATCCAGTATCTCACGTCTAATTCCCATATCATTTGGAACACATATCCTACCCTGATACCGTAGCAAACAAACCTCAGAGATGGAATAGTCCTTAGCCACCCCTGCTAAGACATTCCTTCTAACTTCCTGCAACTGTGCATCAACTAATTGACTCTCCTTTATCCACTTTAGTAGGGTCGATTGCAAAGTAATATTTGCCAACCGGCCCACCACCAACTCTATCCGTGCTCTGGACATCTTCTCTGCCAATTCTCTCGAAATCTGAGTAGAACTAAACAACTGTCCCGAGCCTCTCCGGCTCAATGCAGCCGCCACTACATTGACTTTTCCTGGGTGGTAAAGAATGTCACAGTCATAGTCCTTTACCAACTCCAGCCAATGCCTATGCCTCATGTTCAGGTCCTTCTGGTTGAAGAAGTACTTCAAACTCTTGTGATCAGTGTATATCTCACACTTCTCTCCATATAGATAATGTTGCCACACTTTCAGTGCAAATACCACCCCTGCCAACTCCAGATCATAGGTAGGGTACCACTACTCATACTCCTTCAACTATTGTGATGTATAAGCTATAACCTTCTCATTTTGTATCAATATGCATCCCAAACCCAACCTCGATGCGTCACAATACACCACAAATTTTCCTTCCTCTGAAGGAAGACTCAACACAAGTGCTGTAATAAGTCGTCACTTCAATTCCTTAAAGTTATTCTCACACTTGTCTGACTAGACGAACTTCAAATTCTTCCGTGTCAATTCTATCATCGGTGCAGCAATCTTAGAGAACCCTTCCACAAATCGTCTATAGTAACCTGCTAATCCAATGAAACTCCTAACCTCTGAGGCGTTCCTTGGCCTCGGCCAATCTCTAACTGCCTCCACCTTAGATGGATCCACCTTAATCCCATCCTCACCAACAATATGTCCAAGAAATGTTACTTCTGGTAGCCAAAACTCATACTTCTTAAGTTTTGCATACAATCGGTGCTCTCTTAATCTATGCTAGACGTGTCGAAGATGTTGCTCATGCTTTGCATCTGAACTGGAGTACACTAAGATGTCGTCGATGAAGACAATCACAAACTAATCCAAGAATTCCTTGAACACCCTGTTCGTTAGGTCCATGAAGGTTGCTGGGGCATTGGTCAAACCAAATGACATGACCAGAAACTCATAATGGCCATACCTCGTTCGAAAGGTCGTCTTCGGTATATCCTCACCCTTGATCCTTAGCTGGTGATAACTACATCTAAGATCAATCTTCAAGAATATCGTATTTCCCTATAGCTGATCAAACAAGTCATAAATCCTTGGTAGAGATTACTTATTAATGATTGTCAACTTATTCAACTCTCTGTAGTCTATACACATCCTTAGAGTCTCGTCCTTTTTCTTCACAAACAAAACTGGAGCACCCTATGGCGAGTAGTTAGGCCTGATAAAACCCAAATCCAGAAGTTCTTGTAACTGTATCTTCAATTCCTTCAGTTCTGTCGGTGACATTCTATATGGTGCCCTCAACATTGGCTCGGTCCCCGGCGCCAACTCAATGACGAACTGAATCTCCCTGTGCAGCGGCAGCCCTGGTAAATCCTCAAGGAACATATCCAAGAACTCACAAACTAATCTGGTCTCTCCCAGCCTTGTTGGCAAAACTCTAGTAGTATCCACCACACTAGCTAGGGAATCTATACATCCTCCCTATAATAGGTCCCTGGCCCTCAGCATTGATATCATGGGTATGCGGGGTCCACATACCGTACCCATGAACATAAAATGATCCTCTCCCTCAGGCTCAAAAGTCATCATCTTCTTCCTACAATCAATGGTAGCCCCATATCTGACCAGCCAATGCATCCCTAAAATCATGTCAAAGTCTTCCATCCCTAACTCATTCAAGTCTACGGATAGCTCCCAACCATCTACCATCACTGGCAGCGCTCTAATCCATCTCCTAGAAACTACAAATTCTCCTATAGGCAATATAGTCCCGAACCCCGCAGTACAGTACTCACTAGGTCTACACAATCTATCAATCACCCTACTAGAAACAAATGAATGTGTAGCACCAGAGTCAATCAACACAGTAAAAGAGAGCCAGCGCTAGAAAGCTGACTTGTCACCACTGAGGGACTAGCCTCGGCCTCTGCCTGTGTCAAGGTGAACACTCGAGATGGAGTCAAGCTGTCCACCTTCCCCGCTTCCCCATTCTTCACTTTTGGCCAGTCCTTCTTGAGATGTCCCATCACCCCGCACATATAACAAGCCTTCGCCTGACATTCACCCTGATGGTGTCTTCTACACCTCATGCACTCTAGGTAGCTCCTCCATGTGTCACCGCCTACCTAGAGGCCACCTTGAACACCTCGACCCCTCCTATCAGGGCTAGCAGCAGTCGAAGTGTCAGGGGTCTTCCTCTTCAGATCACTGGGGCCTCTGCCCCTACCAGAACCTGAATATGGAGGCACCACCCTGTGAACCTCCCGTCTCACAGTAATCTCCCTCCAAATCTTGTTCTCCGCTTCCTCAGCGGTAAGAGCCTTCTCAACAGCCTGGGCATAAGTCGTCCCCCAAGGTATTATTATAATTCTCACATCTCGGGCAATCATAGCATTAAGCCCTCTAATGAATCTGTCCAGCCTAGCTGCATCAGTAGGCACAAGGTCTAGTGGGACCTTCGCAAGTCTGTCAAACTTCAGGGCGTACTCTGCAACTATCATATTGCCCTGTACCAATCCCACAAATTCATTCACTTTTGCTGCCCTGACGGCTACGTTATAATACTTCTGGTTGAACAAGTCTCTGAACCCATCCTAAGTCAGAGTAGAAACATCTCTGGTCTATGATGCCACTTCCCACCAAATGCGGGCATCCTCTCTCAACATATATGTAGCACAAGCCACCCTATCATTACCTTTTACCCTCATGAAATATAGGATAGAGGTAATCATACTCATTCATTGTTTGGCCTTTAGTGGATCTGGTCCTCCCTTGAAGGTTGGAGGATGCTGCCTCCTGAACCGCTCATACAGTGGCTCCCACCTGTTTCCAACCTCAGGTGCCTGAACAGGTGGTGCCATAACAGGTGGCACAATAGGTGCAGCACTCACACATAAACCAATTATGCCCACCCAACACGCTAATCAAGGCTCTTATGCCTTATTAGTGATTTTGGGTCGTTACAACTATCCCCTCCTACTGAGAATTTCGTCCTCGAAATTTACCTGAATAACTCGAGATATTGTTCCCGCATCACTGACTCAAGCTCCCAGGTCGCTTCCTCGACCTTGCTGTTCCTCCATAATACTTTGACCAAAGGTATAGTTATATTTCTCATGACCTTGTCTTTTCTGTCTAGTATTTGGACTGGTTGTTCCTCATAGGAGAGATCTGCCTCAAGCTCCAGATCCTCGTAACTCAACACATGAGTAACATCTGACACATACTTCTAAAGAACTGAAATGTGAAATACATTATGCATGACCGATTATGCCAGAGGTAAGGCCAACCTATAGGCCACCTGACCAGTCCTCTCCAGGATCTCAAATGGACCTACAAATCTAGGGCTCAGCTTGCCCTTCTTCCCAAATCACATAATCTACCACTTGAAACTCCACATTTCTACATTTGGGATTAGCATAACTCTTCTATCTGCTTTGAGAAGTGAGCATCCGAGCTCTGATCTTTTCAAGGGCTTCACTGGTCTTCTGAACTGCCTCAGGACCCAAGTATCTCCTTTCTCCAATCTCATCCCAATGAATGGAAGACCTGCATTTCCTACCATACAACATCTCATAAGGAGCTACCCCAATGGTTCATTGATAGTTGTTGTTGTAAGAAAGCTCTATCAAAGGAAATACTTACTCCAGGACCCACCAAAGTCTAGCACACATGCTCGCAGCATGTCTTCTAATATCTAGATTTTCCTCTCAATTTGTCCATCTATCTGAGGATGATAATCAATACTGAACTTTTGCTATGTGCCCATGGCCCTCTGCAAACTTCCTCAAAACTTGGAAGTGAATGTGGGGTCCCAATCTGACATGATCGACCTCGGTGCCCCATGAAGGCGCACAATCTCTCTCACATAGAGATATGCATACTGGTCAACTGTATAAGTTGTCCTCACTGGTAAGAAGTGAGGTGACTTTGTGTATCGATCCAAAATAACCCACACCGAATCATGTTGATCCACCGTCTTGGGTAACCCTACCACAAAATCCATCGTGATATCCTTCCATTTCCACTCTGAGATGTCTAGAGGCTGTAATAGCCCTGCTAGCTTCTGATGCTCAGCCTTGACTTATTGGCATGTGAAGCACTTAGCCACATATTCTACCACATCCCTCTTCATCCCAAGCCACCAATACAACGATCTCACATCCTGATACATCTTCGTAGTGCCTGGATGCAAAGAGTAAGGAGTAGTATGAGATTCATCCGAAATCTCCTGCCTCATAGCAGCGTCCATCGGAACACATATCCGAACTTTGTATCTCAACAAGGCCATATCTGACAATGTATAATCCCTGGACACTTTAGCTAGAATGTCCTCTTTGATCTTGGTCAGTTGTGGATCACCCAACTGACCTTCCTTTATCATTTACAATAGCGTAGAGTGTAGCGTAATGTTGGCCAACTGGCCTACCAACAATTCTATGCCAGCTCTGGTCCTATCCTCTACTAACTCTCTGGATATCAGCCTCGCACTAAAAATCAGTCTCGGACCCTTCCAGCTTAAAGCATCTGCTACCACGTTGGTCTTTCCTGGGTGATACAAGATTTCACAATCATAATCTTTCACTAACTCTAGCCAACGCCTTTGTCTCATGTTTAGGTATTTTTGTGTGAAAAAGTACTTCAGGCTCTTGTGGTCAGTGTAAATCTTACACTTCTCAACATAAAGATAATGTCTCCATACCTTTGATGCAGAGACCACTGCTGCCAACTCTAAATCATGAGTGGGGTATCTCTGCTCATACTCTTTCAACTAGCGTGAGGCATAAGCGATCACCTTCCCTGACTGCATAAGAACACAACACAAACCCTGATGTGAGGCATCACAGTATATCGCAAAATTCTCTTGATCTATCGGAAGACTTGGAGCTGGAGCTATAATCAACCTTGTTGACCCAGATTTTGGTCAACTGACACGGAGTCAGAATACGCTTGATGTGAATTAATGTGTTGAGAAGAATCAAATGACAAAAAACAATAAGAACATGATGTTTTATAGTGGTTCGGCCCCAGGATCTGGTAATGACCTACGTCCACTTAGATTGTTATTGATGTGTGAATCAAAGGAGTGATCAAAGAACAAGGGTTCAATGAGTTTCACCAACCTCTGAAGAACAGTACGATGTTTCAGATAGAATTACACTAGTATCAAGTAATGCGAAAGCCAAAAGTCCCTCTCTTGAGCTATATATCTCTATTTATAGGCTCAAGGGAGATTACACGATTTAGTTGCCGATTTTCTCTCCTGAATAACTGGATATTCAGGAGATTCTGTGAGTTAAATTCGGGATCTACAAAGATCTTTACAGTAATATTACATTGTATGCGAAACTATCGACCAGACTGGTCGCAGGTATGACTGGGATGCTTACTGCTTCTAATACGTCCTCTGGTCGATACACTAGCAGAGTTTCTCCAAGCGTCAGCCACGTGTCCAGGGTTCACTTGCCACGTCATCAATGCCAATTTTTTGGACAACAAACCTCTACTTCAGTTCCTGGAAGCTGTTCTCACACTTGTCTGATGACACAAACTTCTGATTCTTGTGTGTCAGTTCAGTCAATGAAATGGCAATCTTTGAGAACCCTTCCATGAAACTCTTGTAATAACCTGCCACCCCCAGGAAGCTCCTAACCTCTGAAGCATTCTTTGGCCTTGGCCAATCCTTGATCGCCTCAATCTTGGTTAGGTCCACCTTGATCCCTCATTACTGACAATATGCCTAGGTAAGTTACCTGAGATAACCAGAATTCACATTTTTTTAACTTTGCAAATAATCTGTGTTCCCTCAGTCTTTGTAGAACCAACCTCAGATGTTGCTCATGTTCTGACTCTGACTGAGAATAAACCAGTATATCATCAATGAAAATGATCACAAACTGGTCCAAAGAATCCTTGAACATTTTGTTTATCAAATCCATAAAAGCAGCTAGGACATTAGTCAACCCAAAGGACATGACTAAAAACTTATAATGCCCATATCTGGTGTGAAAGGCAGTCTTCAGTATATCTCCCTCCTTGACCCTCAACTGATGATAACCAAATCGAAGGTTTATCTTTGATAATACCATTTTACCCTGCAACTAATCAAATAGATCATCTATCCTTAACAGAGCATACTTGCTCTTAGTTGTTAACTTTTTCAGTTCTCTGTAATCAATAGACATCCTCAGAGAATAGTCCTTCTTCTTCACAAACAGAACAGATTTACCCTACGGTGAGAAACTAGGTCTATAAAACCCAAGTCTAGCAGCTCTTGCAGCTACACCTTCAATTCTTTTAACTCTGCTGAGGCCATTCTGAAAGGTGCTCTAGACACTAGCTCCATCCCTGGTGCCAGTTCAATCACAAATTCAATCTCTCTGTGTGGTGGCAACCCTGGTAAATCTTCTGGAAACACATCTAGAAACTCACAGACTTGTCTGGTATCCTCTGGTCTCACTGGCATGACCTGAGTGGTATCAACCACACTGGCTAAGAACCCTACGAAACCAACTGGAAATAAGTCTCTAGCCCTCTGAACAGATATCATAGGTATACGGGGTCCATGCACAGTGCCAACAAACACAAAAGATTCATCACCATCAAGCTCAAAGGTTACCATCTTCTTTCTGCAATCTATGGTTTCCCTATACTTTACCAACCAATCCATACCCAGAATCATGTCGAAGTCGGTCATAACCAAATCTATCAAATCAACTGATAACTCTCTGTAGCGTCTCTCAGAATTTTACTTAGCTAGATAGTAGTAGTAGTAGTAGTAGCTTGTAGTATTTTAGTTTTCGTGATTATTTGTTCAAGCCGAGATTTAGTTGGAAACTCATAGAAATAGTTATGGATTTTATAATTTTAACCTATAGTTTAGAAATATTAATTTTAATATAAAGTTTGATTAATATAGTTGGTCCTAGAAATATTGTTTATTATAACCTAAGGTTTAGATAGAATGATTAAGAATGTGACACTTGTCACATGCATGTTTATTAAGGATTTAAGCACTTTAGATGAATAAATTAATAATGGATAGATCTAGAAGGTCTAGAACCTTCCAACAGCTGTTAGGATCACGTTTTATTTAGTCAATCCTGTTTTAACAAACTTCAAGTGTGCTGAAAGTGCGCAAAAATGTGTTTAAAATATCAGTGTATGCCGATATATCGCAGCTATAGAGGCTGATATATCACCTATGGATGACACGGAAAATACGTCGACTTCCCACGAACGAAACCAAGAAGGCTCGGGATATAGGGGTAGGCGATATATCGCCTTTTTATGGTATTTTTGAAACTTTGTAGAAATCGAACAAGAAACAACCCTCAACAACTAGGACTTGCTCTTGAACGTTTTTGATCGAGTTCTAGGCATCTGTTGACAGAATATTCAAATTTATTCATTTATTTGTTCTTTTTAAAAGGGGTTAGTTTCATTCCTTGAACTCTATAAATAGGACCTTGCACTAAGCCATTTCATTCATCATTCAAGCATTCTTCAGAGCCTCCAAGCTGCTAAGTTTATTCCAGAGAGAAAACACTAGAGTTTTGGGATTAAAAGCTTTCCAATCTAAGATTTTATAAACACTTGGGAAGTAAGATAGAGTGATATTTCGGTATTGAGGTGTAGATCAGAATTCTAATCTATCCAAGGTATTCTTATCCTCAGGTTTGGTTCATTATAGTTCTTTTTATTCTTTCTTTTTCTTCCAAAACATCCTAACTTATTATAATAGCTTTGATTAGGTGTTTGAGTTTCTTGAAACTTAATGTTTTCAGTAAGTTTCTATCTTGGTGGTTTAGATCTTCTTTTAATCCCCATTTCTTTAGAAACTTATGATTCTTACTGTTTGGTTTTAGGAGTTTTCCAATCCCGTTCCTGTCTCCAATTTCCTAGTTTTTTGTAAGGAAAATAGGTTAGATTGTATGTATTATGTAATGCTTATATGTTATGTTATGTTTCTGTGCTATGTTTTACGTTGTAGTAACTTGGGAAATATAGTTGCTTAGATAGCAAATAGATCCCAAGACTTCTATCATTATCGTAGATTATAGTTATGATTTAACCTACCTCGAATAGCAATGATCTGACCTACCTTCTAGATACTCCTAACTCCCCAGTGGGTAATAAGGTCCTAAACCCCACAACATAATAATCACATGGTCTGCACAATCTATCAATAATTCTACTAGCAACAAAAGAATGTGTGGCCCCAGAATCAATCAAAGCAGTATAATGGGTTCCTGCACTAAAAAGTTGACCTGTAACTACTGAGCGACAAGCCTCAGCTTTTGCATGAGTCAACGCAAACAATCGAGTTAGGGCTGAGCTGTCCGCCTTGCTTGGCTACTCCTTTCTTGCTCGAAGGCAATCTTTCCTCAAAGTGTCCCACTACCCCGCATAAAAAGCAAGTTCTTGCTCAACATTCCCCTAAATGACACCTCTTGCATCTAGGGAACTCAGGAAAACTCCTCCAGACCACACTGCCGCCCTGGTTGCCCATTGTAATGCCACGTGGTCTCCTGCCAGGGCTTGGAGCTAGGAAGGCATCATGAGCCTTTCTATTCTGATCACTAGGGCCTCTCTCCAACCCGAGCCCATAAAATGGAGGTCCCACTCTCCTAAAGTCTCTCCTTGCTGCATTATCCTGCCATATCTTTTTTTCTATGCTCTCAGTTGTGAGCGCCTTCTCAACCACCTCTGCATAAGTAGTCACTCCAAGCATAGTGGTAATGCAAACATCATGGGCTATCCTAGGTTGTAGCCCCTGGAGAAACCTCTCCCTTCTGGTGCCATCAATGGGCACCAGTTCTCCTACAAACTTTGCCATTCTGTTAAACTTTAAAGCATACTTAGTCACTGACAAACTCCCCTGAAACAGTTTCCTGAACTCTTCAGCTTTCGCAGCTCTGATGGCATCATTGTACTACTTTTTATTGAATAAAGTCTAAAACTCTTCCCAACTCAGGGCATTAACATTTCTGGTCTGGGATATCACCTCCACCAAATTTGAGCATCCTCCCGAAACATATATGTGGCACAAGCCACCCTCTCATTACCAAAAACCCTCATAAAGTCTAGGATGGTGGTAACCCTGGTCATCCACTGCTCAGCCTTGGCAAGATCTACACTACCCTAAAAAATTGGAAGGTGTTGTTTCCTGAACCTTTCATAAAGAGGTTCCCATTTGTTCTCAGCCTCTGATGGCTGCTCAACTGTTGGCACCATTATAGGTGGTGCCTTTGGCAAAATGCTCCCTCTAGGAACCTATTGTTGTCTCACGAGGCATATTTCTTCTTCCTGCCTTATAACCTTGGCTTGCAAATCAACAAGAAATTCTGCCAGTTTTCAGGAGCTGGCTGAGGGGTCTGACCCTGGTCATTATCCTGACCCTGTCTATCATTTTGGCCTTGATCTTTCTGGCTAGCTGGCGAATCTACCTGTCTTGAAAACATACTTTCAACTTATACCTTGCTGCAATAAGCAATGCGACCAGTTAGGTAGTGATAACTAAACCTCTTGCCGCCTCACGGTCCAAGATCAAGCAGAAACTCATCCACGTTCAACAGTCATGCTAATAAGCATGTCAATTCATAAACTTAACAATTAACATTTAGCACTTAGCAATTAACAATTAACGATGCTAATAATCATGTTCTAGCAATATCAGTGCTAATAAGCACGTTGTTGCTCATCATGCAGCAGTCAAGGGCAAGCCCTGTCAGTGTATCTCATGCATACAGGTAAATCATTTATATTCTATTTAAGTAGTTAAACAAATAACCACATAAATAGTTACTAAACGATGAGTCAAGCTTGTCTTCGGTGAGTGTACATGCCCAGCCAGTCTACAGGAACCCTAAACCTGGGCAGACTCTGATACCAAGTTGTAACACCCTTGATAGCCAGAACCGTCACATTGTGTACTTTAAATAGTGCTTAACTCGCTAAATGAGTCTTTAGGCCATAAACGTGCATCTAAGTTATATTAAGATGCAAGGGTTAAAATTTCGATCAAAATGAATGGATATATTTTATTTAAAAAGTTTAATTGTACATGGGATCTCATAAAAGTGTTTACAAATTTGTTTACAATCCAAAATGGTCATTACAATTCAAAAGTTACAATCTGCCGACTTAAGCAGCAAAAATAGGGTTAAACCCTAGTTCCCCTGAAACACCTTGGTCGTGGTGGTCAAGCGGCCGCATATGTTAACGTCGCCATCTAAGCTCTCCACTCAAGGTTGGGTAAACTTTTCTTTCCCTTTACCTGCACCACATAGCACCCGTGAGCCAAGGCTCAATAAGAAAACTTATTAATGCATGTATACAAGTATTAATAAATGATCATGAAAACATTCTGGGGCTCGCAGCCCTAATCAAATGATGATTGTTGAGTCATTTTGGAGTCTTGTGCCCTAATTAGATGACTGTTAAGTAATTCTAGGATCCTGCACCCTAAATAGATGACTATTAAGTCATCGTGGGGTTATATGCCCTGAGTTGATGACTGTTAAGTCATCCTAGGGACCTATGCCCTAAGCCATGTGACCATCAAGTCACCTGGGCCTGTTAGCCCTGGCTCTGAATAACTAGCCATATACTAGCCAAGCGCTTTAGTTTTCTTCGACCATCAGGTCGGACGAGCATATAATGCACCTGCTGATTAGTTATAATTGTATCGACCAACGTTCAATACGCTATTGTCGCTCTTTCCTCATAAGTCAATACCATACAACCAGCACTTAGTACTATTGCCGATCCTGACAGATAAGTCACAGCTTCACGACCAGCACTTAGCACTATTGCTGTTTTTTACTGATAAGTCAATGAGCTGCTCAAATAACCAATCCAATCAAGCATTCATAATGCAAAAAATATCCAGATATAGAGCACTCAACATGCTTCAAAAATAATAACGTATGTCACATAATGGGTGCAATTTTCTTACCTCAGGCTCGAGCGTAAAATAAGTTAAGAACGATCCTGTCCTTGGGCCCATAGCGGTAACATAGTCATAACCAAATATGAAATCCCATCAATAAAATAAGTAATAAAAGGTTCTCGAACCAAGTCCTAGCCCCCGAGACCTCAAATTCTACCTAAACGAGTAGCAGATTTTATCTCGAGCCTTAAGATATGAAAACCCGCTCTTAAAACCAAGTAAAACCAAGCCAGGGCAATAAAAAGACAGGCGGGCCGAGACCTGCCCCCAAGGGTTGCGGCATGCCTCCAAGACAGATAGCCCCCCTGTCTGGGTGCCAAGGGCGCGCCACGACTTGCCCTTTAGGGTCACGGGGCGCCTGTCAGACAAAGCCCAATGAAAGCTCTAGGGTTCGCTCAAGTCGCGGTGCCCAAGAACACGGTCGCGACTTGACCCCATGAACCAAGCTGCCCTGCATTTTCTTCAAGTCACACTCAGCCAAAAACACAACCAAACAAACCCAATATCAAAACCAAACCGCAAAACCATATAACCACCAATCTAGCAATAAAACCTAAGCTTCATAACACCTAAAACACCTCCAAATACCCAATTCACAATTTAAAACTCTCAATTATAAGCAACATAAAAACAAAGGAAAACTTAAAGTTTAAGCTTAGAATCTTTACCTCAATTATGAATTAACACCTTCAGTTACATCAACACACTCTTAAATCCTTAAGCCTTAAATCTTCAAACTTGAATCCTTTAATTCCACCCCAAAATCAATCCGAGAGAGAGAAAATGAGTAGTGGGGAGAGAAGGAGAGAGAGTACCTTTTTTACTGTGGTTCCTTCTACAGCCAACCCTTGGTTAAGTATATCTAATGGCCTAAAATGACTAAAATGTCACTAGGGCCATTCTACTTCCTCAAAGCCACCCAATGGAAATTTTGTCATTTCTACTTATCCCGTTAATTATAATTAATGCCTCTCAATTCTCGTCATTCCCAATATCCTAAAATAATTATCAAATAATTTCCCATTACTTGCTCATTCCCGGTAATGTACTAAGCACCAAATTATCCCTAGGCTCACCCCGAGCCCAATAATTTACCCCATTATGACTAAACTGTTAACTTGTTTCCTAGGATCGTCTCATGCCGAATAGCTCAAACATATTCACATAATAATGTGGTCTTACCCATATAACACATACATATGCATAAATATACAAATATGTCCTCAACGAGCCAAAATTACGAAAATGCCCTTCTTATAAGAAATGGCCCGTATATATGCAATTCCAATCATATGATAATACAACACACATAATCATGCATATAATCACATAATAATGCATTAAATTAGTTATTTCCCTCTTGGCCTCCTAACCCAGGCACTAAACCATATTAAGGAATTTGGGACGTTACACGCGACTTGCCCTATAGGGCCGTAGAAGGCCCCTAAAATAGAAGCCCCGCCTAGCCCTGGGTTCGTACATGTCACGGCGCCCCAAGAACAGGGTCGCGACCTGACCCTACGAACTGGGAATTCTCTGTTGTTCTCCATCCAAAAACCCACCAAAATCATCCCAAATGATTCCTAGAACTATAATTCAATCTTCAGAACAATATCATCGTAATACAAGCAGCAAAATCCAACCTAAAACTTGATTAAAAACCCATCAAAACTCACAATCTATCACTTGAGATACAAAGCTCAAGAACACCTCAATACTCAAGGAAAACATGAAAAAATTCAACTAAAACAGGGATTACAACTTTACCTCTACTGTGTATGATGATCTCCTAGCCACAACAAATCCCAAATCTTAACCTGGGCCTTCAATTCCTTACTTTTCAGCCAACAATTCTCCTTAATTTTCAAGAAATCCCCTTACAAAGTTAAGAGAGAGAGAGAGTCAGTTGGTGGAGAGGCAACAGAGAGTGCTTTTTGTGTTTTGTTTGTTTTCTTAAGGCTTAAGTAACTTAAGCTAATCCCGAGGCTTGAGGTACCAAAAACGTCCCTGAGGGAAAATTGTCAAAATCCCCGATATTCCCTTCCAATCTCGCTAACTCCAAATATATCCTCAAATATCTATTCCTGTTACCCGATAACCCGGTATCGTACTAGTTACCCAAAATACCCCTTGACTCGATCCTAGTCTAGTATTGAGTCCTGTTGTGACTTTCCCACTAACTTTCTCCCTAGGATCATCTCGTGCCAAGTAACCCAAATAAACCCACATAATAATTTGGTCTCTCACATATATCACATATATACAATTATGCTCATAACGGGCCAAATTACGAAAATTTCTCTTCTAATAAGAAACGGGCCCACATGCATATTTAATACACCTAAACATACATATCTAGCCATAATATCATATAACTCATATAACCAAATAATTACACATAAATATAACTCATAAACACGTAATTCCATAAAATTCCATCCTGGCCCCTTAATCAAGGCCCTAAGCCTTATTAGGTAATTTCGGACGTTACAACTATCTCCTCCTTATTGAAATTTCATCCTCAAAATTTTACCTGGATAGCTCGGGATAATGATTCTGCATATCTGCCTCCAACTCCCAGGTCGCTTCCTCGACCTTGTTGTTCCTCCATAATACCTTAACTAAAGGTATAGTCTTGTTCCTCAGAACCTTGTCCTTCCTATTTAAAATCTGAACTGGCTACTCCTCATAGGAAAAATCCGCCTCCAGTTTGATCCTCATAACTCAATACATGAGTCCCATTTGATACATATTTCCTCAGCATGGAAATATGAAATACTTTGTGCACACTAGACAGTGCAGGGGGTAAGGCAACCTATAGGCCACCTGACTGATCCTCTCCAGAATCTCAAATGGTCCAACAAACCTAGGGCTCAGCTTGCCCTTCCTCCCAAATCTCTTCAACCCTCTCAGTGGTGAGAACCTAAGGAAGACATAGTCTCCCACTTGGAACTCCACGTTCCTCCGCTTTGGGTCTGAATAACTCTTCTCCCTACTCTAAGATGCGAGCATCCGAGTTCTAATCTTTTCAATAACCTCAGTGGTCCTTTGAACTGCCTCAAGACCCAAATATTTCCTCTCACCCATCTCATCCTAGTGAATGAGCGATCTGCACTTCCTAGCATACAACATCTCATAAGATGCCACTCTAATACTCGAATGGTAGCTGTTATTATAGGAAAACTCTATCAGAGGAAAATATTTACTCCAAGACCCCTCAAAGTCCAATACACATGCTCGCAACATCTGGATAGTCCTCTCAGACAGACCATCGGTCTGAGGATGATAAGTTGTATTGAACTTCAGCTGTGTACCCATTGCCTTCTGTAAACTTCCCCCAAACTTGGAAGAAAAATAGGGTCCCTATCAAAAACGATATACCTCGAAGTCCAATAAAGGTGAACTATCTCTCTCACATAGAGATATGCATACTTGTAATGCCCCAAATTTCCTAATAAGGTCTAGGACCTTGATTAGGAGGCCATGAGAGCCATAATTGATTTACTGTGTTATTAAATGATAATATGCATGTTTAGGTGTATTAAATATGCATGTGAACCCATTTATGAGTAATTGGGTGATTTTCATATTTTGGCCATTTCGGGCATATTTGGCATATATGTGATATGTGTGTGGTGCTTTATTATTGTTTGGTTATGCAAGGGTTACTCAGCATAAGACAATCCTAGGAGGTAAGCTAGTGGGAAATTCACAACGGATTTATTCTTGACTCGGAGTGAGTCAAGGGGTATTTAGAGCATTACCGGGTTATTGGGTAATGGGAATTAATATTTGGTGATAAATTGGGAGTTAGTAAGACCAGGGGGAAATTCTAGAGGTTTTGACTAATTTGCCCCCGGGAGTGTTTTCGGGACCCCGAGCGTTAGGATTTGGTTAAGGCTACTTAAGCTTGGAGTAACCTTTTAAAAAGAATAAAAGAGCGTTCTGTGCATTCTCTCTCCCTCTAAGTTCACTTTTCGTCTCCCGATCGTACTTTCGAAGGTAACTTGAGTTCTAGGACTCGGATTTAAGCGAGGATCGAAGAATAGCGATCCTAGGAAAGATGAGAAGCTTATTAGCCGGGGGATTTAGTTAAAAACAACACAATTGGAGGTAATTCAAGTTTTAAGTTTTTAAAGTTTTTAAGCTTGAATTGGACTTTGTGTTTTGATGAGTTTTTGTTAGATTTGAAGCTTGGGTTTTATGGGTTTTGGATCATGGGGATGTTTGGGAACTTTGATTTTTGGATTTGGAGGTGCTTAGGTATGTTTTTGGGAGGTTTTAAAAGGTTAAATTGGGGTTATGGCTGGTTCTGGGTGGGGGGCCGCAGCCCTGTTCTTGGGCGCTGTGGCCCTAGTTCGAAGAAGCTGGTGGAGGCTTGTGGCCTATGCTGAGCGTCACAGCATTGGTTAGTGGGCTCCACGGCCCTTGCTCCTGGGATGGCTAGGGGCCGCGACTCAAGGTGTTAGGGCCACGACTCAGGTTGGGTGTTGAGCCCGTTTGAGCGTTTTGACCTCAGGAACATGGTTTTAGGCCTCAGGATCATTCCTACTACCCAGATTGATGGGGTTTAATGTCTTGGAGGCTAGGTCTTGGTTCCAGGATTGGTTTTAGAACTTGAACTTATTGGATCATCATTTGTGGTTATGACTAGGTTATCATCAGAGGCTTGGAGTCGGGATCGTGCTTGTGGCTCATTTATTGGTAACCTATGCTTGGATCGAAGGTAAGAAGACTACACCCTGTGTATATATGACATGCATGGTTATTCTTGATGCATGTTGGATGCTTAAATGTGACATGCATGGTTATTGTTGAGGCATGTCAAGGGATTAAATGTGATACATGTTTTGCACGAGAAACATGTGATTAGGGCATGCTATGAATATTGAATATGAGATTGTTCAGAGCTTGAGCCTCTGTGGTTATGCATGGTCCTAATTATGGTAGCAGTTGTTAAGTAAGCATGTTGAATGACCTATATTCAGATATTTGATATATGATATATGTTTGGTAGAATTGCTTGCTTGTGTGTGTGGCACCAACTATTCATGATCGGCACTGGTCGCGTATTACTGACCTGAGAATCAGAAATGGCGTAAGCGTCGAGGACGCAGGGCCAAATGAAGATTAGATCTAATCGATATCAGCGTTTAATGACTCATATGGGGTATTAATGCTGGACTGACTCGAAGGTAGATGAAAATGATAAGCGCTTGTCTAGTCTAAGACTAGTTACTCAGAGCCAGGGCCAAAGGCCTAGGTGACAATTTGTCACATGGCTAGGGAGCAGTACCCCATGTTTATGACTCTGTGGTCATGAGGAAGGTTATGTTGATGACTAATAATCATGCACCTATCATGTTTAAGCTAGTGAAAGGATCACTTATTTATAAAGGTAACGGAACCCACCTTAGTGACTGGTACCACTGTCACTCTTTTATTTAGGGCTATCAGCCTAGTATGGTTACCGGAACCACCAGTGTTAAATCACTTATCTGATTGAGATTGACTGGATTGTCATCCACTCAGGAGGGCAGGATTCCTTATCTTGGATACCCATCATTACGTGGATTTGTTTGCCTGCTTGACTAGGGCTATATTTGCTAGGTGTGTGCCTTATGATTTGATGACATGTTATTACTGGTCATGAGAATATTGAGTTTTCTTGCTGGGCTCCTGCTCACGGGTGCTATGTGGTGCAGGTAAAGGCAAAAGAAAGCTGAACCATCCTTCATTTGGAGATCTTAGGTGACGATGTGTACATATGTAGCTGCTCGACCACCATGCCCGAGGTTTGAAGAGGAACTAGTGTTAAACCTTGTTTTTCCGATTAGATCGACTGGTTGTAAATATTTTCTTGTAATAGACCATAAAATTATATTTTTGGGATCTCAATGTATACAGGAAACGTTCTAATGAAACGTTACATCTTAACCTAAATTTTTAATCCCTAAACCACTAATCATACTTAGTTACACGATTTTGGCCAAATGACTCGATTAGCGAGTTTAGCACTATTTACAAGGCACACCGTAACGATCCCTGGAGTTTAATGCGTTACAACTTGGTATCAAAGCGAGCCAAGGTTTATGGTTCCTGAAGACAAGCTGGGCATGTATACTCGTCACTGAAGATAGCTTCACTCAGGGAATGGTAACTATTTCTGTAGTTGTGTGCTTAACTGCTTAAATAGAATGTAAATGCTTTACCTGCACATTGTATTAGGGAGCATGAGATTCTGATAGAGCTTGGCTCTTGACTATATGATTATATGCTCCATGAATATATATATATATATATGTGGATGTGATTATATGATTACCTGCTCCATGAATATATAACTTTAATATTTGCATGCTGGAGTTGGAGGCATGGTGTGAATGTTGGAAGAGCAGGGATTATGATTAATGTATGAATGCCATGGGCATGTTTATGGCACTGCAAGTGGTTTATGAATGTGGTGTGGTAAGATTGTTCCCGTGGGGAAAGTTCTTGATATGCTCATCATGATTAATGGGTCAGGTTATTGACTGCAAATTCGATCAGCAGGTTTATAGCCAAGGCAGATATAAGGCCTGGTGGTGGTTATGTAGAGGCTGGGAATTATAGCCAGGGTATCAGTTCTTCATCTTCTCCTATGAATTTTCAGTAGATATTCACAGATTTGCAATTAAGATTGCAGAGGCATGAGGAAGAGATCAGGTGCCTGAAGCAACAGCGAAATCTGTTGGGGAGCACTTCTTCCTTGGTTATGCCAGGAGTGGCATCAGCTTTAGCTCAGCCTAGGGTTGAGAACAGATGGGAATTTCTCTGTGAAAGATTCCAGGAGTATTACCCTCCAGTCTTCGAGGGAGACCTAGATCCATTTAGAGTTTAGCAATGGATGGGCATGATCAGTTCCATTCTTGACTGTATGGGGCTGGTGGGTCACGATAGGGTGATCTGTGCTACATGTGTACTGCGGGATGATGCCCGGATGTGGTGGGAGGTAGTATCCCAGACACGAGACACAGTTGTGATGGACTAGAAAGAATTCAGGCAGTTGTTTGATGAGAAGTATTATTGTGATGTAGCCAAGACTGCTAAGATGAATGAGTTTCTGAATCTCGTTCAGGGTGATGCAACTATAGCTGAGTATGTTAACAGATTTGATGGGTTGGCCAAGTTTGCTTTTGACATGGTACCCACAGATGTAGCTCAGAAGGAAAGGTTTATTCAGGGGTTGAATCCTAGAATAGTTCAGGGCATTAAAGTTGCCCTAGTGCATGAAGTCTCTACCTATGCTGAGGTGATAGGGAAGGCTCTTGCTGTTGAGAGCATAGGACATCAGATTGGGCAGCAGAGTGCTGGAAAGCACGGAGCTCAGATAGTGGTACCTCCACTTATTGGAGCAAGTAAAAAGGAAAGCCGAAAGACATATCCAGTATGTGATCGGTGTAACAGGCATCATCTAGGAGAATGCCGAGCAAGGGCATGTTTCTCATGTAATATGTTTGGACATCATAAGAAGGATTGCCCAATGCGAAGGAAGGATGAGCAAAAGGGGATGGACAGCTCGACCCCAACTCGAGTGTTCATTCCGATGCAGTCGGAATTTGAGATTGAGACTAGTTCCTCAGGGGTGACAAGTCAGTTTTCTAGTTCTGAGTTTTGAGTTATGCTGACTGGTTTTGATCCCATGTTGTTTCTTTATTTGTTGCATATAGAGAAGCATAGAATTTTTATGCAAATCACATGATTATGTTGTGATGGGAAGGCAATACCGTATTGGTGACTTAAGAGATGAGTTAGGTTATGATAAAAGGACTCATCAGTGGTTTTGGTAAAGCTGGTTATGACTGGCTCGGTATGATTGTGAATTTGGATTGGTTAAGTAATTATGGGGCAATGCTAAATGGTAAGGAAAGTATAGTAACTCTTGGGCTTGAGAGTGGAAAGCCTTGTGATAGTTGGCACTGCACATGGTTCTGTATGCTTAGGGTATCTGTATTGAGAGCTAGAATCTTATTGCAGGAAGGTGTATAGAACTCTTTGCTAGTGTGGTGGATACCACTTAAATTGTGTCAGTAGGATCAGGACATACTGGATTAGTCTGTGAATTTCTAGATGAGTTTCCAGGGGACTTTCCAGGGTTTCTTTTATATGAAAAGATAGAATGGTGATTGGGTTAGTGCCAGGGATGGAATCAGGTTTAAGGCGCTCTATTGAATGGCTCAGCGGAGTTGTAAGAATTAAAGGTTCAATTATTGAGTAAGATGGAATTCTGCAAGGTGATCTTGGATCTGGCTAGGACCAGTTAGAGATCGGAGAGGAAGTTATACAAAGGACTGTGTTTGTATCAGATAAGGGCACTGGGAGTGCTGAGTATGTCTTGGGAATTTTTTTAATGCCAAGTGTTTATGAAACAGATGAACAGAGCATTCAAAGAATTATTTGAATAGGGATTTGTGATCGTCTTGGACGATGGTATTGTGGTATTTTCTCTGTGGAGATTTGCCAAGGTTAAGGAACGCCTTAGGGGTAGGAGTGTCCTTAGGTGGTAAAGGTTACTTGGGAAAGAATTCTGAGTCTTCTTGCAAATCAGATTCAGTTAGTGGGTCATTATGACATCTCAGTGACAGAGAAAAGTAATTGCCTAAGCAATATTTTGGTTAAAGGATCTGACCAGAACTAGAGTAGAATTTCGGGGCCAGGTGGCTAGTTTTATGTTTGAGATTATCATTTCGGAAAGGATAAAAAGGAAAGATGACTAAGTGAACCACAGATAAGAAAGATTGAATGGAAAGTCTTAGCTGGATTAGCTAAGAGTTGTACAGTGTCAGATATGAATTTATTGTAGCATAGGGTCGGATTTGGAATCCGATGGACACTGAGATTAATTGGGAGATTCTGGATGAATCTCATGCTATTCTTCTATTCTCTTCATTCAGGCATTATGGAAATAAAACAAGATATGAAAGCTTTATAGTGGTGGCCTGAGATGGAGAGGGATGTAATGGAATGCGTGGTAAGTTCTTAGTCTGATAGCAGGTCAGATCAGAGTGTCAGAAATCGGTGAGGCCATGGTAGCCTTTGAGTATTTTATAATGGAAATAAGAGAGCATCGCGATGGGTTTCGCAGTGGGATTGCCCAAGTTAGTGGGTCAACGTGAATTGGCATTGGGTCATTGTGGACCAGTTTTTCCAAGTGAGTTCACTTCTTTCAGTGAGAGTAAATTATATAGTTGATCAGTATTCAGATCTCTATGTGAGAAAGAAATAGTGCGCCTTCATGAAACTCAAGATTTATCTTATCAGATGAAGACTCTATTGCGACTTCCAGGTTTTGGAAGGGTTAAGAAGGCGATGAGTATATAGATGGAATTCAGTACAGTTTATTACTATCAGACTGATGGTAAATCAGAGAGAGAGAGTTATCCAATTATTATTGGAAGAACATCTTATAAGATAAATGAGTTAATATATATTTGGATCCTGAGGTGATTCAGGGGACTATTGAGATTATTAGAGATTGAAGCTTGGTTGCTCACTTCTCAAAGTAAATGGAAAATTTTTGTTGAATTGGAAAGCTGGAACATAGAGTTCCAGGTAGAAGATCATATCTTCCTTAAAAAGTATAATCATGGAAAGGGGTGACGAGTTAAGGGCAAGTTGAGCCCTAGAGTAGTATAATAGTTGAGTCATGGATAAGATTGGTTAGGTTGACTTTGGATCAACATTATCTTTAGCACTGTCAGTTGTACCCAGTGTGTTATGTATTTCCATGCTAAGGACATGGGTTGAAGGAAACTCATGAGTTGAGTTATGAGAATCGGGGAATTGAGGCCAAGTTATCATGTAAAGAACAACTAGTCCAGATATGAAATAGAAAGAATAAGGTTCTGAGGAACAAAGTTATGCCTTGGGTTGAGGTATGTTACAGAATCAGTGAGGTCGAGGGAACGACCTGGAAACTGAAATTAGTTGTTCGGATTCTTATTCCGGGCTATTTAGATAAATTTCGAGGATGAAATTTCTATAAGGAGGGGATAGTTGTAATGCCCTAAATTTCCTAATAAGGTTTAGGACCGTGATTAGGAGGCCAGGAGGGCCATAATTGATTTGCTGTGTTATTAAATGATAATAAGCATGTTTAGGTGTATTAAATATGCATGTGAACCCATTTATGAGTAATTGGGTGATTTTCATATTTTGGCCATTTCGGGCATATTTAGCATATATGTGATATGTGTGTGGTGCTTTATTATTGTATGGTTATGCTAGGGTTACTCAGCACAAGACGATCCTATGAGGTAAGCTAGTGGGAAAGTCACAACAGGATTTATTCTTGACTCAGAGTGAGTCAAGGGGTATTTAGAGCATTACCGGGTTATTGGGTAATGAGAATTAATATTTGGTGATAAATTGGAAGTTAGTAAGATGAGGGAAAATTCTGGAGGTTTTGACTATTTTGTCCCCGGGAGTGTTTTCGGGACCTCGAGCATTAGGATTTGGTTGAGCCTACTTAAGCTTGAAGTAACCTTTTAAAAAGAATAAAAGAACGTTCTGTACGTTCTCTCTCCCTCTAAGTTCCTTTTTCGTCTCCCGATCGTACTTTCAAAGGTAACTTGAAATCTAGGACTCAGATTTAAGCGAGGATCGAGGCATAGTGATCCTAGGAAAGATTAGAAGCTTATTAGCCGAAGGATTTAGATGAAAACAACTCAATTGGAGGTAATTCAAGTTTTAAGTTTTTAAAGTTTTTTAAGCTTGAATTGGACTTTGTGTTTTGATGAGTTTTTGTTAGATTTGAAGCTTGGGTTTTATGGGTTTTGGATCATGGGGATGTTTGGGAACTTTGATTTTTGGAATTGGAGGTGTTTAGGTATGTTTTTTAAAGGTTTTAAAAGGTTAAAATCGGGGTTATGGATGGTTCTGGGTAGGGGGTCGCAGCCCTAGTTCGAAGAAGCTAGTGTAGGCTTGTGGCCTGTGCTGGGCACCGCGGCACTGGTTAGTGGACGCCACAGCCCTTGTTCCTGGGATGGCTGAGGACCGCGACTCAAGGTGTTAGGGTCGCGGCTCAGGTTGGGTGTTGAGCCCGTTTGAGCGTTTTGACCTCGGGAACATGGTTTTAGGCCTTGGGATCATTCCTACCACCCGGATTGGTGGGGTTTGATGTCTTGGAGGCTAGGTCTTGGTTCTGGGATTGGTTTAAGAACTTGAACTTATTGGATCACCATTTGTGGTTGTGACTAGGTTATCATCACAGGCTTGGAATTAGGATCGTGCTTGTGGCTCATTTATTGGTAACCTATGCTTGGACCAAAGGTAAGAAAACTACACCCTGTGTATATATGACATGCATGGTTATTCTTGATGCATGTTGGATGCTTAAATGTGACATGCATGGTTATTGTTGAGGCATGTCAAGTGATTAAATGTGATGCATGTGCTGCACAAGAAACATGTGATTAGGGCATGCTATGAATATTGAATATGAGATTGTTCAGAGCTTGAGCCTCTGTGATTATGCATGGTCCTAATTATGCTAGCAGTTGTTAAGTAAGCATGCCGAATGCCCTATATTCAGATATTTGACACATGACATATGTTTGGTAGCATTGTTTGCTTGTGTGTGTGGCACCAACTGTTCAGGATCGGCACTGGTCGCGTATTACTGACCTGAGAGTCAGAAATTGCATAAGCTTCGAGGACGCAGGGCCGAATGAAGATTAGATCTAATCGATGTCAGCGTTGAATGACTCATATGGGGTATTAATGCTGGACCGACCTAAAGGTCGATGAAAATTATAAGCGCTTGTCTAGTCTAAGACTAGTTACTCAGAGCTAGGGCCAAAGGCCTAGGTGACAGTTTGTCACATGGCTAGGAAGTAGTACCCCATGTTTATGACTCTGTGGTCATGAGGAAGGTTATGTTGATGATTAATCATCATGCACCTATCCTGTTTAAGCTAGTGAAAGGATCACTTATTTATAAAGGGAACGGAACCTACCTTAGTGACTGGTACCACTGCCACTCTTTTATTTAGGGCTATCAGCCCGGTATGGTTACCAAAACCACCAGTGTTAAATCACTTATCTGATTGAGATTGACTTGATAGTCATCCACTTAGGAGGGCAGGATAACTTATCCTGGATACCCATCATTACGTGGATTTGTTTGCCTGCTTGACTAGGGCTATATTTGCTAGTTGTGTGCCTTATGATTTGATGACATGTTATTACTGGTCATGAGCTTATTGAGTTTTCTTGCTGGGCTTCGACTCACGGGTGCTATGTGGTGCAGGTAAAGGAAAAAGAAAGCTGGACCATCCTTGAGTTGGAGAGCTTAGGTGACGATGTGTACATATGCAGCTGCTCGACCACCATGGCCGAGGTTTCAAGAAGAACTAGGGTTAAACCCTGTTTTTCCACTTAGATCGACTTGTTGTAAATATTTTCTTGTAATAGACCTTTAAATTATATTTTTGGGATTTCAATGTATACAGTAAACGTTCTAATGAAACGTTACATCTTAACCAAAAATTTTAATTCCTAAACTGCTAATCATACTTAGTTACACGATTTTGGCCAAATGACTCAATTAGCGAGTATAGCACTGTTTACAAGGCACACCGTAACGGTCCCTGGAGTTTAGGGCGTTACAATACTGGTCAACCGTGTAATTTGGCCTCACCAGTAGAAAGTGAGCTGATGTCATATACCGATCCATGATGACCCAAATTGAATCATGTTGGCCCACTGTTTTGGGAGATCCTACCATGAAATGCATCGTGATGTTCTCCCACTTCCACTATAGGATATTATAAGGCTAAAACAACCCTGCTGGGCTCTGATGCTTTGCCTTGTCCTATTGACAAGTCAAGCCCTTTGCCACGTAATCAGTCACGTCCTTCTTCATCCAAGCCACCAATATAAAACTTTAAGATCATGGTACATCTTCCTGATGCCTGGATGTAGAGAATAAGAGGTAGTATGAGATTCATCCAGAATCTCCCATCTGATCCCAGTGTCCATCGGAACACAGATTTGATCTTTGTATCTCAATAAGCCCATGCTTGACACTATATAGTCCTTAGCTACTCCAACTAGGATGCCCCCTCTGATCTACCCCAATTGTGGGTCACCTAACTGCTTCTCCTTAATCCTCTCCAAAAGAGTAGATTATCGGGTGATGTTGGCTAAATGGCCCACCACTAACTCAATTTCTGCTCTGGTCATATCGTCAGCCAACTCCCTGGATATCTACCTGGCACTATACAACTATCCCAGACCCTTCTGGCTTAAGGCATCTACTATCACGTTGGATTTCCCAGGGTGATAGAGGATTTCACAATCATAATATTTTACCATCTCTAACCAACGTCTTTGCCTCATGTTCAGATCCTTCTTGGTGAAGAAGTATTTTAAACTCTTTTGGGCAGTGTATATCTCACACTTAACAAGTGCCGCCACACCTTCAATGCAAAATCCACGACTGCAAGCTCTAAATCATGTGTAGGGTACCTCTGCTCATACTTCCTCAGCTGATGTGATGCATAGGCAATCACCTTCCCTGTTTGCATAAGGACACAACCTAGGCCCTCCCTGGAGGCATCAAAATAAATCGCAAACTTGTCCTGATCTGTAGGAAAACTTAGAACCGGTGCGGTGATCAAACTTTTCTTCACTTTCAGGAAACTTTCTTCACACTTGTCTAACCATATGAACCTCTGATTCTTGTGTGTCAACTCTGTCAGTGATGATGCAATATTGGAAAATCCCTCCACAAAGCATTTGTAATAACCTGCCAATCCCAAGAAACTTATGATCTTTGAAGCGTTCTTTGGTCTTGGAAAATCTTTGACTGCCTCAATCTTCGCTGGATCCACCGTAATTCCACCCTTACTGACTATGTCACCTAAGAGTGTCACATGTGGCAACCAGAACTCACACTTCTTAATTTTTTCATACTGCATGTGTTCTCTTAACCTCTGTAGTACCAATAAGAGGTGTTGCTCATGTTCAGTCTCTGATTGAGAATATACTAGTATATCGTCGATAAGGACGATCACAAACTAATTCAAGTAATCTTCGAACACCCTATTCATCATATCCATAAATGTTGCTGGGGCATTAATCAGTCCAAATGACATCACCAAAAACTCATAATATGCTTACCGGGTGCAAAAAGTTGTCTTCGGTATATCCTCCTCCCTAATCCTCACCTAGTGATAACCAGATCGAAGATCTATCTTGGAGAATACCGTCCTACCCTGCATCTAATCAAATAGATAATCAATCCTTGGAGGAGGATGCCTGTTCTTGATTGTCAACTTGTTCAGATCTCTATAATCGATACACATCCTCAGAGAACCATCTTTCTTCTTTACGAAAAGAACTAGTGCACCCCATGGCGAGAAACTGGGCCTGATAAAACCCAAGTCTAGTAACTCCTGTAGTTGAACCTTTAGTTCCTTCAACTCAGTGGAGCTATCCTATAAGGTTCCCTCTGCCCCTGGCGCCAATTCAATCACAAACTCTATCTCCTTGTGTGGGTAACCCTGGCAGATCCTTTCGAAACACATCCAAAAACTCACAGACTAATCGGATATATCATGGTCCCATTGGCACGAACTGAGTGGTATCCACCACACTAGCTAAGAACCATGTGCATAAGCCCTACAATAGATCTCTAGCTCTAAGTACAAATATCATAGTATATAGGGTCCATGCACAGTGCCAACGAATACAAAGGGGTCATCACCCTCAGGCTCAAAGGTTACCATCTTCTTCTTGCAATCTATCATTGCCCCATACTTCTCTAGCCAATCCATACCCAGAAATATATCAAAATCAGTCATTACCAACTCTACCAAGTCAACTGACAACTCCCTGCCATCCACTGTAACTGATAATGATATAACCCATCTCCTGGAAACCACTAACTCCCCAGTAGGAAACATAGTACCAAACCCCATAGGATAAAAGTCACATGGTCTACATAATCCATCTATAATCCTACTAGCAACAAAAGAGTGCGTAGCACCCAAATCAATCAAAACAGTATAGAAGGTTCCAGTGCTAGAAAGTTGGCCTGTAACCACCGAGGGACTAGCCTCGGCCTCTGCCTGGGTCAAGGTGAACACCCGAGCTGGCGTCAGGTTGTCCATATTCTTGGGCTCTTCCTTTCTGGCTCTCGGCCAATCCTTCTTCAAATGCCCCACACTGTCACAAAAAAAGTAGGCCTTCACCTGACATTCCCCAATATGGCGCCTCTTGCACCGATTACATTCTGTGAATGCTTTCCAGGTCCCATCGCCACCCTGGCGGCCTATCTGTATGCCCTGTGACCTTCTATTTGGCCCTGGAGCTAAAACTGTAACTGGAGTCTTTCTCTTTTTGTCACTAGGGCCTCCGCCCCTACCAAAGCCTGCAAATGGAGGTCCAGACATCCTTGAATCCACTTTGGTCACATTCTCACGCCATAATTTGTTCTCTGCGCTCTCAACTATGAGTGCCATCTCCATAGCTTGTTCATAGGTAGTCAATCTTGGCACAATAGTAATACGAACATCCCGGGGCTATCATAGGCTGTAGCCCCTAGAGAAACCTCTCTCTTCTGGTCCCATCAGTGGGCACCAGATCCCCGACAAACTTTCCAAATCTGTCGAACTTCAGGGCGTAATCAGTCACTGTCATGTTACCCTGAAGTAACTTGTTGAACTCTTCATCCTTCGCAACTTTAACTGCGTTGTTGTAGTATTTCTCGTTAAACAATGTTCTGAACTCTTCCCATTCCATAATGGTTACTTCTCTGGTCTGGGATACCACCTCCTACCATATTCAGGCATCCTCCCGAAACTTGCAAGTGGCCCAAGCCACTCTCTCAAAATCCCCGGAATTCCCTCCTAGTCTCACTAACTCGAAATATATCCTCAAATATTTATTCTCACCACCCAATAATCCGGTAATATACTAAATACCCCTTCACTCACCCCAAGTCAAATATTGATCCCGTTGTGACTCTCCCACTAACTTTCTCTCTAGGATCGTCTCATGCCAAGTAACTCAAATATATCCACATAATAATGTCGTCCCACACATATATCACATATATGCCAAATATACCCATAATGGGCCAAGTTACGAAAATGACATTTTTTATCAGAAATGGACCCACATGCATATTTAATACACCTAAACATGCATATCAAGTCATATTATAATATAACTCACAAAATCATATAATGATACACATATATATATATATCACATAAACACATAATTTCTATAATTTTCTATCCTGACCCCCTAATCAAAGCTCTAAGTCTTATTAGATAATTTGGGACGTTACAACCATTAATTCACTAGTGAATAATTAATCAATAATTGTTTTATACATTTGAGCTCAATAATTATACAACTCCAAAATCAACCATTAAGGGAACCAATATTCAATCCGTTAGGAAAACTTGGATTTCATTATTGTAAAAGCATGTCCTCAGCCATTTAAGTTATTGAATCTCCAAAAACAAAAGTCATTAGCCTCATTATATTAAGAGACATTAACGAATGAATCAAAATATCTAATAGACATGAACAAGCGTTCATGACTACTCAAGATTTAGACTGGTCTACAAATGATCGTCATTTTAAATATGAATTAAATCTTTATGGCAAATGGTAAGTTTATATAAAGAAATTAATTTACATTGGTCCTATCAAATATAATCTTAATTATAAAAAGTATCTTTACTAAGATGTCTATCCACATTAGTAATCCAAATCAAGATTACTTGCATCCATCTATATGCTTAGTAAACCGTACTAGCAACCATTGATAAAAAATTACATACTTTAATATGTTGCTGACTATTTTGTTCATTATATATGATTTTAAATCTCTCGTACCCATACAAGATTATATTCTCATAAATAGATATGGAATTTTATGATATTCATGTATAAATTATTCAAACAATAATTACTGTAAAATCCTTTTTTGGCTAAACTTTAATTTAGACAAAATATTTTAATTGTTTAAAGAAAAATCAGTAGCATATCTCCATATTGATTTTCGGTTTTATTTGGCAATATTTTCAGCTTGTTTTGTAATGTGAAAAGATCTTTAAGTGTGAATATATTTGTTGTCTTATTTATCTCAAATAATCAATTTTTGGTAAAAATATATTGTGCAAATATCTTGAGATTATTTTAAGGGATTATATGGGATTATGTCTATTTTGGAATTAAGTTGATGTCGAAAATGAATATGGTCAAAATAAATGACCATGTTCGTTTAGCCAGATGAGACTGATTTCGTTGCTGACTCATCAGTTTCCTTTTCTGTCGACACAGAATCCATTTGGCTGGCTGATTTCCTAAATCAAAGGAATTTGTAAATTGATTTCAAAGATACCAGAAAATCATGGCCTTGGACGATTTCCCTACCTATAAATACCTTGCCAAGGCCTTTTGGAATTTTCACCTCTTCCATTTTCAATATTTGTAAACATTATTTTGAAGAGTGTCTTTATTTGTAGAGATTAAGTTTCTTCACCTTAATCTTTGTGAGAGTGTTGAGTGTACTTGCGGATATCTATCTAGTCCATTGTAAACAGATAGTGTCTATTGTGAACGTGTTCATAAGGATCTTCGGGAGAGGATTCTATCTAAGTCTCACTTCGGGAGGAAGTGTGCACTCGCTATTCTTTGAAGGGAGTTCAAGAGAATCAGCGTTTCATCAAACCAGATTCGTAGAGAAGAGTACAACAAGATTGCGACAGTAGTTTAAGAGGGAGTCTTAGATTGTTTAAGTCAATGCTTTTGTACACTTTGTTTCTTTATTAATTGGTTTATTCTCTGGGCGTGGCCCCAAGGAGTAGGTTATCCGAAAGGGTTTCTGAACCTTGTAAAAATTTGTTGTGTTCTTTAATTTTTGCACTGTCTATTTATTGTGTTCAGTTCTGTCGTGATAAGTTCGGATTCTGTTCCGACAGAACTGCTATCTGTGTAAATAATTAATTACCATTCCGCATTTTAATTAATTCATGGTGTAATTAATTTGGTAATTACTAAAAACGGAATTTCAATTACGATAATAAAATATAAAAAAATTGTAATTTTATTTAATTCAATAAAATTATCTTTTCACATGTTTTTAGCGCACCAACCCTAACACTCTGTTAACTTCCAATGCTTCTATAAAAAGAACCTTATGTGAGGAAGCTCAAGCTAATTTTTTCCTGTCAGAAAATTTGAAAGAAAAAAATTATTTTCTCTCCCTATTGCTCATGCCCAAAGCAAGAGAAAATATTTGTGTGTTGATTTCTACAACACCCAATAGCATACACTCTCATGTGTTGAGACTCCACAATGTGTACTAAAAAATTTCTCATTGAACAAAGAGACCGCACACTCGCTTTGATTTGTGCAAGACATAACTTGGAAGACAAGTGCTTAGAAAGCATTCTAAAAGTCACAAGAAATTATAGGCATAGTTCTACGCTACAAAAGGTATAATTTTTTGTAATTTGTAAGAGATCTACATACATGAAAAATGTCACATTCTAGTTATGGTTGCTACAATAAAATATTTCTTATGTAAAATTATATGTTTATACTATTAATATTTTTACATGATATATATATATGGAAATTCTATTGTAGGGGCTTCAAAAATAGCCCCACCGGTGGGGCTCTTGTGTATTCACGACCCGTGACCAATTTTCGGCATAATTTTTTTTATAATCGTGTATTTTGTAGTTGTTTAGAGCATCCTGCAAATTTTCATAAAATTTCGAATAATTTACACTGTCAAAAACTAGGTTCAAAACAGTTTGTTGTAGGCATGACTAATTTTTGTATGCCCGTGGAAAATAACATGTTTGAACCTAGTTTTCGTTACTGTAAATTATTCGTAATCTTCAGAAAATTTGCAGGATGCTCTAAATAACTAATATACACGGTCATAAAAAAATCAAGCAAAAAATTATTTTTGGGTCGGGAACACAAAAGAGTTCCATCGGTGGGCTCTTTTTGAAGCCCCTACAACAGAATTCCCCTATATATTTATATATATATATATAAGACTTTTTAATGGTTACTACCCATAGATGTATACTAACAATTATGATGATGTAGCAACATAGTGACTTAGTATAGCAAGTCACCAACAGGTAAATATTTTTTTTCTACATTAATTTCGAATTTAGTTTTTTTTTTTCCATAATTAATGTTGTTTCTAACCAATAAGAGACACTAGCTATATTTATAAATTGACATGCATTTTAAAAATGAAAAGTTTACAATATTATATTTTCATAATAAATACATTTTTTTTATGAGGCAATCCTTCCAAAAATTTGAAAAAGTCAAAATTTATTTTAGAAATATTAATTAACAACTATAAATATGGATCATTGATCTTAATCTAATGGTTAATATTAAAGTAATCATTCATGGAAAGTGTATATATATAGAGAGAGAGGACATTAGCCAAGACATAAGAAAGTGATCAAGATGTAACCAAGTCTTGTATAGTCAGAAATTACTGGGCATGCGAGTTTATTTAGTTGATTCTTGAATTTGGGGTGGGGGGCGAGGCTTGAAGAAGAAAACCTTTCGAGATCATGAGCCCTGACAGCTAGGAAAACTTGAGGCCTCCAATACGAGAAATTGTTCCGGACTAAGTGCGGAGAGGGAAGAGGCATAATGATCGACTGGCTCTTGATACCCAACTTAAGATTTGAGAAGCTTGAAAAAGGTGAAAAAACAAAGGAAATCTTAAAGAGAAAATGAATGCTTAGTAATGAGCTTTGCATATCACTTGGGTACTGCTTAATTATAGAGTTACAAGAGAGATAAAAGGAGTAACTAAAAATGTTACAACAGACGAACACCTCAACTAACACAAATAGAACAACCAGACTTAACAACAATAACCATTAGTCTATTTCAGTTATATACTCAATAGTTCATTACTCCAAGTATTCATTCTTTTGAGAGATATATCGCTTGAATTTTGACATTATCGTCAATCTTATGACTTCTATACATGGTCATGCTCATCTTTGAACTGCATTCATTGAATGAATAACTCTGAAAGTTATTTTGATTTGCTTGAGAAAAATATTAATAACACACATGCATATATTGTGCGATGTACGTACCTAGATATCCTATAGAGATAGATTAAAAAGTGAATAAAAAATTAAGAAGCAATGTCATTCAAATATTTTTAAAATTTTATTTTTGATAATAGATTATATATTATTAGAGTTGATGGAAGTTTTATCAACGGGATAATTATGTTTGGTAATGTAAATGAGAACTGTAATGGGGACACTTGCAAAAGCTTTTTTAATGTAGTTCGGTCCAGAAATTGTCTACTCCATAGTGATAATATTATAGAGATAATTTTTAGAAAATTAAGTCATACAAAAAAGTTTGGTCTTTGTCATAAAGGTCCTCTTTTTATTTTGTAGACAATGTTGTTAGATTTTTATTTGGGTTTACATTATTTATTTTCATGTTTTATAAAATATAGGTTGATAAATAGTTCTTTGTTGATCTAGCCCATTTAATTTTAGTGATATCTTGTTTATGGGCTTAGTATCTATAGTAGTCTAGTTGAAGCAACAGTGTGGGTTTAAAGTTAACTAAAGTCTTTGATGAAGGGGATAACTTGAAAAATACCCAGTTTTAGGATTAGTTAACTAAAAATAGCTACTAATAATATTTAGTTGAATATTACCCACTTTTTTAAGCACATTTCTCATATTACCCTTAAAACATTACTAAAAGTCTAATGTAAAAATCTCAATATTTGCCTCTGTCGTGTCATTTACTTCCCTTTTTAAATAATATTCAACTGTCAGTTCCACTAGACTACTGTATAATGGGCAGAGTCATTAATAATTTGGGTATTAATCAAAGAGTTTTAAAATGTAGGTAAAAATTAAAGAGGTTAACTTAAATTGGGTACTAGGTGTAATTTTCACTTGATGAAGAGGCTCAGTCCAACTAGGTTAATATAAGTTAAGTCTCCTCCCTAACTATATATATATATATGAATAGTCTCATCGCTATTCAGTAGTCTGATAATCTGCTTTAGAAATAGAGGTCTTGGGGAGGAATGCTTAGTTGGTTAGTATTGCACTAACAATTCATGTTTTCTCTATTGCTTAATCATGTATGTTTTCTATATTCTTTAATTGTTTATAGTGTTATAAGTTGTATGCAAAATTATTGATAAGATATTGAATGAATATCTAACATGTGGTATCAGATTGCCAATTGTATACGATTTAGGGCTGATAATTTTTTGTTTTACCTAAATTGAGATTAATCACTGATAAAACCTAAGTAATTTTCGTTATTATTTTATGTCAAAATTTTTATATTTAGATCCTAAAATATTAGGGCTTTTGTTTATCTCGAAATTACTTTCTATTCATTTATTATATGATTAATTTAGTTACATATTGATGAAGAATTTTGTATTTAACATTTTAGGGTTTTTTCATAAATTTCAAAATTGATATATCTCAATTTCATGGTTATTTTTCCAGATTCAATTATTGTATGTATTCATTATTGCTTGTGTAATATATACCATGCTTTAATTTTGTATAAATTCGGCCATTACACCTACTTTTATCCGAAATTTTGATGCATTTTTTTTGGCATATATCCTCTTAGATCTACACTTAATTTCTTGTTTTACTCGAAATAAACACCATAAATCAATTGCTCATGATCTTACAATGAAAACCCCTCATTAAACGCTCAAAACCACACATTTTTTTGGCTGGAAAGTCGTCGGACCCGACCGAGTCGCCATCCGGGTCGCACAACCCGTTTCAGACTTGCTGGAGGTTGAAGACAAGCTATTCTGGCAACGCCCACTCGCGGTAGGCGGTGCGTGGGGCGCGTCCGGCATCTCCCGATGTTGTTTTTCGACGTTTCTTGTTTCCAGCATTTATATAATTTAATTTTTGAATTTTCTGTGATTTTTATTTAATTTTTTGAAATGTTAAAATAATTATTATGGAATTAATCTTACTTTCGCTGTCATAAAACATTAATAAATAATTTATAATGTTTTTTCAAAAATTTGGAATCACAGAAAACTATTTGAGTATTTGTTCGATCATTTGAACATACTCACTCTCTGGAACAACCTTTGTTTTTCCTATACTCTCCACTCAAACAATAGGGTTTAATTTTCATAAAAAAAAACCTATATTCTTTGTTGTTCTAAAGTGACCAACTTAATTATTTGATGACTAAATAATGTGTTATGGTGGGACACATTGTTTTGATCATTCATTCATTTAATGAGCAATATTTTTTATTTTTTGGGAATTTGGTTGAAAATATTATAATTATTATCATCAAAGTGATTTAATTATATTATTTTTCAATGACTGTTTTATCGTCAAATTTCATCAGTTTATAGAAAATATTTTTCTTGGATAATTGATTTCAATAATTACTTGCCCAAAGAGGTAATTATATAGAATAATTAATATCTCATGAAGTGTGTTGATTATAACACATGTTTAAAATTATTTGCCCAAAGGTAATAATTTTTATGTGTATTTTGTTTGGTTTGAATTAATATATATCATTTGAGAATTTATTTGCCCAAAGGTAATAAATTTTTAATTTTTATTTTTTTTTCTTTTTAACTTCATGGAAATAGATCATATGTGTGTTATATTCTCACCCCAAAGGGGAGTTTGTGATGACCATCTTGACTCTATTTATATATTTCCTTGATATGCTCATAGTTTAATCAAGTTTTGTCATTTTTCTTTTATCTTGCAATTTCTTTTTTGGTGAACAACAACAATGCTTCAATTCAAATTCTGACTGGGTTCAACTACAAGAAGTGGAAACGAGATGTGGATTTTAGTATGAGAATCATGGACTTAGACCTATGTATGCGTGAAGATAAACCTGCTACTCCAACTGATGCTAGCACTACTGCCCAGAGAACTCTCTATGCACAATGTGAAAAGTCAAATCATCTCAGTCTAATAACTATTAAAAGATCGATTCCTGAACATCTTTTGAGTGGTCTGCCTGAGACAACTAATGTCAAAGAATTTTTAACTAATGTGGGAAAATTGTATGACACTAGTGAGAATGCTAAAACTGGATCTCTTTTGGATGAGATTCAAACCATCAAGTGTGATGAAACTAAAGGAGTGAGGGACTTCATTATGAAAATTGTCAATGTTCAGTCAAAGCTAAAAGATCGTAAGATTCCTCTACCTGATTCCTATTTTATTCATTATGCTCTCAGTGCTCTTCTTCATCTTTCAGTCTCATTAAGACAACCTACAACACTTATAATCAAACATGAATCATAAATGACTTAATTTCGAAGTGTGTTGTTGAGGAAAACAAACCGAAAAAGGAGAAGAATGAGTTAGCTCATTATGTTTCTCAACTCAAGCCAAATAAAGGAAAAGAGAGATTCAAAAATTAGAGGGACAACACTCCTAAGAACTCTGATAATATAAAGGAGCATAACAATGGACAGAATAAGGAGAATGCTCAATCGAAGTATCCTAATGTTAATTGTTTCTTCTGTACTAAAATGGGTCATAGAAGAACTGATTGTCACAAATTTAAGATTTGGCTAGAAAAGAAGAAAAAACAATCAGGTACTCCTTTAGCTTGTGTTTGTTTTGAATCTAATCTAGTTGATGTTCCTATTGATTCTTGGTGGTTGGATAGTGGTGCCATAGTTTAAGTTACTACTACCTTATAGGGGCTAAGGGATCTCAGGAAACCAAATCAGAGGGAGTCAAAACTTAAAGTAGGAAATGATGTTGGAGTTGAAGTTTGTTATGTTGGCACATTTATTCTTGAATTACATACCAATTTTAAGTTTGTTTTGAACAATACTTGTTATGTTCCTACTTTTAAGAGAAATTTAGTTTCGCTTCCGCTTTTGGATAAACAAGGATATTCGTTTCTTTTTGCGAATTCTAAAGTTGACATTATGTTTGACTCCAAAGTTATTGGAAATTGTTTTTATTCTGCTAGTCTCTACAAGTTATCTTTGGCACCTTTGGTTTCCTCTTTTAATGTTGAGAATATTGTGGCTAAGAGATCTCGTATCAAGGAACATTCTTTACTCTTGTGGCACAAACAGTTATGTCATATTTCCAAAGAACGAGTTGATAGATTGATTAAAGCTGATATTCTTCCTCCTCTTGATGCTTTTGATTTGGACAATTGTGTTGATTGTGCTCGAGAGAAGTTAATCAAAACTCGTAAGAAAAGTGCCACTCCCAGTCATAATTTATTAGATATTATACACACCGATATCAGTGGGCCTTATTCTACTACTCATTGTAGGAAGAAATATTTTATCACTTTTATTGATGACTTTTCTCGATATGGCTTTACTTATTTGATTAAAGAAAAGTCAGATGCTCTTGATAAATTCAAAGTATTTCGGATTGAGGTTGAGAAACAATTAGGAAAATTTATAAAGCTTGTGCGTTCAGATCATGGAAGTGAGTATTATGGCAAGTACACCGAGACTGGACAAAATATGGGGCCATTTGCTAACACTACAAGAAAAAATGCTTTTAATAAGACCAAAAATGTGTTATCAAAACATACCATAACACTTTTTGACGTGTTAAGACTGACTATGTTATCGTAGGTCAGGATACTTTACATAACACTTTATCATTGTTATACAGATGTGTTATTATACTATCAACGATAACACACTTTCTGTGTTATTTTAATAAATAGATAAGTGTTTAATTATATTATTTATATTCGATTATATAACACATTTCAATACTTATAAATTTGTGTTATACTACACTTTAGTATAACACATTTTTTGTGTTATATAATGAAGTTTGCATAACAAAATTCTTTACTTATAAAAAGGGTTATTGTAATAGATATTATAACACATTTTTCATATTATTTTAATATTTAGATAAGTTTAAATTCTCATTATATATTCATTTATAGAAAATAGTTTGCATAACATAATTTTATGCTTATAAACCAGTATCATTGTAAAAGATACAATAACACATTTTTTGTATTATTCTAATATTTGGATAAGCTTGAATTATTAATATATAAACTTGTACATTATAATTATTTTATATTTCTTTAATTCAAATTGGCTTCATTTAATATACTTAAGACACCATTAACATTGTACAAATATATTTTTGAGTACCAATTATATGGTTCATAACACATATAGCCAAATAATTGTGTCAAAATACATTCAAGATTATCTAAAAAATAATCCAAAAGTCTTGTGATATTCAACACTGCCTAATTAACATAAACAAAACATTCTCACAATAGTCAACAAAATAGTCTTAAACAATTCCATATTCAAAAGTAAAGGTAGGAATTTATGATCTTCCAAATGCCAGCACACCAAAGTCTTCCAAATTAGATTTTCTTTTGCACTTCACTTGTTGAATCTGGTAAGTAAAACATAAAAGAAAAACTAATGAGGTCATGAAATATCATACCATTCATCTAAAATAGTCAATAATACTATCATAATCTTGGATTGCATATCGGTTAATGTTGAACAAGCATTTATACTAGTAAAAAAAATATCCAATCAAGAAAGAATCTACTATTTCTAACCAAAAAATTATTCACTGGTTTAAAAAGGCATGTCATGTGTAAAATGTTTGTGTGCACATATCATCAGAGAGAATAGAGAATGAATGAACTAAACTTTATCAAAATATATGCAAGTGTTGAATATTTGTGATTCAACACTTGTAATGAGCTAAAAATTAGAGTAAGAATAACAGACTCATAGCAAACCATATCAAATCTATCAGCTACCACATAATAGATAAATTTTGTAGTAATAAAATCATTTATAGCTCATTTCTGCACTAAAGGATTCAATTTAATTGATGAAGAACAGAGAAACAATAGTCTTTACAACACAAAAGCTACAAAAAATCATGATCATAAAAATATTAAATTACAATGCAATAAATCCAATATGTTACTAATACTCCACAACTTAGGCTCTTTTATCTAGGAAGAGAGCTAAGTGAAACCTCCATATACAGGACGTAGAATCTTAATCAACAAGAAGGTGCAGATTGTTTTATAAAATAAACAGGGTTTATAATCAAAGACCAAATATATAAATTTCAAGCCATGCTAAGTAAAGCTAATTTCAGCAGCCATGCTAAGTAAAGGTAAGACCATTTTGCCTCAAAACCTCAAAACAAGATCAAATCAGAGAACACAAACAAACAAAAAAATCAAGAACAACACCATAAGAGGGCAATCTTTTTCAATCTACTATCAACAATCAAATATTACAAGGTCTTATACCAATTTTATATGCAGTTTATTCAAAATCATGGTAATACTATCTGTAGTCAAAATGAAAATTTGGAGTATCTACCAATTAAGTTTCTCATCCTTATCTTGAGCTTGGTTCTGGAGTTTCAGATAATGCAAGACAGGACTACTGTATTTGGAATCAAGTTTAGAACCATACCAGAATTTTATTCATGTGATTGCATTATCAAAGAAAATTCCAAGAAAAGCACTAGCAAACATAAACCATCTCCATGGGCTTGTATAGATGCAGATGAGAACATGCATATGTTCACCTTATATACATCACGAGAATCTTAAACTGTAACTTCCTGGTTAGCCAAGACCGCTACACTGTGTACTTATAAAGGAGCAAGACTTGCTAATCAAGTCATTAATTTAAAAACGTGTCTCTAAACATGTACGAGCTAGGGTTAAAAAAGTTTTGATCTCAAAAGTTTCATTTTATATAATTAAGCAGTTATATACACGGGACCCCAAAAGAAACAGAGTTTAAAAGTTGGATTACAGACTCCCAAAATAATACAAACAACTGTCAGCCATACTAAGGAAAAATGGACAATTTCTGGGTCTCACGTCCCTGCCTAAACCTCAACCGTGGCGGTTGAGCAATTGGCCATGTACATTCCACTTGCCGAGCTCTCCAAATCAAGGCTGATCAAGCTTGCCCTTGCCTTTACCTACACCACGTAGCACTCGTGAGCCAAGGCCTAGCAAGAAAACAGGATATGTAACACAAACAATAATAACAGATAGTAAATTCACTAAGCATGAACTTTCACCAAATAATCCACACTAATCATTCAGCATATATTCATAATCATGGATGCAATCAATCACTTATAACACTCATATCACATAATAATCAGGGCCGAAAACTTAGGCCGCACCCTCTGTTTATCCCATTGACTCTGACCCGCTTAAACCGATCTCAGTGCATATTAAGCTGTCCTCGGCTACCAGTGGCCAAGCCGTGCCCTGTGCGCTCGATTAACCATTGGCACCCTTAGGCCGTTGGTTCACTAATTAGCTTGCATGGCATAATACCATATTTTCAAGCATACACAATAGGGAACCCTTAGTCCTGTTACAGATATTCAACCAGGTGCAGTTTTCTTACCTTTGGCATCCAAGTGAACTAGTTACGAGCGATGCTCCTTGACCGCGATCTGATCCCCAAGCCCTAGCTTAGCACCTAGTCACAACCAAGATAAAGGATACCATCAACAATCATAAATGAGCTTCTAGACAAAGTTCTAGTCTCCGGAACATTGAACTTTACCAAACATGGTAAAAGATTCAATCCCGGGCACCCTAGGTTAAATTCCCAAGCCTAGAATCTCAAAATCCCAAAATCCCTTAAGGGCCATGGCATTAGCCATCCATGCCACATCATGGCCCCAAACAGAGGCCTCCCAAAGCAAAAAAATAGGTAAGGGTTGCGGCCCTACTTAGACCATGCCGCGGCCCACCCTCTTTCCTCAGCACCCATCAGCTTCGAAGGGCCGCGGCTCACCAAGAACTATGTCGCGGCCCGACCCCTTCTAACCCAGAAAAACCTCCATTTTTAACTCTCAAACCTCATACAAACTCACTCAAAACCACCCCAAAACCACAACTCAATTATCCAAAAACTTCCCACAAGATTCCAACAACACAACCCAGCTAAATCCTAGGCTAGTGTAACGACCCACTAATCTAGACTACTTGGACCATTAACGAATCTATACATAAATCTTACATTTTTGCAGAAATACCATAATTTTATTGAAAACTTATGGAAACAAAGGTTACTTTCATAAAATAAGTAGGATATGGGTACCCATTGTCTTTAAAACAAAAATAACTTAAAAACTAAAAAGGGTTACATAGAAAATGCGGAAAATACTTCTAAAACCATAAAAACATAAACAAGACTACATCCTCGAATCGAATAACGCTCGGCCCCTTGACTCCATTCACCATCGATACACATCCTCTAAGCGTCACGAATCTTTCCGCCTCTAAAGCTTATTTCCTGCACATAAACAGAAAGGAATGAGCCTAATGCCCAGCAAGGAAAATCTAACACATAGTCATAAACATAAACATAATGTCATAATAACGTAAAGACATATCATAACACATAATACACTTATTATAATGGCCATTATTACTTGGGGTCCCATAGGCTAAACAAGCATATGCCCATGGGGTTAATGGGTTCCTACTAGCTAAGTAGGTCATATGCCCATAACCCATTTGGGGTCTTGTTAGTCATATGGGTCATATGCCCAAGCCTACAAACATACACATATACATATCATAACACTTTTAATAACATAAAACATATAGATAACATAAGCACATAACATATTAATTCTAGCCTATTTTCCTTACCAAAGTTACCGAGATTATGGACTGAGTTGGGACTTTTGGAACACTCCTAAAACCATAAGAAAGAGTGAGTCTAAAGAAAGGAGATGAAATGAAAGAGATGGAAAGACTAATCCATAAAAACATACTTACCAACTTATATGCTTAAGAGCTTGGATTCCCTAACCAAAATAAGAATAAGGTTAGGGGACTGAGTAGAAGGTTTTGAGAAAGGAAATAACATAAAATACAGAAAGGAACTAGAGTTTTGGGTTTACCTCAAAGATTGCAAGATCAATCTAACCTTCACCGAAATACTATAGAACTCACTTCCCAAAGTGTTTGATAAGCTTATGATGTTTAAGCTTATAGTTTTTCCCCAAACCAAGTGTTTACACTCTCACACTCACTTAACACTAGCAGCTTCTGAACTTAGAGCAAATGGTGAATAATGGCTGGGTACTAGGTCCTATTTATAGAGTTTGGGAATGAAAATATCTTGATTTTACTTGAATAAAAATAATGGCTTTTTAGGTGAAAATCATTTGAATAATCGTTCAGCAGAGGCTGAAGACTCGTTCACAAGATGCTGGACTGTTGAAGGAGTTTGAATGGCTGAAAGGAAATGAATTCAAAAGAGTTTGAATCCATGCTGAAGGAGGCGATATATCGCCCCCTGTAGGCGATATATCGCCTGGGCCAGTATGCCCGAGGCGACCGTGCATCGTTTCGTGTTTTCCGTATCTACGTGCTGCGACATATCGCCCCCTATAGCTGCGATATATCGGCATACGCTGAATATTTAAACACGAAATTACACATTTTTAGCTAGGTTTGAATGGAGTAAACAGCCTTGACTAAGCCCTCAACGTACTCAAAGCTGCTGACTGACCCTATAACATTCAAACTTTACTCCTTATTATATTTAATCCTCAAAAATCTTAATCCTTAATTACCATTCAAAACATGTGCTTAAAATCCTATTGGTTGATGTCTAAACCTTATAATATAATAATATAATCCTTAATATCAGTCACTTTAATCAAACCTTAGGTTATACTTAATATTCTTAAACTATAGGTTAAACTTAGAAAATCTATAAGTACTACTATGAGTGTCCAAATAACTCCCGGTCTGAACCAAAAATCCAAAGTAACAAAGATAATGCTATAAATACTATCATACTACTATCTATCTTAGCTAAGTAAAGTTCTTGGACTCTACAGCTAGAAACCCATCAAAAACCCATTTCAATTACTGAAACTTTCTAACTTAAAAACATAAAACCCAGCCATGAAAAAACTATAACTCAGCCATCAAACCTTAGATTAGAGCTTACCTCAGCTGCAGAACCACTTCTCCAAGAGTTCTCTGACCTAACTTCCAAGTTTCCAGCCTCAAATTCAACCTTTAATGCCAAAACCCATAAACACTTAGAACTCAGCCATGTACACAGAATTTAACCACCAAAAGTAAAACTCAGAGCTTACCTTAACTCTTGATTAGATCCTTTAGCTAACCCTGAGCTAATCCCCAAAGCCTCAGCTCAATTTCTCTGAATTTCCCAACCAATTTCATCTTGCTTATGTGGTTCCTTTGAGAGAGAAAGAGAAAGAGAAGGATGAAGGTCGGTTCTAAATTTTGTTCCACTGAGTTCTATATTTTACTTAGTCTATCACTAATTATTTAAGTCAATCCCAAGGCTCGGGGTACCGAAACGTCTCCGAGGGCGAAATGGTAAAATTCCCCAATATTCCCGCCTAGACTTCTTAACCTCAAATATATCTCCATATATTTATTTTCATAACCCGATAGTCTAAATAACTACCCGATACCTAAAATACCCCTGACTTATCCAAAGTCAACTGTTAATCCCTATTGTGACTTTTTCCCGCTATCTAGCCCTAGGATCGCCTCGAGTCATGCAGTGCAGACCTACCCACATAATAATGTGGTTCTCACAAAACCATATATATATATCACATTAATACCAATATAATCATACAAGCATTTTAATCACACAATCATGCTTTTAAGTCAATAAAGTCATTCAAATCACATTTAACTCAATAATGCCCTCCCGGCACACTAATCAAGGCTCTTAAGCCTCATTAGCGAATTTGGGGTCGTTACATAAACCATCATTGAAAGATAATCATAGCTCAATATACTGACCTCCGATTTTCCAATCAAAAGAAAGTTGTTGAAAATCTCAGAAATGGTTTCTTCAACATCTCATTGGTTAAATATTGGGCCTCACCTTAAGCATCTACTGATGTTGCACCATGTAGTTCTATCAAACCAAAATAAAAAAAAAAATCAGAGAAATCCTCATATACATGAAAAACCAAAGAACAGAGAACCAAATGTCACTTGATCTTGTGAAATTACAGTATCCATCTAAATATGTATGTGCCTTTTATACCTTAGGCAAATCTGAGTGAAAGTATACCTTAGACTTTTATTGAAGACTCAAATTCCTAAAATCAGCAAGCAAAACAATTAGTGAAAGTATAAATTAGGCTTTTATTGAAGACTCAAATTTCTAAAATCAGCAAGCAAAACAATGATTTTATGTCTAAAAGCAACAACTCAATAGATCAAAATTTTCATATGATGATCCAAATATAATATAATGAAAGAAAAAAATGCCACAGTATACTTCTATGAAAAAGAAAAAAAAACAACCTTCGTTGAACCAATGAACAAGTTTATTCCTCTGTTTTCCTCTCGCTTTTTCTCTCCTTGCACTGATTTTTCACATAGATCAGTTCAGCTAGAGACACCTTGTTCACAAGAATATCCTTTTACTTATCAAGGAAGACCTCTGTCTCTTCAACAGCTCTCAAACTAATAGAAATTGTAGCTGATAGACCATCTATGAATTCAATTATTCACATGCTTAATAGCCACTATATTAGTACTCTTACAGTTTGATTGAAATTGAACAATTCAATATAGGCCATTTTTACTATCAATTAATTATGCCCAAATTTGATGCTTTCAATTAATATTGGTTGAAATCAACTTTAACATACATATATAAATATATATATATATATATATCACATAAGCAATATCATACAAAAAATACCAAAAAGAATATATAAAAATTAAAATGCAAAACAATAAATAAATAAGAATCTCACATAAGATCAAATAAAAAAAATACAAAATAAACTTTGAATATCTCATAAACTTTATCCATATATTTGGAAACTCATAATAGAACAAACCCATATACAGTCAGAACAGATCAAACTCATATGACTTTATTTGATTAAAAAGGAAGAAAAAAACCACAGAAAACATACCTCTACCCTTATAAGAGAGAACGTAAAAAAGAATGAAAGAGAATGAGCCTAATATGAGAACAAACAATGAAGACTAGAGCAAATGAGATCGTTCTACTCATCTCATCTGGCTAAAAGGACATGGGCTTTCTAAGACTCTTTCCAAAAGACCTAGATTGTAAGAGAATGTGAAGGAGGTGAGAGAAGAGCTATCAGAGGGTGACTTATTTGGGCGAGAGAATAAAGTTTCATTTTTCCTTTTACTTTGGTGCTCAATAATTTTTCAGGCCCGCCTTTTACACTCTACCAACTTTTAGATTAGTTATTATAATACTTTTCTAATAGTCTTATACTCATGTGTTGTAAAAAAAAAAAAAGATATTTGGTGTAGTGTATGCCTATCTACAACATAAACGGGGCATCATATGGCTTGTATTGGAGTAACTAATAACAAAAGACTAACATAGCAACAATCTACACAAAACCCAGACTCCAGACAACACAATAACACTAAATAGCAAACCAGATGGGTCTCAAATCAAGCTATCTATGCATAACATAAAAACTAAAACAAGAACACAAGAAGAAACACCTCAACGAATTATCACAAACACAAAGAAGGGTCAATAGTTTCAGCTGAACATAAATATTATGCCTTAGTACAATTGAATAAAAATAATCCATCATTGAAAGATTCCATGAATATGTCAATGGTATTTGTATAAGTTTTCTGTATGTAGAAGCATAGAAATTTAAAAAGTAAGTCATATATTACCTTTCACACTTGGGTCCTGTCACAATAGATTCTATATTTCTATTCCTCTACTTTTCATAACATCATTATTAGTGTATCACGTTATAAGCTTGTCTATTCATGTCAATATATTAATGTTTCAATGCATAAGAAATGACACTCAAAACAATTCATCACTTTAGAATCTACAACTAGAGAAGAGCTAAAGAAAAAGAAGGTATTACTAGCAAGAGTTGACATACAAAAAAAAAAAAAAATACAGAATTACAAAAAAAAATGAATAAGTGTGAGAAAAGAGCTCCTAACGCTCTGAATGTATAAAAGCATATTATGGATCACAATTAACTATAAAACATAACCATGCAAACTAATGAAAAGAAATCTGAACTCACATTTCAAACTAAACTTGCACTATTTAAAGGAAAAGTATGATCACCTTCACAAGGATTTCAATGAGGTCCACTCTTTATGGTGTGCTTAGTTTGGAGTTTGGCCAAACTCTACATGAAGTGCATTCAAGCTCAGACAAGGTTTGAGCACATCTAGAGTCTTATGAATGTCATTCATGATTCTCTAGTATTCTGTAACAAAAAATATTGACCAATTCTTACCACATAAAAATAGAGAGAAAAAAAAATTGGCATATCAATATTTCACTTTCAAGAAGAAATGGAAAAACTAGAATTTGTATCTCCATGAAAAATGCAAGAGCAAGAAAAATTCAAAACTGATTATAAGAAATAAACTCATATCCATACTACATAAGACTTGAAGAAATATGTATACAATATTGTTTCATCACCGTAAAGTTATATATATATATATATACTTCGTTCTATTTCTATAAAAATAATACCCAAAATGTTTTACGTAAAAGATACAAAAAAAAAAGAACACAAATAGAAAAACCAAACATAACAACTCCAATAAACAACCCAATAGATATTGTTTCAGGGCATACCACAAAAATCAATAGCTTTCTTCAATAAAAAAATCAGATCAAATGTCAGAAATGAACATTACTCATATTTATTTATTTTCTTATTTTATCTCAAATCCGAAGATATTAAAAGAAAAAAAACAGACTAGAAATACCAACCTGCATTCGTCCACCACCACCTGCATCACCACCAAATCCATTCACCACCACCACCACCCCATGACTGCCCATCACAAAAGAACAAAGTAATAATTAGATTAATAAATAATTTTTTTTATTAAATACATAAAAAAAAAAAACACAAAACAACATGATGTATACATTTCCATTTATTTTCTCTCAAGTCAGACTAGATTTCACAAAAGCATTAAATCAAAATTTCAGTAAATACTTATTATATGCCCACAACCAGAATTAGTCATATGATCTACATCAAAGTATATGTAATACTTATATATGTGTATGTATAATAGCATTCCATATTAAATTTAGAATAACAATTATATTATCAAGTCCCCAAATTTAAAATCAGTGGTCATATAACAATAAAAGGCCACAAACAGAATTATAATAACCACTCCCAAGCAAACAATACCCCCAGCACCACTACCATGTCTACTCTTAAATGCTTGGTAAAATATTTCAGCAATGGCATAACCACCAGAATCATTATTTTCATCCAAAAGGGATGTGATATTGGTTACATCAAAAGTGATGCCAAGTATGTAACACAATCCAACAATGATAGAAATCCCAACAGCACTAACTATTCCTCTTGGTCCATTATTATCAGCATTCTTGGTTTCTTTTGTCTATAATAAGAAAAACAAGAAGAATTAGGCTGACCCTTCTGTTACATAGAACAAAAATTGGGGTCACTACACAAGTCAATTAGGAAAAAATGTCATATGCATCTTGGTAAGAAGTTGTTATTATATATGAGACAAGTATAAACTTTTCATACCATGTGAGCAGATACATCATAACCAATTAGTGAATACTGACTCATCAAAAGCCCCAGAATGAAAATGTAAACCGAGTCGCCGATTCCTTGTTCATTACCAGTGTTGAAGTGAGTGAAGACATATTTGACACTAGCTCTCTCAGTGGCAATAGAAGGAATGAGGATAATAAGAACAAACACTCATGAGTAAGTGAAAATTTCAGTAATTTTCAGTGAGAAATTGGAAAATGTATGGTATAGGCAGGAGAGGGAAACTCTTGATCATACCAACAATATTCCATGCAGCAGCGAACTGTCCAAAGAAAGATAACCAAGATATGGGAAGACTGTTTGTGATAGCATGAAGAAGCAAAATTCCTCCATGGAAAGCAATGACTGAGTACTTTGAAGCCTCATATCCACGACCAGTTTTTCCACCAGTGCTAAGGGAAATGATCACTTGAATAAGCTATGCAAGTGAAAAAAATATGCACTTAATGTGATTGCCCACTGAAAATATGTAAATACATGTTGTGTTATTACTTAATGATTACAAAACGTTGAAGACTTTGAAACTACAGTGCTTAGAAATCAGAGGATGTTATTTCAAAAAGATGGATTTGGCACAGTTATTTTGTGTTAAAAATCATTCTTTTTGACCCTATATAGGATAGACCAGACCCTAGCTCCTTAAAATTTGTTCTAAACAAGTTTACAAATCTATAAGTGATGATCTCCAATGAAGAACATCTCATTTAGTCAAAGACATGCCTAAGATACAAGTTTGAACCTTGTCTTTTTAAAGTATAGGAGATAAATGAAGCTAGAATAGTTTAATTCTCTGATATCATATTATAAAAGAAAATGAAATTGTATTGAATTGAATGAATACAAAATACAAGTGGCACCAATATATACAAGCCACAAAGAAGAATCAAGAAAAGTAAGATACAGTCCTATACTTAACTAAACTATCTGTTTCAACTAATTTAAGCATATAAGGTCCAGTACTAAGCTCAAAATTACTCTCAATAACTTAACTAAATTAACTGATTTAACTAAATTATATATATATATAAGGTCTAGTGCTAAGATTAAAGTATGTGCTATATTTACTAATGGTGACTTTGTACTGTACAGGCATTACAATCTTAGACCCCAAATGAAACTCTAAAAGCTCCAAGCCAAAGTATAAACAGTCTACTAGAAAAAATTGAAGAAAGACATTTTCCCAAGTTAACAGTTAGAAAAAGAATATTATTACATACCATCCAGTTATCCATGAAGCAAATGGTGACCATTTTGGGCCAGCAAGCTTGGTACTCCAATAGTAGAGACCCCCAGAAGTAAGGTAAGAAGAACAAATCTCAGCCATGGACAAAGCAACCAACATGGAGAAAGATCAAGCTACAAACCAACCATAAATAAGAGACACTGGGCCACCAAACCTTAATCCATTGTTGTATAGAGTGGTCACACCAGAAAGCACTGATATGATAGAGAATGAAAATGCAAAGAAAAGACAATATTTGAGTGGGTCTATTGTTTGAAGGCATGCAAAGGTGGGCTCACAATGAAACCTTGGCAAACCTGGGAACAAATTGAGCACATTAGTAATGCATTTGTATGCATTTACAAATGAAACAGAGGGCACATTCATAATAAAAAAAAACGACCTGAACAAATTTAACAAGACAATTAAGTCACGCATATCACAAACTTGAATTGAATCAGAATAATGTTCTTACTTGTATGGAAAAGGGACAACATAAAGTAGACATCAATAGATATAACATCCTGATTAATGTTTATATGAATGGGATAGATTTTTTGACAGAATGGAAGAGCTCTTCCAAGTGAGCCTGATTGTAACATGAACCTCTCTCGTCTTGGGGCCTACTCTAGAAAGAAACTATACATGAGATGCTTAGAAATTTTTGAAGAAATTCCAAAGCTATTCTTTCATCATGTTTAAGAGAACAAGTTCAATAGGTAAGCACAGTTATTAGAACAATGCGTAATGATAGGGAGGATGTTATTCCTATCAAATGTATACAAGTATTTTCATCTTCTATCATTAGTTAGGTAGGTACTATTTCTATAGAGGTTTCCTATCTGATGCAAAGCCAAAAAATAATAGGCTAAGAGAATAGAATGTATGCACTAATAAACAAAGTTCTTGAAATTCTATGCTATTCAGAGATATTAGAAACCCAAATAAATATTGTATCATCACAATAGACAAAAAGTGAGAAAATGTACACATTGATACTAAACAAATGGTAAGCATGGTATGAGGCTCATTTGTGGGATAAGAATTGCTGGAATGAATCACAGAACAAGAAAGGACGCCAAGGTAATTATTATCATTATTAATGATTAATTATACTATCGCACATATTAATTAAGCCAATTATATATACATAATTCTCAAATCAGCAAAACAATTCCTAATCATGGAAGAAAACACATATTTTCTCAACCAACAGAGGAATTTTCATTTAATAACAGATAAATAATCACATCATTCTTCTGTGAAACCAACTAAACCTAAAATTAACTTCATTTTTTCTAAATAGAATGATAACAAAGAATTTCATTCTCACTTGCAAGTAACTAAGCTCACTACAAGAATGTAGGGGCTTAAGGGTTTTTACTGTGAATACAATTGTTGAAGAAATTAATGGACGAAGAGATAGATGCAGCGCCGGGGACTTTGGACGACTGACGGCACAACGGCGACGAGGACCAGAACAGGCGGCGCGAGGGGAGGAAGAAGCACTGTGACAAATAATTCCTTATCCAGATATAATTGTACCTTTTTTCCCTGGAAATACTGTTTTAAGTTATACCAAATCTGACTACTGGGACAGTATATATTTATAGAGCTTCCAGGATAAATTATATTAACGCTTAGAAATTTTGGTGTTCTTATAGATTATATTTTACCCCAAACAAAGAAAATCTCAATACTATTTATGAAATGAAATAAACTAATAATGACATGCTTGGCAATATCCACAAAGTTCAAGCTACAAGTTGCTTGCAATTATTACCTTTTACATCTCTTTCCTTCTTTTTATTTTTGAGAACTTTCCCAGAAGATCCAAGACGTAAATATGACATGATTTTAGAAATTCGATCAAGCACAGAACCATCTACACTGACAGTGACCATTTCTTGCCCAATGAAAATTAAATGAAGTTTTGAATAAGATGTACAATACCGAAAATAAGACTGCAGAAGTGTTCAACAACTTTAAACCTTAGGCTGTGGACAGTTAGCTCTACTCCTATGCATCGTAGTCGAAATGTCATGACAATACCCATTTTCCTGGTACAAATGGAAAAAGAAAAAGCGTTAGAGCACTAAAATTCTTATAGGAAGATTAAATTATCTGGGACAGGCCTATGGCCAAATTAATTCCCATTGTAGAACTTTAAACATGTTTGGGTGGTAGTAGAAATATAAAAGTCAATAAAAACAACCATTATAATTTACCATGTTAAAAATAAAAGCCATTCTACCGGGAAGGAACATTTCATTTGACTTGATAACAGTTTAGGGCTTCACTATCCATTGATAAACAGACTGAAAACACACATAAGACATATGTTAAGAAATTATGATATAAAAGGAATAAAATGTCTCTTTCTTTATTCACAAAATTAATGAACCTTTGCAATCGCAGTGCGAAACAACAATCGTTAATCTTCCTTGGATGCCCTGTCATAGAACAACATGAATATGTCAGTGTAGGTGTTACAATATGGCTACATTACTACCTCACATGAATTGAGAAAGAAAGAAAGAAAGAAAAAATGGAGAAAGAAAGGCCTCTGTTTTCAAAGGTAGTATCACCCGCTAAAAAAACGAAAATACAAAACAAGGAAAAGTAAACAAATATTTGAGAGCGAGAAATCAAAGTTTTTAATCGCATAAGTCTCTTCTTCTTTTTCCCGAAGCATACTAACTGAGGTTTCATTAATTGTTGTTACAGAAATAAGAAATTAATATATGTCAATAATTGTCAAATCATAACAAATAAAATTTCACTTTTCCAATAAACAACCTGGAGTTGGATGTCTTAGACTTCAAGACATACTAGACCTCAGATTTGCAAAATACATGTGTATCATATTCTTTAATACACACATGTGTCTACTAAAATTGTTAGTTAGTTTTCACTTAATTTGATCGGGTCTAAAATGGCATCCTTGTTAAATCAAAAACAAAATTAAGAGCTTTTACCCACATTCATCCTAAAGCAAAAAATAATTATAATAATAAAGCAATTAGCATCTACATAGTCAGAATCCACAAAACATGGCAGACTATAATGGCTCTTGAAGTTGCAACAAAGAATATGCAAGTTACCTAGGTTGTTTTCCATCACTTTCCTCACCAGAATCTGGCTTCTTGTCAATTTCACTCCGAATTTTATTAAGTAAAGCATAATCCAATCCTTTCACCACAGGTGAGTATGCTCCACATCACCTGAGCAAAAGATAGAAGGGTTTTCAGCTATAATAGCTAAGCATCTCTAAATATTATACTTCATACACAACATCAAATAAGATACCCAAAATGAAGAAGGACATGATCTTTTCAAATTAAGAAAAACCCATTATGAAACTAAACAAACAAGTAACATATTTATCTCTAAGATTCAAGACCAACCCAAATAAAGAAGTTTCAATGATAAACAATAACACAAACCTCTGAGGTACTTGATTTGTAAATGAAACACAACAAAATGCCCAAAAATCTAGCTGAAATGCTAAAATGCCCAAAAATCAAGCTTAAATCTTCAAAAAATCAATCAAAACTTGGGAGTAATAATCAATCAAAAAAGCAACAAATTATTGGGTAAATAAATCATCATCATTCATATAAAAATACCTCAACCATCAAGGATAAAGCAGTCTGGAATCTCAAACCTCAAGCCACCGACGGGGTCATGCCAATGTCGCAAGGAAGATTCTGGCATCGCAAGGAGGATGCCTCGTCTCAGTGCAGCTGCTTCTGCTATGAAGTAATCATCTCAAGAAAACACAAGAATCATTAAGTACATATAGGCCAAACCAACAATAGGCATGAATACCACTATGATGGAGATGGGCGTTGAATTGTCGGATGGAGAAGCTATCGGGCAAAGTGTTTTTGGCGAGAGAAAAGAATGAGGAGAGATATGAATACTCAATACACCTTTAACTTTGATAGAAAGCTTCCCTGAAATTAAAGCACCAAAACCACAGTTCTTGAACCTTAAAGTGTTCGGGGACTGATGAGGAGAAGCCGAGAGATGTGAGTGCGTGATCAGAACCACCAAAGATGGAGCTGAACGACTGGAAACGCCGAAGAGCCGACTGTTGTAGACAGAGCAGTGGTGTAACGACCCCAACTTCGCTAATAAGGCTTAAGGGCCTTGATTAGTGTGCCTGGAGGGCATATTGGGATTTATGTGTGACTTTATTGAGTAAAATGTATGGTTATGATTTAAAGCATGTTATATGACTATTTGACTATTTGAGATGCATGACTATGTGTATTAGTATGCATGTAGGCCCTGATTGTGTTGGAAGGGCATGATTGTAATTTTGGCCATTTTGGGCATAACTGTATTGATATGTGCTGATGGTTGAGACCACATTGTGATGTGGATGTATCTGTGATTTGTGACTCGAGACAATCCCAGAGAGAGCAGTTTAACGGAAAAGTCCAGGCGGGAATTTATACCCGGCTCGGAGCGGGCCTGCGGGTATAAACAGGAATTTAGAGAATATATTGTGATTAATTTTGATAATGAGGAATACATATTTGGTGATTTATCAGGTATTGGGAAGCAACGGGAAAATATTAAAGACTCTTGAGGAATTAGCGGGAATTGGGTAAAATGACTAAAATGGCCCTACATGGACAAAAGGGTTTAGAATTAATAGGGAGGGCATTTTGGTCAATTGGCTTCTTAGAGATAGATTAAATGAGGCTTTATATAGTGAGTGGGATTGTTAGAGAGTGTGAGAAATCTGAAGGAAAGGAAAGAAAAAAAAAGAAAGAAAAAGAAAAGAGAGAAAAACAGAGGGTTTTCCTAAAAGGGGCGGTTTGAGGATTCTAGCACCATTTCTCTTCAAATTTCCTGGGGCAAAGCTCAGAGAAGAGCTAGGATAGGCTGAGCATCAAGGATCCTAAGCTAGGCTTGAATATTTTCCAAGGGATTAGCAAGATCACATCAATGTTTGAGGTAAGTTTTTAGAGTTTTCAGTTTTGGGTTTTGACTGGTTTGGGCTGTGTATTTAAGCTGGATTGATGGGAATCTTAGGGGAATTTCTGGGCAAGATTTGAGAAGAGCAAGCTAAGGAGGTGTAGGAGTTGAATCAAAGTCGAAATTGCATCAACGGTATGAATTCTAAGCCTTTAACTTGATGTTTGACTGAATTTCTGGGTTTAGGGTTCATCTATGGTGAATCTTGAGATTTGGGATGCATGAGCTTGGGTTTTGAGATTTGGGGATGCTTGGGATGAGTGGAGAGTGTTTATAAGCTTCATTTTGAGTTTTGTGAAGATTTGGGGAAGTTTGGGTTGAGATTGGCTCAAAGAAATCGCAGAAAAAGAAAACTGGTGTTGCCTGCCTGCAACTAGCGCTACAGCGCTAGTCTTTGGGCGCTGTAGCGCTAGGCCCTGTTTCTGGGTGGTGCGGTTCTGCTTGTAGCGCTATAGCGCTCTCTTTTGAGCGCTGTAGCGCTACCCTGTTTCCTGAAAGGGGTTTTTGGGTTATTTTTAAGGGATTTTGACCTAGGGTTCGGGGTTCGATTCCACCATCTTGTTTTGTGGATCTAGGACTTCCCGGGGGCTCGGGATTGGTCCCGAGGCTAGGTTTTCGGACTTGAGGTTCGGTGATGACTTTGACCTATGGCTGTGTTTAGGTGTGCACTAGGGCTCGAGTGGGATCGTGCTCAAGGAGTCAAGTGATGAAAGCTATCAAATTGACAGGTAAGAAAACTATAGCACCCGTAGGACAGGGCATGGGCCCATAGTGTGATTTCAGGGCACGACCCTATAGTGCATTATATGTTAGGGTGCAGACTTGATTGAATTGATATCAGGGCACGACCCTATATTGCATTATATGTTAGGGTGCAGACTTGATTGAATTGATATCAGGGCACGGCCCTATATTGCATTACATGTTAGGGTGCAGACTTAATTGAATTGATATATGTTTGAATGTTATTTGAGTTATGCTAATTGCGATTATAGTGAGAATGAACGGCAAGGGAGCCGAGAACGGCAGTGGGGCCGGAAGTAACACTTAGCACGTGAAGTGCTGGTAGACAGGGTGGGACCCCAATGGATACAGGGGATATCCTTACGGTGAGGACCGAGACCCCAGGCTTAGGTAATGCCTCTGGGATGGCATGGTCGTGTTTGTTTAGTTTGATGGAATACTCATTTATCCGTGGATAATCTGATATGTTAGCTGTGTAATCCGCATATGCTATATAATGTATGAGTTTTCTTGCTGGGCTTTGGCTCACGGGTGCTCTGTGTTGCAAGTAAGGGCAAAGATTGAGTCAACCAGCCATGAGTACGGAGAGCATGAAGCGACGCGTACATGTTTGGCCTGCCCGACTGCTTTGGTTGGGGGTTTATTTGAGAAATGGCTGTAATAATCTGTGATTTTAGTAATTAATCGACTGTAACCTTATTTTAAGTTGTAAATAGTTTTCAAACCTTATTTTGGGATCCCAAATGTTAAATACTATAAGTTTTCAATGAAACAACGCATTTTTAAAGTTTACAGCCTTAACTTTTGCTTAGTCACACTTTTGATTTAAAAACCTCGGTTAGCGAGTTCATTGCACATTTTTCTTTTGTTTCAAAACTCACTAAGTAACGGCTCTAAGGGAGCAGGGCGTTACAAGTGGGCTAACTTCGGAGACACCGTAGGCGATCGAAAACACTGTTAATGATCGTAGGAGTGGAACAAGATATTTTTTCATTGGAAATACAGTCGATGATCGTAGGCGATGGAAAATTTTTAGAGGTTTGGAAATAAAAAAGTAGAGGAAAATAAAAAAGTAAAAGGTAGAAGATAGAAGATAACTTTACAAGGAATACGCGGGCTCCAAAAATTTTGTACCGCCATTTTTTTTTCTTTGCCACCTATTATTTAATTATTTGATATATCATAATACTTTTTCAATAGTATTATATTCATATGTTATGAAAAGGGGTATTTGGTGTAGTGTAAGTACTTACAGGATATTGGTATAATTACAGAATACACTATGCCTGGTACTTCTGAACAAAATGGAGTTGTTGAAAGACGAAATCGTACTCTTATGGATATGACCAGAAGTATGATGAATAGATCTAATATGCCAGAGTTCTTATGGGGTGAAGTTATTTTTTGACTGCTACTTACATCTTGAATCGAGTTCCAAGTAAATATATACCCAAAACTCCTTTTGAGTTATGGACTGGTAGAACGCCTAGTTTGAACAATTTTTGTGTATAGGGTTGTCTAGTTGAAGTGAAGATTTATGATCCTAACTTGAAAAAGTTAGACCCCAGAACAGTTCGTTGTTTTTTCATTGGTTATCCAGGTCATTCAAAAGGTTATAGATTTTATTGTCCTACTCACGGTACTAGAATTGTTGAATCTCAGACTGCCAAATTTCTGGAATTTGATATTTTTGAGAAAGTTTCTACTCCATCTCTTGAAACAGGTGATTCATCTGGTGGAATTTTCATTCCTTTATCTCTTTCAAGAGATGATATAATACAGATAGATGATACTCATAATGATCCTATTCCCACTCCTGTTGTTAATGCTCCCACTATGGATGAGTCTCCTGTCTTTGAAGAAGTTCCAGCTACTGAAGACGTCATTCAAGATGGCGTTCAACAACAAGCAACAACTCCAGAAATCATTCCTTTAAGAAGATCTCAGAGGGCAAAGAGATCAGCAATTTCTAATGATTTTTTGGTTTATCTTGGAGAAGGAGAATATGATATTGGTCATGTTGTTGATCCCGTGACTTATAGTGAAGCTTAAAAGTGAACAATCTTCTAAATGGATGGAAGCCATGACAGATGAAATTGAATCCATGAAGAATAATGATGTGTGGGAATTGCTTGAGTTATATGTTGGTTTTAAACCAATAAGATGTAAATGGATTTTCAAAACCAAAAAGGATAATAAGGGTAAAATTGAAAGATACAAAGCACATCTAGTGGCAAAGGGCTTTACTCAAAGAGAAGGTATTGATTAGACTGAAACATTCTCACCTGTTTCTACAAAATATTCATTCGAGATTATTATTGCCTTATTTGCACATTTTGATTTAGAGTTGCATCAAATGGATGTAAAGACTACTTTCTCAATGGGGAGTTGGATGAGCAGGTCTATATGTCTCAGCCTGAAGGTTCCAAGGAAAGTGGAAGGGATTGCAAATTGAAAAGGTCTATTTATGGTCTCAAACAAGCATCTCATCAATGGTACTTGAAGTTTGATAAAGTTGTGACATCGTTTGGTTTCATAGAGAACACGTTTGATCAATGCATTTATATGAAGTTCAGTGGGAGTCATTATATTTTTCTTGTTCTTTATATGGATGACATTTTACTAGCGAGTAATGATTTGGGACTACTAAATGAGACCAAACTTTTCCTGTCTACAAATTTTGATATGAAGGATCTTGGAGAAGCATCTTTTGTTTTGGGGATTGATATTCATTATGACAGGAAATGAAAAGTTCTTGGTTTATCTCAAGAAGCTTATATCCATCGTGTGCTAAAAAGGTTTAACATGGATCTATGTAAACCTGGTTCTGTCCCTATTCTGAAAGGGGACAAATTTAGTAAGCAAAAATGTCCTAAGAACAACTTAGAGAGAGAAGAAATGTCAAACGTCCCTTATGCAAGTATGGTAGGGAGTTTGATGTATGCTCAGGTTTGCACTAGTCCTGATATTTCTTTTGTGGTAAATGTTCTTGGACGATATTTGTCTGATCCTAGGCGTGATCATTGAGTTGCTACAAAGAAAGTTTTGAGATACTGATAGAGAACCAAGAATTTTATGCTTTTTATAAGCAAGTTTAGAATCTCTGAGTTGTTGGTTATTCAGATTCTGATTTTGGTGGTTCTGTGGATGATTTAAAGTCAACTTCTGGATATATTTTCACTTTGGATGGTGCAGTTATTTCTTTGAAAAGTGTAAAACGGACTTTGATTATTTCATCTACTATGTATGCTGAGTTTGTAGCTTATTATGGGGCATCCACAAGCTATGTGGCTAAAGAATCTGATTACAGAGATACGAGTAGTTGATTCGATTGCCTTACCTGTGCTGATCTATTGTGATAATAATGTTGTCGTTTTCTTTGCCAAGAATAATAAGATCAGTGGTGCTTCGAAGCATATGGAGATCAAGTATTTGACTGTCAGAGACCTAGTCAAGAAAGGAGATGTTATTATAGATAATTGCAAGACAGAATTGATGTTGGCGGATCCTCTAACCAAAGGATTAAGTGCGTCATTGTCTAATAAACATGTTGTTGACATGAGCATTTTAGAATCCTTTGATCTTTTTGGTTAGTGGAAGTTTTCTTTTCTATGTTTCCGTTTATCTGTAACGACCCAAAATTACTAATAAGGCTTAAGAGTCTTGATTAGTGTGCCAGGAGGGCATAAATGGATTATGTGTGATTTAAATTATTAAAATGCATGATTATGAGTAATAGTATGCATGTAGGCCCTGATTAGGTTATAAGGGAATAATCATAATTTTGGCCCATTGAGGGCATAAATGTAAATATTTGTGATAAATCGTTGAGGCCACATTATTATGTGGATATATCTACAACTTGTGACTCGAGGCAATCCTAGTGAGCAGTTTAGCAAAAAAGTCACAGTGGGGATTTATACCCGGCTTGGGGGAGCCTGGGGGTATATCTGGGAATTTGGGAAATTTATTGGAGGCTATTTGATATTGAGGAATATAATTGGTGATTAGTTAGGTGTCGAGATGAAAGCGGTAATTATTAGGTGTTGACCCTCCATTTGGCCAATGACACAGAGTCAAAAATACGACAGGAAAAGAAATGACAATTAAGAGTTTAATCTAATGGTAAAGAAGAAACACCAACAATTTATAGTGGTTCGGCCCCAATGGATGGTAATGACCTACGTCCACTTAGTGTTATTATTAATATTGAATTCCACTATCGTGATCAAAGAACTAGGGTTCTTGAGTTTCACAAATCTCGGGAGAATTACAATAAGACGATGGATAATTGCACTATAGGCTCTCTCTCTCAATATTCGGGGAAAAAGATTCAAAAGATCAAAAGTCCCCTCCTTGAGCTATTCCATGCATATTTAAAGGCTCAAGGGGGGTTACATGGGCCATTAGACCTTAACTCTCCTTAATATCTGAGTATCAAGGTAATAAAGATGAAATAATCAACGTAATTATTACAAGATCACAATCTTATAAGGGAATAAACCGAATCATACGACCAGCTTGGTCGTACCTAATAGTCAGTCTTGATGAAGCAATGTGTAGCTGGTCGATAACCAAACAACACCGCTTTATTTCAATTCTGCCACGTGTCATCCATGTGTGAGAAATCCTTGCCACATCATCAGCAGTTTTTTTTGGGTAAACATTTGCCCCCCAAGTTTACTTTACTGCGACTAGCATAAAGTAAACTTAGAAAACTGACTCTTCGCTTACCCCACCAAATCTGTCAGAGCCGCTCATGCCTTCTCGAAAAAAGTAACCAATCATGTCCAATCATGTCTTTTCGGCTTTCCAAAAACTTGTCTGGCAGCTATTACAGTTCCCCATACTTTGAAAAAAGGTAATCTCATGATTACTTCTTTTATTGTGTCTCCATCACTATAAATAATACCCCAAATTCATATTTTCACTTTTACTTTTCACTTGCCTTCTGTTTTTTCAAGAACTCTGAAGAACTTCGACCGTTTGAGCCAAGAAAATCCCAGAAGCTCCTGCTGCTAAACTAAGGAATATTCGTTCAGATGCTCAAAGCTTTTGTTTTCATACTCCATCTTTCATCCAAGTAATTTTTACGAACCTTTCACTCGTTTGAGTTGCCATGCAAAATCGTTTTTTATTTGTTTCGTATCTAAGTTCTTGACCGAAACTATCTTGGGGTAATGGGCATATTGATCGGTGCTTGATAAGGTGGTGAAATAACATTTCATAGGAGTTAGGAGTTAGGAGTTAGTTTGGTAGTCGAGATTGTAGATTTAGGGCGTAAAATCGAAGTAAAAATTCAATTTTTAAGCTAGTTGAAAACTAGGTTTTTCCCGCCCTCTCGGAGTCGAAAAAGTTTTCTCTGAAAAAAATTGTACTTCCGCTTTTTAATCTGTTTCTCAAACTACTCGTAAGAAACTTAGTGTTTTTGCTAGAATGCTACTGGTCATATAAAAGCTTAACTTTTATATGCGAGCAACGTTATTCCCACTTTCAACACAAGTCTTTAAACTCTATGTTCTCATTTCCTCTTTTCTGTTTGCATATTTTGATGCAAGATCTATGGGGAGGTGAGAGACCAATTGACGACGACCTGCTTGTTCAACTGCTCGTGGACAAAGAACAGCCATTGTTACTTATTCCGGACATCCCTTTTTCTCGAACTCCACCTAACAGACCTCATTCAAACCTTTCAGCCATGGGTAGAGTAAAATCCACTACCCAGAAAAAGAAAACATCAAAACCTTCTGAACACCAGCCTGCCCCTCATTCAGAAACTCCCTCGACCAGCGGTAGAGCTGAGAGCACTCCTGAGCCAAGAATCCAAGCTCAAGCCCGACTTAGAAATGTCATTCGACCAGATGTCGAGTGGTATGTCACCCCTCCTAGTCAAGTAACGATTATGATGATCGCTAATTATATCAAGAAGTACGGGCTCCCTAGGGTGTCCCTAGTTCAAGCCACTAGAGACCAACAGGTGAATCTGCCTAGAGGCGTGTAATGCCACGGATTCCCTAATATGGTTTAATGGCTAGTTTAGTAGGTTGGGAGGGCCATAACTGTTTAATTATGCCATTAAATGTGCTTATGCATGTTTATGAGAATTATATTATAATATGATGTTAAATGCATGCATGTGGGTCCACATTTGTTTACAGGGGTATGTTGGTAATTTGGCCCGTTGAGGATATAATTGTATATTTGTTTGCATGTCAATGATATATTATGAGACCACATTATAATGTGGATTGGTTTGAGTATTTCGGCATGAGACGATCTTTAAATGTGATTTATCAGTTTGGTCATAACAGGTTTGAGCTCGGGGTGAGTCTCGGGGGTGATTTTAATGGTTAGGGCGTTACTGGGGATTTCAGGGTAACAGGATATGAATTCTTGGAGTTTGAGATTATTGAGATTAGCGGGAATTGGGAAGCGTTAATTATGATTAACGGGATAAGTGGAAAGTACCAATTTTACCCTTGAAATGGCTTTAGAGGCTTTAAATGACTTAAGGGTATTTTAGTCATTTCGAAGGATTTATATTATCCTTTAATTGGCTGTGGAAGGTTATAGAAATAACAGAGCAAAACAAAGTTGTCTTCTCCCTTCCCGTACACCAATCTTCACCATTTTCTTCTTTGGAGTTTTGAGCTCTAGGTGGGGTTTCAAGCTAGGATATCCAAGGGATGAGTTTGTAGACATGGTTCAACCATTGAAGGAGGTTCAAATCTGGTTTTGAGGTGAGTTCTAGTCATTGAATTCAGGTTGTGCTCTGTTTTTCCCTTTAGTTTTTCAGCTTTTAATTCTTGTTGAAAGTTTGGATTTGAAGAGGTTTTAATTGGTGTTTAGCTTGGGTTTTGATGAGAGGGAGTTGTGGGTGATGTTTAGAGGTTTAATTGAGTGTTTGGAGGAGGTTTGGAGCTAGTTAGAGGGCTTGGTTCCAAAGGAAAACACAGGGGAAAGATTCCAGGTGCGTGCTGTTATTTTTGGCTGGTCTGGGCTGGGCGCCGCGGCGAGGCTGTGGTGCGTCGCGGCCCTTGGTGCTGACAGAGAAGGCCACCTCTGTTTGAGGGGCGCACCGCGGCACAGCAGGGGAGGGCCGCGGCCCTTAGAGAAATTTTGTCCAGAATGATGTTTTTAGCTTGGGGATTCAAGCCTTAGGCCTCGGGGTTGAACCTAGTACCCGGTTGAGTGGTGTTTGATGTCTCGAAGGCTAGGTTATTGTTTGGGAACCCTCTATTATCATTTTTATTGATGAATCCTATATTTTGGTTATGACCAGGTGACCGTCAAGGAATTTAAAGGTTGATCGTTCTCAGGGGTCGTTCTTATAATAACTTTCACTTGAACCAGAGGTAAGAAAATAGTGTATGGATACAGTTGCACCCTGTATATGTATATGACATGCATGGTTTGTTATTGAAGCATGTTGGTTGGTATATGTGGACATGGATTGCATATTAAATGCTAGTAAATGTTGATTACTTGTTTATGGCACTAACTAGTCAAGGACCGACCCTAAATTCGAAGAACATGCATTGAATGGCTCTATAGCATTAATGCTGGACCGACCCTAAAGTCGAAGAACTTATAAGCGCTTGCCTGGTCTAAGACCAGATGTTTATAGCTAGGGCATATGGCCCCGGTGACTGTTTGTCACATGGCTAGGGGATGCTATCCTTAGTTACGAATCTAGAGTTGGGAGGAAGGTTATGTTGGTGACCAATCACCATACACCTATCCTAATCAAACTTATGAAAGAACCACTTATCAATTCAGCCCTGGTGACCCTATCGTCGCATGGCTAGAGGGAGCTGTACCCACTCTTGTGACTTTTGGCTATTGTCACCTATCTATTTTGGACTGTTGGTCCTGATTGATTGTTATGATCATTGTTGATATTACATCATGCTTTATTGTGTTTTCTTGCTGGGCCTTGGCTCATGGGTGCTATGTGGTGTAGGTAAAGGGAAAGAGAAGCTCACCCAACCCTGAGTGGAGAGCTTGGATGATGTTGTGTACATATTGGGCCGCTTGACCACCACGGTCAGGGAGTTCTCAGAGGGACTAGGGGTTTACCCTATTTTTGCCGCTTAGGCCAGCGGGGATTGTACATTTGAAACTGTAGCGACCTTTTGTATCATGAACAGCTTGTAAACGTTTTGAAAGGCTCATGAGCAGTTTATTTACTTAATGAAATGTATCCTTTCCTTTTTACTGGTTTTCCACCTTAACCTAATAATAGCACTTAGATCATGTTTTTAACCAAAGGACTCGGGTAGCGAGTCAAATTTCCGGTTCACTGTTCACCGTAACTGTTCTGGGGTAGCCAGGGCGTTACAAGGCGCGTATAGCGCCTGGTCGAGGTATCACATCGAGGCAGGAGTGATCCTGCATCTTCATCCTTTCTTCCAAGGAGTGGCTAATTATTTTGGGGTCGCTCCTTTTCAAATAACCCCCAATGGAAATAGAATGCTCTATGCACTCTATATCCTTTATAGTCATAATAAGTGGTCAGTCCCCACGCCACACGAGGTCAACTACCTCTTCGACCTAAAATCCAACCCCAACCAAGAAAACACGAGGTTCTTCCATTTCTGCCACCAAGAAACAACGCGCACTTTCCTGAGTGATACTACTATCATATCCAACGTGGCGAAGTACCATCTGGATTATTTTTTGACTACCGATATTGTCACGAACAACTTGGCCTTCACACAAGGAGGTAATACCTTTGCAGTCCTGGTCGTTTGTTATTTTCCTTTGATTCTTCTTGCATTTCCTTAGAGATTTAGTGTATTTCAGGCCCATGGCAACGACCAACTCCTACTCCAGACATGGAGGTCCGATCGGCCCTTTTGGCCAGCATGACCGAGATAGAGAAAAGTGTCAAACAGCTGGTCACCAAGGCTAATCTGAGGCTGGTTGGCCTTCTGGCACCTCACCAGGATGTGAGGGAATCTACTGCGGGGAGTGTTATATTATTTCATATAATATAATATTAGATTAAATAATGTGACAAAATATGATTTGTCACACCTTGTAACATATTAGTGAGAGTCATAAAATTGGACACATGTGTGTGCCTAAATGTGACATATTTTGGAGTTACAAAATCAGTTACAAATTTGTAACTCCCAAATATTACCCAATAATGTGTATATTATATGTTACACATTTGAGATTGGATTTCATAAAGCCATATGAGAAATGGCTGATAGAGATGTGATTTTAACTCCCATATTGTGTATGGAAGTTACAAAATCAAGTGGGAATAAATTGGAACATTTTGGAAAAAAACTAAAAAATTGGTTGATGAAAATGACCAAGGGTCGCAGCGCTTGAAACAAGCGTCGCGGCCCTAGTGGCTGACAGCTTCATACAATTCCGTTTTTATCCAATTTTGAACGTTTCCAACAGCCAAGTAACTCCCAAATCTCTATTTTAATTCCATAAAACATCCAATTAATCATTGGTAACAGCCATGGGGGTTGGTGGAATTTGAAATTCAAAGGGTGTCTCAAAACTCTATAAATATGAGCATAATGCTCACTTGTAAGACACACCATTTTTCATCCACAAAGCATTTGGCTGAAAAATACACCTTGAGGCTTGATTATTCCAGAGAGCTATTTCCTTGAGAGATCCCTTAGTTCTTAGATAATAGGGGAAATAAAATTTTGGACAAAGGTTTTGAACCTTGTTGAAGTTGGTGATCCTCATTACTCTACACTTTGGTTGAGTGTGAGTTTGTGTTTTTCATTGATATTTTCATTCAGTTGTTCTTCTTGTATTATTATTGTTTTTATTTTGCAATCCTCTTCTTCTATTTCTATTTACATATTTATTGGTATCTCTTGTTTTAGAGTTTTAGTTCTAATAATTCCCTTCTTTCTCTCTTTTCTACATTTACTTGTATTGTTGGTCATTGAGTTGTAAACCTATTTATCTATCATCTTGTCCATTGTATTCTTTGCATAGAGTTGCATTTTTGGTTTTTCCACTTTTCCATTGAGCAATAAAACATATTTTCCTAACAATCAAAAGCTTACCCCTCTTTGTTTCAATGGAAGGGGAGACCATCAAGATCATGAACCAAGACCTAGTGAGGTTGGATAGGTTTGATGGATCCAATTTTACTAGGTGGCAAGACAAGATGAAATTCCTTTTGACAACACTCAAGATAGCCTACATCCTTGAGTCATCCTTGGCACCTCTAGCCGAGCCATCCAACAAAGACACTCCCGAGGAGGTGGAGAAAAGAAGAAAGAGAGAAGAGGACAACCTTCTTTGTTGGGGTCATATCCATAATGCCCTATCTGATAGGCTATATGACCTCTATACCAATACCAAATCCACGAAGGAGATTTGGGATGCCTTGGAGAGTAAGTACAAGGCTGAGGAAGAAGGTATACGAAAGTTCTTAATTTCTCAATATTTTGAATTTTCTTTCATTGATGGGAAAACTCCTTTACCTCAAATTCATGAGTTACAAGTGATTGTGAACAAGTTGAAAGTTCTCAAGATTGAGCTTCCTGAGGCCTTCCAAGTTGGTGCAATAGTGGCAAAATTACCACCAACTTGGATGAGCTATAGGAAAAGAATCCTCCATAAGAATGAGGATTACACTTTGGAAGAGATCCAAAAACACATTAGAATTGAAGAGGAATCAAGAATAAGAGACAAAGGTGTGAATGAGTCTAAAGATGAGACTTCCAAGGCCAATGCAGTTTCACACAAGCATCCAAAGGGCAACAACAGCAACAAAAAGGGTAGTGGGAACCCTTTAGGTCTAAAGAAATATCATGGGCAATTCAAAGACGTGAGAGGTCATTGTTTTGTTTTTGGAAAACCCGGGCACTATGCTAGAGTATGTAGGTACCGAAAGGACCCACATGAGACTGAGGTAAATGCTATAGAAAAGGAAGAAGAGATCCTAGCATGATTACAATGTTTATGTGCCTTGTTGAAAAAAAATTATTGTAATAAAGCTTGTACTCTTAAAAGCTATCAATAAAATTAAAGTATTATTCTATAATAATTCTTTATTTTGCTATGAGACATTTTGTGAGACATAAACAAAGTTTCAAAATGAACTTGTTAAAATAATAGGTAAGTGTGTAGACCTATTATTTCATAATGTGATTATTTGTTTGAGAAATTCTCACATTACACTTGTGTTCACATTTTATTTTGTGAAATATATAAAAGAAAGCAACCAAGTGAAAGTTACTTTCAAATAAGTGTGCCTTGCTTTAGCAAGTAAATGAATCAAGATAAACATTGAGGTTTTTTATCTTGATCTATTGAGTGTTTATTATGAAGCTTAAGGACTCACGTTGAACTTTGAGAATCATAGGTCTAGATTTATCTTGGAGGATAAATGACTTATTAGAAATGAAGAGATTTCTATTTTAAAGTGATATTTTATTATCACAATGTGAGAAATGTGGGGGTGATGCTCCGAAGTTAATCAATTTATTTTGTTGTTAATCAATTGATTAATTTGGTCATCCTATCAAATAGGTGATTTGGAATTCCACATTTTAAATCACATTGGCTATAAGTGTATAGAAAGGATAAATCTAGACATGCTTGGTGTCTAAAGTTACTGTTTGTAATATTTTAATTCAAGAAGGAATCAATTTAAAACATAAAGGAGAATTTTAGAAACAAAGAGATTTCTAGAATTAATATTCAAATGTTTATCTTGGATATTAAACTATAAAATAGTGGGGGTGTTGACTATGGTCCAAATCACTATTTTAAAGGGGTAACTATTTTAATCAAACTATGGCTAGCAATAAAGTTTGAATAAAATAATGAGAGTGTCTAAGTATGCATACATGAGAAAAGAAATGATTCAAATGGAATCAATTTTACATCTCAAGAGATGGGACTTAGACTCCCTAAAGAGATTCTCGGTTGATGGTAACCTATCTTAATACTAGTAACTAAACTAGTATTAGGTTCAATAGGTAATAACAAGTCAATCAACTGAATAGATAGTAGTACTCAAATTTTGTCCCATCTGAGATATGAGTACTAGTGTGTTACCAAAATGACGGTTAAAACCGAAAGGTTTTTTAATAGAACTCAGTCTTGAAAAGACAAGTATTTTAGGGTAACAAAATACTGTAAGAGTTCTACCTATATAGACCTAGGGGTGGTGCCGCCCCTCATGAGAATTGGGAGTCATTCTCAAGAAAAGTTTATGAATGGAATGTGCACATGGCCATTAACGGTGCAAAAGCGAGACATTGAGATCTCAAGTGAACATAGCAAAGGTGTGTGTGTTATCACCGATTTGTTATCAAGGGATAGTGGTTCAATGCTTCGGCAACCAAAATTTCAACAAACTTTGTGATAATTACGCTAAGGTAAAATTCAAGTCGAAAGACATTTTACTTTATGCACCAATGCAAAGGTTTCTATAGAGAGTGATTATTTAATCAAGTGGGGGAATATTATATTTTAATATAATGTTTGATTGATTAAATAAGTGTTACAAAAGTGATTATTTAATCTAGTGGGGGAATGTTATATTATTTCATATAATATAATATTAGATTAAATAATGTGACAAAATGTGATTTGTCACACAAATGTGATTTGTCACACCTTGTAACATATTATTGAGAGTTACAAAATTTGACACATGTGTGTGCCTAAATGTGACATATTTTGGAGTTACAAAATCAGTTACAAATTTGTAACTCCCAAATATTACCCAATAATGTGTATATTATATGTTACACATTTGAGATTGGATTTCATAAAGCCATATGAGAAATGGCTGATAGAGATGTGATTTTAACTCCCATATTGTGTATGGAAGTTACAAAATCAAGTGGGAATAAATTGGAACGTTTTGGAAAAAAACTAGAAAATTGGTTGCTGAAAATGACCAAGGGTCGCAGCGCTTGAAACAAGCGTCGCGGCCCTAGTGGCTGACAGCTTCATACAATTCTGTTTTTATCCAATTTTGAACGTTTCCAATAGCCAAGTAACTCCCAAATCTCTATTTTAATTCCATAAAACATCCAATTAATCATTGGTAACAGCCATGGGGGTTGGTGGAATTTGAAATTCAAAGGGTGTCTCAAAACTCTATAAATAGGAGCATAATGCTCACTTGTAAGACACACCACTTTTCATCCACAAAGCACTTGGCTGAAAAATACACCTTGAGGCTTGATTATTCCAGAGAGCTATTTCCTTGAGAGATCCCTTAGTGCTTAGAGAATAGGGGGAAATAAGCTTTTGGACAAAGGTTTTGAACCTTGTTGAAGTTGGTGATCCTCATTACTCTACACTTTGGTTGAGTGTGAGTTTGTGTTTTTCATTGATCTTTTCATTCAGTTGTTCTTCTTGTATTATTATTGTTTTGAGTTTGCAGTCCTCTTCTTCTATTTCTATTTACATATTTATTGGTATCTCTTGTTTTAGAGTTTTAGTTCTAATAATTCCCTTCTTTCTCTCTTTTCTACATTTACTTGTATTGTTGGTCATTGAGTTGTAAACCTATTTATCTATCATCTTGTCCATTGTATTCTTTGCATAGAGTTGCATTTTTGGTTTTTCCACTTTTCCATTGAGCAATAAAACATATTTTCATAACAATCAAAAGCTTACCCCTCTGCTCGTCTAGAATAGGAAACAATTCCAAGGTCCCCAGAGATTTCTTTAACTACCGGGATCGAGGTCGCCCGAGAAGAATCTGGAGATGCGGTCGATCAGCAGTAGAAATTTCCACAAGATTCCTCGGATACTTCATAACTATCTTTTTATTTTTGAATTACATGACCTACGGGCCATGATGTAAAAACAATTTTATTTATGTTTTAACTTTTATTGCTACACGGGCAGCTTTTCTCTTTTTATTGAACAATTACATCCGAGCAGTCACTGCTCGTGGTGTAAAAGAATTTATTTTGATATTATAATATTTGAATTTTATTATAACATTTGTTCGCATGACCAAACTTAGCATAGTACTTTGGCTTGGTTTAACAAAATACAAAATTTTGAAAAAAATACTCTAAGTACCCTAGCATGCTTTCACTTATTTTGTTCATGTGTCTACATACCTTTCGATATGCTTTGCTTACTAGATGCCTTATATGCCCCCCAAGTGATTTAGGAGCTTTAGGTCCTTAGTCATTTGCCTTGACCAAAACCTGTTCGAACATTACTGCTCGGAGCAAAGGAATTAAAACGATAATACAACAAAACAACACACGTAATGAGCAAATACTTGCAATAAATACAATAATTGGAAAGAATGACTGGTTGTGCACAGTCCCTTATATTTCTCGTATTAAAATGGACAAAACGTGTCTGTACGAGTGATCAATGAGATCTTACACTTACAAGCGATCAGTCACGTAAAATAACCAACCCTTTTTCATAACTTGTAAAAAGTAAAATTGATACAAGCCAATTCTTGAAGAAGAATTGTTCACTGATAGTACTTGCGCAGGTGTTCTCCATTCCAATAGAGAGGAACAAGATCTCCATTTAAGCGAGAAAGTTTATAGGTGCCTGGATGGAGGACTTCTTCAATTTGGTATGGTCCTTCCCAGTTTGGTCCGAGTACTCCAGCAGCCTGGTCGCGGGTGTTTAAGAAAACTCTTCGTAGTACTAGATCTCCGATATTGAATTTTCTTTCACGCACTTTAGAATTAAAATACCGGGCGACTTTTTGCTGGTACGCAGCTACTCGGAGTTGGGCTTGCTCACGCTTTTCATCAATCAAGTCTAGGGATTCCATCAATAGTTGGCTGTTAGAGCCTTGATCGTACGTGATCCTTTGATGTGACAGTGGATTTAACTCAACAGGAAACATAGCTTCATACCTATAAGTTAGTGAAAATGGAGTATGGCATGTTGCTGTTCGGTGGGAAGTTCTGTATGACCAAAGGACTTCAGGCAATTTTTCTGGCCATGCCCCCTTAGCTTTTTCTAGTCTTTTCTTCAGAGTATCCTGTAACGTTTTATTAACTGCTTCGACTTGTCCATTTTCTTGGGGATGAAAGATTGAAGAAAAGCTCTTGATAATCCCATGCCGTTCGCAAAAGCCCGTGAATAAATCACTATCAAACTGTGTGTCGTTATCTGAGACGATTTTCCTTGGCAATCCATAGCGACAAACGATGTTTTTGACCACAAAATCCAGCACCTTCTTGGTCGTTATGGTTGCAAGCGGCTCAGCTTCGACCCATTTAGTGAAATAATTGACGGCAACCACAGCATACTTGACGCCGCCCTTTCCTGTGGGTAAAGATCCGATTAAATCTATACCCCACACTGCAAACGGCCACGGACTTTACATCTGTTTCAGTTCATTAGGGGCTGCTCGCGAGATTTTGGAGAACCTCTAGCACTTGTCACACCTGTTGGGGTTTTATGCCCTAATTAAAACCCAAATTCTTTGTAATCTCATTTTTATTATCAATAAAAGAATAGAAATCATTTTTTGACTTGGTCAATCACTTTGCTCACATGTTTTATTTTCATGATTATTTATTTAATATAAACTTCTATTAAATCCTGAGCATATAGCTAATCTTATCTATAGTGACGTAATCACAGTGGAATATAAATATGATTATATGTTCAAAAATAAGTTAGTCCTAAGATTAGTCAGTGCACCGGATTTACACTGACTTGCCAATCTACGATATGATCTACTTACACATTACAGTGTTATGTTCTTTCCAGAACATTAGCAAAGTAGATAAGATCGGATGTATTTGTTACATCGGACAGGACCGATATTGACAGTTGATAAGATAAGTAAACATACCGTTATTATCTATTCTAGTCATATCATATAGTTGACCATAGGTCAATTCAATCTCAATTCTGAGTGGTTAGTATTCAAACTGATTGTATTATTTGAGTTCTTTGACTTGTTCGTTACCATCTTACCCTACGGACTAGCCCATACTTACATCTTGGGAACTCGATAGTATAATTGAGTGGGAGTGTTAATCATAGATATGAACATCTATAGCTTCTGATGAAGAAGTGAAACGATGGTTTCCTTTTAGTTTGGTTCAAGGTGTTAAATGATAGAGATCTCATTTCAGTAATTAAATTAGTTTACTGAAATATCATTTACAAGGAACTAAGTGTTTTAAGGATAAAATACAATGAGGGGTAAAACGGTATTTTAGTCCTATCTCATTGTAGACCGTCTATAGAGGATTGAGTGACAATTATGGTTGTAACAATGGATAATTAATAGCGTATCTATATTTGTTATAGAGCGTTCTATGAATTCAAGAGTGCAATTCCAAGTCTATAGTGGAGTCACGAGGAATTAATAAGTTAGTAAATTTATTTGTTAGATTTATGATAACTTATTGAAGCTTGATTTCATAGGCCCATGGTCCCCATTGTACCTTGGATAAAATCATCTAGATAGTCTCAATTAATTGATTTAATCATCAATTAGAATTATCAAAGTTGACCAGGTCAATTTTGGATAGTTTCACAGAGTTGTGTACTTTTGAGAAGAAAAGAGAAATTATGGCAGATTTATTAATTAAGATAAATTGGTATCTAAATTAATAAATAAATTTAAATCAAGGTTCAAATTATAAATAATTAATTTGATAAAGGATTTAAATAATTATTTAATTAATTAAATCAATAGAAAATAATACAAGCCTTGATTTTAAGTCCAATGGGCTTATAATCAAATGGGAAATTTCACGGGCCTATAGCCCATGATAATTTCGACCTAGGGCTTCAAAATGGCTGTTATTTTATTGATTTTTTAATTAAATTAAATGGTCTAATTGAGTCTATAAAAGGAGTGCTTATAGAGAAGTCAAAATAAGGGTTTTTGATAAGTGAGATTTTCTGATAGTTTTATATTCTCTCTAAACACAAGTCCTTTTCTAAGCCTCTTTGTATTTTCTCTTCTTCTCTCTATATCTATCTCATGTGTTGAGAATTGCCCACACTATTCTAGGTGGTTCTAAGGATACATTGGAAGATCGTGAAGAAAATAGAAGATCGGTTCAGTTTCTTGATAATACTCTGCGACAGAGAGGATACAAGAGTTAGAGAAACTGAAGGAAGGACTCTTAATTCCGCTGCGTATACTGTAAGTATCCCATTTTTTTTTCTCTTTGAATTCAATTTTAGAAACATGTTTTAGGCTATCTCGTATTAATTTGTTTAATATTAGATATACATGAAAATAAATAAAGATCCTGTATAAGTTTTTCTAACAACTGGCCTCAGAGCCTTTGGTAATCTTTATTTTCATGCATGAACATGTTTAAAATTGGATTATATGATATGTTTGAATAATTGGATGGTTTTTCATGTTTTTATGAACATATTGATTTTATGTGAATTTTAGCAATTTTTATGTTATTTTGTTGTGTTTTCTATGCTCTTAATTTTTATATATGCTTTATTTTGTGTAAAACATGGTAAAAATTAATTAGAAAATGGTTTTGGTTTGAAAAATTGCTTAAAAAAATTTTTGGAAATTTTTTGGCCTGGTTGCCCACGCCCGCGCGCACCCCGCGCGCCTCCGCACGCCACCCACGCGCACACCAGCCACCATCGATGAACAGTACCCCCGTGAACAGTGCCACGGGTACTATTCATCATTTTTTAATTTTTTTTTTTAAAAATAAATAAAATTAAAATTGTGAAAATTTATTATGTATAATCAAAACTAAAAATATCTTTTTTGTTTTATCATTTAAATTTTTTAAAATAAAGATATTTTTGTTAGTTGATTTTAATAATTAGATATTTTCTACAAAGAATCAAATTCAAATTTAAAATTAGACTAACAACTTAATTTTAAATCTTTTAATATATTAAAATATTAGAATTATGATATCAGATATTTAAGATATTTTCATTTAAATTCTTGATATTTTTATTAAATCTTTATTTGAAAATATAAATATCTTTTTATTCTATAGTTTTTAATATTTAAATTATTTAAAATTTAATATTGTTAGTTAGATATTTTTATGGATATTTGAATTTGTTTAACTATTTAAGATATTTTAGGCTTGTTATAACTATTTATATTTTATTATTTTTAAATGGTTAAAATATTAGATAATAGTTGTAACAACACAAGATATTTTTTGAAAATAGTTTAGATATTGATTTTAAAATTTAAAATTGGTTAAATTTTGAAAAATATCATGTTTTTCAGCCAATTAATAAAATATTTTTTTTAATAAATGGGATTTAAATTAACTTTGGTTAATTGTTGATAAATCCTATTTAAATTAAATTAATATCTTTTTTTCAAATTAACCTAAAACCAAGTTGATTGTTGATAAATAAAATTTAAATTAACTATTGTTAATTGTTGATAAATTTCATTTAAATTGACTTATTTTTTGTAAAAATTTAATTAATTTGAATTTTTTTTGATAAATTCTAGATAATTAATTGTGGTATTTTTGCAAATGAAATAAATTGTGGTATTTTTGCATAAATTCATAGAATTGCTCATATAGTAACATGATTAGGCCCATCCAATTATAACATGTCTGTTTGCACTATATGTGGTATTTTTGCAATTGGGCTTAGATGCATATAGTGGACCATATGTTTGTTAGATATATGGTATTTTGCCAAATAAAATATTCATAAAATGATAGGTTTTATTTGGGCCCATTAGAAAATGTAAAGTTTAAATTCCTCTCTTGTGGGTGATTCCACTTGTGAAGACCCATTTGCTTTGCATGACTATAGTGGGCCTAATCAATTAATAACAATTAATAAAACGAAGGTTTAAATTCCTGTCTTTTGGACCTTGTATGGAAGATAGGGGGCCTTTGTAGTGGGAACGACATACTGGACCCAACCCTCCTCCATACAAGCCCAATTGTTAAGGCCCATTTACCTGAGTTGGACTTAATTGTATAGGTTCATTATATTAGTTAAACCTAAATATTGATTAGCAACAAATTAATTCTAAATTAATTGAATTTGTTTCAATGTGACACTTTAGAATTAATAAGAAATTATAGGACTTTGGTTTTAAAAATTTTAATCTATTTAATTTTTTTTGGAAAACCATAGTCATTAATTTTCTAAAAATAAATAATAAAAATACTATTTTTAATTTTATAATGAGCTTATTTTAAGAATTTTATTCGATCTCCACCGTTGGTTTAACATAGTCAATAGCTTAATGGGGCCTCGAGGCGCTTTGATTCGTCCCCCTACGGAAGGTGTTCATTAGTTATTTTGACAAGGTTAGATTTCGAAAGATAGATAATTATAGGTCAAATTCTACTAGACTCACCCCTACGGTGACTACTAGGACTAAATCTATGATTATTGAAACCGTGGGTGTAGCTCATAAAATAAGAGATTTTTTTTTCTTATTTTGATCGAATAGTAGGTTGTTAATAATGGTGTCCATTATTAAATGAGTTTACAACTCTATTTAACTAGTGGTATTTTTGACTCTCGCCAACCGGGACAAGGATATCATAGATTAGTTAAAAACCAAAAGAAATAGAGATATGATTGTTTTTGGTATTTTTTCTCATATCTTACATATTTTTGGTATATGTTGTGCTATTTCTTGAAATTTGTGTGAATAGAAGTTTTATTGAGCAAATGTGATTGATTTCTATTTTATTGGTAATTTGTAGTTTTAAACTAAGTAGTGTCTGTGTCTACTCCCATCCTTTCTCAACTTTCGATGGAGAAACTCACTAGAAAAAACTTCCTTAATTGGAAGCAGAATATCAACATAAAGTTGATTGGTGACAACTCCAAGTTCGTCATGATTGAGGAATCCCTAGAACGAGCATCGTGTCCGCACGTTAGTGATGGCACCGTCAATGCTTGTGATGGTACCGTAAATGCTTGGATAGCACCATCTCTGCACGTTCGTGATGGCACCGTAAATTCTCGGATGGCACCGTGTCTGCACGTTCGTGCTCAACTCAACTATGGTCTGACGCAACTCATGAACGAGCTTCAGATTATTGAACCTGTCATGGGTGGACCTAGTAAAGGAGGTGAAAATAAGACTATTGATGTTGCTGCACATCTAGCTAAGGCTGAAGCTAACCAAACTTCGTCTTCGAAAGCTGGAAACAAGAGGAAATGTGGACAAAATAAACAACCCCAAGCCTGCAAAGGCTACAAAGACGAGTGCACAACCACGTGCACAGACGCCTAAGGGGAAGAACATGAAAAAAAAAAAAAAAAGGTAAAGATAAATGTTTTCACTGCAAAGAGAAGGGGCATTGGAAACGAGATTGCCCCAAGTTTCTAGCAGCTAAAAACAAAGGTAATGATTATAGTTCATTTATCTTGGAAACATGTGTTTTAGAGAATGATAACTCCATTTGGATTATTGATTCTGGATCTACTAACCATGTTTGTAACTCTTTACAGCTTCTTGAATCGTGGGAGAAAGTGAACGAAGGCGGCTTAAAGCTTAGAGTTGGGAACGGAGCGTTCATTGCGGTCCAAGCTAGAGGAAGAGCTCGTCTGAAGTTCGGAAATAAATTATAATTTTAAAAGATGTATTTTTTATTCCGGATTTTAGTAGAAATTTAATTTCAGTTTCCATGTTGCAATTAGAACGATTTGTTATGACTTTCACAAGTTTTAATATATCTATTTCTTTCAATGGATCACAATTGTGTATTGCATGTTTGGAAAACGGGCTTTATATTCTGCGACCTAACGAACCCATCGCTCTTAACAATGATTTATTCAAAGTAGCTAAACCTAGGACCAATAAACGTCAAAACACCGATAACAATAATATGACGTATTTATGGCACTTGAGACTAGGTCACATTGGCTATGATAGGATTCAAAGACTTACAAAGGACGGACCTTTGAGGGAACTCACCTTAGGTGAATTACCTGTCTGTGAATCTTGTCTAGAAGGCAAACTGACCAAGCGTCCATTCTCTGCAAAGGGTGATAGGGCCAAAGAACCACTTGGTCTTGTGCATTCAGATGTTTGTGGACCTTTGAATATACAAGCCAAGGGTGGTTTTGAGTATTTCGTCACTTTCATTGATGAATACTCTAGATACTCATGTCTTTACCTAATGCATAGGAAATCAGAAACATTTTCAAAGTTTCAGGAATTCCTAACAATGGCTCAGAACCAATTAGGTAAAAGGTTAAAGATCTTGCGATCTGATAGGGGTGGAGAATATTTGGATATGCAGTTCCAAGATCATTTAACTGAACTTGGGATTTTATCACAACTTACTGCCCCAGGTACTTCGCAACAAAATGGTGTAGCAGAACGCCGAAACAGAACTTTATTGGAAATGGTTATATGCATGCTTAGTTACTCAACTCTACCAACTTCGTTCTGGGGACATGCAATTGAAACCGCAAATGACATTCTCAATGTCGTGACGTCAAAATCAATCCCCAAAACACCTTTAGAACGCTGGAATGGTCGTGAACCTAGTTTACGCCATTATAGAATCTGGGGGTGTCCCGCTCACGTCAAGAGGAAAAAGGGGGGAAAGCTAGAACCGTGAACTGAAGTTTGCATGTTTGTTGGCTATCCTAAAGGTACTCGGGGTGGACTTTTCTACAGTCATTCAGAAAAGAAAGTGTTTACTTCTACAAATGCTACTTTTCTGGAAAATGACTATGTCCAGAACTTTAAACCTCGCAACAAAGTAGTTTTAGAGGAGATGGTTAAAGAATTGACTCCAACCAATGTTCCATCGTCATCAACACGTGTTGATGATGAAATTCCCACTCTTCATGTACAATCGACGCAAGTCGATGTAAATGAAGAAAGTACCACTGTTCCTGAGCAAACAGTCACGGAGCCTCGTTGTAGTGGGAGGGTTTCTAGAAACCCAGTTCGCTATGGTTTGGATGGTGAAACCAATATGGTTGTTGGTGACACTAGTGATGATGATCCATTGTCTTTCAAACAGGCAATGGCTAGCCCTGAAAAAGGAACTATGGCTTGAAGCCATGAAACAGGAAATGGAGTCTATGTACTCAAATTCCGTCTGGGATCTTGTGGAAGCACCTAGTGACTTTAGGACCATTGAGTGCAAGTGGATCTACAAGAAGAAACGAGGTGTTGATGGAAATATCGAGACTTATAAAGCTCGATTAGTGGCAAAGGGTTATACCCAAAGAGAAGGCGTGGACTATGAGGAAACTTTTAGTCCGGTAGCCATGCTCAAATCCATTCGCATCCTCCTATCCATAGCAGCCGCTCTCGACTATGAGATTTGGCAAATGGACGTCAAGACAGCTTTTCTTAATGGAAAGCTTGACGAGGTCATTTATATGGATCAGCCGGAAGGATTTAAAGTATCTGGACAAGAAGGAAAGGTTTGTAAGTTAAATAGGTCCATCTATGGACTTAAGCAAGCTTCTCGTTCCTGGAATCTTAGGTTTGATGAAATAATCAAAACCTATGGCTTTGAACAAAATATTGATGAGCCCTGTGTTTACCAACTGAAGGCAAATCAAATAGTGGTATTCCTGGTTCTTTATGTAGATGATATCTTACTCATTGGAAACAATGTTAAGAAATTATCAGATGTGAAGAATTGGCTGAGCACTCAATTCCAGATGAAGGATTTGGGTGAAGCAAGTTATGTTCTAGGTATCCAGATCATCAGGGATAGAAAGAACAGACTCTTAGCTCTATCTCAAGCAGCTTACATAGATAAAGTGCTTGAACGTTTCTCAATGACAATGTAACGACCCAAATTCGCTATTAAGGCTTAAGGGCCTTGATTAGTGTGCCAGGAGGGCATATTGAGATTTATGTGTGATTTTATTAATTAAATGCATGATTATGATTTAAAGCATGGTATTTGGCTATTTGTATAACTGAGATGCATGGCTATGTTTACTAGTATGCATGTAGGCCCGGATCGTGTTAGAAGGGCATAATTGTAATTTTGGCCATGTTGGGCATAACTGTATTGATATGTGATAATTGTATTCTACGAATTGTACCACGTGGGTGTGGTTATATTATTGTGATGCACGTGCCGAGACGGTCCTTGAGAGCTAGTTAACTTAAGAGTCACAACGGGATTTCTATACCCGGCTCGGGAGGAGCCTAGGGGTACCTCGGGAATTTTATGGTTAAGTTGAGATTTAGCGGGTAATGGTTATTGGAGATTTAGTAACCTGGGTAACCATTAGTTACTGCTGAGAGTAACAAGTTTTGGAAAGAAAATGGTAGAAATGAAATAGAAATGAAAGGACTTAAGTGCCCTTGAGGTTTAAGTAGGAAAGGATAGGCAAGGAGGGGAAAATTGGTCATTTGGTTGGGAAATAGATAAATGGCAGCTGGGATTTGGGGGTATACGGTTTGGGGCATTTATGCCACTTGAGACTTGATAGAAATTGAAGAGAAGAAAGAGAAGGAGAAAGAAGGTTAGGGCAAGAAGAAGAAGAGAAGGAGAAGTGGGAGTCTAGGAGGAGATCAAGGACTTTGTGTGGGTTCTCCATTTGAGGTAAGGTTTTTAGACACATCTAAGTTTTGATTTCTGTTTTGATTGGTAAAATCTAGAGCTTGAGTTGTTTTGTTGAAGTTTTGAGTTAGTTGTTTGAGTTTTGGTTTGGGTGGCTGAAAATAGGAATCAAGGGGTGGATTCTTGGGTGTGTTGATGTTTTGATCTTGTATATGGTGCCTATAGGTTGTTAAGTTGTTCATATGAGGTTTGGAATTGAGTTTTTGGGTTGAGATATGTGTTTGGGTTGGTTTGGAGGTATTTTGGATGAAGGAATTGAAGGTGAAAAACCCAGAATTTCTGGGTTCGCGATGGGGCGCCGCGGCGCTATAGGGCAGCGCCGTGGCGCTAGGCCATTTTCAGGACACCAAAATTTGCATTTTTCAGCTTTCGCTCCGGGGGTTCGGGGGATGTTTCCGATGAACTGTTTTAGGAATTTGGGAGTCCCGGGAGTGTGGGATTGGTCCCGGGAAGTGGTTTTGGGTTGGTTAGTAATGAGGGATGTTTCTTGTGTGTTGTGACTAGGTTCTTTGAGAGGCTCGTGCTAGAGGACCGTTCTCGCGGCTTTGGTGCATCAGGAGGCTCGGAATGCAGGTAAGAAAACTATAACACCCGAGGTTAGGGCATGGCCCCAGATTGTATTATGTGCAAATGTTTAACCTTAAATGAATCATGATGTGTGTGAATGATTATTTCGAATGTACTATATGTGTGATTATGATGAAATGAACGGCAAGGGCCGAGTACGGCGTAAGTCGGGGCGGCCGTGGGCCGAGTACGGCGTAAGCCGGGGCGGCCGTGGGCCGAAAGTAACACCTAGCACATGGGATGCTATAGTCAGGGCGGGGCCCGGTGAATTCATGTGTTATGCTATATTCAGGGTGGGACCCAAGGGATACATGAGTTATCCTCACGGTGAGAACCGATACCCCAGGGCTTTGGTAAGGGTCCTGGGGCGGCATGGTCGTGTTTGCTTCGTCTATTGGTTGACTTGTTTATTTGTGGATTATCTGTTATGATAAACTGTATACATTGCATATGTTATGTTCTGCATGAGTTTTCTTGCTGGGCTTCGGCTCACGGGTGCTCTGTGTTGCAGGTAAGGGCAATGACTGAATCAACCAACCATGAGTACGGAGAGCGTGAAGCAGCGCGTACATGTTTGGCCTGCCCGACTGCTTTGGTTGGGGGTTTATTTGAAAATGGCTGTAATAATCTATGATTTTATGATTTATCAACTGTAAACTTATTTCAAGATATAAATAGTTTTCAAACCTTATTTTGGGATCCCAAATGTTTAATACTAGCAGTTTTAAATGAAACGATGCATTTTCTAAGATTACAGCCTTAAATCTTAATTAGTCACACTTTTGTCTCAAAACCTCGGTTAGCGAGTTCATTGCACACTGTTTTGTCTTAAAAACTCACTTAGTAACGGCTCTAAGGTAGTAGGGCGTTACAACTTGGTATCAGAGCGAGCCAAGGTTTATTGGTTCTGGAGATCGACCGAACATGTACGCTCGCTGTCAGTGACAAGCTCGACTCAGGGTTGGTTGGTATGAATGATTGACATGTTTGAATATATGTTTCAATGCCCTGTTTGCCTGCTTATTTATATGGAGCATGAGGAATGAGATGACATATGCATGAGATACTGATAGGGCCTGGCCCTTGACTATTGCATGTTGAGATTGATGCATGCTGAATAATACTATTATGCATATGGATGAATATTGGCATAATGGCTCGCATATTGAGTGTATGTGATTAATTTTCTGGATCAAATTCATATGTTATATCTGTTTATTGGCTTGTATGAAGCATGATGAGTATGGATATACTTAGTGATGATTGAATCTGGTAGCTAAATGTATATCATTGTGGATTTGACCTAGCATATGCTTGTGTGTGCATTATACCTGTGGATATTTGGAATTAGTTGTGAGTTGGTTCAGGGTATGAACCTCTGAGTTCAGGAGGTTGGACGGTTTTGACAGATGAACTCGAGTTGTTGGTCCCTAGAAGGGTTTCATGGACCTGATATTGTGATAAAGAGGGGTTTCTAGACATAAGTTGGAGTTGAGATCTCCAGTGATCCCTGGAAGCAGCAGCAGTGAGTCACTAGTGTGTGAGTAGGTTGTGGAGTTTGTTAGTTGAAATGGGATAGAAGAACAGCAAATTTCTCTGGGGAAATAGCTGATTTCGATGTTTTAACAGTAAGGTGGCCAGTGTTGGTCTACTGTGAGGTATGGACAGATAAGGGTATTACATGAAAGGCTTAAAGGGTGTTAACCTCGGGTTTTGAGGAGAGTTCGAGTTGACAAGGAATTTATCAATAGGTGAGCAGAGTTAATTCCACCCTTGGTTAAGAGGATGAGAGATCCTGATTAGAGGGTTGTGTTAAATGTTGAGGCAGAGAGTTGCTTGGAAGTGATACTCGGGCTGAGGTACTGGCTTATTGGGTTGGAAAGAACCTAGATGATGAATGGTTAGAAGAGATTTTAAAGACATGATTAGAACCGTGGAGACGGGCAAATGTTTAAGTCTGGTTCGGACTGTTAGGGGTAACGACAGCGTAGATCAATGGGTTGGTGAATTGGATAGTTCATTTCAGAAATTTATACAGATGGATGTATCTGGAATTGGTGGCGACCCATTTAAGGACATGAGATCTGGAATAGTCTAAGGCATTTGGGCTGCTTTGAGGAAAGAGTTTTTGTCTGCATGTGGATGGCGGAGAGGGCCATATTGTTTGAGGAACTGATGGTTGATGTATAGAGCATGAGTGCTAGAGCCGCAAGGGCAGTGCTTCCTTTGACGGAGTTAGTAAAGAGAGAATTGTGATAGTCAAGTTGATAGAACCCCGGATAGTTCTGTGGCTTCTGGTTTTTCCAGAAAGGGGAAAAGGTCTGGCCGATAAGATGGTACTCGTGTTGATAGAACGCGGCGAGGTCGGATTCTCAATTTTGAGATAGAAGGACCCCAGACAGTGCTTGGGCACCTGGTTTGATATTGGAAAGAAGCCTGATGGAAGAGGTAGTTATCAAGTTGGTGACAGGAACTAGGGAGGTTATTGTGTATGCATAAGGGAAAGGATGCCACCTGGGAGGAGGTCAGGTGGGGGCGTGACTTCTGCGTAGAATGACTTGAGATGTTAGGATGGATTTCCCATGGTGAGGGAAACAGAGAACTGGGATGCGTCGATACATTACAAGTTCGAGGCTGAGTCCTCAAGGATGAGTATTTAACTGACAAGCTTATGCTTTGGACATGTAACGAACTGGAAGGGCTCGGTGTTGAGAATGTTCCGAGGGGGAGATGGGCATAGAGAAGTTGCCTCAAAGGTGCCATTTGAGAGGCCGAGGACAGTTATACTTATTGAGAAGGAATTAGAAACTCTGGCAGATGGGTTGTTGAGAATATTATCTGGAGTACGTAAAGGAGGCAGAGCTGACCAGTGGGAAGTTATGTGGGTATGCAAAGAAAGATTTAGGGAATACTTCAAGGTCAGACTACAGATAGGATTGGTTTAAGGGATGTTGTAGGAGACGGTTTTGGCCGACAGAAAGTCTATTGGAGCAATCGAAGGAATCTGAGCCTGGTATAGCTAGTGTGTTATACTGCGAGGATTGCTAGTATCGTCGGGTTAGGACGAAAAGTACAATGTTGGATACAAGATGGGACGATGTCCCCAAGAGTTGATCTACGACCTGGTTATTGCCAGTTGGAAACCAGGGATAGAGACATTTCGTGGATTGTCTAGTTTGCGCCGGCTAGAGTGTGAGGAGTTGGTAACAAAGATTCTGGATTGGTTCAAGCTACAGCAGCACAGGTAAGTTCCTTAGACAGAGAATGCATGAACGGTGTGGGCAAGTCCCCTTCAAGCTCACGAGCAGTGCATGTGGATTACTCCCAGACGGAAATGGTGAGCAACTGATTATTATGCTGAAGACGTTAGTACCCAGAAGGCATAGTCTCAGGTAAGGTTCTACGGAGTGTTAGTTGGGTGTCGTCAGGAGTTCTCAGATTACAGCTGCAAGAAGAAAGGACAGGTAAGAGAAGAATTGATCTGAAGCCGCAAAGAAGCTAATGAAGAGCGTCTGAAGAATTGAAAGCATAACAAGACTGGTAAGCGCGTCATCTATTGCACAAGCACCTCCGGAGACGACTACATCCGAGATGAGAAGAACAGCAAGACTTGAGGTTAGACGGATTGAGTGGTGTCAAATCAGAAAGAAATTCAGAAGACAAGGTAAGATTTGATTGGTTACGGACGATGATGGAATTTGTGTGTGTTATGATTAAGTAAAGAGTGATGGCATAAAGGACTTGATCTATGATGAGGACATGGACTTGTAGGGGTGCATCACGGATTAGGCACGCCCAGGCGCATCTGGCGCGAGGATGGATCGAACCTTGCGGGAGGTGAAAGAATGAACGTGGTTGATATACTTGGAGCGTTAAGTTAACAGTTACGCGTATTATAAGGTGCTTGAGTCTTGGGTATTAGTAAGAAAGATAGCGTCGAGACACAGAGGTGGTGAAAAGTAACAGACGGATGATCAGTGTTTGAAATCCTTGATTGAGCGAGGGGAGATATGTTTGGAGACGGAACTCCTAGCTGTGAGGCGTGTGTCAGTCAGGGGATGGCGCCATAGACTGTAATAGAGTGGACAAGGCGACGACTGAGTTTGGCGTAACGCTAGTAGGTATGTTTAGCTGGTGAGTGTCAATGATCTATGGAATTCAAAGTGTTGGCTTGAGTTGAAGCAGGGAAGGACCCTGCTAAGGTAGTACAAGTTGGGATACCAGGAATGGATGAAGGATCCAATTAGATTTGGTTTATGAACGAGAATTCTGAATGGATATCATTCCACCTCCTAGGGTACGTTGTACCGGGAGGGTCGAGCGGGTGATGGAATCTAGTGTTTTCCTTTGGACCCTGAGGGGTTAAGTGATGTGGTAGTGTATCACGGGAATAGACCACTTTGGACCTTGAGTAAAGTGTTTGGACATGAAAAGTTTTAACCCGGTGGTTTGAGTTAATGTAGTTGGTTCAGGGGAACTGGTAGCAGTGTAAAACGTCGATGATATCGAATTAAGACCCTACAGTATTTTAAATTTTGGAATGGATCTAAAGAACGAAAAAGAACAGAGTGGGAATCTGGGATTATCAGTTGATTGCAAGTGAAATGGCAGTCTGAAGGTTTATCAGATATCTTAAAGAATTGAGCGCTGAGTAGGCGAATACTTGAGGTATTAAGGGAAGTGTATTCCCTGATGAGTTAGTCATGGTAGCAGTTGCTGGTGTCCTGCTAATGGAACACGACTTAGGACATGGTACAAGGTGAAGGATAGTGGATACTACGGTTTGGCTTTAGTTCAGAGAGAAAGCCAAAGAGGTCGTTGAAACTTCTTAAGGCAGGGGTGTCTACCTATTTGAAAGAATAAAGAGCTGGTAAATTGATAAGTTTTGAGGAATTAAAGTTCCGGGAAGAAAGAGTTGCGTCTCTGCGTAATAATAGACGAGGATCTGTAAGGTGTTCAGAGAAAGAAGGGAGAGTTCTGACTCTTAATTCGGCATAAAATTCGGAAGTTGTACTAAGGGTTAGGCCGGCGGGGCCTACAAGCTGATCCCACCTAGTAGAGGTGATGACTTTTGAGTATCTCTGGAATCAGGAATAAGACAATGAATTGGTCATTGTAATCTAGGCAGGCCCTGAGGCTTCAGCAGGGTTGCGGTGTAAGCGAGAGGCTATCGAGAGTATGGCCGTTAGACAAGATCTTGTGGGGCAAGATTGATGTGCCTGTAAGAGTGTTGTTGGAAACTAAAGTAAAGGCGGTGGACCTTGGGATTCAGGGTCAGAGTTCGGGTTTTCTGACTGATGTGTTTGGATAAATTTCGAGGACGAAATTTCTATGAGGAGGGGATAGTTGTAACGACCCAAATTCGCTATTAAGGCTTAAGGGCCTTGATTAGTGTGCCAGGAGGGCATGTTGGGATTTATGTGTGATTTTATGAATTAAATGCATGATTATGATTTAAAGCATGGTATTTGGCTATTTGTATAACTGAGATGCATGGCTATGTTTACTAGTATGCATGTAGGCCCGGATCGTGTTAGAAGGGCATAATTGTAATTTTGGCCATGTTGGCATAACTGTATTGATATGTGATAATTGTATTCTACGAATTGTACCACGTGGGTGTGGTTATATTATTGTGATGCACGTGCCGAGACGGTCCTTGAGAGCTAGTTAACTTAAGAGTCACAACGGGATTTCTATACCCGGCTCGGGAGGAGCCTAGGGGTACCTCGGGAATTTTATGGTTAAGTTGAGATTTAGCGGGTAATGGTTATTGGAGATTTAGTAACCTGGGTAACCATTAGTTACTGCTGAGAGTAACAAGTTTTGGAAAGAAAATGGTAGAAATGAAATAGAAATGAAAGGACTTAAGTGCCCTTGAGGTTTAAGTAGGAAAGGATAGGCAAGGAGGGGCAAATTGGTCATTTGGTTGGGAAATAGATAAATGGCAGCTGGGATTTGGGGGTATACGGTTTGGGGCATTTATGCCACTTGAGGCTTGATAGAAATTGAAGAGAAGAAAGAGAAGGAGAAAGAAGGTTAGGGCAAGAAGAAGAAGAGAAGGAGAAGTGGGAGTCTAGGAGGAGATCAAGGACTTTGTGTGGGTTCTCCATTTGAGATAAGGTTTTTAGACACATCTAAGTTTTGATTTATGTTTTGATTGGTAAAATCTAGAGCTCGAGTTGTTTTGTTGAAGTTTTGAGTTAGTTGTTTGAGTTTTGGTTTGGGTGGCTGAAAATAGGAATCAAGGGGTGGATTCTTGGGTGTGTTGATGTTTTGATCTTGTATATGGTGCCTATAGGTTGTTAAGTTGTTCATATGAGGTTTGGAATTGAGTTTTTGGGTTGAGATATGTGTTTGGGTTGGTTTGGAGGTATTTTGGATGTAGGAATTGAAGGTGAAAAACCCAGAATTTCTGGGTTCGCGATGGGGCGCCGCGGCCTTGTTCTTGGGCGCCGCGGCGCGAGGCTGTGTCCAGGCAAGGTGGTTCTCTGACTCGCTGGGCGCCGCGGCGCTATAGGGCAGCGCCGTGGCGCTAGGCCATTTTCAGGACACCAAAATTTGCATTTTTCAGCTTTCGCTCCGGGGGTTCGGGGGATGTTTCCGATGAACTGTTTTAGGAATTTGGGAGTCCCGGGAGTGTGGGATTGGTCCCAGGAAGTGGTTTTGGGTTGGTTAGTAATGAGGGATGTTTCTTGTGTGTTGTGACTAGGTTCTTTGAGAGGCTCGTGCTAGAGGACCGTTCTCGCGGCTTTGGTGCATCAGGAGGCTCGGAATGCAGGTAAGAAAACTATAACACCCGAGGTTAGGGCATGGCCCCAGATTGTATTATGTGCAAATGTTTAACCTTAAATGAATCATGATGTGTGTGAATGATTATTTCGAATGTACTATATGTGTGATTATGATGAAATGAACGGCAAGGGCCGAGTACGGCGTAAGCCGGGGCGGCCGTGGGCCGAGTACGGCGTAAGCCGGGGCGGCCGTGGGCCGAGTACGGCGTAAGCCGGGGCGGCCGTGGGCCGAAAGTAACACCTAGCACATGGGATGCTATAGTCAGGGCGGGGCCCGGTGAATTCATGTGTTATGCTATATTCAGGGTGGGACCCAAGGGATACATGAGTTATCCTCGCGGTGAGAATCGATACCCCAGGGCTTTGGTAAGGGTCCTGGGGCGGCATGGCCGTAGCTTGAACCAAATCTAGAATCTTTGTTACCAACTCCTCGCACTTTACTCAGTTCGAAACAAAATTCCTGAAATGTCTCTTTCCTTGGTTTCCAACTGGAAATTAACAGGTCATAGATCAACTCTTGGAGACATCGTCCTACCTTGTATCCAACATCGTACTTTTCGTCCTACCCCGACGATGCTAACAATCCCCGTAGTATAACAGTGGCTACACCAGGCTCAAATTCCTTCGATTGTTTCAATAGGCTTTCTGTCGGCCAAAACCGTCTTTTACCACATTCCTTATACCAATCCTATCTGCAGTCTGACCTTGAAGTATTACCTAAATCTTTCTGTGCATAACCATATAGCTTTCCCACTGGTCAGCTCTGCCTCCTTCATGTACTCCAGATGATATCCACGACAACCCATCTGCCAGGGCTTCTAATTCCTTCTCAATAAGCATTACTGTCCTTAGCCTCTCAAATGGAACCATTGAGGCAACCTCTCTATGTCCATCACCCTCTCGGAGCATTCACAACACCGAGTCCTTCCAGTTCGTTATATGTCCAAAGCATAAACCATTCTGTTAAATACTCATCCTCGAGGAATCGGCCTCGAACTACGAATGTAGCGAGGCATTCAAGTTCTCCGTTCCCTCACCACGGGAATTCTATTCTATCCTACTGAGTCATCCCATGCAGACGTCATGCCCTCGCCTGACCTCCTCTCAGGTGGCATCCTCTCCCTCACGCATACCAATAACCTCCCTGGTTCCTATCGCCATCTTGGTAACTAGCTTCCCACTCATGTTTCTTTCCAAACTCAAATTAGGTGCCCAAGCACTGCCATGGTCCTTCTACCTCAAAATTGAGAATCCGACCTCGCCGCGTTCTATCAACACGAGTACCATCTTATCGGCCAGACCTTTCCCCCTTTCTGGCAAACCAGAAGCCATAGAAATAACCGAGGTTCCTTTACCTTGATTATCACGAGTCTATCTTTACCATTTCCATCCAAGGAAGCACTGCCCTTGCGGCTCTAGCACTCGTGCTCTAAACATCAACCATCAGTTCCTGGAACCACATGGCCCTCTCCGCCATCCACATGCGGACGATAATTCCTTATATCAGGGCGGCCCAAATTCCCTAGACTATCCCAGATCTCATATCCTTAACTGGGTCACCATCCAATTTCGGATACATCCGTCAGTATAAATTCCCAAATGAATTATCCAATTCACCAAACCCATTGATCTACGCTGTTGTTACTCCTAACAGTCCAAACCAGACTTATAAGTCCGCCCGTCTCCATGGTTCTAATCATGTCTTTAAAATCTCTTCTAACCATTCATCAACTAGGTTCTTTCCAACCCAATAAGCTAATACCTCAGCCCGAGTGTCACTTCCAGGCAACTCTCTGCCTCAACATTTAACACAACCCCCTAATCAGGATCTCTCATCCTCTTAACCAAGGGTGGAATTAACTATGCTCGTCTATTGATAAGTCCCTTGCCAACTCGAGCTCTCCTCAAAACCCGAGGATAACACCCCTTAAACCTCTCATATAATACTTTTATCTGTCCATACCTCACAGTAAACCAACACTGATCACCTTTACTGTTAAAGCTTATAAATCAGCTCTTTCCCCGAAGAAATCCGCTATTCTTCTATCCCATCTCAACTAACAAACTCCACAGCCTACTCACACACTAGTGACTCACTGCTGCTGCTTTCAGGGATAACTGGGGATCTCAACTCCAACTTATAACTAGAATCCCCTTTCAACACAATACCCGGTCCCCAAAACCCTTCTAGGAACAATCAACACGAGTTCATCCGTCAAAACCGACCCAACTCCTGAACTCAGAGGTTCATACCCTGAACCAATCCACAACTAGATCCGAACATTTACAGGTATAATGCACACACAAGCATATACTAGGTCAAATCCACAATGATATACATTTAGCTACCAGATTCAAACATCACTAAGTATATCCATACTCATCATGCTTCATACAAGCCAATATACAGATATAACATATGAATTTCATCTAGAAAATTAATCGCATATACACAAAACGCGAACCAATATGCCAATATTCATCCATATACATCATAATGTCATTCAGCATGCATTAATCTCAACATGCAATAGTCAAGGGCCAGGCCCTATCAGTATCTCATGCATATGTTATTTCATCTATCATGCTCCATATAAGTAAACAGGCAAACAGGGCATTCAAACATATGTTCGGCATATCAATCAATCATACCAACCAACCCTGAGTCAAGCTTGTCACTGACAGCGAGCGTACATGTTCGGTCGATCTTCAGAACCAATAAACCTTGGCTCGCTCTGATACCAAGTTATAACGCCCTACTACCTTAGAGCCGTTACTGAGTGAGTTTTTAAGACAAAACATTGTGCAAAGAACTCGCTAACCGAGGTTTTGAAACAAAAGTGTGACTAATTAAAAGTTAAGGCTGTAATCTTAGAAAATGCGTCGTTTCATTAAAACTTCTATTATTAAACATTTGGGATCCCAAAATAAGGTTTGAAAACTAATCACATCTTGAAATAAGGTTACAGTTTGAGAAATCATAGATTATTACAGCCATTTACGAATAAACCCCCAACCAAAGCAGTCGGGCAGGCCAAACATGTACGCGTCGCTTCACGCTCTCCGTACTCATGGTTGGTTGACTCAGTCATTGCCCTTACCTGCAACACAGAGCACCCGTGAGCCGAAGCCCAGCAAGAAAACTCATGCAGAACATAACATATGCAATGTATACAGTTTATCATAACAGATAATCCACAAATAAACAAGTCAACCATTAGACTAAGCAAACACGGCCATGTCGCCCCAGGACCCTTACCAAAGCCCTGGGGTATCGGTTCTCACCGCGAGGATAACTCATGTATCCCTTGGGTCCCACCCTGAATATAGCATCCCATGTGCTATGTGTTACTTTCGGCCCACGGCCGCCCCGGCTTACGCCGTACTCGGCCCACGGCCGCCCCGGCCTACGCCGTACTCGGCCCACGGCCGCCCCGGCCTACGCCGTACTCGGCCCACGGCCGCCCCGGCCTACGCCGTACTCGGCCCACGGCCGCCCCGGCCTACGCCGTACTCGACCCTTGCCGCTCATTTCATCATAATCACACATATAGTACATTCGAAATAATCATTCACACACATCATGATTCATTTAAGGTTAAACATTTGCACATAATACAATCTGGGGCCATGCCCTAACCTCGGGTGTTATAGTTTTCTTACCTGCATTCCGAGCCTCCTGATGCACCAAAGCCGCGAGCACGGTCCTCTAGCACGAGCCTCTCAAAGAACCTAGTCACAACACACAAGAAACATCCCTCATTACTAACCAACCCAAAACCACTTCCCGGGACCAATCCCACACTCTCGGGACTCCCAAATTCCTAAAACAGTTCATCGGAAACATCCCCCGAACCCCCGGAGCAAAAGCTAAAAAATGCAAATTTTCCCATCCTGAAAAAGGCGTAGCGCCGCGGCGCTACCCGCAAGGGCCGCGGCGCCCAGCGAAGTCAGGGAGCTCCTTGGCTGCAAACAGCCTCGCGCCGCGGCGCCCAAGAACAGGGCCGCGGCGCTCCTTCGCGAACCCAGAAAAACTGGGTTTTTCCCCTGCATTTCCTCAAGCCAAAACACTCCCAAATCAACCCAAACTCACACCCAAGCCCCAAAACCAACTCAAGACTCCAAATAAACCATCCAACAACCCATAACATTACCAAAGACATCTAAACACCCAATAAAATCCCCAAAATCCACATCCTTGATTTCAATTTCAGAAAAATAAAAACTCAAACATCAAACTCAACCCATGCTCAAATTCTTAACCCATAACATAATCAAGCCTTAAATGAGTATAAAATTCCTTACCTCATATGGGGAATCCATCCCTAAGCTTCCTTCATCTCCTAGGTCTCCAACTTCTCCTTCTCTTCTTCTTCTTCTTCTTCCTCATGCCCTAGCTTTTCCCTCTCTTTTCTCTTCTCTTCAAACTCTTTCAAGACCAAAATGGTTAAGCCCCAAACCGTGTACCCCATAAAACCAGCTGCCATTTATCTAATTTCCCAGCCAAATGACCATTTTACCCCTCCTTGCCTATCCTTTCCCAACTAAACCTCAAGGGCACTTAAGTCCTTTTACTTCTATTTCATTTCTACCATTTTCTACCTAGAACTTGTTACTCTCAGCAGTAACTAATGGTTACCCAGGTTACTAAATCTCCAATAACCATTACCCGCTAAATCTCAATTTAACCTTAAAATTCCCGAGGTACCCCTAGGCTCCTCCCGAGCCGGGTATAAAAATCCCGTTGTGACTCTGAAGTTAACTAGCTCTCTAGGACCGTCTCGGCACGTGCATCACAATAATAAAACCACAATCACGTGGTACAATTCACAGAATACAATTATCACATACCAATACCGTTATGCCAATCATGGCCACAATTACAATTATGCCCTTCTAACACGATCCGGGCCTACATGCATACTAGTAAACATAGCCATGCATCTCAGTTAAAAAAATAGCCAAATAACATGCTTTAAATCATAATCACGCATTTAATTCATAAAATCACACATAAACCCCAACCTGCCCTCCTGGCACACTAATCAAGGCCCTTAAGCCTTATTAGCGAATTTGGGTCGTTACAATAAATATGATTATATGTTCAAAAATAAGTTAGTCCTAAGATTAGTCAGTGCACCGGATTTACACTGACTTGCCAATCTACGATATGATCTACTTACACATTACAGTGTTATGTTCTTTCCAGAACATTAGCAAAGTAGATAAGATCGGATGTATTTGTTACATCGGACAGGACCGATATTGACAGTTGATAAGATAAGTAAACATACCGTTATTATCTATTTTAGTCATATCATATAGTTGACCATAGGTCAATTCAATCTCAATTCTGAGTGGTTAGTATTCAAACTGATTGTATTATTTGAGTTCTTTGACTTGTTCGTTACCAGCTTACCCTACGGACTAGCCCATACTTACATCTTGGGAACTCGGTAGTATAATTGAGTGGGAGTGTTAATCATAGATATGAACATCTATAGCTTCTGATGAAGAAGTGAAACGATGGTTTCCTTTTAGTTTGGTTCAAGGTGTTAAATGATAGAGATCTCATTTCAGTAATTAAATTAGTTTACTGAAATATCATTTACAAGGAACTAAGTGTTTTAAGGATAAAATACAATGAGGGGTAAAACGGTATTTTAGTCCTATCTCATTGTAGACCGTCTATAGAGGATTGAGTGATAATTATGGTTGTAACAATGGATAATTAATAGCGTATCTATATTTGTTATAGAGCGTTCTATGAATTCAAGAGTGCAATTCCAAGTCTATAGTGGAGTCACGAGGAATTAATAAGTTAGTAAATTTATTTGTTAGATTTATGATAACTTATTGAAGCTTGATTTCATAGGCCCATGGTCCCCATTGTACCTTGGATAAAATCATCTAGATAGTCTCAATTAATTGATTTAATCATCAATTAGAATTATCAAAGTTGACCAGGTCAATTTTGGATAGTTTCACAGAGTTGTGTACTTTTGAGAAGAAAAGAGAAATTATGGCAGATTTATTAATTAAGATAAATTGGTATCTAAATTAATAAATAAATTTAAATCAAGGTTCAAATTATAAATAATTAATTTGATAAAGGATTTAAATAATTATTTAATTAATTAAATCAATAGAAAATAATACAAGCCTTGATTTTAAGTCTAATGGGCTTATAATCAAATGGGAAATTTCACGGGCCTATAGCCCATGATAATTTCGACCTAGGGCTTCAAAATGGCTGTTATTTTATTGATTTTTTAATTAAATTAAATGGTCTAATTGAGTCTATAAAAGGAGTGCTTATAGAGAAGTCAAAATAAGGGTTTTTGATAAGTGAGATTTTCTGATAGTTTTATATTCTCTCTAAACACAAGTCCTTTTCTAAGCCTCTTTGTATTTTCTCTTCTTCTCTCTATATCTATCTCATGTGTTGAGAATTGCCCACACTATTCTAGGTGGTTCTAAGGATACATTGGAAGATCGTGAAGAAAATAGAAGATCGGTTCAGTTTCTTGATAATACTCTGCGACAGAGAGGATACAAGAGTTAGAGAAACTGAAGGAAGGACTCTTAATTCCGCTGCGTATACTGTAAGTATTCTATTTTTGTTTCTCTTTGAATTCAATTTTAGAAACATGTTTTAGGCTATCTCGTATTAATTTGTTTAATATTAGATATACATGAAAATAAATAAAGATCCTGTATAAGTTTTTCTAACAACACCTCCGTACAAATTCCATTGAGTCTTCATTCATTGTTGGCCAGAAATACCCTTGCCTCAGGATCTATTTTGACATGCTTTGCCCCACAGCGTGGTCCCCGCAAAAGCCTTCGTGTACCTCTTTCATCAATTCTTTGGCCTTCTCTTTCGAAATACATCTGAGGAGTGGCATTCAGTATCCCCTTCGGTATAAGATTCCGTCAACCAGGATATACCTAGCAGCTCACTGCTGAAGGGTCCTAGGTTTGGTTATGTCCGTTGGTAATACGCCTTGCGTCAGATACTCTATGTATGGTGCCATCCATGTATCCGCCACTTGGATCACCAGAGTGGTCTCCTCTGTTTGGATGCTTGGCATAGATAGCCGTTCAACTGGCACTATGTTCAGAGTATCAGCATCCTTTGCACTTGCTAACTTGGCCAAAGCATCAACATTTGAATTCTGGTCGCGAGGTTCTTGCTAAAGGGTGTACTTGTCAAATTGCGCCAATGGATCCTTTGTTTCGTTTAAATAAGCAACCAGCTTTAAACATCGGGCCTGGTACTCTCCCATGACTTTATTTACCACCAGCTGAGAGTCACTGTAGATGTCAAGTATCTTTATATTCAGGTCCCTGGCTAATCGTAACCCAGCCAGCAACACTTCATAATCAGCCTCATTGTTAGAAGCAGTGAAGTCAAACCTGATTGCGCAGTGAAATCGATGCCTTTCAAGCGTAATCAGAATCACATATGCCCCTGCATGATGCTCATTAGAGGAGCCGTCTATAAATAACTTCCATGAGGGAGTTTGGTTCTGAGACTCATGCTCTTCGGTCTGCTCGCTATCTAGAAGTTTAGTGAACTCTGCATTGAAGTCATCCAGGGCTTGCCCTTTTATTGCTGCTCACGGTAAGTAAGAGATATCAAACTGCCCAAGTTCGATCGCCCCTTTTAACAATATGCCCGCGGCCTCTGGCTTTTGCAGAACTTGCCGTAGAGGCTGGTCGATCAAAACCGTGATTGGGTGAGCTTGAAAGCAAGGCCGCAACTTCCTAGAGGCCAAAATTAAGAAATAGGCTAACTTTTCAATAGGTGGGTACCGCAGCTCCGCCCCAACTAGCCTTTTGCTCACATAATAAACAGCCTTTTGGACACCTTCTTCTTCTCTTACTAAGACAACACTGGTAGCATATTCTGTAATCTCCAAGTAGACAAACAAAGTTTCCTCATCGACCGGCTTCAATAAAATGGGTGGTTGCGCCATGTGAGTCTTCAATGCTTGGAAAGCCTGCTCGCACTCCTCCATCCATTCAAATTTCTTGTTGCCTCTAAGTAGATTAAAAAATGGAACCCACTTGTCCATTGATTTCGAAATAAATCTACTGAGAGCGGCAATTCTTCCGGTCAAACTTTTAACATCCTTAATCTTTGCTGGAGATTTCATATTGATCAAGGCTTTGATCTTCTCGGGATTGGCTTCAATTCCTCTCGAGTTAACTATAAATCCCAAGAACTTCCCTGATCCTACTCCGAAGGAGCATTTGAGGGGATTCAGCTTCATCTGATATTTGTTCAAGACGTTGAAGCATTCTTGAAAATCCTCTATATGCCCTTCTACCTTCTTTGACTTAACCAGCATGTCGTCGACATATACCTCCATGTTTGTGCCGATCAGCTCCCTAAACATGTGGTTGATCAGTCACTGGTAAGTCGCACCAGCGTTTTTCAAACCGAAGGGCATTACTTTATAACAGTAAAGCCCAGTGTCAGTCTGAAAGCTAGTGTGATCCTCATCAAGTGGGTGCATACTAATCTGATTATACCCAGAGTATGCATCCATGAATGAGAGAATCTCGTGCCTTACAGTGGCATCGACCAATTGGTCGATTCTTGGGAGTGGGAAACAATCTTTAGGGCGGGCTTTATTAAGGTCTGTGAAATCCACGCATGTTCGCCATTTTCCATTCAACTTGGGAACTAGTACGAGATTAGAGACCCATGATAGATAAAACGACACCCTGATGAACCCATTCTCCTTCAACTTCTCGACTTCTTCTTTTAGGGCCTTTGATCTATCTTTGTCGAGCAGCCTTCTTTTCTATTGCACCGGTGGAAAACTCTTGTCGATGTTCAAGACATGGCTGATGACTGCAGGGTCTATTCCAACCATGTATTTGTGCGACCAAGCGAAGACTTCCTGGTTCTTCCTCAAAACTTCCACCAATGCTTGTTTTGTTGTTGTCTCTAAGTTTTTGCCGACTTTCACAACCCTGGTCGGATTTTATTCATCGAGTTGGACCTCATCAAGGTCCTCGATGGGTCCTATTTCTTCCTCAAAATCCCCAAAGCGAGGATGCAAGTCTCTATCCTCACTTTGGGCAATGCCCTATTTGGTGACATTATCACCTAACTGGGCCTGAACATTAACTGCCATTTGCAACTCCTTTCCTGGAACATCTCTCAACATACCTTTCTTTGCTTTGTTTATCAAGGCATTGTAGCATTCCCTTGCTTCCCGCTGATTTCCCAATACACATCCTACCCCTGCGTCTGTTGGGAATTTCATGGCAAGGTGCCATATTGATGTGACAGCTCATAGGTCGACCAGAATTGGCCTCCTAATTACAGCATTGTATGTTGAAGGACAATCAACTAATATGAAAGTAGTGAGTAATGTCCTGTTAGCAGATGCAGTACCTGCTGTAACTGGAAGCCTAATCGACCCAGTTGGGGCGAGCCCTTCGCCGGAAAAACCATAGATGGTTTGGTTGCATGGCTCTAGGTCCTTGACAGACAGCTTCATTCTCTCCAGTGAAGACTTGTATAGGATGTTGACCGAACTCCCTGTGTCAACCAACACCCTCTTCACCATCATGTTGGAAACTTGCACGTCTACGACCAGCGGATTGGAGTGTGGAAATCGTACGTTCTGGGCATCGTTTTCAGAGAAGGTTATCAACTCCTCCTCTGTTCGAGCCTTCTTTGGTGCTCGATCCTCCACACTCATCATCTCGATGTCTTGGTTGTGGCGTAGGGTTCGAGCGTATTGTTCCCTTGCCTTCCCACTGTCCCCTGCAAGGTGTGGGCCACCGCGGATGGTGAGTAGAGTGCCTGCCACAGGAGCTGGCTGTAAAGGTGGCGAGCGTTGGTGTGCAGGCGCCTGCTCGTTGCCACCTTGAGCCTCTCGCTGAGACCCTCCTACGGCTCGCACATATCTCCTTAGATGTCCCTGCCTAATCAGGAACTCAATCTCATCTTTCAACTGGTTGCATTCGTTAGTGTCGTGCTCGTAGTCGTTGTGAAAACGACAGAACTTTGTCATATCTCTCTTGGAGATATCTTTCCTTATAGGTGCGGGTCATTTATAAGGCACGTTAGAGCTGGTCGCCTAGAAGACTTTCGCTCGACTTTCGACAAGTGTCGTGTAGTTGGTGAATCTCGGCTCATATCAATTGCCTTTGGGCGTTTATTCTCAGAAGCTGAGGGTTCATTGTTCGCCCGTTTTCCACCATTCCTACCATTGCCATTCCCGTTGCCCTTGCCATTGCCATTGGGTTTCTCCAAGCCATTAGCGGCCTTGGCAAGTTCTTCCTTTGGCCCCTTGTATTTTGTTGCCGATTTCCCCTCATTAGCAATCGTGTCCTCGAGCTTGATATATCGATCAGCTCGATCCAAAAACTCCTGGGTACTTCTTACCCCATTCTTTCTTAGGCTACTCCAGAGGGGTGAATGGTGCCTAACCCCAGCAGTTAGGGCCATTATCTTGCCTTCATCATCCATTGTCTTGGCTCCAGCGACTGCTCACATGAAGCGTTGGACATATTCCTTTAAGGACTCTCCCTCCTTCTGGCGTATCTCGACCAGCTGGTTGGCCTCTGTGGGGTGTACGCGACCCGCATAGAATTTTCCGTAAAATTATTTCACGAACATCTCCCAGGATACTATACTAGCAGGAGGGAAGTTAAAGAACCGAACAGTGTCATGGGGAAGATCCGGCAGCGGGCATCTTCCGACACCTTCTGTATATCCATTTTGTATCTCAAACTTGTTAACGTGAGATACTGGGTCTCCGTACCCATCAAAGTTCGGCAGTGTTATCATCTTGAATTTACTGGGGGTTTTAACCGCAGCAATCCTCTGTACAAATGGAGTGCCCCTCCTCCTATCGTACTCTATGTGGGATGTTCGTCCCCCGACCAGTTGTTGTACCGTCTGGTTCAGAGCATCAATCTGAGCCTGAACCACTTCTGGGACTGCAGGGGCGACCTGTGCCGGGGGAGCGTACTCATCATGCCTTACATGACGGTCGTTGAGTACGTCCCTTAAATCATCATCCCTACGTCTCTGCTCGCTAACTCCTAGCCGATCAAAGACGTTCTGCTACCTGGGTTGCCCCCCAGCGTTATGGCTAGCTGGCCTATTTTCTCTAGGTGGGGGGTTTCTGCCTCTACCTCTTTCCTCATTCCTCCGACCAGCATTTCCTCTACCGGAATCGGCTTAATTATAGTCATGACCATCTCTAAACTGTGGCTGACTATGGCGTGACTGGATGTTCACACTATTTCCTCCTCGGGCTGGCATTTCCCGAGCGCCAGGGGGAGGCCTGCATTGGTCGTTGGGTCCCTGGGCATTATTATGCCGTGGGGGGGCCCTGACCGCGGAGCCTGACTCGTTGTTCCTTCTATTGGCAGAAGGATGTTGTCCCCTGTTCAGTGGATTTGGCTCTTCGTCCTCTGGGCGTCTAGGGCTGCGGGGCGACTGCCCGGCCCTATTCTGCCTCGGGCGCTGGGGATTTCCTCGACCAGCCTAAGATGGAGGTTGCTGCTCAGGATCCCTAGCTGGGACATCATCCTGAGCCACAGGTGGCTGCTCCGGCCTTTGAGGGTTTGCTAGCTAGATCGGAGGACTAGGATTAGGAGCTCTCTGAGGCGGCGCACTCGGTGGCTGATCTTGCTGAGGCTGGCACAGCCTGACTCCGAGCCAACTGGATGGTTGCTTCGAGAGCAGCCATGGCATCCCTTTGCCGATGGTCCATGTCCGCTTGCTGCTTACTCAGCTCTTGGCACTGGCGTTCAATTTATCTCTGCTGCAGCGCCATTGTCTCCGCAACATTCTCCTAATTGGCCCTCAGATTAGCCAACTCGTCCTACAACACCCCCAGTGTTGCCCTCAGTGTTTCCAAATCTAACTCCTCCTCTTCAAACTCTAAATGTGGTTCATTCTCAGCCACATTTGGGGGAGGACGTTGGGATGATGCAGCGCCAGCAGTCTGTCCAGCTCTCTTAGATGTCTTCGCCATTAGATTTTCTTACAGTTTTTTTATCAATCTCTCAATGAAAGCACCAAAATGTTGACCCTCAATTTGGCCAACGATACGGAGTCAAAAATACGACAGGAAAAGAAACGACAATTAAGAGTTTAATCTAATGGTAAAGAAGAAACACCAACAATTTATAGTGGTTAGGCCCTAATGGATGGTAATGACCTACGTCCACTTAGTGCTATTATTAATATTGAATCCCAATATCGTGATCAAAGAACTAGGGTTCTTGAGTTTCACAAATCTCGAGAGAATTACAATAAGACGATCGATAATCGCACTATAGGCTCTCTCTCTCTCTCTCTCTCTCTCTCTCTCTCTCTCTCTCTCTCTCAATATTCAGGAAAAAGATTCAAAAGATCAAAAGTCCCCTCCTTGAGCTATTTCATGCATATTTATAGGCTCAAGGAGGGTTACATGGGCCATTGGGCCTTAACTCTCCTTAATATCTGAGTATCAAGGTAATAAAGATGAAATAATCAACGTAATTATTACAAGATCACAATCTTATAAGAGAATAAACTGAATCATACGACCATCCTGGTCGTACCTAATAGTCAGTCTTGATGAAGCAATGTGTAATTGGTCGATAACCGAACATCACCGCTTTATTTCAATTCTACCACGTGTCATCCACGTGTGAGAAATCCTTGCCACATCATCAATAGCTGTTTTTGGGTAAACATTAGGGACATTCGAGGAATTAACAGGAATTGGGAACAGATGACCAAAATGCCCTTGGAAGGATTAAAGGTTTAGGATTTAAGTGGGAGGGAAAAATGGTCATTTGGTTTAAAAAGAGATAGGTATTAATCTACCTTTTAGCACTTAGTGGGATTTGTAGAACATAGTGGAAGCTGAAGGAAAAAGGAAGAGAAAAGGAAAACATAACTGTTAAGCTAACCTCTTTCTCTCTCTCGGTTTAGGCTATTCTTCACCATCTCTTGAGGAATTTTGGAGCATTAACTCAGGAAAGCTTGGGCTGGAGCTTGGGGCTAGGGTCCCTGATAAAGCTTGAGGATTCAGCAGGAGTTAGTCACTCAATTAAGGTAAAGTTTAAAGATTGTTCTTGAGTTTCTGAGTTTTGTTGGAATGGATTTCTAAACTTGAGTTTTGGATGGAAGTTAAGAGAATTAAGCTTGAAGAATTGTGGAACTTAAGGCTAGAAGGATACTAAGGGCAACCTAGGGTCAAATCCCCCATCAAAGGTAAGAAAATTCTGAGCTTGATCATCTAAGTTGCTGGGTTAGTTCTGGTTTCTACTGATGAGTTTATGAGTTCTTGAGTTCAATTCTTGATTTCTTTGTTTGATGGTGCATGTGGCTAAGTTTTAGGTTGTTGGGTTATGTGGGGTGAGATGTAGATGATGGTAGGCTAAATTGGTGTATGGTTGAGGTTTGGAGGGGTTCTATAGAGGTTTGGCTCGGGGAAAATCGAAGGAAGAAAATCAGAGTGCTAAAGGTTCTGTGACTAGCGTTGTAGCGCTAGCCTTAGGGCGCTACAGCGCTAGGCTTGGATATTCTGGGGGCTTTTGGCTCTGCTTGTAGCGCTGTAGTGCTACCCGCCTTTAGAAGTGGATTTTTAGGTTATTTCTTATGGTTTTTGCCCAAGGGCTCGGGGTTTGATTCCACCACCCCATTTGGTGGAATTAAGGCTTCCCGAGGGCTCGGGATTGGTCCTGAGGTTAGGTTTCAGAATTGAAGTTTAATGAGGATTCTATGTTACATTTGTGACTAGGTGAACACTAGGGCTTGGTCGGGATCGTGCTCGAGGATCGTTTCAAGTAATTAAAGCACTCGGAATCAAAGGTAAGAAACTGCACCCAGTTATGTGTTAGTGTTTGGACTAAGAGCTCCCTATATTTATATGTGATGTCACGAGATGGTATTATGTCATGGGACATGCAATAAATGGCCTAAGAGTGCCGGAATCAATATTTGCGCACAAGACGAGGCTCGGCCACTGGTAGCTGAGGTTAAATATATAATCGTTGAACTTGGCCTAAGCGAGCCGGAGTCAGTGGGGTAATTAGAGTGTGCAGCCTAAGGGCGCCGACCCTGTGTTTTGGCATGATATGTTTAATGTTGTTTAATTAATGATTGTGATGAGTTTGTTATCTGAATAACTGGTTATTGGTTTGAAGTGGATATCACTGCTTATGTGAGTTGTATGACTTGTTATATATATCTGACTGTCGTTTATTGCTATTACACTGTATTATGGTTTCTTGATGGGCCTTGGCTCACGGGTGCTACGTGGTGCAGGTAAAGGCAAGGGCAGGGGGGACCAGTCCTGAGTGGGTGAGCTTTGTGGCTGAATGTACATAGTCATCTGATCGGCCACCATGGCCAATGAGTGATACAGGACAGAAGAAGCCTAAGTGTCTGTTTTGCCCTTAGAGTGGCCAGTACATGTTTATAACCTGGAATTTTGTAAACTGTCTTTTAAACTCTATTTCTTTTGGGATCCCATGTACAAAATGTTAAATTATATGAAATGTGACTTTTGTATCCAAAATCTTTTAACCCTAGCTCTATTATAGTTTTGGTAACACGTTTCTAAATAAACGACTTCATTAGTAAGTCTTGCACATTTATAAACACACAGTGTAATGGTCTTGGCTATCCAGGGCGTTACATTATCCACCAGGAATTATGATTATTTGTAATTTCTTTATTGAACTTATGAACTACAAAGTTTGTTTTTTTGGTTTCTTTTGACCAATGAATAATTATGCTTTCATTTATGTTTTGTTATATTCTTAAGAATGTTGAGTTGAAAGCATGTTGTTCATAATATTGTTGTTATCATCATTTAAGTTTATTTGCTTAATGGCGTGGATATCATATTGTTTTATGCACTGTTAATGATATAACACTGACTTATTTATTAAGCAGGGTTTTGGTTATTTCACTAGCTTATTTATTAGGCATCATGGTATCAATGAAATGAGGACTGATAAAGAGATTATGTTATATAACTAATCACATGTTGGACATATTCTCTTACCACACTACTAGACTTATTGACCATGTCGATTTAATACTTTGATATTTGTATTTATGAATGGTTTTTGTTGATTGGGAAGCAAATTGATAATCAAAGTTCAATATCAAGGATTAAATTGGACCGATTGTTTTAGATACTTTCAAAGAACTATTGTTTTTAAAAGTGGCCACAATATTTTTCTTATTCCTCAACCTATGAGTCGTTTATAAATAAAATTATTTTAATATATATATGTATTACAAAATTAATGTAGCCCAAGTGAGAGAATGTTAGACATTTATTTTGGCTTACATTATTTATTTTCATGTGTTTATAAAATATGAGTTGATAAATAGTTATTTGCTGATCTAGCTCATTTAATTTTAGTAATATCTTATTTATGGGCTTAGTATATATAGTAGTCTAGTTGATGCAGAAATGTGTGCTTTCTAGTTAACTGAAGCATTTGATGAAGGAGCTCAGTCCAACTAGGTTAATATAAGCTAAGTCAACTCCCTAACTCTATATATATAAATAGTCTCATCGCTATTCAGTAGTCTGATAATCTGTTTCAGAAATAGAGGTCTTAGGAGGAAGGCTTAGTTGGTTAGTATTGCACTAACAATTTATGTATTCTCTATGGCTGAATCAGGTATGTTTTTTATATTCTTTAATTATTTATAGTGTTCTAAGTTGTATGCAAAATTATTAATAAGATGCTGTATAAATATCTAATAAAAAAGTTTGATAATATTCTCATTTTACGTAATCAAAGATTTCTATGCGCCAATCATTTCATAATCTTATAGTCTTCAAAGGACACAATGACAAAACTGGTTGGCTAATCGTATAATCTTAAAAAAAAAAAGTATTATTACAGATCATATATTAATTACCAATTCTAAATGATACAACATGTATTAGTTGGTTAGAGTTGATTTTTTTTTTTAAATGTATTGGTTAGACATGATTGACGCACAAAAATTAGAGGATCTATTTTAATCTAAATCATATTAATGAAACACTTTTATGGTATAACAAACATACGGATAAGTTTAGTTTACTAAAATGTGTTGATTATTGACTTTGGCAAAAGCATATATATAATTGATGGTTTCAATTTTCATGAACGATATTTGGATAATACGTCCATATGGGTCATATATCAATGAATTGAAAAGGCAAGAAAAGAAGCTATATAGGAGTGTCTATAGGAACTCCAAACCCAAACCCCAATACAAGACCAAGAGGATCACAGTCATGGTTTAGTCAAAGAATGGGGACCCACCAAGAAACCCCAAGAGTCAAAAAGTAGCTCGTTTCATGGGCCGCACATGTGCAGTCACTCACTCATGCACTGACCAAAATCACCAGTCACACTTATAATAATTTACTATTACTCATTCAATCATTTCAAGAAGAATTGTTTTCTTCTTTTCTTTTTCTCTTCGAATACGTTATCCAAAAAAAACTTTTGTTATCTGAAAATCTCAATACGAGTTTGAATACACAAACAAAGAATATGTATAATAACTTTAATTAGGTGCTTTTAATAATGTGGTATATTCTTAATCTCTGTTGCCAAGATTTTTCAAAAGAAGTAAAAGAAGTAGGACATTGGTGCTTGCTTCTCTTTAAGCTAGACTTTAACGATATGGGGCCCGTTTTAGTTAAAGATGAAGTCAGCTTTTTTACTTTACATGTTCGAGAGGAAAAGAATATGAAAACAGCTCAAAACTCTTGTGGAAATTCAACAATGGATGACACCCATTTTGCAGAAACTCAGAAAAAAAAACAGATAATAAATGAGAACATCAGCTGCAAAAGATGGAGTTTTTCAACCTTTTTATTTGTCTTGTTAACGTCGGAATCTTGAGCTACAAGACAATGATAACTAAAGCCAAGAAACATTTTTATGAGCCTAGCTAAATATGAACATAATTTTTGTAAGTATTATCGCTTTTCAAAATAAATGATGAAATGGGGAGTAAAACAAATAAATGACCGTTTGTGGTAAATTTATCACGTTGATTATGTAGAAAAATTATTGAAAGAATATGTAACTGGATTGTATGTTGAATGCTAGGGTACATACATTGACATAGAGTAGACTTAGATGACTATTTATATATTTGTATAAAAAAAATGTAAACATTATATAATGAGTATGAAATATTTGTTGACACAACAACGTAAGAATAAAGGTAAGGTGACGTCGGAACTATAAAAACATAAGAATTAATAATGCAAGCTAGAACAGGTTCAATAGCTACATATAAGATCCTCTCGCTGGTAAAACTGACCGTTAAATTAGGTTTAATACACCCATATGTTATATAATTAGTTTTGCATTGAATTTTTAAAATATAAGGTTGAAAATAAAATGTTTTTTCTATAGCAAGATCTCACTACAAAAAAATCTTAATTTTAGTCCCAATAAAATTTGTGAATAAACACTGAAATTTTTTTGACACTAATAATAATATTATATGTATGTCCTCACTAAAATATTATAATTTGTTGTGACTAAATGTATTTTTAATCACAACAAATTTTATTAATATATACAATAAATTGTAACTAAAACTATATTAGTGATAACTTGTAATTTTTAGTCACAAATATATTTTAATAACAAGTAATACTTTTTTATAATAAAATTGACATTTTAGTCACAAAATTTATGTTGTGATAGCTTGTTGATATTCGAAGTTTAGATGCAAATTACTCAAAGTCTGAACCTGCTCGGGTAGTATGCCGATTGAATGAAGGAAAATTTGCAGTAATAATACCTATGTAGTTGAATTTGTTACACTAAAATGCCTATGTTAAAAACTTGGCGGCAATAATACATACCATTAATGATTTGGTGCACTAGTTGGTCACTAGGTCGTTAAGTCTGCCAGAACCTACATGGCTACACCTAATCAGTCCCATAATTTTAAATTTATTTAAATATTTTAAAAAATCATTTAAAAATAAATGAAAATTATTTCAAATTAAAAAAATCCAATAATATTTAAAAATAATCAAATTTTATTTTATGTATTTAAAAATAAATTTAAACTAATTTTAATTCTTATATTATCATAAAACTTTATGAGAAAATATTTTAAAAACTCATATTAAATTAAACATAAAACTAAAATTAAAAATAATCATATTTAGACTTCTTTTTTTTTTTTAAATAATGCTCTTCTTTGTCCCTTCTCTTTATTCATCTTCTTCATTTTCCCATACCTCATGTTCATCTTCTTCTTCCCCTAATCTCAAATATCATACCTCATGTTCATCTTCTTCTTCCCCTAACTCAAATATCAGACCATCATCATCATCATCATCATCATCTACTTCTTCTTCTTCTTCTTCTTCTTCTTCTTCTTTTTCTTCTTCTTTGCTATTCATCCCAGACCCAAACCCCACATTTCATTGATATTACCAAAACCCAAAAAAAAGGTCGTCTTCAACCTCTCACACTCCTGCTTTCCCGACTCCATTTCCCTCGACCACATAGAATTGAAACACCTTGTTGGTCTGTGGGCTAATAGAACCCAGACTCTTCAACTCCTTCATCTCCCCCGATCTCCTGAAACACATCTGTCTAAGGCCCATGACAACCCCATTTGAAACCCTAATATCACAACAATACCAGTTTAAACAAGTTTATACAAATTCCAAGTCAAATTTCAACACTAACTCTACAATTGATTCACTGAAACATCAACCAAAGAATAAAAAAACAAGAAAATCATAACAATCTCATTTCAAACAAGTTTATACGAATTGCAAGAACAAGAAAACAAATTGTTTATGCCTAGATCTAGGTTGAAGTTGAGGACGTTGCCCAATTGTTGTAGAACTCTGCAACTCAGTTCGTCGTCCTAGTTACACCCAGAGTTCGAACATGAGAAGTTAAGATCCCGAAATCTAGGCTCGTTAGATGTAAGCTCGAAATATGCATGGTCGTCATATGATCCTTCAGTCAGACCGCTTTGCTGTAAATACCGACCTTAAAAGCTCGAGGGTGTGTAGCCTTGAATATGTTCTGAGCTCGCAATAGCCATGGTTCACTACAACAATTTGTAGTATATATTACATTAAAAAATAGCATATATTTAGAAGTGCTATTAATGGTGGGTGATTAAAAACACACGGAACATTATATTTTGGCGCCATATGAATAAACCTCAGGCGCCAAAATGAATTTTTTTTTTTAGACTCATCTGCCAAATTCCCTAAATCTAAGTTACCCGAAAAATTTCTCTCAGCCTCCATCTCTCACTCTCGTCTCGTCTCTCCGCCCTCTCCGTCTCACGAAGTCTCACTCTCGTCTCGTCTCTCCGCCCTCTCCGCCTCACAAAGTCTCACTCTCGTCTCGTCTCTCCGCCTCACGAAGTCTCCATCTCTCACTCTCGTCTCGTCTCTCCGCCTCACGAAGTCTTCTCAACTCATCTCTGCCTCACGAAGGCACGCTCCAGAGTGGAACTCTTTCTCCGCCTCACGAAGTTGCGCTCCAGAGTGGAGCTTCTCTGCCTCCCGAGTTCTTTCTCTGCCTCAAGAAGTCACGCCTCACGAAGTCACGCCTCACGAAGTCACGCCTTCCAGAGATCTATCTCTGCCTCATGCCCACTATCTCAGGTTCGTTTCTCTCCTCGGCTTACATCTTTTTTAAGGAACGATACCATATGATTCATCCCTCTGCCCTCCAATTTGCAGCCCTTGGGTTCCTGCTCTCCGTGGGTGAGGAGTCTGTGTTCACAGGTGCTGTCTTACATTGGGGTCATCTGTCGTGCCATTTTTCTGGGCCATTGGGTTCATGTGAGGTTGCGTGGTAAAGGGTTTCTTTTTCTCAAACATCTCATATGTTTTATTTAAGAAGCTAGGTCAGTTGGGAGTCTAAGAAGTGAGCGATTAGCCAATCTGATTGGGTGTTGCTGCGAAGGAGATGAGAGGTTGCTGGTGGCCGATTTTATGCCCCATGAAACTCTCGCTAAGCATCTTTTTCACTGTAAGTTACTTTATTTCTTTATATATATTGTTGACGCGGTTCTTCGCCAACAGGTAATTAAGAGAATGAGAGAAAAGGATTAGTGCTAAATGTGAACCAAAACAGATATATGATCTTAGAGGGCGAAAGGGGTGACTCAAGACACGGTTTTTAAGTGGTTCGAAGGTTAAAATCCTTCTACTCCACTAGTCAATATTATTGATCTGTACTGAGTATTTGGTTACAAAGTATTTCTTACAAGAGATTATTTTTCCAACCCCTATCAACTCACAGGGTCTCCATATTTATTGGAGAAGGCACCTGGAAGTTGGTAGGGAGGTCATCCCATGACCTTCTTACTTGTCGTATCAATTATGTGACATTCATGATTAATTCCTAAACCTGACACATAAGTGTGGTCAAATCAATAGGTAAGGAAGTAATGGGCCGCACGGCCCAACCCCACCGTGGGTGTCTGAACACGCACGTTCCTGCTGCGTGTCCGAGAAGTCAGGGGGATATCAGACACGTGATGCCTGATATATGCATGTTTACCTTGCGTGTGTTTACTTCTCAAGGGGTCACACCCCCATATCCAGCTCGTACCCCGAGCTGCATGCTGGACTCGACCTTCGGCCTTCAGGGGACCTGCTCCAGTCTTGGACAATGGAGGGGAGCCCTTTGGTCTTCCTCGAGCTAACGACAGAAGCTCCAGTCTTAGGGGAGTTCATGAGATAACTACGATTAGTCAGCAGCTCGGCTTGCTAACCAGCCCGTGGGAAAACCAGGGCGTACATATATATATATATGTATATGTTTGTACATACTTCCGTTTCGTTTCCTTTTTATGGGTGACAATTTATTAAATAAAGCTAAAATAACTGAAAGTGAAGCTGGGAAGATGTATTTGGTTATTGTTTGGTTGAAAAATGCATTGTAGGTTTTTGACTTGTTCAAAATGACTAAGACTGAATAAAATTGATGTTTCATTCAAGATCTTTGTTGTTAAAAGGTTTTTCATGGGACTTAAAAGTGAAATATTGGTATTTAATTGCCTTGATTGCCCAAGTACTTGCTTGTTTATCATTTGGAAGTGCTATTGATGGAAAGTAGTGCTTATGAATTGATATTTCTTCTCTCAAATAAACCTCTAATGTTCATTCACGACTCAATTGAATTGAATTTAGCTAAGAATGATTTGTGACTTTTTTTTTGGATAGTTTGTTTCTTATGATTGCACTGTTATAGGGGATGCTCAACCAGTGAAATGGGCCATGAGATTGAGGGTGGCTTTGCATCTGACACAAGCTCTGGAATACTGTAGCAGCAAAGGGCGTGCATTGTATCACGATCTCAATGCCTACAGGGTTTTATTTGATCAGGTAACAATGGTTTCTTTGATATATAGTTTTTATTTTTATTTAACACATTTAATTAAAATAATTTACTATTGAGTTGGCTATGATCAATTATCAGGATGGAAATCCCAGACTATCCTGCTTTGGCCTCATGAAGAATAGCAGGGACGGCAAGAGTTACGGTACAAACTTAGCATTCACTCCTCCGGAGTACCTGAGAACTGGTATTTTTGTTTGCTTGAATAAGTGAAATAATGTGTTCTTTTAATGTGGATTATCATTGAACGGGCATCACTATGTTAGATATTTGCAACTGAAGAGCCATTTCTTCATGACTTTAGTCATGGAAATTCCAAGAAAAATTATGTTGATGGAAAAAGCATTGATGTACTATTTTCCTCATGATATCTTTGGCTGACGAGTATAAAATATTTTTTTTATGAAGCTGAGAGAATTTAGTCTGGTAGCAATATGATATATACATTATACGATTCAATTCTTTGTTGACAGGTAGAGTGACACCAGAAAGTGTGGTTTACAGCTTTGGAATGTTGGTGTTGGATCTTCTGAGTGGAAAACATATACCCCTAGTCATGTGAGTTCACACTTTATTCTTACTACTACTAGTAAATATATGTACATACGTTCATAAGCACATATCTCTAGTTTTAACTGGATAATAAGTTGGATCCACATTGTTGGTTTATATTGTTTGCAGGCACTTGATCTAATTCGTGGCAAGAATTTTCTGATGCTTATGAATTCTGCTCTAAAGGGTAATTTTTCAAATGATGATGGAACTGAACTTGTGTGTTTAGCTTCCCGCTGTTTGCAGTATGAAGCACGTGAGAGACCAAATGCAAAGTCTCTTGTCACTTCTTTCATGTCTCTTCAGATAGAAACAGAGGTGTGTACTCTGCTTGATCCTTTCATTTTTATGTTTAGTAAATTTGTTCTTCTATTTTATTAGTTATCTTTTTGCCTGAAATACTATTTTTTGGACACTACCTTTATGTATTTTTTTGTAATGATGAAATGGAGATCATTGGCACTTGTCTAATTGAGGATACAACCAAATTGGATTGTGAGATTTTGGCCATTTGATAATTGAAAATTTGTTTCCATATGCAAGCAAATTATGAAATTATTGAAACCTGCCATCCTCATTTGATAATGACCAAGTGCTTATCTCCAATTACTCAACATGGTATGTACTCAACTTAGTTTTTTCTTTTGTTTCTTAGTCATTGAGTTAATATAATATATGGCTTCAGTGTATTCTAGTTTCTTGTTTGACCTTTTATTTTCTTGAGTTCTTTTATTCCTTCCAGCTTTTCCTCTATTCTAAAGTTGTTTTTGAACTAAGAGGGATGAGAAGGTATTTAGCAACTTTATTTTATAATTTAATTTATATTAATAACAAGGATGGAAGGAATCCATTGAGCGTTTCTGTGGCTGCCTAGTAATAATTTTACAGAATAGGTCTATATCTATATGCAAATTTATATTATTTAGGCTTCTTTCTTTGATACTTTTGATAATTAATATGGTTTTTTAAGAGTTACTATAAGCACTTAACAATTTGTGATTCCGACAATGTTTTGGTAAAAGATGAAAGTATCTTTAGAATGGGTCTATTATTAAGAGTTGATCATTTATGCGTTAATTTCATCTAATATAAATATTCAACTGATTGCTTTTTGACATAGTGGTTATATAATATTTTGTATTGATTGCTTTTAGCCAGGTCTTAATGAGAAATTAAAATGCATGAAGCAACATGCTTTTAGATCAGTTCACTTAATATTATTGACTTCGATTTAAAAGGAATGATTTCTTTTTTCTTATTATTTTTAAAATAGATTTTGGGAGATGAAAAGAGTGGAAATGGATTATGCAAACAATGATAATCTTGGAAAAGCAGTTGAGAAGAGTCTTAGTAGCATTCTAGCAAGTGAGTTTTATTTAAAGATGCGTGTTAGATTTAAAATTGTTCAAAAATCTTATTATTTGCATAGATTGATATGGTAAATAACTTAAATGTATTGAAAACTATATTTTATGTTATAAGAGAATTTGAAAACTAATATTGGTGGGGCTTTAGTATGATTTATGCTTACTTAGTTGTGGCAGAGGAATTGGTTCGTAGTAATTAGTTGGAGGATGCCTCCTAATTAAAGGTCGAATGATGACTCCTAATTAAAGGTTGTAAGAGTTTTCATTTTTTTTAATGATGACTCCTAATTAAAGGTCGAATGATGTTGATAGTTTATTAATTGGTATGTAATTTTTCTTTTATTTTAGTGGCTTCATTGGATTTCAAATTGGAGGGAACTTTATTTGCAGCAGTTTGCAAGAGGTATGTTTTCTTTTATTTTTGTTAAAATACTTTGCAAATGTTAGAGGAGTTCGAATATCTTAGATATTCATCCATAGTGAAGTAGGTTCTGAGATTATTATTATTGTGTGTTGCGGTGATAACGGAAGGTTGAGAACTTGTGTGTATTAGTGAAGTAGGTTCTGAGAAATTTGTGTGCTGCGGTGAGATAAGGAAGAAAACTTGTGTGTTGTTTGAATATTTTGAATTGATAATGATTGATGGTTGATTAATAAATATGGCTGGAATGTTTTCTGATTTTCTGTTAGTTATTTGATGTATATCTAATAAACTTCAAAAACCATAGAAATTTGAAAGTAGAATCGAAACCCATGTGGGGAAATGTATTAGAATAATTATAGAAATAGCTTCTTGCAATTCAAAAACTTGGGTAATAAAATGTAAAACATTTTTTAGTGCAAGGCTAGTACATAAAATTTTTTAGTTTGAATATATACATCAAAAACCAAATACAAAAGAAAGAGTAACATCCCATTAACAAAAGTACTATTTATGAGAAAATTCTCTAGATATTTTCCTGTTTAAAATTTATATATTAAGTGCAAGTCTTGTAGAATACCAAAAAAGGTAGTTCTAGCATATGAAAAACAAATGCATACATTGAAAATAAAGAAAAGAACTAAAGAAGTTAACATGTTCCTTTTTATTTTTTTTATGGAAAGTAAAGAAAAGAACTAAAGAAATTAAAATGTTCCTTTTACTTTGTATTTTATCCCATTGATTCATACAAAGTTTAGCTTCTATTTAAAAATGAATAAATAACCTTAAAACTAACAAACTACACAAAAAATCTTAGTTTCTGATCTTTCCTGCTTTAACATATCCTCAATATCCGAAAATTCTTTTATAGAACCTTGAAGATCCAAAGACAAGCCTTCAAATTGGGATTTAACTTCCTTTAATGAGTTTGAAACCTCTGTAAACAGTAGTATCCCTTTTGTATACACCTATAAAAGATTAGAGGATCAATATTATTACCCTATATTAATTATCCATTTTCTTAAACCTCTGTAAACATGAAATATTTAATGTAATATGCTTCATAAGATGTAATGTAATAACCAATATTCACGAGTTCATGAGTAGGTGACAAGCCAAAAACATCAAACAGTGCAAATAAATCTTCTAAAGTACATGTATACGTAGTTTATCAACTTCAATCATTAACAGAGATCCTAAATTCCCAGTGAGAATTTCCAAAGCATCCACATACTTTGCTTGTTGCTCCAATATAGAAATGTATACCATTAGAGTTGCACTAATTCAAGGTTTTAGCATATAATCAATTGACAATAGAACAAAAAAAAATTTGGTGATATATTAATATAGAGAATATTAAAGCATGTATGTATGGGAGAAGATGATATATAAAATTGTTTTAGTACAATATCGTTGTATGAATATACACAGATCAAGCTAACTAGCTAGCTCTAGTCTTCCCGTTCACACATAAAATTGGGAATTTGTTTTTTGTATGTTCTAGCAGCTAGTGCCTTTTGTGTTTAATTAAAGAACAATTGTTAATTTATTAAAAAAAAAAAGAACAAGAATTCATGCCTATAATGTCTGAAGTGATTAGGGCACCCCCTAGAGGTTTTTATGACATGGAAAATTATGATGAGCAAGAATTCATGCCTATAATGTCTGAAGTTACTGAATCTAGGTTATATAATGTAGTGGAAGATGAGCAATATGTTAGAGATGATTGTGAGGGTATATTAGTTTGATTATTGTTGTGTTTTTTGTAAATTGTAGAAGATGTTGCACTTGACATTTAAAGTTGTAATCAATGGAAATTCCAGTTTATACTTCAGCTCATTAATTGGTTGTTTCTTATTTGTGTATTTTTAGCGAAGAACTCTTGAAAACATGTCTTTTATTTATTTACTTAGTTTTTGCTGGCAGTGGCTAGACTGTAATACGGATGATTTCCCATCATCTCTTTGTAATACAATCTGGTTTCTTATAATAAAAAATAAATCTTAATAAATACCTAACAGCATACACTCAACATCATAGCAGCCAAATAACAAAAAAAAGAATAGTACCATAAATCAACAAAAACGATTGAATTTAATTCAGCGATAAATTCTAGATCATTTCTCAACACAAACACCTAAACTTGCAAGAATTAGCTGACCAATTAGCAGTAGACATCAAAACTGCCAAAGCCCTCAAGCTTAAACTGCTGGTACATATTCTTCTCTATTTTTCGTAAAAGCAATGTATGATCTCCCTCATTCTACAACTATTTCGTTGATCAATAAATGCTGTGTTTGTGTCCTAGGTAGGCATGTTCATTCCTCAAATACATATTGCTGGATACATGCATATATGGACTTTGTGTTGAAAACATATACCCACAAATACAAATACTTTACATTTATAGCACATTCCTAAAGGTGTTTGATATAACATTTATTACTGTTTCTCTCTATCTTTTGGGAAGTTGAAAACAATATCTTCTATCCATAGCAATGGAGTTTTTTTTTTCTTATTTTTGGAAGGCTCCCAAACATAGTTTTTGCCTTTCTTATAAGCTGCAATTTAAAGTATCCAGGCATGTTTCTATTTTTTTAAACCAAAATCATGTCTGTTCCAGACTTTCAGGGTGCAAAAAAATAATTATGTTACCAAGCAAGAAGGCCTAAAAGGTGCAGTCATTTGAAAACAGTTTAAGCTGGAATGTGTATGAAAACAAACATTCAAAAACAAAACAAAATTATACATGCATGATAGCAACCAAATAAAGAAATGATACGCTTCTATAAAATATTGAACAGTTAACAGAAGAGTTGCCAAAATAAAAGTCTTAACCAAGCCTACCCAAAAGAGTGTTCTGAACCTTTGAATCATTATCAACCACCTCTTGTTCCTCTTCAATTTCTTCATCATAATTTTCATCGTCAAATACAGATGCAGTAGGCTTCAAAGTAGCCAGTGAATTAGAAATGTATGCCTTTTTGGGCAAAAGATAGTCCTCCTCAGTGGTCGCTTGAACCTCTGGTCCTTCATACTGCTCATCAAAGTCTTCATAATCAACAACATCTTCAGCCTTCTCATCATAATCTATGTGTGAGAGAAACACAATGAACATAATCAGAAAGTTTGACAAAATGAAATGAGCTAAACCATAGACTTTAGAAAACATATTATTTATACATTATTTTATTTTGTTTAATAAGAACTAGACCCTACTATTGTCAAAGACAAAATATAAAGGAGATGAAAAGTCCACTAAAATCCAAATAACAAAAAATGCTCAATCTCTTGAAAAACCAAAAATACAATTCCTGAATTCTTTTTAAACAAATCACTGAGATGCCTACTTTAGCCCAAATAATATCAATCTCTTTTTCAATATTAAAAAATTTATCTTGTCCCTTTCTAAGCACAATGACCAACAAATAGCCATCACAGCAGAATCCCACAGCTACTTTCTATTTTCGTTACCCACTCCTAAAAATTGAAACTTAACAAATTTACAGAGTATTGTAAAGTAATCCAAAAAGCCTCCAACTATAAATAGTTTTACATTTATCCACAATCTTTCAGAAAAAGGCAATGAATAAATAAATGATTGACTGTCTCATTGCTGGTTTTATGCAAAACACCAGCTCTGAGACAGAGCAGAATGATCCTTTCCAATAGACATAGTGAGTTCCATTCATGTAGAAAGTAAACAGCTAAAATCTTAGAATTTAAATTTGTCCTTTAAAAGTACTTCCTCAATTTCACAATCGTCCCAAAATCCAAGTCTTTCTTCTATTTCTACCTTAACCCTCACCTGAATATGCAAATATTGTACAGTGAAAAATCATGTTGCTTCTAGGTTCTCCAAGCAAGAGTTTTCTATGACAGCTATTGTGATGTAATACTAGTGATCTACTTATGGGTTCAAATCAAACCATTACACTAAAGAAACTGAGAAATGCCAGGGTCCTCCAAAAGTATAAAGAAACTCTTCAAGAGGAGTATAGCAATTTGGCATTCTATACTTGTCAGATATACACTTATAGGAACCAAAAATTCTACAAAGAACTAAATAGGATATGTAAAGCTACCTCACATATATATATTCTCTTAGTCACTAAGTAGACTAAGTGCTGGCACTAAGAATATTCTCTTAGTCAACATATGTCTTTTATTTATTTATTTTTTGCTAGCAGTGGCTACTAAAACAGTCGTATGTAATGTAAAAATTCTACATTTTTATGGAGTGGAAAAAGTAAATATAAAATAATATGAGGATAAAAGTGGCAAAAATGGACCAAGAGATGCTTATCCGCTCTTTTACTATTAGTTTGACACTTTGAATTTTTATTTCTTTGATGCCAAGAATGACTGTTTATTTCTTTCTTTCTGACTTTTATTATAAGTTTTTTTTTGTGATAATTGATAATATGTTGTTATATATGATTTTTGTAACTCATCAAAATTCATACTAATTATAGAAACAGTTGATCAGAAACTAGTCAAAGAGTTTGCCAAGTACAAGATATGTCACCTCCATCTACAAAAGGAAAGAGGCCAAAACACATACCTACAGGAAAATTAGTTAAACTCCTCAATGAAAAGAGGAAGAGCTTTAGACTAAATTTGGAAATGGATAAGGTTGTTGAAGAGAGATATGGAGCAAGTGCACAAAGGATGATGAATTGAAGGATGGAGCAAGTTTCACGCATGGTTTACTTTTGTGTATCTTGTAATGTTTCTATTTTTCATTTTTGAAGTAAAAATTGTTCAAGATTATAAAACTTTATTATGTTATGCTTTCAAACTTAAGTTAGAACTAAGATCTCATGAAGTAGACACATTCATGGTTTGAATTAGTTATTGTTTAATGTAATACTTATGGTTTATCAATCTATTGAGAATTACATTTTATGATTAATTTTGATTTTTTTTTATCAAAATACAATAATGAAAATCTTTCAATTAAAAAAAAACCATATAAGTATACTTATCAAAATAAAATTTAAAATTTTATTACTATATGTTATGATTTAAAAACATATTATAAGCGTAAAAAATCGTTATGGTTTATATAATATAACAAACTAAAAATATTATCAAAATAATAAAATGTAACAGTTGAAAAGTGTTATGAAAAAAGTACAAGATTAAACTTCAAATTTATAACCAAAAACTCTATCTAAATGTTATTATTTGAATATTATAGCACCTAAAAATGTGTTATTGAATAGTTTAAGATAACACCGAACATAACATTCAAAAACTGTTATAGAAAAGATTGGACTTTTAATAACAGGGGCTATGTTAGCATTTTCAGAAGTGTTATCAATAGTCCCGGTTAGCAGTTTTTAAGTGTTATGAATACTATTTTTTCTTGTAGTGGTTTGACCTTTGTATATATTTACCTGATACATCTTTTGCCTTCAGACGAGATGGTTCGAGCTCGGCAAGCGTAAGCTCGAATGTGATGACTTCGTCAATGGTTACGTGTTCTGAGCATAGGCGAAGTTAGATGACGAGCTCGTGATTGACAAAAAGTCTCAGAAATGTAATTGACTTTGTACCTGAGCTAATCGGCTACATATGAATGTATTTATTATTGTAAAATCCAAATATTTAAGGGATATTATTTAAATTGTTATCCAATCCCACATTTTATGGGATGCTTCCGTGTACGTAGGAAATAATGCATTAAATAACATTATATTATTTGATTTACAGAATATTTTCCCGAAATATGTGGGAATGAATTCTGAACCTTCTTTATAAATATATAGAAGGAAACTCCATTTGTAGATGACCGAAATTCTGAGATTTTGAGAGAAAACTCTGGGCAACTATTCTCTGAAGAGTTTCCAAAAAACTCCCAAATACTATTAACACACACTCGTGAACTAGGCAGATTTAACTACTGAACTACGTAAAAAACCTCATGTTTTCATCTTCTTTTATTTCCTCTGATATATTCTAGTTTAATTGCTCTCCTTTTTAAGTTGACAAAAAATGGTGTCAATAGTTTGGTGCTTTCATTGAGAGCCATTAAATAGTGCGTGCATGAATCTGTTTAGTCAGAAAGCCTCTCGAATTAGCAATGGTTGCAAATGATCCCAATATTCCTGAGGAGCAAATTTTAGATGAAAATGAGTACCCCTGGCGCCCTAGAAAGCAGCCAATGGCGAATTATGATCCCAGCGATAGGAGTGATTCATCCGACTCTCGGGGTCCACTTGCCCCCAAGATCGATGAGGATATGTACTACAATCCCGAGAGATATGTCCCAATCGTGGAACTCGAGAATCGCCAGCTATGTAAACAGTTGGCAGAAGCTAAAAAACGCAACGAAGAGCTAGCCAGACTAGCTACTGAAGCGCAGACGGCTCAGGCCCCACCATCACAAAATGCCCAGGCTTCACCTCTGCGCGACGTTCAGGCCCCACCTCGTAGGCCTCGAGGGCGGCCGTGTAAAAACACAGCCACCATAAGAGTGGAGCAATGTCCGCCACCAGTAGAGCAGCCTGTCCCACCGAGACCCGGAGAGGTAACCAGGCTGATGGTGCTGCCAACTCAACTGCAGAGGCACCAGTAGGAATAGGGAATAACCGAGCCCCCTCAGAGGCTTGGACCCAAAATCCTAGTGCCACGCAGAATGTACCAGAGCCTGACCGAGCAAATTCAAGGCCTTCTAAGCCCCATAATGGACGACAGCCACCCTCTCCAATAAGGCACCCACCATCGCCAATAAGGCACCCCTCACCAATTCAGAGGGATGCACAACCGGCCCATCGTGATAGGGAAAGGCGAGCTGGGTGAAGTCATGGGAATGAAGAAACTGCTAGGGAGCGTAGGGGTCCCCATCCCACGAGGAGCTGAATGTCTCGATCCAAAACTATTGAGACAAGGAGACTAGCAAGAAACTCATCTCGTAATAATCATGCAATGAGCCATATCAACGAAAGCTCGGGTGACACTAGGTCCGTGAGTATATATAACCCGGAACCCAAGAACGCCGAAAATCGAGGAGATCACCCATGAACCCGGAACCAAGAAAGGATTGAGCAGTTGGAGAGAGCATTCAGGCTCTTGCAGAACGAACGTAGTCGGGAATGGGACGAAGAGTTCGATGAGGAACTCAAGCCCTTTGCTCTACATATCTCTAGCACCCCATTTCCTCAAGGATTTAGAATTCCTCATGTCCTGCCATTCTATGGAAATTCAGATCTGTACAGCCACTTAAGCACGTTCAACACAATTATGCGAGCTAGCAATGTAGGCTACGAGCTCAGGTGTATGCTGTTCCAAGCCTCTCTCACGGGACCAGCAAAAACCTGGTTTGAAAAATACAAGAGGCATTTGATTGCCTCCTGGGATCAATTGTCGAAAGATTTCAAGAAACAATTCAAAGCCATGGTCGGCATCAGGCTCAAGGCTTCAGCCTTGACCAATGTCCAGCAGCAGCCAAATGAGTCACTGAAAGGTTATCTTACAAGGTTTAACTTGGAAGTCACCGGAGCTCATGATGTCGACGACAGTGGCCATTTAATAACCGTTCGAGCTGGAGTAATGCCTGGAAGTCCTCTCTGGGAAGACTTGCAAAGAAATCCTGTAAGATCCTTAACCGAGTTCAATCGAAGAGCTTAGAGGTTTGTTAATGTAGAGGAGGTGAGGTCAGCATTGAATATGACCTCTCATCCCGCAACTACAACAACGAACGCTAACTCTGCCTCAACCTCGACAGATTCTACAATTTCCAAACCCCCCAGGGACAACCCTTCCAAGAGAAAGAAAAATGAAGGGAATAACCCCAAGGCGGATGGGGGAAAGAAGAAGAAAGGGGAAAGATACTTCTCTGTATACAAGGTGTATACCGAGCTCAATGAGTCTCGGGAGAATATCTACCTGGCTAATGAAAACCAGGTCCCTTTCAGATGACCTGACCCCATGAGGAACCAAAAGGAAAAAATAGATTCTAGCAAGTATTGTAGATTCCACAGGGATATCAGGACCGAAGGATTGATCTCGAGGGGGTATTTCGGACAATACATAAGGAACCAACCACTCAGGCTTCCACCAGCCAGAGGGCAGTCGCTGCACTAACAGCCTCAAACAATAACTCCCAAGCTCGGGAGGATGATCGACCCCCTCCGATTGATGGAGAAGATTTTGTAACCATCTCGGGGGGGGGGGGGGGGGGGGGCATATCGCAGGATCGGGCAGGAACGCCCAGAAAAGGTATGTGAATGAGTTAAAAACTGGGGACGGATCTCCCTACGAACCCGAACCCAGAGCTCTAAAGCAACAACGAGCTGAAACTCAACCCATAACTTTCACTAAAGATGACATCTCTCACGTATAATTCCCTCATAATGACCCTCTGGTCATCACCCTTCAACTCGCAAACAAGAGGGTGCACCGAGTCCTAATTGACAACGGAAGCTCAGTGAATATCCTCTATAAGGCTACTTTAGAAAAGATGGGACTCGCGCTTCGCGACCTAAAAGCCTGTGCAACTACGTTGTACGGCTTTTCAGGAGAATGGATTGCCTGCATGGGATCCATCGAACTCCTTGTAATCTTGGGAGACTACCCAGTCTCTGTAACCAAGATGATTGAATTCGTCATGTTGGATCTCCCATTGGCCTATAACGTACTGCTCGGGAGACCCGCCCTTGAAGGGCTGGGGGCAGTTTCATCTGTTAGGCATCTGGCCATCAAGTTCGCGACTTCTAATGGCATTGGGACTCTAAAATGGGACTAGCTCACAGGGAGGGAATGCTACAACATTTCCGTTAGAGGGAAAAAGCAAGTAAGTGCATAAGCACTTGTTGTGATTCAGAATAAGGATGGGACAATCTTCGAAATAGACGAAGAAATTGACCCTAGAGTATAGGAGAAGGCTGACCTCGAGCCATTGGAAGAGCTCGAAGAGGTTAAGCTCAGAAAAGCTGACCCTCCAAAGACTGTGATGGTGGGAAGAAACCTTCCTGAAAAAGTAAAATAGCAATTAATTTGCATCCTAAGGGGAGACCAAGATGTTTTCGCTTGGTCACATTTGTACATGGTAGGGATAAACCCGAATATAATGAGCCACGTGCTCAATATCGACAAAAGCTTCTCCCGAAGCAACAAAAACGAAGGCTCCTCGACAATGATAGAAAGAAAGCCTTGAAGGAAGAGGTTAACAGGTTAAAGGAAAATCGGTTCATACGAGATGCCTTCTATCCTGATTGGATTGCCAATCCGATATTGGTTCCGAAACCTAATGGAATGTGGCGAACTTGCATCGATTACTTCGACCTCAACAAGGCATGCCCAAAAGATTGCTTTCCCCTACCTTGGATTGATCAGCTCGTAGATGCCACAGCTGGGCACGGACTTATGTCATTCATGGATGCTTATTCTGGATATATCCAGATCGCCATGCATGCACCCGACCAAGAACATACGAGCTTTGTAATTGATAAAGGGTTATACTGTTACAATGTTATGCCCTTCGGGCTAAAAAATGCTGGAGCAACATACCAAAGACTTGTGAATAGGATGTTCTCCGAGCAGATAGGTAATAACATGGAAGTGTATGTTGATGATATGTTAGTCAAATCTAAACATAACGATAACCATGCCGACAACCTCGAAGAATGCTTTGTCATGCAACGGAAATACAACATGAAACTCAACCCCCAAAAATGCTCTTTTGGAGTATCGTAGGGGAAGTTTCTGGGCTTCATAGTGAACGTGCAAGGAATAGAGGTTAATCCTGACAAGATCCAGGCGTTAATTGACATGCCCTCACCTCGAAAGCATAAAGATGTCCAAAACTTAACTGGACGGATGGCGGCGTTAAGTAGATTTGTCTCTAAATCTACAGATTGATGTCTTCCATTTTTCAACCTTTTGAGAGGAGGCAAAAAGTTTGAATGGACAAAGGAATGCGAGCTCGCATTCCAGGACCTAAAGAAACACCTTGCGAAACCTCCGATCTTGTCAAAACCTATCTCGCTACGACCGAGCACGCCATCAGTTCTATGCTCGTCGGAGAAGACCAGAAGGTGCAAAAACAAATGTACTATGTCAGCAAGAGGTTACTGGGGGAAGAATCGAGATACCCAATAATGGAAAAACTGGCTCTTAGCCTGATCCACTCATCTTGAAAGCTCCGGCCTTACTTCCAAGCACACCCCATCCATGTGCTGACTGACCAACCACTGCAACAAGTCTTGTCTAAACCAGAGGCCTCGGGCAGATTGTTGAAATAGGTTGTTGAACTCGGACAGTTTGAGATCACTTATCATCCGAGAACAACTATAAAAGGGCAGGCTCTGGCAGACTTTATTGTGGAGTGTACAGGAGTATCCGATGACGAGGTTATAACCTAAGTCCGCGAGCTGTGGAAGCTTTACGTCAACGGATCTTCCAATGAAAATGGATCGGGGGAAGGAATCATATTAGTCACTCCAACTGGGAAGCGATTGCACTCCGCCTTGAGGTTTGGCTTCAAAGCATCAAATAATGAAGCTGAGTACGGAGCTTTATTGGAAAGACTCCGGATAGCCAAGGAACTCAAAGCCAAAGAAATACATTGTTATAGTGATTCGCAATTGGTAGTCAACAAAATCCTAGGGGAATATCAGGCTTGTTGCACAAGGATGGTCGCATATTTAGAAAAAGTTAAAGCGGCGCTCGAATATTTTGAATTCTATTCCAAAGAGCAGGTTCCCCGAAAGCATAATTCAAATGCAGACGCTCTAGCCAAGCTTGCCACGTCCAGCGAAGTTGAAAAGCTAAACGTAGTAACAATAGAGCACCTGTCGACTCCCAGTATCAGCGAGACTGAGGAGGAAGATGTATTTATGATTGACTCTTAACCAACCTGGATGACCCCAATAGTAGATTACCTCGAAACCGACATTCTCCCAGCAGAACAGAACAAGGCTTGAAAATTGATTTATCAGATTCCAAGATACACTATTATGGAAGGAAGGTTATATCGGTGAGGATATTCTATGCCATTACTTCGATGTGTGACTCCACCCGAGGCAAAGAAAATCCTAGAAGAAATTCATGAAGGATTTTGTGGAGACCACACTGGGGGCATAGCCTATCAAAGAAAATTATAAGACAAGGATACTTTTGCCCACTATCAAAGAAGATGCGTTCGAGTATGTAAAGATATGTGATAAATGCCAGCGTTTCGCTACGATTCTGCGAGCTCCTCCATCCGAGCTAACCATGATTACCTCCCCATGGCCATTTACGGTGTGGGGAATCTATCTCATAGGTTCGTTGCCAACCGACAAAAGTGGAGTGAAGTATGTAGTGGTCGCGATCGATTACTTTACAAAATGGGCCGAGGTCGAACCTCTAGCAACAATTACATCGAAAAAAGTCCTGGACTTTGTGGTAAAGAACATCATCTGCCGATATGGAATGCCAAGGAAAATAGTATCAAATAACGGTACTCAATTCGACTTTGAATTATTCACCCATTTTTGTGAAAAAATGGAATAATAAAAAGCTTCTCCTCTGTTGCCCATCCCCAAGCAAATGGCCAAGTCGAAGCGGTAAATAAGACTCTCAAGAGTTCTATGAAAAAGAAGTTGGAAGAAGCTAAGGGAAAATGTGTTAGGAAAATATTGTTTTGCCTCAATGGAAATGATTATAATATTATAACTCTATGCAATAATATTACAAGTAAATATAGATTGATTAAATAAGGTTACAACTCTATAACTGAAAATACAAATAAACTAAAGAAAGGAAGAAGATGATGATGAAGAAGAGAATAGTGAGAATACAACTCTAAGCAAAAGATTACAAGTAAAATAAAGTGTTTAGACCAAAAGAAAAGATTACAACTCTTAAAAAAAATATACAAGTAAATAGAACAAGAGAATAAGAAGAAAAGCAATAGAATAAAAAGAAGAACAAAAGCACAATCAAACTCTCACTTACACAACCTAAGTGAAGAGGATTGGGGATCACCAACTTGAACAAGGTTTAAAACCTTTGTCCAAAAGCTTATTTCCCCCTAACTCAAGCACTAAGGGATCTCTCTCAGATATTGGAAAAGCTTTCTGGAATTATCAAGCCTCAAGGTGTTTCTAGCCAAGTGCTCTAGTGGATAGAAAATGTTGTGTCTTACAAGTGAGCTATAGGCTCCTATTTATAGAGTTTAGAGACACCCTTTGAATTTCAAATTCCACCAACCCCCATGGCTGTTACCAATGTTTAATTGGATTAATATGGAATTAAAAAAGATATTTGAGAGTTATTTGGGATTTTTGAGCCGTTCAACAAATATTGAAAAAACTGGAAATTGGTCAGTTTTTTGGCCTGTGGCCGCAGCCAGAGACAATGGTGGCCGCGGCCACTGACCAATTTCAGCACAAAAAATTGTGTTGTTTTTCCAAACAGTTCCAAACCCTCCCAAATGATTTTGTAACTCCCAAAACACATTATTGGGGTTAAAATCATATCTCTAACAGCCATATCACATATGGCTTTATGAAATTCATCTCAATATTGTGTAACAACAATTTTACACAATAAAGGGTAATATTTGGAAGTTGCAAATTTGTAACACCAAATATGTTACATTATTTGGATATATCTCATATATCTAAATATTGTAACTCTCTATTATATGTTACAATATGTGACACACTTTGTCACATTTATTTAATCTAAAACATTATATTATAATATAATATAATTTTACATTATATTATAAAATAATATAACAAAATGGCCCGAGGAGTTACCCCAAGTTTTGTGGGCATATCGAACTACAGCTTGCACTTCAATAGGACATACCCATTTTTCCCTGGCATATGGATGCGAGGCCATGCTACCAATTGAGGTCGAAATACCCACTATTCGAAGTCATGCTTATGATCAAGCCTCGAACCAATCCCAGCTCAAAGTAAGTCTGGACCTTATTGAAGAAAGGAGAGATGAAGCTCAATTGAGGAATGCATTGTATCAACAATGAGCTACTCGATATTTCAATAAAAAAGTTCAAGACAGGAAGTTCGGATTGGGAGACTTAGTGTTAAGACGTGTGTTCCTAGCTACAAGGGACCCGGCTACTGGCGTACTTGGGCCTAATTGGGAAGGACCTTACCAAATCGAGTTAGTTATCAGACCTGACGTCTATAAATTGGCAAGATTAAACGGAGAATTGGTACCACGAGCTTGGAATGGCAAACATCTACGACCTTACTATCAATAGTGTAGGAATGATGTCTCATGTAACCATGCTTGTCTATCTTTACAAAGTTTTTGTTAATAAAGTGTTCAATTTTGATTAAAAGTCATTTTTGTTTCAATATGTTGTATTTTTTGCAAACTCTCTTAATTTAATAACCTATGATCTCACTCATAGGATATTAAGGGGGCATCAGTGGTATAGATACCATAAGTTTGAAAAAATAAACAACTCCAATATAGCATACACAAAAACTAACAAATGTCTAGACCGTTAACCCGACATAGAAGTTAAAAGTGTATTCTAGAAATAAGTGTCTAGATATAACCAGATGTGCGAGCTAAGATAATTTGGACGAAACCAGATTATTAAAAATAAGTGTCTGGATATAACCAGATGCGCGAGCTAAGATAATTTGGACGAAACCAGATTATTAAAAATAAAGTGTCTGGATATGACTAGATACGCGAACTAGTGCGATCTGGAAATAACTAGATCGAAAATATATAAGTGTATGGATTATGAACCAAACACGACCTAAATAGTTTTGGAACAAACCGGCTAAAATTGATCAACACAAGTGGGAAAAAGATAAACCTACTATGAGCTAAGTCGGTACCGAGGCTGGAGTATTTTGCAACAAAAGTTTCGACCTCATAACCTCAAGGAACTGTCCGAGGAAGTGGAAAAGTGACTAAAAAGCAAGATACAACTAAACTACTTAGCTTACATATCACTTAAGTACTTCCAAGTGCGTGGTAAAAGTAAGATCCGGCCTTGACAAATAACGAGATCAGATATGGATATATCGAGCAAACTATGCGTGAATGCATTGAAACTCGAGCTTAAATCCAACATATGTTTGTATGAATAAACTAACATGAAGGCAAAAATCTAATATAAATTGCTTAAAATATTTCGATCTGAGAAATGTAAAGCAAAAATATTAAAATAAAAGTCGAACATGGTATTAAAAATATCAAATGTAAATAGCTCTTTTACGAGCTATAAATTTTTTTCGCCCCAAGGGCATGAAAAAGAAAGGCCCTAAACTTTACCAAAATTCTTTAAATGGGACGCACATGATCAAGGTCTAGGAAGCAGGAGCATCCCCCTTGACAACACTTCACCCTTCCTTAGCCTTTTCAGCTTCCTCCTGAGCAGCTTCCTCCGCCTCCAGCCGAGCTTTCCATTAAGCCAGAAGCTCATCCTCAAAGGAGCCTAAGAAGTCCGTGTCAAGATCGGCGTTGTTGGCCCAAATTCTATACATGGCCATGTCAACTGCTCGATCCTTCCTTTGCTTAAACTCTTCGAGTAGGTGAGCCTTTTCGCCCTCCATTATCTCGAAGGTGGCCTTCTTATCCTTCTCAAGCTTGGCGTTCAGCTTTTCAAGCTCCTCAGCCCTGGCGCTCTTCTCTCTGAGCTCGGCGTTCAGCTTCTCAAGCTCCTCAACCCTGGAGCTTTTCTCTTTGAGCTCAGCCTTCAGGTTCGACTTTGCAGCTTTGAACTCGTCAGCGAGCTTAAGTTGGAGACCCTTCGACTCCTAGGCATAGGACATGCTCGCATGAACCTCGTTGTTCAGCTTGTAATTTAGCTGAGCAACTGCAGCGAGAGCCTAGCACACAAACAAATCAAGTTAGAACATACTCTAAAGCAAAATTACAATAAATAACGAAATAAGATAAATTACCAAGGAGATGAGCTTGGTACTCTTGTCATAAAGGACATTAGATTCCCGAGCATTGACCAAGAACAACCATTGAGGAGCCCTAAGACTGCTGAAGCTTTGGCCCACTCGAGACAAGTGACAAGAAAACTAACTGGAAGTCTCCCCCGAGCTTGTGCTCGACGACTAGGTAATTCCCTATCTTCAGAGGAGGCTGGGGGAGTCCCTTCCCTATATGTGGAAGTCAACCTCGAAAGGTCCCTATAGTCATTTGTCCTGTATTGAACGGATACCCCACCCCAAACTTCATTCAAACTATACATGGTTTGGTATTTCCCCAGCCAGCTATCGAACCTATGGACCCTATCATCTACCCAAGACCATACATAAAATTTATCCCTATCATCTGGGAATAAGATCAGGGTGTCGGGTCTATGTCTAAGAAGGGAAGGAGACCACAAGGCCGAGCTGAGAATGACCTTACCTCTGTCACTCGAGCTCGAGGCCTCGTCATTGGCGTCATTCCCCGAGCACGGACTCTTGTGACGGTGAGTTGGGGGTCGTGCTTTCGAGCTTCACCTCAGTGGAAGCTTATCAGTATGGAGTGGCACATGCTCCCACTTGGTGTACTTCCGGTAGGCGGTATCGTCTGTTGACTGGTCCTGCTATAGAAGACCGCACGGTCGAAGCTTATATTCATGAAGAAGATAAGACAGGGAGCGCCTACCGTATGGAAGATGGAGCAGGGCTTCTTTATGCTCCTTCATTGCATCTGTAGGAGTAGGACGGTGATAGTTAGCTGAAGAGTCGAATACATTCTCATTAGTTCGAGCCTAAGAAAAAATCGAGCATGAAAGGAAGGGAATCATATACTTATGGATTCGTCTAAATGAATAAAAATTTGAAGGAACCAGGCCGTCTGTCCAAAAGACCGCCAACTTGAAGTTAGGAAAATGGTTGGCATGTCCTCGAATATCTTCCTCTCCTTGGGATAGCTCGATAGATAGTAGAAGCCATCTCCTCCCTGAGCTTGGGAGGGGTTGCTTTTCAGACAAAAGAGATACAGGATCTCTCTTGGCGAAGGTCCTTCCCACTTCAGTTCGTGGTATAGTGACCTTAGGGCTGACAAGACCATGTATGAGTTGGTCTGGAGCTAGAAGGGCACGAGCCCAACAAAATCCAGAAAGTCCTTGAAAAAGAACTTCAAGGGCAAGAAGGCCCCTGCCTTCATATGCTCGTGGCTCCAAGCCACGAGCTTCAGCTTGTTGTCGGGACGGCTGTCTCCCGGAGCGTAGTAGCTCTGTTCGTTTAAGGTAGGAGCTTGAAACCTCAACGAGCCTGACAATCCTAGGCCGTGGTGAGCTAGGATGTTGGTGATTTTCCCTAACAAAGAAACACAGCTCCAATAATGCTCGGCCTCAAAAAATTCCCCCCTTGAGGTAGGAATGGTGGTTGGTTGTGAGGTGGATGGACGACTTGATGACTCCTCCATCAGCAAGAATGCAAGATCACCCGGATTGAAGGCAACCGTTACTTTAAGCTTGAGGTCAAGAGGGATCGGTCTAAGCTCGGGGTTCGGGTCTGGATAGATTGCGACTCGAAGTTTCTTCCTTTTCTTCTCCTCGACCTCATCGATTTGACGCTGGAAGTGAGCTTGGATATCTTCTTGCTCACACCTCACTTTGTGCTCGCGAATTAGCCGCTGAGTTCGAGTGAAGGGAGATTCAGGGCTCGGAGTTGTCGAAGAATAGGGTTGCGAGTACTGACCCCCACCGTTTTTCAAAGTTCTACAACATCTAGCAGAAAGAAAAGGGTGAGGGCTAGGCATACAAGAAATAAAATATAAAATTTAAGATAGTTTGAGCTCGAATGCTCGAAACCATGGAATAAGCTCGATCGAAAGAACGGGCTCGAACTTAGAAGAAACTTGAGCTATTGAAAGAATCAGGCTTCGAGCGTGTATTTAACGCGAGGGGGGGGGGGGGGGGGGGGGATGAATTTATTTTAGAGAATCCTGGATTTTCAGGAAAAAAGTTGGCGGTTACTCAAAAGGGTGATAATTTTGAGAAACGTGCAATTTAAAAACCTAATTCCATACCCCATTTCTTGGTTTACACGATACGGTACCCGTAATTTAAATAACAACAGTAGAAAAATCCATGTTTGCATCCTCTACGCAAAATCTGGGTTTGAAACCCATAGTATCAGAAGAACCTAAAATCTACATAGTATTGGCTAAAAGCATTTTAGTACTAAACTAGTAAATGTGCCTACAGTTCAATAGAAATACAAGAATACTTGAAAAAAAAAGTAATATAATATGAACATATGGGATCAAGAACAGAGACTTACACACTGAAGCTTGCGGATACAATGAAATCGACCACCGGAGGAGTGGTTGCAAGAATGAGCTCACAGAGTCGAACACGCCAGGATTGTTTTGCTTTCTCGGTTTAGAGAACATACAAAGACAAGGAAATGTGTGGGTTCTAGTTTTTATTTTTCTCTCTGAAAGCTTGAAGATAAAGGTGAAGAAGGAGAAGATGAGAGGCTATATATACGTAATCCCAAAAGGAGACTAAAGGTCGGGCTAATCTGAACCATTGATCATATTTCTTATCCGATCTGACGGTCAAGTATAAATGAAGTAATGGCAGCAGACGAATAGACGTGGGTATGGTACCAGAGCACTCAAGTACTCTGATTAATCAATCCCTGACTGACGCTTGTCCACACTCGAGTACGCTTAATGGTACAGATTCTAAGGAGGATAGTTCAAAAGTTTCCTTCTCACAGGATTAGAGCTGATACTTTTGAGGGGGCAAAATGTTACACCCAGATTTCAAACATGAGAAGTTATGATCCCAAAATCTAGGCTCGTTAGATGTAAGCTCGAAATATGCATGGTCGTCATATGATCCTTCAGTCAGATCGCTTTGCTGTAAATACCGACCTCGAAAGCTCGAGGGTGTGTAGCCTCGAATATGTTCTGAGCTCGCAATAGCCATGGTTTGAAACTTGTATATATTTCCCTGATACATCTCTTGCCTTCAGACGAGATGGTTCAAGCTCGGGAAGTGTAAGCTCGAATGTGATGACTTCATCAATGGTTACGTGTTTTGAGCATAGGCGAAGTTAGATGACGAGCTCGTGATTGACAAAAAGTCTCGGAAATGTAATTGACTTCGTATCTGAGCTAATCGGTTACATATGAATGTATTTATTGTTGTAAAATCTCAATATTTAAGGGATATTATTTAAATTTTTATCCAATCCCACATTTTATGGGATGTTTCCGTGTACGTAGGAAATAATGTAAATAGCATTATATTATTTGATTTACAGAATATTTTCCCGAAATATGTGGGAACGAATTCTGAAACCTTCTCTATAAATAGAAAAGGAAACTCCATTTGTAGAGGACCGAAATTCTGAGATTTTGAGAGAAAACTCTGGGAAACTATTCTCTGAAGAGTTTCCAGAAAACTCCCAAATACTAATAACACAGACTCGTGGACTAGGCAGATTTAACTGCTGAACCACATAAAAAAAACCTCATGTTTTCATATTCTTTTATTTCCTTTGATATATTCTAGTTTAATTGCTCTCCTTTTTAAGTTGACGAAAAACGACGTCAACAGTCCCCCACTCTCTCAATCCCTAGAAGTCGTGCATTCCATGGAGTTGCGTTCTTTATCGTGTAGGTGCAGCCCTGCATGCGTGGTTTTGGCTTTGGGAGAGGGAGTGGTTCTGGGTTTTAAGGGGTCGGAGGAGCTATGCGATTTGAATGATCGGGGAGAGCTGGGAATCTAGGGGTTGAGGGAGCTGAGGTTGAAGATGAATTCGTGGTTTTTTTGAATTGTTTCTTAATATGTTTTACGTTTTTTAAAATTGATTAATTATTTTTTATATATTTAATTATTTCCAACAAATTAGAAATTGACACGTGACCTTCAAAATCAAACTTCAGTGAGACTTAACGGCAGGGACAAACTAGTGCACCAAATCAATAACGGTAGACATTATTGCTACAATTTTTTTTACATAAACATTTAAGTGCAACAAATCCATTTATTGCCACAAATTTCCCTTAAATGAATGATTATTTGGTCGAATGAAGATAGAAAATTGATGCGAGAGGAGCACATAAAATAGTTGTAGGTATTTTATCTCCTTAAATATAAGAAATTTATTAATTGTGATATTTATTGTATTTGAATTCAAATTTAACAACACCCATCTATAAAGGTCATCCATGTACAATCATGAGAGTTCATAAGTATAAAAACGTTGCCAAACTTAGAGAAATCTCAAGTGGCCTATTGATTCTTTAACTTCAAAGTTCATGAATAATAAGAGTTAAATGCAAGTTTTATTAACAGTTGAACCATGTAAAACATTATTGCTTGATCTTGAGTTTTTTCATTTCTTTTCCAAAAAGTGTTTATCAAATTCATAAAAGAGTAATATTTTTTTTTAAAATGTCGTTGATGAAATTTAGCGTGAACAAAAGCATATGTGTATTGATTTTTATTTATTTAAGGAAAGCATGTATTGAACTTTTAACTACGAAATTGATTCAAATAAAATATATTGATTTTGAGAGAGATCAATATAATATAGCATGTAAATTGATAATTAATAGTAAATAAATAAAATAATTATCTATTTTTTTATAAAGATTATTACATGTTATACTCAAATATATTACGATCGAGTATAAAAACATGTTATGTTGAATTCCAACTTCATGTAAGCCGAACACTGCCCACAAGTAAATATACTTCATACAAGTGCTATAATTCAATGCTTAACACATCTATTTTGGCGCATCTTTAGCTGAAAGTAGATAACAACACACACAAAAACAGGACAAGATACACCACGGCATAGGGAGACAACATGTACAACCAACCATAGAGCACATAATACATATTATTATATAAGGGAAATTTCACATTCGATGCATCATAGAAGGATACTAATTAAAAAAATATTAGGCATAATAAAAATTTTAAAATAATGTCATTCTTTGACACTTTACTTAAAATACATTTGTCATTTTCCCTTCATTTCTCACTTCTATCTTGTCTCTTCTCTCTTCCCTCTCTCTCTCTGTTCATTCTCTCTCACCTCACGACACCACCACCCACGGCAGCGACTCCACCACCAACACCAGAAAAACCGCCATAATTTTGGCCACCTTGTAGAGATAAACACAATATACTCAAAGAAACATATATTTTAATGATTCTTTGAGTAGAAATTTATGGGTAATTAATTGTTTATCAAATATAACGATGTTTATTTCACTTAAGACACTAAATACTGCATTTCGAATAGATTCAGGCATGATTTTTGGATTTGTTTATGAATTTTTTTCAGAACTGAAACTCTGAAATCTACAGAAAATCGTCTTTGCTCGATGGTGCTCGATGTCAACTCGATAGGGCCTTCAAAATAATGATTTTTCATGAAAAAATGACTTTGCTCGATGGTGGTTCGATAGTGGCTTGATGGTGCTCGATACAATTCTTGCAAGAGACATAATTTTCCACTCGGGTATCTATTTTGGGTGATTTTTTTTTGTAATTTTTCAAGATCTACACGGTTTGCATTTTAATATGCCCATTTGTGAAGTGTAACGCTTACAAAAAAATAGACAAAAATGCAAACATACCTCATGTTTAAAAGGTATTTTGGTATTTTTTTTTCAAAGTTTTAAACTTCTCAAATGTGCATATGAGTATGTAAAACATGTAGATCTTGAAAAAAATACCCAAATCAAAAAACAAATCACTCTAAACAGACACCCGAGTGAAAAATTATGTCTCTTGCAAGAATCGCATCGAGCATCATCGAGCCACCATCAAATCACCATCGAGTAAAGTCATTTTTTCATAAAAAATATTGATTTTGAAGGCCCCATCAAGTTAGCATCGAGCACTATCGAACAACCATTCGATGGGGCCTTTAAAATCAAGATTTTCATGAAAAAACGACTTTGCTCGATAATGGTTCAATTGTGGCTCGATGGTGCTCGATGCGATTCTTACAAGATACATAATTTTTCACCTGGGTGTCCGTTTTGGGTAAAAAAAAATTTGATTTTGGGTATTTTTCAAGATCTACACGTTTGACATACTCATATGCACATTTGTGAAGTTTAAAACTTGAAAACATACCCAAACATGTTTTAAACATGAGGTATGTTAGCACTTTTGTATTTTTTTTTCAAGTGTTACACTTCACAAATGTGCATATGAGCATGTCAAACGTGTAGATCTTGAAAAACTACCCAAAATAAAATAAAAAATCACTCCAAACGGATACCCGAGTGAAAAATTATGTCTCTTGCAATAATTGCATAGAGCATCATCGAACCACCATCGAGCAAAATCATTTTTTCATGAAAAATCATGATTTTGAAGGTCCAATTGAGCTGGCATCGAGCATCGAGCATCATCGAATCACCATCGAGCAATGACAATTTTTTGCAGATTTCAGAGTTTCAGATCTGAAGAAAAAAAAATTGCAAAGAAAACATAAAAATCATGCCTAGATCTGTTCGAAATACAATATTTAGTGTGGTGGTGGTGTTGGTGGTGTCGTGAGGTGAGAGAGAGTAAAAGAGAAAGAGAGAGAGAGGGAAAAGAGAAAGAAGAGTGAAAAGTAAGAGAGGAAAATGGTAAAGATATTTTGAGTAAAGTGCCCAAAAGTAACATTATTTTAAAATATTTAATATGCTTAACATTTTTTGTTAAATAATAGCATTTATCAACCATACAAACTCAAATTTCTCTAATATAATATTAATTTACATTCAAATATAGATAATATTTACGAATCAAGAGGTTTGGATTGAATTCCTCACCCTATAATAATTATAAATTTATATAAGCTAAAATTTGATGTTGGATTGTGAGTGTTATTTATAAGCTTTCATTTTATTTTATTTTTTTAAAAAGAGAATAAGTAGTAATTTATTATTTTTTTTCTTTCTTAAAAGCTTTATCAAATTGTGCTTCAAGGAATTTAAACGTTTTTAAAATTAAAATCTTAGTGGGGCACTAGGGTTGAAAAAGGAGGTAGGGAAATATGTATGATGAAAAAACTGACAGTTTGTTCCCCGGATTCTCAGGCCGATAGGAGAGCAGCTCCATGCCATTTCCATTGGTTACTGAGCTACTTGTTATATATATATATATATATAAATATATATATACTGTATTCTATGCACTTGGGAAACTCGATTCTACGTAGGACCATCTATCTATAGGTAACTAGTTAGATATACAGGTTCTTTCAAAAGCATATGAAAAGGGGCTCAATTTGGATTAAATATAATCACCAAAAGCAAAAGAAAAAGAGTAAAAGAGATTCTATTATCTTGTAAAACCAATAACCCAATGAGGTCTTTAATTTTTCAGCTACATTACGCATAACAAATTTGTGCAAATTAATCACTAGTGTGGTTAACTTCAAACTATAGTAGCTAAGCAGCTTTATACTGTTGCTAAGTCAAAAAAGTCCAACTTATATGAGCACAAGGGTAACAACTTTACTTCTTTACCTACCCTCTGAGCCTCAATATTACAAGAACTTAGTAGAAATCGGCCCAATGAGGTCCTGCCATGTCATCATTCACTAGAGGTTACAATAAAGTCCTATAAAGGGTCTCCCGATGGTATTTTGGTCATATCAATTTTCCTGCCATAAACAAACAACTTTGGTTTATTTTTAAGTATATTTTTGGCTAATTAATGGACTACCATAAGCCAAAAAAGGGGTCATTGGAGAGACCATTCCCGTCAGAGCAGGCGGGATCACTTCTCAATTCTCTCTCTTTACACTTTTACCTCGTAAGTGAATATATGAAAAGTCCGTGATAATGATTATAAATTAAGACTCGAAATGATACTGATAATGCTTATGAGCACAGTGAGAAAGAGTAGTGAGAGAAGAGAGCGTAGTGAGTACTAGAGTGACAATGTACAAACTACAATGCTACCATCTTCACCATTAAACCACTACTCATAGAAGAAGCTCATATTCATCCCAAGCTAGTTACTTTCTTAACTCCATTTTTTTCAGAAGCACGAAAATGTACTAGTAAAACCTGAAATTTTTCAGAGAGTAGTATACTATATACATATATATATATATAGCTACTATTCTCACTCACTAGCTACTACACAATTTGAAAGATGGTTCGAAGAACCTGCATTGTTCTAATAATCTCTCTTCTGAGCTCACTCTCATGTCTTGGTGTTGCATATCTTAACCTCACTCTTCCTGGCCAGCATCCTTTTCCTGAACAGATTGTTCATGATGTACACAGGTACTAAAAACAAAGACCCTTTCAAGTCCTCTTCTATTTCTTCAACTCTTCATTAATTTTGCTTAAAAGACTCAAAACATTGTTGCTTTCTCTACTTTTCCATTAAATGTAACCCTGTTTTCTTTCCACATTGTCATTTGTTTTGAGGAAAAAAAAGAAGGGACAACCACATTGTACTTTTTTTTTTAACATACATTGTTATTAGTTTCATTTCTTAACATAACTAGTCCACGCGAGATCTTACTCATGGCTTCCCAAAGGATGACACATTATAATATTCATTGTTATTTTCTTTCCCAGGAAAGTAAATGCATCCATAGCAAGAAGGGAAATGCTACAAACATCCTTGAAAGACCAATCCTCAACATATTCTTCATGCCTAACCGGTAACCCTATTGATGACTGTTGGAAATGCGACCCGGACTGGCCCAACAACCGGCAGCGCCTGGCTGACTGCGCAATCGGGTTCGGGCAGTACGCCGTTGGAGGCAAAGGTGGCAAGTACTACATTGTCACTGATAACTCCGACGATGATGCTGTCACCCCAAAGCCAGGGACTCTCCGGTACGCCGTGATTCAGACAGAGCCGCTGTGGATTGTGTTCCCAGAGAACATGCTTATAAAGCTGTCCCAAGAGCTCATCTTTAACAGTTACAAAACTTTGGATGGGAGAGGAGCTAACGTACACATTGTGGGTGGTGGTTGCATTACGTTGCAGTATATAAGCAATGTCATTATACACAATATTCATATTCATCATTGTCATGTTTCAGGTATATTATACACATTCTATCTCAACTTATTATTTAGTTTTATAATATTAGTTTGGTTATTTTTGTTTTGCTTCTTTTTTATTGGTCTTAATAATGTTCTTTTGTAAAGTATAGCCTCGAGGAAAAGAGATAATCTAGATCCGCTATATGTGAAATTAGATAATTTCATAGTGAATAAAGTATGTACATGTGTACTGTATGGCTATAAAAGATATGTACATAGCTACACTTTAAAGATACCGGTCCCAACATTGAATGATTAACATATATAATTATTAGGTAAATAGTTTAGCTTTAATAATGAAAATCACCCGATAATTAAAGAGATGTTCTGACAAGTTTGATTATTTGACGAACTTTATTTTTCTCCCTTTCTATACACGAATCTTAGTCTATTTAACTCGAGTTAGTATAAAATCCTCACACTCTACAGTCTCTACTTGATTAGGTTTAGAATTTAGGGGTTATTTTGTTTTTTTTAGAATGGTAGTGCTAGAGACACTCTTACACTTATCAGTTCTCACACAAAATATGCTCACTATTACGTGCTATTATTTATAGAGTATTGCTATATAGGAGGGCACGACACAATCGACACAATGGTGCCCAAACACGTACTATCTTGATGTTAAATTAAAATATATGAGATTAAATTATACTAAATATGTCATGTCAAAGTGTAGTAATATTCTTATTATCTATTTGGACTTTCTATTTTGTTAAATTATTTGTTTGGATAAAATTATTTTTTTGATTATATATTTTGTAAAATAGTTCAAATAGACTCCTAAACCCAATTTTGATCAATAAAAAATTGAATATAACAACACATTTGTTAGGCAGAATAATTGTGTTTATATTCTGAGTTATTAAGTTGTTGAATTATTTGTAATTTTAGTTCAAAAAAACTTGATCAAAATTGAGTTTAGAAATCTATTTGAACTATTTTATAAAATATAGGGTATAAAAAGTAATTTGTGAAAATACAAGATCCAAATAAGTAATAAGACAAAACATAAGATCTAAAAAAATTATAATAACAAAAAATAATTTAAAATATGAAGTACCCACATAAAAATATGAAATGATCAACTAATTATGTAGTATGTACATGTTGTGTGTGTGAATTAGGGGTGTACATTTCATTACGCTTTTTGGAATATATAGAGACTTTAAGTGGTCAGGATACTATAGTCATTTGACCAAACCAACCACCTTGTTGCAAGAATTTAATATTGTGACACATTTATATTGGTATGTGTCCGTACCGTCCTTAACCATTTTCCGACCAGGTATATAGCTTGTCAAATTAATTGAAAAATGGCAAGCAAAACAAGACTATTGATACCAAACACCAGGGTCAATATTAAATTCTCATCTGTCCAAATTTATATTCAAATGCTCTAGTAAAATAGTTACTTTAATTAGGTGCTTGTCACCAAGTTATTTTTTTCACTAAACAATATCAAGACTCATCATGGAAAGTAAAACAAACTATTATTGCCTGCCCATTGGAGAGGAAACTCTATGTGAGCTAGCCTGAGTTTTAGCATATATCACTTAGTAATAAAGGGTGTATAAACAAATTTATAGGGAATGCCAATGTACGGTCAAGCCCATCACACTATGGATACAGAACAGAATCAGACGGTGATGGAATCTCCATCTTTGGTTCGAAGGACATATGGATAGATCACTGCTCACTGTCACACTGCAAGGATGGGTTGATAGACGCAGTGATGGGGTCAACTGCAATCACCATATCCAACAACTACTTCTCACACCACAACGAGGTTATGTTGCTCGGCCACAGCGATGACTACACTCCCGACTCAGGCATGCAAGTCACCATTGCCTTCAACCACTTCGGCGAGAAGCTCGTACAGCGCATGCCCCGATGTCGCCGTGGCTACATTCACGTCGTTAACAATGACTTCACTCGTTGGGAGATGTACGCCATCGGTGGTAGTGGCAACCCCACCATCAACAGCCAGGGAAACCGCTACACCGCCCCTATTGACCGCAATGCCAAGGAGGTTCGACCTTTATTCATATTTATACCTCATATGATGTCATCTTAAAATGTTATGGAATTCTCCAACAGCGTTCACTTTAAGTCCTACCCGTAGGACTTTCAGTATTTTTGATCCATTAACAGTTTTCGATGCGATTTTTTTTTTATAATTTAGAGTATCGTGCAAATTTTCAGAAAATTTTGAATAGTGCATAGTACCGAAAACTAAGTTCTAACATGTTGTTGCACGCATGATTAATTTTTTTTATGCGCGTGGAAAACACGTTTGAACCTAGTTTTCGGTACTGTAAACTCTTCGCAATTTTCTAAAAATTTGTAGAATACTCTAAATAGCTACTAATATATACGATCATAAAAAAAAAATTACGCCGAAAACTATTCACGAGTCGAGAAACACTGAAAACCCTACCGATAAAGCTTAAAATAAAGTCTCAATAGAAAAATTTTCCTAAATATATATATAAACCTACCTAAATAAATGTCTACATTTGTAATGCATATATTACTTGATAAATTATGTAGCATATGCATAGTGACTCAAAAAATTTTATACATATTATTTTTTAGAATAATTTTAAAAAGTAAAATGAAAACTTTGAAAAAATATAATTAAATTTTTTATTTTAAATAATCTATATAAAAATAGATACTGTGACTAATTAAATATCTCTTTTAGTCACAATTAAAATTTTCATCTAATTAAAAATTAATATATCATAAGTTGTCACGGATATACTTTTAGTTGCATTTTTCATATATAATGACAAAAGTTTGTTGTGATTAAGAAGATTTACTAATAATTAATGGTATTTTTATTGTTTTAGGGCATAACATAATTATTATGATATAGTACTGTCTCAAAATGAACTTTTTACTTAATATTAAATTTACTATTACTGGAGGATCCGGCAATTTTTATATATTTTAATTATTTTTTGTAAATTTATGTCTGCTAAATATATTTTTTTTTCTTTTGGATGATTTTGCCTTTTGCCAAATAAATTTTTGAGTCCGTCACTGTTTACGAGTAGTTTGACATTTGATATTAATTCTTTTATTTCTTGCAATGAGTTTTAATGTCTTAATTAAAATTTTAATTTATATTACTAAGTTGAATGGTTGAATTGGGCAGGTGACAAAGAGAGTAGAGACAGGAGAAGGAGAATGGAGGAGCTGGAATTGGAGATCGGAGGGAGATATAATGGTGAACGGTGCATACTTTGTGGCCTCGGGTGAAGGTGTTGAGGTTAAGTATGAGAAGGCCTATAGTGTGGAGCCTAAATCAGCTGTGCTTATCGATATGCTCACCTTACATGCTGGTCCACTCGGAGTTGGTGGCAGGTATATACCACTTCATTTCAATTATGGTTCAATCTTTTTTAAGAAGTATTCCTTACCTCCAAATTTTATTTTGTATCACTTAAACTTCCAAATTTATTAAATGTGTATAGCATATAGGTCTAATCGGTTAAAAATTGATTTACAATGTACAACAAAAAGTGATTTATGATCTAATTAATTACAAAAAAATTAACTGGGTCCTTAATCGCTTTCCGGTGAACTATATATCACTTTCTGATAAACTATATTTTAACTAATACATTCTATGTGATACATATTTAATAAATTTGAGGACTTATATCATACTTTTCAAAAAGATTAGAGACCTGTGAAGATATAAACCTTTTTCTTTCCGTTCTTAAATATCCCTATAATATAAACAGTAGTAAGTAGTATAGGGTATATAGAGATAAATTTTTCAAACCAAAAGTTGGATGCTAGGCTGGCTGATGATGAGATCCTCCAATAATTTATATGCTTGGACTAATATGAATATGTACTCATTAGTCGTATCCAGTCCCTTTCTTGAAAGCAAAACATATATAATTTGTCGTCACCTTAGGTGACATCACTATTACTATTGTCTCATAATACTTCTGCTACTGATTATCTTCACTATTAATTAGTATTTAGATATCTTAATAGAAGAAAAAAAAACCATTGCTAGGGACACCATATGAGCCTAATCGTTAGGACCAACTTGCCAATTTTTTCATTAAATAATCCTATGTAGATAGTTATTAATATAAATTAAGATTCTTTATCCAATTTCAATGTATCAATTTATGTTTAATCACTAAATAAAGACAAAATTTAGATATGTGATCTAACTTTCCAAGTTGTAAACTTGAAGTGTTAAACTAATTGCTTGTATTTACTAAAAGAAAAAGGGGGAATTAAGAATTAAAGATGATATTAATTAATAATGGAAAGATGTGAATGAATAAATGAACAGGGACAACAATGTGGGGATGTGGAGCACAGGACCAAATGGTGGAACAAGTGGTTTGGGATCAGGACCTGACTATACTGATGACATGTCTGGAAGTGGAAGTAGAAGTGTCCCTATATCACCTCCATCTGCCTTTATTCTCTTCTTCTCATTGTTATTATCACTCTCAACCTTGTTATTTTGGTATGCTGCTTCTGACACCCACTACTTTACTATCAAATACAAGTTATGACAGTAAACTTTGAATAATCAATGATCATGTGCTTAATTAGAAGAAGAAAAAACAGACTGGTTCCCCATCAAGTTAATTAAAAGAAAATTGCACAAAAAATTGTGTTTTTGGTAGAATTGCATAAAGGTATGATGCAATCTTGCTACCAATTTATTTTCTTCATCTAACTCAACTGTTCAAGAGAGGAAAAACCTTGTAAGAGGAAAGACTATTTTTGGGTTTGGCTTTACTTTCTTGTTATTAATTACTTTTCTTTTTGTTCATAATTAATTAAAATGCATGATATGAATGTTTTTCCATACCACCTAAAACCTAATGTAGGTGGTTTGTAGGGTTGTTTGTATTGATGTGAAAGCTAAACTAAGTCAATTCAAATAACGTTTATGTGGTTTAATTGGTATAAATGTAATCACTTTGAATTATTGCGATGTCTCATTAATTAAAATATACATACATTACAATTTTAAGAGTTTGAATTTTAATGTAATAAACAATATGGAATAACTTTCTTTTTCAAACTAAAACAAAGATAATCCCTTTCAAAAACAAAAACAAAAACAAAGAAAATATCTGAATTGCAATATAATTCAAAAATACTTTTATTAATACTTCTGCAAATTAATTAGTAAGTTTTTTTTTTATCTAGTGTGCAAAATTTATAATAGTCTGTATAGAATATATTTATTAGTTTTTGTTAGGAAAGGGAATCACGACTCCTTTTATTATATAGTATTCTGATGGAAGGTGGTCAATTCATATTTCAAATTTGACTATATTGCCTATTTTTTGAATGATTTATTTGATTTTCTTTTATTTTTGTTATTTTAAAATGATTCAAAAATATTCTTTAAATTAATAAAATAAAAATTGTTTTATAAAATAAATCAATTAAATGTAAATTTTTAAATAAAAAATAATATAAATTAATTTTAAAATAAAAAACATAAATATGTGTAATTCAAAATATCAGGTATTGGTTTTAATTTTTTGGTTTAAGTTTAGGGGCTAGATTTAATTTAATTTTTTTGTTTATTTAAATTATTTCAAAGATTTAATAATATTTTTTTTTTGTTTTATTATTTCAGAAAATATTTATAAAACTTTTAAAAAAAAAAGAAAATCAAACAAATCATTTAAAATAAAGGCAATATGGTCTGTTTATCGAAATTTTCGGAAACTATACTAATGAATATTAGCTAAGACTAATGATATGAAATTTAGAGGATTAACACAGGATTTTTATGTGGTTTGGGCGTTAATTAGCTTTAGTCCACGAGTCAGTTGTATTCGAGCTTGGAAAGTCTTTTACAATGGAGTTTCTCTCTATGTTTTGACAGAGTAATTGTATACGAGTCCAAGAGAGATCCTTTTTCCAGTGTTTTATTGCCCGTATTTATAGGCTCATGAGAACACCGGGTCTGGGCCGAGTACGGCCCAGACCCATCAGAGATATGGATATTCTTGGCCTCTTTGGGGGAAGCCCAATATAAAAGATAAAACATACATAAAATCCAGACCAATTAAGGCCCAATAAGGTGGCCCAAGAACTATACTTCGCCCGACAAAACGGTGCTTTTGGTCTGGACACTTTGAGTTACGAGGCAGATTCATGGGACAAGACCAGTCAGAGTACTTGGCAGTGCAGATCTGAAACAACGGCGTGCAATCCCAAGGTGGCCTTTTCCGTAGGTGAAAAGTAGGGACAACATTCATGTGGAGTGGGGCGGCTTCAGGGTCCTAGACGCTTTTCCCATCAACCGGGGACGATGTGATCTGGGTTCGTTTACCTTTGTCCCTCTTCATTTACCACAGGCCCGGACCGTTACCAGGCTCCGGGACCAGGCACGTATACCGCCGTGGGGGGGGGGGGGGGTCCGAGCTGTCTGCATGTCTCCCGGATGACTGTCCCGAATAACCATACCGGACCCCCGTCTGGCCCAAAATTGCACTAGGCCAGTGCCCCCTTGGATATTCCCGTACCAAGAGGCCTTGGGCCGGGCCCACATTTTGAATGCCCTGACCATGGGCCTGGACAGTCGTTCCGGGGTGACGTAGGAAATGGGGATAACATGGTCATATTTGAAATATGAGTTGACTAAATTGCAGCAGAGGGTACTAAACTAGTTTGAATTGCAAATAGTGGACACTGAATTATCATTATTATAAATATAGGTTACGAGATCTCTATTTAGATAAAACACGGAGTACTAAATAAGTATTTACCCTTATTAAAAAAAATCCCACAAGTGAAGGATGAATTTGGATAAATTAAAGATGAGGCAGTTTCCATATGGTTGATGTCTATTCATAATATACCAAATTAATCAACTCACTATATATGAGCTGGATGTTTGCTGAAATTAATTTGAACTTTATATCCAAATATATATAATAATCAATGTATTAATATAATATTTATGTCTTGCCTTATATAGTATGTATAGATAGATAGAAAGGGTGACGTTATTGCAGGTAGGTATTTTATGCCAAATTCTCAGCTCCTTCATTTTTTCTTTATTTTTCTAAAATAATAAGAGTTATGGGGTTTAATATTTTTGTCCTTATTAAGTATTTAAATGTATATATATATATATATACATGTGTGTATATGAAGGGCTTTGTTGATGATATTTCTTATTCATATGTAGAGTAGGTCAGTTCTTGTACTGACGCTTTGCTTAATAATCAATATCATAATCTAGTTGTGCTCAAAGGATAATATTATCTTCTACATTCTGATATAAATATATATTTATATATATATTCATATATTTATATTGCTTTGACCAAACATGTTTGCCATAAGCGTGCACATCTATATATGTTATATATTTTGGCCATTGCATGCTTTAATCTAGTTGCTCAAACCAAAAAATAAGCGTTTTACAGAAGATCAAGTAGCCACGAGCGACCACTTTTGATTTATTAGCTGGTCTAATTCATAAATAGTGTAATATAAATATAAATATGTATATATGTATTAAAAGTGGTTCATAATCTTCCTGTGGATTAATGACAATATATTAATCACTCATCGATCATCAACATTTGCTTAACATGCTACCTATTATTTCAATTTATTATCATAAAGACTATATAAACACTCAAAACTCCATTATTGAATCTTATCTGTTTGATCATATTCTATCTTAGGTATGTTGATAATAAATAAAAATAAGCAACACCTATATATACAAATGGGGCTTTGAACTTTGTCCTTTTTTATATAGGCAATTCCTGCTATGTATTCTCTAATAGTTTCTTTGTGTACTTGTTTTAGATTTGAGGCACCTTTCAATATTTTCTATAATTTAAAGCTTCGAATCATGCAATTTTTTAAAGAGGAAATTACATGAAACATGAGATTTTTTGTAAAATTTTAATAAATATGTCTTTTTTTCCCTTAAGTTTTGTATACCATAATTTATTTGTTTACATTTTTATGGGATTTTTTTCTCATAGTGTAGATAGTAGTATACATGCATGAACTATTTTTAGTTTCTAATGTCTCTCGCAATGTCCTTTGATGAAGAAAAAGAGCTCCAATCACTTGATAAGAAACAAACTATCACACAAATTTATAAGATAAAAAAAATAATATGTATCCCTTTTTTATTTTTAAATAAATATGATTTAATTATTTAAATTATCATAAAATATCTTTAAAATATATTATTTTAATTAATTAATTTTTTTAAGTTTATGTTTGTTATAAAACGTATGATTTTATTATTATTAAATAATTATCATTGTAAAATATCTTATTTTAATTTGTTTAATTATTTTTTATTTAATTTTATTTAAGTTTAAGTCATATTTACAATCCACCGCTAAATATAAGAATATTCAATTAAATATAAGAATATTTTGTTAAAATTAACAGAAAAAAAAACCGTTAAAACCAACAATTTTCGTTTTCTATACACTTTTTATATAGAAGAGATATGTATATATTATTATTATTGTTATTATATTGGTTTTATATATACATTCAAATATGAGGTGATGAGATTGACTTTCACTAATTATAGTGATGATGATGATGATGTTTGGATTGGGTTAAATTCATTATACATATGTATGTTTTGGATTATTGTTGGACATGTATATATGACATTTAATTTCATTTTAAATAATAACCGGTTACCACTATAAAAATAATTTTGGATTTTTTTAGTAATGTAGCGGTAACCGGTTACCATTATCAATTTTAATTGCCATGGCAAGTACTCGAGTGAATTGTAAATGGTTACTGTCAGATTTGGAAAAAAAAAACAGATCAGAATATAACCAGTAAAGAAGAAGAAGAAGGTAATCGGTTACCCCTATTAAAATAACTGATTTATAACTAGTTACTAACCCAAACCTAGAAAAAAAAAATTTTAAAAAATTAATATAAGAAGTAGAAGAAGAAGAAGAAGAAGAAGAAGGTGGTAACTAGTTACCCCTATCAAAATAACAATTAATTGGTAACTCGTTACTTAGCTAAGTCTTAAAAAAAAAAAAAAACTACATTTGAAAAGCAATATCAGATAGGAAAATAACCAAGAAGAAGATGAAGAAAGTAACTGGTTGCTTAGGTAGTTTTATAAAGAAAACCAGATCTCAAAAATAAAATCAGATTTAAAAACAACCGTGAAAAAGGAGATTAAATAAGGTAACTAGTTACAGCTATGTCCACAAAAAACTCTGATCTGAAAACAAAACAAAATCGTGACAATAATTGGTCGATTAAAGAAAGTATCTGATTACAGTTAAGTCCACAAAAAACTCAGATCTAAAAACAAAACAAAATCGTGATAGTAACTAGTTACTTAGACAAATTTGGAAAAAAAAATAGATCTGAAAAAGAAAAAATAAACAAATCTGAAACAACAAAAAAGACGTGGAAGAACGTGAAGAAGAATAATAAGAAGAAGAAGATGAAGAAAAAGAAGAAGAAGAAGAAGAAGAAGAAGAAGACAAATCGGAGATTGCATTAGCGGTGATAGGAGGTACGTAGTCCATTTGCCGGTGAGAGAGCTCACATTGTCATGAGAGTAAATGGTTGGTTGTCATTGTTGTGAGATAAAATGGAGTGAAAGAGAGATGGGGAGAAAGAGGAAAGTAAGAGAGAATATATGTATTTTTGTTTATGGTATTTTGTGGAATTCCCTTATTATAAACTTTTTTTTTTACTAGAATTATCATATTTTATTTTATAAGTTTTATGCACATAAATAAAGTAAATTATTTTTTCACATATTTTTTTAAAGTTGTCCTTTTTTTTAAAATCTCTTGCCTTAATTTATTCCAAAATTTTAGAATTACTAAAGTCAAAAGCACAATAATAAATGTCCTTATTCAGATGATTTAGGGTGGAACAAGAGAGAGTGAACACGGATTCATGAACCATGATCAATAAAGCTGTGACTTTGAAGCTTTCTTTATATGACATCTCAAAAAGTACGTAGTACTTTTTTTATGTATGTATTCTAAACTATTAAAGACATTATAATACTATGTATATATATATAGATATATATTGATGTTATTCATTCAGTTCATGTCCCAGAGGGAACCTGAACTGTTCCAAGTGTCACAAGGATCATCATCAGGGACAGTCCAATAGGGATCTACCATGCTATTACATTCATCGTAACATTTCATTTCACTACTGTCTTCCTCATTAGAAAGTACTGATAATGATATCCAGTAATCTGATAAGCGATTCTCATATGGTGAACTTGTTAATTCAAAATCTGCTGATAATCCAGAACCATCAGAACATCCATCCCAACTACTGCTCTTGCTTCCCCATAAATCCTCATCATATTGATCAGCGTCACAGTTCCATATTTTATGATCAGCAGTAGCAGTACTGGTACTACTACTATGTTCCTTGCCTTTCTCTAATCCATACTCGGACTTTATTTCTTCTTCAACTTTTGCTAATTTTTTTCTTAAATATGTTCTCCAGTAATTCTTTATGTCATTATCAGTTCTTCCAGGCAAAATTCGCGCGATTTTCGACCATCTGACAATAAAGATACACAAAAGATTAGTACTAACACTAATGTTTCATTTGAAGGCTTAAATCCTAATTAATAAACTCATCATCAACAAGAACCTTACTTGTTACCCCATCTCTCATGAAGTTTAAGGATGATAGTCTCCTCTTCACCACTAATTTGGTCATGTTTTAGATTCGGACGAAGATAGTTTAGCCACCTTAGCCTGCAACTCTTACCACTCCTTCGTAATCCTACAAATAATAAAAACCAATAAGGCGCTAATGGATTTGATACAAACATTTTCTTCAATAAATGAAAACACTCATATGTACCTGAGGCTTTGGCTAAAGCATCCCATCTCTTCTCTCCCATAAGTTTTACAAAAGAAATGAGTCTTTCATCTTCCTCCTCATGCCATGTCCCTTTACGCAGTTGATGCTCTCCTTGCATGGCTCCTATTTGAAAGTCCATATTATTTGTTTGCGACAAAAAGATGAGACTTGTGAAGTCCCTTTTTATACCACAAAAAAATTGAGGCAAATTAAGATTTGGTGGGAAAAGGAAGCCAAAGGCAAAGCTATGTGTGACCAGAAACACTCCCACTGTGGACAACACTAGTAGTTTGTGGGAGCTCCACCCACCATTGGCTTACATAATATTTAGGCTAATATTCAATATTATAAGATGATGTTTAATATTTAGGTCACTCTCATTTGTCTGTGACTATATACATAATTGCCAATTCTTAATTATCTTTCCTTGAGCTAAGGATATGGGATGTGTAGCTCTATCTTCCCTTGCATCACCTTTCTTCTTGGCTTCATATTTCAAATGTTGCCCTTCACCTTTTAAGACCCAAAACAATACTCAATTATTATATTAGTAATTGTAGTTTGGGGATAGGATTTTTTGTCTCTTCCAGTTATGCAAAGCAATAGAAAATGAAAATTTAAGGAACAGGATAATGTTTTAGTAGGTTTTGCAGAAAAGGGTAAAAGATTTGAATCTTGGGATAGATTCTCTCTTTACTTTAGCATATGCCGCTGATCACGTTTCCTACGGAAAGTGGGAATTTTTTAAGGGCCTCTTCAAGGTAATGTCACTGTAGTTTAATTTCCTGATCATCTTTTTTCTTGTCTTATGAAAAACATGTATCTAATTTCCCTCTTTAACCAGAAAATAATTGTTATTGAATACATAATACTATCATACACAACTACTCAATTAACTTTGAATGGATATTTTGGATAGTCCCTCTCAAAGCGTATTATATTCTAATCACTAAAACACAAACCATGATATTTCGATTTATTGCTGACTAACGTAATTATCTTTCATACACCATAACACAATTAATTTCCTATATACTTTGGTTTCACTCTATTGGGGTGTGTAGGGAAGAACAACAGATTATCAAGTGTCCAAACCTCTTGGGGTCAAATTACTATTCGAAACTTTGGATATGAAGAACAAAACTATGAAAGAACTTGGGATTGAAAAATGATTGTATCATATCATTTTTGTCTCTACAATCCCTTAAAAACGTTTTTGGCACCTCTGAGTGTTCTCTTTAAAAGAACATACATTTTCACTAATCTGGGCAAAAGGCAATGCAGCCACGCCACAGTGCCTAGCAAAGTGCATGTTGCTGGACTGTGGCAGTGCCACAGCGCTGGAAGAGAGCGTCCCTGTCTGGGTGTCACAGCAGCATCGCAGCACCCAGAGAGCTCCTTTCCCCGGTTATGTAACAGTACCAAATTAATCTAACATTTATTCATTTTAACCAATTTCTAACAATTACAACAGCATATAGATGTACTACATTACCGAGAGATTCAAATTTGTACGGCAAGAGCTTCATTTTTTCTGTTCTGCTTACGACTTTACAGTCGGGGAATCAGATTCACAAACTTAAAGATCATTTGGGTAAAACAAGATGGCACTAATGGCAAGTCTTAAAAACCATAAAATCAAAACTAAAGGAATTGGCCTGAGCATTTATTGAAACGTAGAACATAGTATTGTTGTATGTATTTAAACACGAAAAATTATACAATCAGCAAGAGAATATTATGAGAGGACAAAATATAAAGGGAGATTACTATAGCCACTCTTCCAGGTTAGGCTTCCATTGATTGCAAGAATAACAATAAGAAACAAAAATTTGAGCCCAAAACATTCAGCAACCTGTTCTGCAGATCGATGATGGGAAGTTGATGGTGCTAACGATCAATGAAAGATTTATTCATAAGGTTGACAGCATCATCCATGAACTGCATTTGAGAATTAGGAGCCAATGAATTAGTCAGGACACGCGGAAGCAGAAATGTCGATGATCGTGACTAAAAACTTAGAAAAGACATTTAATGCAAACTTTTTTGATACACAGAAACAGAGTACGAAATCGTATACTGAGCTGAGCCAAAACAGCAAGATCCTGGTAAGTTAAAGGCTTATCTTGTTCTCTGAACTTGGTTTGACAAGCATATATGAACTCATTCATGTCTAGTTTCAATCACGATTCACCAACTGTTTGTCCCCCATCTCAAGAAAATCAAAACTGGAACAAATCTTAGATCCTTTTTGTTAATTTATAAACGTTTTTAACAAGCAGGCATCTAGTCTTGGATTCTTCATTTGGTGTTGAAGTCGAATATGGTTTCAACAACTATAATTCATAACCAAAAGACAATTCAAGTATAAGCAGTTCTACCTTTCCAAGCAACTTAAGCTCTCTTCCAACTGGTTCCAAAAATTTCAGGTTAACCTCAATGGGCCATACCTATAAGCAAAAAGCGGATCAAATAAAACAAAAGAGACTGAAAAGTAAAGTAGGTGAGATAAAAAAAGATAGAGCACAAGTTACTACACCGACAAGAAGGAAAAATACTAATAATATAATAAATGTCACCTATACTCTTAAAGTTTGTACAATATATATGAAGAATAATCGAACAGAAAACTTCAAAAGACAATAATGAACACAATTTGAAGGAAACTTGTATCAATCAATTATCAATAACAAGAAATCAATTGTAAAAGAATCATATACTTCAGTGTAGAAAACAGGGGAGCTTCTTCTTAGGCGCTATACCAAGAAGAACATATAATAGCACAAACTTGGTTAATGGCGCAATTTGTAATGTTCTTCTATAGGAAGCATAGCCTTAAAAAAACAGCTGCAGACTAAAAAAGACAAGCACAGCACAAACTTAATTGAGTCTTTTGTAGACTTTCAGGGAAATATTTATTAAAATGCTAACTTTTCAAAAAAAAAAAATTATAGCATAATACCCTTCATGGTCAATCAAGCGATAACAAAATTACACAAAGCGACATAAAGCGATCCTAAAGTGACCTAAATTTACACTGGGTTCAGGATAGTTAGTGTAAACTTAGAGAGATTATTTTGTTAGTTTCAAACTTTCTTATTGTTAGTTTAGCAAATTACCCAGCTAGGTTAAAGGCACAAGGTTCTTTCCACATTACAAATAGAAAAAATATACAAAACAACTCAATTCAACATAATAACCATAAAAATGCTCCCACAAACACATTTTGCCAAAATATACTAAACTAAAAAACTTTGAAAAACCCCAAATGCATCAAATACAATTATATTCAATAACGAAGGCAAAGAAGTGAAAGAAAATAAATAACCTTGAGACCAAGTAATCTGACGGGAGTAATCTGTCCTGGGACGATGCAATCAGGCCCAGCTGATTCTACAATAGCTTCTGCAGCTAAGCCGTTCCCTACTGGATTAGATTCCTGCCCAGATAAAATTCCGTATAAACAAACAGAACCCATGAAACAAAAACCAATATCTATTATTTTCTAAAAAAATGAAGCAGTAAAATAGAGGGGAAGGTAGGAACCTTCATGATGAAGAGGGCATAATTGGAAGTAGGAGTATTAGCGACGCGGAGAATAGGAGAATGGTGGATTTTGGGGAGGGGTTTGACTGATGTGTTCCTCCATGGTACGTCCTTTTGCAATGACGCGGCGGAGCCTCCTTTTCGGGACATGGCCTTCTTCTTCTTCTTCTTCTTCTTCAGGTAGGTACTCCTGGATAAACAGCAGAACTTCAACCACGTTTAGTTTTGTGACTGTCCTTTCTTATTTAATTAATACCAAAATAAAACCGTAATATCAAATTATCAATAAATAAAAAACATTTTTTATTCATTCAAAAAAAAAAAACATTTCTTATTTATAAACAAAAAAATAATATTTACCCAATGTAGTAATTAAATATTTTAAAAACGTTATCTGAAAAATACTAAAATTGTTAAAATGTATCATTTTGTTGAAGTCGTTTTTCGTCAACTTAATTTTGAAAAGCACTAAACAATTTGTTAAAATGTATCATTTTGTGCGTGAATACAATTGAAAATTACCACGCTATTTAATAGCCTAGATAGGAGAATATCTTATTCTAATTCATGAAAATTACAACCAATTATTTAAATATAAAATAAATACATAATATGTCATGATAATTAGGATTTAATATTAGATAATAACAAATCCCTAAGGAATAGGGATCTCCTAACAGTTGTTGTGTGCAAAACGTGTTGGTTGTTGTGTGCAAAACGCGTTGCTCACCTCAAATGCAAGGTTAATGCGCTTTCAAGATCAACATAATTTCGAGCTTGTTATTCCAGTCAGCCTCCTCCTCAGCTAATGGTTTCATCAAACTCAATCTTCAGAGACCAATGCTCTCGAGCCTGCAATTAATGCTCGAATAACACCCATATGCGTTAGAGAAGATTCTTTCTTTCGAGCTTGAAACATAAGCTCGAGCCTTTAAACTTGTGCTCGATCGCCAATAATAACAGGTTAGGAATCATGCATATTTATACAAGTGTTCAGCCACTACTTGTTATTTTCGTGCTTACGCTTTACGAGCCTACATTTTGCGGCTCATTTATTCATCCTTGAAATTTGGGTGTAACATTTTGCCCCCTCAAAAGTGTTGATTTGAATCCTCTGAGAAGAAACCTTTTGAAGTCCACTTTTAGAAAAACGTGCCACCTACCACACTCGAGTGCGGACACGCGCCACTTGGGGATTGCACACCAAGAGCACTCAAGTACTCTTTTTTTCTGCACATGTCCTTTCATATGACCTTTTTTGCAGCCAATTTTTAGAATTAAACCCGATCCATCAGATCATCTTTCAACCCAAACCAAGGGCCCATATTCACTCGACCCTTGCCATTCCTTTTTAACGTATATGTACGTCTTCCCCATTCTCCTTCACTTTTGCATTTTTCCTATCAGAAAATTACATACCAGAGAAAACCAGAGCCAAAGCTTTTCTTTTGCTTCGCATGTTTACAAAACCAAAGAAGCAAAGCCATTCCAGTACATTCGACTTCGTGAAATCATTCTTGCTTCCGCTTCTTCAGTCGATGATCTCATCGTATCCTCGATACAATTCACGTAAGTATTCTGATCTTTCCTGGTTATATATGTATTTTTTTTTTCTTTTCTACGAGTTTCTTGTATCCGTGAGGATGCCTTTCTAGTTTTTACCAAATTTTTATGATGCCTCTCTTGCATTAGGAAAGTTTTTTATTTGAGTAGATTTGGTATGATTAGGATCACGGTTTAGACCAAAAAACTATTGTAGAAACATGTAAAAACGGAGTTTTTCAGGTAATGGGGTATTTGGTCATAGGTTTCGTGTAGCTTAAGAAATAGGGTTTTGGATTAGGGTTTTAATGCACGAATCCCAAAAATATCTTCTTTTCGGGTAACTGCCAACTTTTTCCCTAGAAATTCAGGATTCTTTTAAGACCGGTAATAACTGTTCGACTCTCGCGTGGGTACACGCTCGATGCCCGAACTTTACAATAGTTCGGGATAGACATCCGAGTCAATCTCGCCTTTTCCAGCATTCAGGCTCGATTAGAGTGATCTCATTACCTCGAGCTCGAGTTATCAAGATTTTAACCCCTTCTTCTTTTATTTTTTTTATATAATATGCCCTCACCTTTTTCTTCCTTGCTAGATGTCACTGTACTCTAAGAATTGGTGGGGGCCCAAGATTTCCATCCCTTACCACCCATAAACTCCCAGTCCTGGATCGTCTTTTATCCAAAATCAGCGACTGATCCGCGAGCACAAATAACAATGCGAGCAAGAGGATATACGAGACCACTTTTGACGTCAGATCGATGAGGTCGAAGAGAGAAAAAGGAAGAGACTCTGAGTTGCAGCCTACCCTGACCCAGATCCCGAGATCCAGCCTATTCCATTAGACCCCAAACTTAAAGTTACCATAGCCTTTCCACCTAGTGAGCTCGCATTCAGCCTTATGGAGGGTCCTTCTAACCAACCACCCAAAGCTCCCAAATCCCTTTCCATCTCGGTCTCGGAGAGTTCTTTCTTCGAGGCTGAACACTACCAAAGTTCCATAACCTCGACTCGACAAAATTTTGAGCTCATCTCTTGTCATAGGTTAAAGCTCTTTGGCAAGTTAGTCTGTCACACTACCAGCTCCGACGTTAGGAGTTGTTTTGCTCTTGACGAAGATGATCCAGATAGAAAAGTCAAGCTCGCAGCCTAGAGTCGTGAGTATTTACAAACTAGGGCTTTACTGCCCCTGAAGGATTACTTCTGGAGCTTTCTAGACTACCCAGGCATAGCTCCATTCCAACTCCAAACAGACTCGTACAGGGTTCTGTCCGCATAAAAGTCGATGTACAAAGAGATGGGATGGGAGGAGCCTATGGCACATGGGATCATATACCTCTTATGCCTCAAAAGCAACCCCTCCCGAGCTCATGGTGGGGGATGGGTTCTATTATCTGTCAAGCTACCCCAAGGAGAAGCGACTGTTCGAGGATATTCTAAACTACCCTCTGAACTTCAAGACTGCCTTCTTCTGGACAGACGGTCTCGCTCCCTCTCGATTATACTCCTTTCGGAGAATTCATAAGTTTCTTACTTGTGTTTTCTGATTAAATTTCCCTTTAATTTGCGAGCCCAACTGACTTGCTCAAACCTTTTATATAGCCACCTGCCATCATCCCCAGCCTACGAATACCATGAGGGAACATAGGGAAGCTATCGTCAAGCTTCCCTATGGTCGATGATCCCTCTCTTACCTTCTCCATGAGGACAAGCTTTTGCTTTGCATCCTTCTAGAAGAAGGTGAGGCCACTGACGACTCAAGCAACCGTAAATATGCGAGATGGGAGGACGTGCCCGTGCCTACCACCAACCTCCCCGTGAGAGGAAAACACGCAGGTCAAAACTCTCGAGCCCATAGACCTCACTCATTCGAACCCTCGGGCTCAGGAAATGAGGCACAGGATAAGGCCTCAGCGAGATCGTCAAGAGGTAAAGTCGTGCTCGACTCATCCATGTGGTCTCCGTCGTTATTTAAGTACGAACCCGATGTAATGATTCTCTTTGAGGACCCCCAGGGATAACTTCCTAGCATGGTCGATAGTAGACCTTAGAGCCCATAGGTTTGATAGTTGGCTAGGTAAATACCAAATCATATATAGCTTAAATGAGGTTTAGGATTGGGTAGCAGTGAAATATGGCACAAACGACTATAGGGACCTCTTGAGGATGTCCCCCACCATTAGGGAGGGGACTCCCATGGCCTCGTCAGAAGACAGGGGAATTTCCTGGTCCCCAAGTTCGAGCTCCAGTGAGTCCTCCTGTTAGGTTCTTGACACTTAGTCTTTTTCACTTATTAAAATGTGTATGACTTTTTTCTTTCTCGGCTTGATTAATCTTCCTTGTGCTTTTCAGGTGACATGGAGTCAGATCTAGACAACCTTTCGAGACAGCCCCCCAAGCCTCGAGGTACCAAACGAGGTCATGCAACCTCGAAGAAAGGGCCGACCTCGAAGTCGACCAAGATCATTGAGTCCTCTCCCTCGAAGCCTGCCTCTTCCAAGCCCAAGGCCTAGGCTCTGGACTCTACAAACGTGGTTTCTGACACAGCTCTCACTACCTCAACGGTCGCCACCACTGAGCCTTCGGAGACCATGCCACCTCCCCAACTTATCTCTACTAGAGACAAAGACAAACAATTCGTGCCTCCATCGACCCTCAAGCCTACAGGTGCCCTGACCGTGGTCCGCAAGTTTGTGGTGTCATCATACGCACAGGAGTACCCTCTGAAGAACGTGGCAGAGCCAACCTTTGCTCAGACCTGTTGTCCTAAACAGGCCAGTCCTGCAGCAATCCCGATGCCAATGTGTGGCGACTTTTGAGGGGGGACAATTCCACACGCCTCACCGACCAAACAATGGAGCTCAGGGTTTCAGTAAGGGTGCATTTGTTTTTTTTAAGATCCGGACATCTGAATCTGAATGCACATCTGAATAATAAGATATCATATTTGAATCTGAATACAAAAATATTAAGACTGTTTGTTTTTTTCACATCTGAATGCACACTTGAATAATAAGATATCATATCAGAATTTTTAATTATATATTATTAATAAATTTATAATATTATATTTTATTTAAAAAAAAAAGTATACAAGTATTCAAATACAAAACATAATCAATTTGAAGAATTTAAAGTATTAATTGTTTCCTCTTCTTTGCAATAGCTTTAGCGCAAGTTCATTCCTCAAATTGTTCATGAACTGTGCATCTTCTGCTCTCCAACTGGGTTCATTTGTTTCCTCCAATATTAAGCAAAAAAAAAAAAAAACAAAAGAAAAAAGATAAGAATAAACAAAAATATAAAAGCAAAAATCTGACCTTGATTTCATTGCGGCAGAGAGATTAAAGAAGAAGTGGAATACCTAATATGTCAAAGGAAATAAAAGAAAGAGAGAGAGAGAGAGTTGTATATGTATTAATAATATTAAGAGCCCATTATAGATCTTTTTCGGTAAGACCCATTAAGTGATAAAAAGTGATTTTTAAAAAAAATGCACTTAATAGTTAAAGATCTGACCGAATCAGATAAGAGGCAAGAATAAGTCCAAACAAATGGACCCTAAGTCTGTTCCCCATGACTTTTACTTTCTTTGGTCACTTGTTTATTTTCTAACAATTTTAAAAAAAATTTGTTTCATGCTCTTCTTGGTCTCCTTCGCCAGAGTTCTGTATTCTCCTCAAAGATGGCGACGGCGGAAACCCTGGGTTATGAAACAAACCAGGCTCGCATCCGAGTTAAAGATGTTATGAACGTGGCAAGGGAACCCAGGTCAGAGCTAAGGAGGCCTAAGCCAAGGCCGAGGTTGAACGCTTGAAAGAGGAGAAGAATTCCACCTTTGAAATTCTTGAGGACGAGAAGAAGCGCATGCTCGAGGAGTTCAAGACTAAGAAGGATTGGGCTACGTACCGAGCTATGTACATGATGTGGTATCTGAACCCCGACATAGAACTTCGTTCCTCCAGGACAAAGAAGAGGAGTTCATCTCCAAATGGAAGGCTCGGTTTGCCTAGGAGGAGGTCACAACCACTACCCAAGATGGCAGGAACGAGGATGACAAAGGCGAGGAGGACGAGTTTGGTTCAGTTGACCAACACTGAGTTGTCTCGCATATGGTTGCGTCCCTTATAATTTTTGTAATTACACTATATATCTTTTATGCCCTTGGGGCAAAGAAAATTTACAGCTCGAGTTTGAGCTATTTTGATTATCTCGTGAATGCTATATTTTAATAGTAGTTTTTATGCTTTTAACTTTCTAGCTTGAAAACCTTTTTGCACATTATCTACCTTTAGCTTTTTGCCTTAATATTATACATCATATTTTTGGATCGAAATATTTTGAGCATATTATTATTAAAGATCTACTTTTATACTTGTTTATTTGTACAAACATACATTGGGTTTAAGTTCAAATTTCAATACATTCATGCATAGTTTATTTGAAATGCCCATGTTCGACTTCGTTATTGTCAAGATTGAACTTTACTTTTACCATGTATCTTTAAAAAATACTTAATGGTGTGTAACCTCGTTAGTCTAGTTATATTTTGTTTTTTCTAGTTACTTTCCATAATCCTCTAGTATGATCTAGAGATTACGAGGTCGAAACTTGTTTGCGAAAATTTCCAACCCTAGTCTCGACTTATGCTTTTTTGTTGGTTTATCTAGAATTCCAACTTTTGACGGTGTTGATTAGGTCTTGCTGGTTTGTTCCAGATTTCTTTAGTTTGTGTTTGGTTAATAGTCCATACAATTATTGTTTTCTTCATGCTAGGTTAACAATCCATACATTGCTATAAGAGTATATTTTTATTTATGTTATATTTTTTCGAGCTTATGGTATAATTGTATACCACTTATGTCCCCTTAATATCCTATTATTGTGATCTTAGGTTATTGAATTTTGAGGGCTTGCAAAAAAAAATAATAATACAAATACAATATTTGAATGAAATTCAGTGCTTTATTGACAAAAAGCAAAAATTAAATACAAGCTTGGTTAAAATGAATAAACATCATTCCTACATTATTGATAATAAGGTCGTAGATGTTCACCATTCCAAGCTCGCGATACTAATCCTCCATTTAACCTTGCTAGTTTATAAACTCCAAGTCGAATGGTGGACTCGATCTGGTAGGGTCCCTCCCAACACAGGTCTCGTGTGGCCAGAAACACGTGCCTCAATACCAATTCCCCCTTATAGTTCGAATTTCTAATCTTGGACTCTTTTGTTAAAATATCTCATAGTCCTCTACTGGTATGCAACATTTTTCAACTAGGCTTCGTCTCTTCTTTCTTCGATAAGATCCAAACTTTCTTCGAGCTGTGATTGGTTCGAGGTTTGATCGTATGCATCGCGCCTTATAGTTGGGATTTCGACCTCGATAGGCAACATGGCCTCGCATCCATAAGCCAGGGAGAAAGGGGAATGCCCCGTTGAGGATTTTGCTATCGTTTTGTATGCCCACAGGACTTGAGGTAGTTCCTCCGACCATCTTCCCTTAACTTCTTCTAGCCTTTTCTTCATAGAACTCTTTAGAGTCTTGTTTATTGCTTTGACCTGGCCATTTCCCTGTGGATGGGCCACAAAAGAAAAACTTTTAATTATCCCATTTTTTTCGCAGAAATGTGTGAACAAATCACTGTCGAATTGTGTTCCATTATTCGACACAATAGGTAAATAACTATTAAAACTATTTTTAATTTTAGAATTAATTTAGGTTATTATTTTATATTATTATATAATTTTAACGATTCTTTATAACTTAAAATATATTATATTAATTATTTTTATTGTTTATGTAGTAAAAGTGCAATGTTTTAGCAATTTTGGATATTTTTCCATAAAATAAAAAGTTTAGGTATCTAAATGCTACATTTTAAAAAATTCGAGTATTTTTTCCATAGAAAAAATTGCATATTTAAATGCTACAATCGGTAAACACTGAGTATTTTTGCAGCAAAAACCCCATAAAATTAACAAATAAGATCATTTTCTTTTTTTCTTTTCTAATCAATTATTTACTTGGTTTTTATTTTATTTTTTAAAGTTGTTAGGACAATTTTTTTTTCTTTTCAAAACTCTAATTAAAATATATATATATACATATTCTTATACATATAAATTTTAACTATTGTTGACGTCGTTTTTTGTCAACTTAAATCTGAAGAGCACTAAACACATAATTAAGAAAATAAATAAAAACATTCAGGATTTTACGTGGTTCAGTAGTTAAAATCTGCCCAGTCCACGAGTCAATATTATTGAGTGGTGGTATTCTCTTAAAGCTTTTACAAAGCAATTTAGCATAGTATTCTTAGTACCAAATTGTGTGTATCCACAAATCAAATTCTCCAGTCTTTTTATAGACTGGTTAACAAAATATCTTCCCTTTATTTTGGGAAGTTACAATTCAAATTTCAAATACAAATAATTAAATACATTAATCATATAATATCCCATGATAATTGGGATTTAATATCAGATAATAACAAATCCCCAAGGAATAGGAATTTCCTAACAGCAAACACATTCAAACTGAGTTACCGAACTCGAACATACAGTTTACACACTTTCGAGATCGGCCAACATCAAGAGCTCATCATTCTAGTTAGCCTCATCCTTAGCCAGCGATTTCATCGAGCTTAACATCCGGAGATTAAACTCATCAAGCTTGTAATGAAGGTTCGAATTGCACTCATATACCTCAGAGAAGATCCATCCTTTCGAGCTTGATGCTTAAGCTCGAACCTTCTTAACTGATGCTCGATCGCCAATAGGAACAAGACAGGAAACATGTTAATTTACACAAGTGTTGAGCCCTTACTTAACATTTTCGAGTTTACACTTTACGAGCCTACATTTCGAGGCTCATTTATGACGATTTCGAAATTTGCGTGTAACATTTTGCCCCCTCAAAAGTGTTGGTTCGAATCCTATGCGAAGGAAACTTTTGAACTTCACCTTTCAAAAAACGTGCCACCTACCACACTCGAGTATGGACACTCGTCACTCGAGGATTGCACACCAAGAGTACCCAAGTACTCCCTATTTATGCACATGTCCTTTCCTAGGACCTTTTTGCTGCCATTGTATACATTTAAATGTGATCCTTCAGATCCTCATTTAACTCAAATCAAGGGCCCCAATTATTTCGACCCTTGACATCCCCATTGAGGTATATAATTACCCTTTTCATCTTCATCACTCCCATTTTTACTCCTCAGAAAGCACGAACCAGAGAAAAATAGAGAAAAGAAAAACTCAAGGTTATCTTTGCATGTTCTCTAAGCCCAAAAGACAGAGTTCCCTTTCCTCCTTTGGTTCTATAAAATTGTTCTTGCAATTGCTCCTTCATACGACGATCTCCTAATATCCACGAACAACTTTGTGTAAGTTTGTGTTCTTGATTATCTTACTTTTCTTTTTACGTGTACTTCATCTGTTCGTGAGAATATCTTCACTAGTTTTTACCAGTTTTTTAAGGCCTTATTCTTGCACTAAGCAAGTTTTCTGATTTGAGTAATTTTGGCATGTTTAGAACCATGGTTTAGACAGAAAAATTTAGGGTAGAAATGTGTAAAATTGGAGTTTTTCTGGTAATGGGGGGTTTTGTGTAGCTTAAGAAATAGGGTTTTGGTTTAGGGTTTAAACGCATGAATCCCGAAAACATCACCTTTTTGGGTAACTACCAACTTTTTCCCCTTAAAATCCGAGAGTCTTTAAAACTGGTATTAACATCCCCACTCTCGCGTGAGTGCATCCTCGATGCCCGAACTTTACAATAGTTTGAGAATGACATCGCCCTTTTGAGCCTTCAGTCTTGATTGAGGCAATCTTGTTATCTCAAGCTTTTGAGCTCGAGTTATCAAAATTATAATCTCCTTATGATTTTCTATATGATGGGACCTCACATTTTCTTCCTTGTTAGATTTCGCAGTACTCTGAGAATCGGTGGGGGCCCGAGTTCACTATCATTTATTACCCATCAACACCTAGTCCTGAGTGACCTCTCACTCAAAACCAGCAACTGATCTATGAGCACAAAGAGAGGTGTGAACAAGAAGACATACGAGACCATTTTCGACGTTAGATAGACGAGGTGGAAGAGAGAAAGAGGAAGAGACTCTGAGTGGCAGCTAGTCCTATCCCAGACCCCGAGATCAGACCTATTCCCTTAGATCCCGAGCTTAAAGTCACAGTCCCTTTCCACCCAGTGCCTTGTCATTTATCATGTCGTCCATCCACTTCCCAAATTCTCACTGTCCCCACCTTGAAGGAGGAATTTTTTGAGGCTGAGCACTACTAAAGCTCGGTCAATTCCACCAGCCATATATCTGAGTTACTGGCATGCCATGGCCTTAAAATTTTTGGTACACTGATGTGTCGTCTAGTGACCTCAAATGAAAGGAGCTGCTATGCCTCAGGAGATGGCAATCCCAACCGTAAAATAAAACTCGCCGCCTGGAGCCACGAGCATATGAGGATTGGGGCTCTGTTACCCTTGAAGACCTACTTCAAGGATTTCTTGGACTACGTCCGACTCGCCCCCTTCCAGCTCCAGACCAACTCTTTTAGGGTCTTGTCAGCCCTCAAGTCGTTGTACCATGAGATGAAATGGAAAGGGCCTTCGGCATAAGAGATATTATATCTCTTCTGCCTCAAGAGCAACCCTTCTCGAGCTCGTAGAGGAGATGAATTCACTACTTATCAAGCTATCCGAAGGAGAAATGGCTATTCGAGGATATCCCAAACCATCCTCCAAACTTCAAGACCGCATTCTACTGGACGGATGGGCTCGCTCCTTCCCAATTCTATTCCTTCCAACGCATCCGTAAGTATTTCAACATGCTTTTATCCATTTTTCATTGAGTAATCAAGCTCGCAATATTCACTCTATTCTTGCCTGTAGCCAACTACCACTGCCCACTCTAACAAAAGTTATTACGGAACACAAGGAAACCATTCTCCAGCTTCCTTATGATCGAAGGTCCCTGGCTTACCTTCTCCATGAAGACAAGCTCCAAGCTTGTGGCCTTTTAGATGAAGGCTAATCCACTGATGACTGGGGGATTCAAAAATATCAGAGGTGGGAAGATGTACCAATCCCCATGGCTAAGCTTCCCCCGAGGAGGAGGACCTCAGGCTTGCAATTCCGTGCCTCTGCCACCCGTCATCATGATCGAGCCATCTCGGGCAACGACGCCCACGACGAGCCTCAATGAGCTCGATTGATGGAGGTAAAGTTGTGTTGGACCACTCCATGTGGACCTTAGAGTCCGTAGGTTCGCTAGTTGGTTAGGACAATACCAGACTATGTATAACCTAAACAAAGTCTTAATGGGGTAGCCGTAAAGTATGGCACCAATGATTATAGGGATCTTTCGAGACTATCCACCCTATAGAGATGGGACTCCACTAGAGTCGTCTGAAGATAAGGGGATTTCTCGATCTCTGAGCTCAAGCTCGGTTGAGAGTACAAGTTAGGTTTCTATTATCTTTGAGACTTGTTTCTTATAATAACCCTTGTTCAATTACTCATGTACAATCTTTATGTTTTTCAAGTGACATGGATTCAGACTTGGTTAACGTGCTCAACAGGCCTATGGCCTCGAAGGCGAGCAAGCGCCAAAGAGCATCACAGAAGGGAGGTCGCCCCAACAAAATGTCTAAAAAGACTGAGGTGGTCCCTCGGACCTCGGTTCCCTTGGATCTGAGTCATGCTGCCGAACTCATAGCATCTTCTAAGGTCGGGCCGAATAAAGCTACTGAGCTCGCAACACCTCCCAAAATTCTGCCTCCTCCTGCTGCCCAACCGATCCAGAAAATCCCTGCAGCCCAAGCAAGAACGGTCCAGACTCTTGTGCATAAACGCTTCCTATCGATCACAAACTTAGTACTATCGATCTCAACTCATGTACCTAAGTTTTTGATTGATAGTGCAGCTGGAACTCATGGATTCAACCTAGGCTTTGATGCTTTGACTCGCGTGGGTCAAAGTATCAGCCACCTCGGGGCCCCTCAATGGGAATTTCTGACCTCCTGACGAGATACCAACACTCTTTTTGACAAGGGTGGCGAGCTTCTCTCCTCGGTTAGTTTTCTTTAACCTTCTTATTTAGTACTAACTTATGTTGTACTTTGCTAACCTATGTTTATTTTTGTGTGTAGGCATTCATATCCTTCGTTCAACATAACTTCTTATTGAATAATGAGGTTACAGTGAGCAGAGCACTTGCGCAGGAGGCTTAGGAAGCTAAAGCTCAAGGACGATCTCAAAGCAGTTCATCTGGAGGTTGCAGCAAGTGATGTGGCCATTAAGAGGATTTTCGAGCTCGAGTCGAGCCTGGAAGCAACTTTGAAAGAGGTCTAGAAGATCCCCGAAATTGAATCAAAGCTAGAGGCGACCTTGAAGGAGGTCGAGGCCAGGAACTCTGAAATCAAAGAGGTTCGGGGACTCAATGCCAAGCTGGAAGAGGAGAAGAAGATGACCTTCAAAGTTATTGAGGGTGAGAAGGCTCGTCTTCTTGAGGAGTTTAAGACCAAAAAGGATCGCACCGTTGACATGGCGATGTATCGAATTTGGGTCAACAACCCCGACCTCGACACCAGCTTCCTTGCCAATCTAGAGACTGAATTCCTCGTGAAATGGCAGGCTCGACTCGAGGAGGAAGAGGCCATGCTCGAAGCTGAAAAGGCAGCAAAGACTTCTGGGGCTGCAGTTGGAGAGGCATCTAACCCTTGAAGCCAATATCATGGGCTACGACCCATTATAATTTTTGTAATTATATATGTTTTTTTATGCTCTCGGGCCAGTGAAAATTTACAGCTTGATTTAGAGCTATTTAATTATCTTACGACTTTATATCAATAGTAATTGTTATGCTCTCAATTTTCTAGCTCGAAAATCTTTATGCACTTTGTTTAACCTTTATCTTTTTGCCTTAATATTATGCACTATATTTCTGGATCAGAATATTTCGAGCACATTATCATTAAGGGCCTGCTTTTATACTTGTTTATTCGTACAAATATGTATTGGATTTAAGCTCGAATTTCAATGCATTCATGCACAGTTTATTCAAAATATCCATATTTGACTTCGTTATTGTCAAGGCCGAACTTTACTTTTACCATGTATTTGAAAAATACTTAATTGGTGTGTAGTCTTATTAGTCTAGTTATATTTCGCTTTTCCAGTTACTTTTCCTTGTCCTTGAGTATGGCCTCAAGGTTGTGAGGTCGAAACTTGTTTACGAAAATATCCAACCCTATTTTTGACTCAGTTTACAGTTGGTTTATCTAGAATTCCAACTTTTTTACTGTCGGTTAGGTTTTGCTGGTTTGTTCCAAACTTGTTTAGCTCACTTGTTTGGTTCATGATCCATACACTTATTACTTCACATCTGGTTAATAATCCAAACATTTTTAGATCGCGTGTTTGGTTAATGATCCATACACTTATTACTTTCTTCATGTCGGGTTAATAATCTAGACATTTTTAGTTCGCGTTACTTTTTATTTATGTTATGTTTTTTCAAGCCTATGGTATGATTATATACCACTTATGCCCCCTTAATATCCAATGATTGCGATCTTAGGTTATTGAATTTTGAGGGTTTGCAAAAAAGTATAACAATAAAAAATACAACTTTTGAACGAAATTTAATACTTTATTGATAAAAAGAAAAAAATCCAATACATGCTTGGTTAAAATGAAAACATCATTCCTACAATACTGATAATAACGTTGTAGATGTTCACCATTCCAAGCTCGCGGAACCAATCCTCTGTTTAGCCTCGCCAACTTATATACTCCAGGTCGAATAATGGACTCGATCTGATAGGGTCCCTCCCAATTAGGACCAAGTACCCCAGCAGACAGGTCTCACGTGGCTAAAAACACGCGCATTAGCACCAAGTCTCCCAATCCAAATTTCCTATGTCGGACCTTCTTGTTGAAATATCTAGTAGCTCGTTGCTGGTATGTAGCATTTTTCAACCAGGCTTCGTCTCGTCTTTCTTCAATGAAGTCCATACTTTCTTCAAGCTGGGATTGGTTCGAGGCCTGATCATATGCATCGCGCCTCATAGTTGGGACTTCAAACTTGATAGGCAACATGGCCTCGTATCCATTATCCAGGGAGAAGGGGGTATGCCCGTTTGAAGTTCTTACCATGGTTCTATAAGCCCACAAGACTCAAGGCAGTTCCTTTGGCCATCTCCCCTTTCTTCATGGAACTCTTTAAGGTTTTATTGACTGCTTCGACCTGGCCATTTTCCTGGGGATTGGCCATGGAGGAAAAACTCTTTATTATCCCATTTTTTTTCCGCAGAATTGTGTAAACAAATCACTGTCGAACTGGGTCCCATATCTGCAGATGATATTTTTTACTAAGAAATCTAGGACTTTCTTCGAGGTAATGGTGGCCAAGGGTTTAACTTCGGTCCATTTTTTGAAATAATCCACTGCGACTATAGCATACCTTATTCCACCTTTTCCAGTTGGCAAGGAGCCTAATAGGTCAATTTCCCATATCGCGAATGGCCATGGGGAGCTCATCATGGTAAGCTTGGTGGGTGGAGCTCGTGGTTTTGAGGAAAATCGTTGACATTTATCACAATGTTTTACGTACTCGAACGAGTCTGCCTTAACTGTTGACCAGGAGTACCCTTGCCTAATCACCTTTTTTGACAAGCTATGCCCCCCAGTGTGATCTCCACAAAATCCTTCATGGATTTCTTCCAAAATATTTTTTTTCCTCAGGAGGAGTTACACACCGAAGTAATGGCGTAGAGTATCCCCTTTTGTACAATTTTCCTTCCAAAATAGTATATCTTGGTATTTGGTACATAAGCTTTCTAGCATCGTTCCGGTCTGCTGGGAGACTTTCGGTTTCGAGGTAGTCAACTATTGGGGTCATCCAGGTGGGTTGTGAGTCGATCATATTTATATCTTTTCAATTTATACTTGGGGTCAGTAGAAATTATACCAAAACCATGTTAAGTGTATCGACTTCGTTAGTCATGGCGAGCCTAGCCAATGTGTCTGCATTTGAATTTTGCTCTCGGGGGACTTGTCTATAGCGTAGAACTCAAACCCTCCAAGTGCTGCTTTTACCTTCTCTAGGTAAGCGACCATTTTTATACCATGAGCCTAATATTCCCCCAGGACTTGGTTAAAAACTAGCTATGATACGCTATAGTAATGTATGGCTTTGCTTTGAGCTCGATGACTATTCGAAGTCCTGCTAATAACGCCTCGTATTCAGCCTTGTTGTTTGATGCCTCAAAGCCAAACCTTAGTGTCGAGTGGAAGCGATTTCCTATTGGGGTGATTAGAATGATCCCTACCCCCGATCCATTTTCATTGGAAGATCCATCGACATAAAGTCTTCATAGCTCGCGAGCTGGGGTTATGACTTCCTCGTTGGAGAGCTCTGTGCATTTGACAATGAAATCTGCCAGGGCTTGTCCTTTGACTGTTGTTCTAGGATGATAGGTAATATTGGACTGTTCGAGCTCGACAACCCAATTCAATAGTCTTCCAAATGCTTCAGGCTTAGATAAATCCTGCCTCAGTGGCTAGTCAATTAACACATGAATAGGATGTGCTTGGAAATAGGGTTGGAGCTTTCGAGATGCGTGCATCAGGCACAAAGCCAGTTTCTCCATTAATGGGTATCTTAATTCTGCCCCCAGTAATCTTTTGCTGACGTAATATACAGGTTTTTGTATGTTCTTATCCTCCCGTACTAGTACTGCACTAATAGCGTGCTCGGTTGTGGCGAGGTATAAGTACAAAACTTCTCATGTGATCGATTTAGACAAGATCAGTGGTTCGGCAAGGTGTTTCTTAAGATTCTGAAATGCGAGTTCACACTCATCCGACCACTCAAACTTGTTGCCCCTCTTAAAAGATTAAAGAATGGAAGGCATCAATTAGTAGATTTTGTGATAAACCTACTTAAGGCCGCCATTCGTCCAGTTAAACTCTGGAGATCTTTATGTTTTTGAGGTGATGGCATGTCTATTAAAGCTTTGATCTTGTCGGGATTAGGCTCTATACCCCGAGCATTTACTATGAATCCAAGGAACTTACCCGAAGATACTCTGAATGAGCATTTTTGTGGGTTAAGTTTCGTGTTGTATTTCCGAAGTACGACAAAACATTCAACGAGATAATCTACATGGTTATTGTTATGTTTGGATTTGACTAACATATAATCCACATAAAATTCCATGTTATTCCCTATTTTCTCAGCAAACATCCTATTTACTAGTCTTTGGTATGTGGCTTCAGCATTTTTGAGCTCGAAAGGCATGACGTTGTAGCAGTACAGTCACTTTTCAATTACAAAGTTCATATGTTCTTGGTCAGGTGCATGCATGGAAATCTGGTTATTGTTGGTTTTTATTGATCAAATCAGAGATTATATGCAGCGGAACAACAATCAAATTGTTAATTTAATCCCATAAGATTTCTAGATCTACTTCTTCACATGCATATATATATATATTGAATCAAATACATGAATAGAAAAAAAATACCTCAGGTCCTTCCTTGCTGCTATCTTTTTGTATGGCAAAATCCTTGAGATCTTACACCAAGATCTTCCAAAATGTTCTCAGCACACAAAGAACGAGTGTGGGCTCGCTATACAAATAATAGGAAAAATCTATTTATTAGATGTTCTCAACACATGAGATCTAATAAAGTTTGGACCTAGGTTTTGTGAAGAACAGTGAATTTTGTATGTATCACTATTCTCTTTCTCTAAGAGAGATTTCAAGATATTTTTCTATCCCTGAATAGCTACGTTCTGAAAAATGGATATCCTATATTTAATATATACAATATATTAAAAATAAAATATTAGTTATTTTAAACAATTTGAAAATAACTAATCAGTTATCAGATTTTGTTTATATAATAATATTTTAATCATATTACAATATCTCATTATTTATTTAATATTTAAATAACTAAAATTGTGGAACCAAGAAACTGCTCAGAGTCTCTTATGCATGTAGCACAGTGACTGTGCACTGTGCCACACGTGTACCACATGCCAGGGATGGCATGTGATTTTTCCCAATTTTTTTCTTATTATTTAAATACTAAAAATCCCAAAAATAAATTAATTCAAAATTAGTTATATTTTTGTTAAATCAATTAATTAATTAATTACACATAATTATACAATAATTATGTTTGATGCATAGAAAAATATTTTACTTATCAAATAAGTCATTTTTCCATTTTTGTATTTACCTTTGTCAGTGTTTGTTTGAGCCATTTCGGTGACCATGGACTTATAACATTAAGCTCCAATAAATTGAAACTAAATAATTAAACTCTTTAATTATAATAGTTAATTTATTAATTCAGATATTTCTCCACTATAAATTCAGAATTGCACTCTTTATGTTATAGATATACTTTTACAGAAATCTTATCTTAACTCGTCCATTGATATAACCATCTTACAATAGTTCTACCCTCTAATTAATTAGTTCATAAATTAGAATGGAAGAATTACCATTTTACCTTTCTAATTTACTTCTTATTCCTTAAGTACCATTAATTTACTAGTGAATAATTAATCTATAATCTAATTATAGATTTGAGCTCAAAATTATTTAGTTCCAGAATTAACCCTTAAGGGAACTAATATACGATCTGTTAGGAAAGATTAGATTCCTTATTGTTGATACATGTTCCCAGCCATCCATGATATTAAATCTCCAAAACAAAAGTCATTAGCCTCATTCTATGAAGAGACCTTAACGAATGAATCAAAAGATTTAATAAACATGAACAAGAGTTCATGAACATTCAGGATTTAGGTTGATGTATAAATGATCATCAGTTATGATATGAATTACAAGTCTTTATTGTTAAATGGTTTTTGGATAAAGACTTTAATTCATATATGTCCATGTCATATATAATCATATAATATAAAGCACCTTTATCGAGATGTCTTACCAAATCAATAATCCGAATCTAGATTATTTGTATCATTATGATACTCAGTAAACCGCACTTACAACCCCAATTAAAGAATTTCGTAACTTTAATTTGTTGTTGTTGACTATTTTTATTCATTCATGTGATCTTAATTCTCTCGTACTAATACAAGATCACATCCTCAATAATGAATATGGAATTTTTCTGATATTTACAAAATTATTCAAACAATAATTTAACAATCTAAATATAACAACAATAATAAACCATTGTATTTATTTATTCACAGAAAAACAAATGTCTTTTACATGCTTTTAGGACACACTCCTAACAGTTATATCCATAATAAGCATCCATGAATGACATGATGCCGTGGCCTACAGTGGCATCTACGAGCTGGTTGATTCGAGGCAAGGGAAAGCAGCCCTTGGGGCATGCCTTGTTGAGGTCCGAATAGTCGATGAAAGTTCGTCATTTGCCATTGGGTTTCGGGACCAGCACAGGATTGGCTATCCAATCGGGATAAAAAGCATCCCGAATAAATCAATTTGCTTTTAACCTCTCGACCTCCTCTTTTAGGGCTTTCTTTCTGTCGTCGTCCAAGAGCCTTCATTTTTGTTGCTTCGGGGGGAAGCTCTTATCAATATTGAGTGCATGACTTATAACATTCAGAATAATCCCCACCATATCTGAGTGCAACCATGCAAATACGTCCTGGTTTTCTTTCAAAAAGCAAGTTAATTGCTATCTTGCACTTTCAGAAAGATTTTTTCCTATTTTTAACACCCTCATGGTATCTTTCTCATCGAGCTCTACTTATTCAAGCTGAGATGGGCCATTTCTTCAACTCTAGGGTCGATTTCTTCTTCTATCTCGAAGACGAATCCGTCCATCTCTTGAATGACCACAAGCGTCTGTGCACTTATTTGGTTTTTTCCTTTCACAAAAATGTTGTAGCATTCCCTTCCTGCGAGCTGGTCTCCCTTCAACGTCCCGATGCCACTAGACGTCGGGAACTTGATGGCCAAATGCCTAATAGACGATACTACCCCCAGCCCAATCAGGGCTGGTCTCCCGAGGAATACGTTGTAGGCCGATGGGGCATCCACCACCACGAACTCCATCATCCTGGTTATCGAGACTGGATAGTCTCCCAAGGTTACAGGGAGTTCAATGGATCCCGTACAAGCAATCCCTTCTCTAGAAAATTCGTACAACATGGTTGCACAGGCATTCAAATCTCGAAGCATGAGTCCCATCTTTTCTAGAGTGGCTTTGTAAAGGATATTAACAGATCTTCCGTTATCAACCAGGACTGCGTACCCTCCTGTTTGTGAGCTGAAGTGTGATGACCAGGGGGTCGTTATGTGGAAACTGGACGTGTGACGCATCCTCTTCTGTAAAAGTGATGGGTTGAGTTTCAACCCTCTGCTACTTCGGAGCTCATGGTTCAGGCTCGTAGGGAGAACCTGTAACGCCCTGGTTACCCCAGAACAGTTACGGTGAACGGTGAACCGGAAATTTGACCCGCTACCCGAGTCCTTTGGTTAAAAACGTGATCTAAGTGTTATTATCAGGTTAAGGTGAAAAACCAGCAAAAAGGAAAGGGTGCATTTTATTAAGTAAACAAACTGCTCATGAGCCTTTCAAAATATTTACAAGTGGTTCGTAATACAAAAGAGTCGCTACAGTTCCAAATTTACAATCCCCGCCGGCCTAAGCGGCAAAAATAGGGTAAACCCCTAGTCCCTCTGAGAACTCCTTGACCGTGGCGGTCAAGCGGCCCTGTATGTACATCACATCGCCCAAGCTCTCCGCTCAAGGCTGGCCAACCTTTTCCTTTCCTTTACCTGCACCACATAGCACCCATGAGCCAAGGCCCAGCAAGAAAACATAATAAAACATGATATAATATCAACAACGATCATAATAACCATTCAGGACTATCAGTCCGACAAATAGGTGACATAAGCCAAAAGTCACAATAATGAGCATCGCTCCCTCTAGCCATGTGACGATAGAGTCACCAGGGCTTAACTGACAGGCGATTTCTTTCATAAGCTTGTTTAGGACAGGTGCAAGGTGAATAGTCACCAACATAACCTTCCTCACGACTCTAGAGTCGTAGCTATGGACAACGTCCCTTAGCCACTCGACAAACGGTCACCGGGGTCATATACCTTGGCTATAGTCTTCTGGTCGTAGACCAGGCAAGCGCTTATAAGTTCATTGACCTTAGGGCCGGTCCCGCATTAATGCCATAGAGCCATTCAATGCGTGATCATCGACTTTAGAGTCGGTCCCTGACTAGTCAGTGTCTTAGACAGGTAATCAGCATTCATTAGCATTTAATATGCAATCCACGTTCACATATATCAACCAACGTGCCCCAATATCAAACCATGCATGTCATATACCTGTACAGGGTGCAACTGTATTCATACACTGTTTTCTTACCTCAAGTTCGAGCGAGAAATATGATAAAGACGACCCCTGAGAACGATCGATCTTTTAGTTCCTTAGCGGTTACCTAATCACAACCAATTATAACCTTCATTAATGAGAATCCACAATAATAGGGTCTTAACCTAAGCACCACCCTCGGGACCCCGAATCATGCCCACACGGTGAGTAGATTCGATCCCGGGCCTTAAGGATTGAAACCCCAAGTCAAAAACCCTTAAAAACACTCAAAACGGGGTTTGGAAGGAACAGGGTAGCGCTACAGCGCTCAACCCGTAGCACCACAGCACTCTACATAGAACCTCCCAAGCGCTAGAAAGCCTCCTGAGGAGCACTATAGCGCCCTAGGGTGGGCGCTGTAGCGCTACCTCCAGGCCCAAACACCCCTGAACCGACCTTCTTCATCTCATTCGATTCTAACTCGATTTCCAAGCTTCCAAAGCCTATTCTTGATGCCAAATAAACCCAAAAACCATCCTAACACACCCCAAACATCACAAGCATGGGAACCCTAGCCAAAACTCCCAACAATACCATGAATTCATCCTAGGAAACTCAGCTGCAAAACAAAACCAAAACAGAGCAAACCAGAGAAACCATGGTTAGAAACTTACCCAAAGCTTGGCTTATGATGGCCTTCAATGATGGAACACACTCCCAAACTCCCAAGGCTTGCTTCCTAAGCTTGAATCCTCAAAATTGGTTCAAAAACCACAAAGAACAGTGAGGAGAAGAAGGTACGGGAGAACTCTAAAGTGTACTCTGTTTTTCCTTCATTTTCTCAGCCAACAAGGGTTATATCTATCCTAGGGGTGAAATGTCCATTTTACCCCTAGGTCATTTAATACTTTCTAAAGGCTCCTAAGGGCATTTTTGGTACTTCCCTCCTATCTCGTTAATCATAATTAATGCTCTCCAATTCCCGCTATTCTCAATAATCTCAAACACCAATAATTCACATCCCGTTACCCTTTATCTCCCAGTAACGCTCTAATCACCAAAATCACCCCGAGACTCAACCCAAGTCCCGACACTTAATCCCGTTGTGACTAAACCGCTAATCAATAATCTACGATCGTCTCATGTCGAATAGCTCGAACAAACCCACATCATAATGTGGTCTCAACATATGTCATTGACATGCATACAATTAACATTATATTATAATATAATTTTCATAAACATGCATACACACATTTAATGGCGTAATTAAACAATTATGGCCCTCCCGGCCCACTAACCCGGCCGTTAACCATAATAGAGAATCCGGGGCATTACAGAACCGCCCCCAGTTTTTCACTCGTTTATGTATTTTATGGGCATTTTTGCCCAATCCTGCAAGATGCGGTCCCCCATAGATGGTTACCACTTCCTCCCCATCTATCGGGGGAGGCCGATCATCCTCCCATGCACAGACGCTATCCTTTGTCCTGTCAAGGCTTGATTGGGATTCCGGTGTCTCACATATTGTTTGAAATATCCCCTCGAGATCAAGCCTTCGATCTCTTCCTTTAGTTGTCGGCACTCATTAATTGTATGTCCGACGTCCCTGCGAAATCTTCTGAAGTCCCTCTTCTCCTTTTGATTCCGCATTGGGTCAGGTTGTCTAAACGGGACATGATTCTCATTGGCAAGGAAGATATTTTCCCAAGTCTCATTTAGCTCGATATATATTGTGTAAATGGAGAAACACTTGTCTCCCTTCATATTTTTTTCCCCTGTCTACCTCTGAGTTATTCCCTTCATTTTTCTTTCTTTTTGAAGGGTTATCTCCGGAGGGTTTTAACGTCGATGGGGCAGCCGAGGCCGAGGCTGAGTTAACATTTGTCGTTGTAGTTATGGGCTGAGAGATCAGCTTTATTGCTGACCTCGCCTCCTCTACATTGACAAATCTCTGGGCCCTCCTGTTGAACTCAGTTAATGACCTTATAAGTTTTCTTTACATATCCTCCCAAAGGGGACTCCCTGGTAATATACCAGCTCTTGCAGCCATAAGGTGGCCACTATTGTCGATGTTATGGGCTTGATCCACTTCTATATTAAACCTTGCAAGGTAACTCTTCAATGACTCTCCCTACTGTTGTCTAACATTGGTCAAAGTCGAGGCTTCGGGCCTAACGCCTACCATGGCTTTGAAATGCTTCTTAAACACCTTTGCTAACTGATCCCAAGATGAGATCGAATGTCTTCTAAACTTTTTGAACTAGTTTTTTGCTGGTCTTGTCAGAGTAGCTGGGAACAGCATACATCGGAGCTCATAACCAACATTGTTGGCTCCCATGATGGTATTGAATGTGCTCAGATGACTATATGGGTATGAGTTCCCATCAAATGGAGTTATGTGAGGTATCCTAAACCTCTGAGGAAATGGCATGTTGGAGATATGTGGGGCAAAAGGCTCAAGCTCCTCATCGAAGTCTTCAGCCTTATCCTTGTTCCTTTCATCCTGAAGGAGCCTGAACGTCCTTTCGAGTTGGTTAATTCTCTCCTGGACCAAGTCCACTAGAGGCTGAGCTTGTGCTTGGGGGAGTTGGTTATTGTTTATAAGAACCCCAGCTCCTTGTCCCGATATAGGGTTATACTAATTACCATATGCCGGTTGTTTTCGACTATTCAAATGGTCACACAAATCAGGGTTTCTAGAATTGGCTTGCCCACAGTTATGGTTCAGGTGATCTCGAAGGTCAGGATGATTGCCCTGATTCCTAGTATTCCTAGGCTCGATATTATATATGCTTATAAACTGAGTATGGTCTGAGCTCCCACTTATGAAGCTAACGTTTCTCTCTGGCTGAGGGGCTCGGTGGTTAAGAAGTGGATCTTTCACTGGCCTCCTCGCCCCAGTCATTTGTGATCTCGACACTTGGCTTCCTGACGGTTGGGCAGCCCTATGTTCTCGAGTCGCTTCCCTCTCGCCCCCATGTCCAAGTCTGGCCCGATGGTTCCCATCTCGACTGCCACTGCGAGAGGGCCTTTGTGGCGCATGCTCTCCTATCTGGTTCCTTTGAGGAGCTGGTCATGTTGCCTCTCGAACTGGTGAGGGGTGTCTTATTGGAAAGGGTGGATGTAACGACCCAAAATTGCTAATAAGGCTTAAGGGCCTTTATTAGTGTGTTGGGAGGGAAAAATTGGTTTATGTGTGATTTAAATTATTTAATGCATGATTATGTGATAAGCATGTTTACATGATTTTATGGATATGTGAGATGCATGATTATGAATATTAGTGTGCATGTAGGCCCTGTTTAGATTATAGGGGCATATATGTAATTTTGGCCCGTTGAGGACATAAATGTGATTATATGTGATAAATTGTTGATACCACATTATTATGTGGATATATTTGTAGCATATGGCTCGATACGGTCCTAGTGAGCGGTTTGGCAAAATAGTCACGGCGGGGATTTATACCCAGCTCGGGGGAGCCTGGGGGTATTTTCGGGAATTTAGGAGATATATTGGAGATTATTAGACATTGGGTAAATAATTGGTGATTAATTTGATGATGGGATTTAAGTAGTAAATATTAAGAACACTTGAGGAATTAGAGGAAATCGGGAACAAATGACCATTTTACCCCTAGATTAAGTTATATATTAGTCTTATTGTGGGAGGGTAAAAAGGTCATTTCCTAAACTAAGGATATATTTAGCTCATCTTAAGATTAAAGCAGAAGGTTGTGGAATGACTGAAGAAAGAAACTCATAGAAAACCCTATCTTCCTCACTTTCACGATTTCCCCTTTTCTCTCTCTCATTTGGGTACCTTGAAGCTAAGGGAAAAAGGGGCTGTGAACTTGGGTGTTTGGCTGAGTATTTGGGAGCCTAATTGAAAAGAAGACTTAAGGAATTGAAGCTGATTAGGCAGGGAACTCAGCTGAGAATTGGACTATAATTTGAGGTAAAAATTTGACCTTAGTCTCTGATTATTTATGGATTTTGTTGCTGAGTAGGTTAGGTTGAACTTGAGCTTTTAAGCATGGACTGAATGATGAATTTCGACTGTTGCTTTGAGTAGGAAAATTCCAATAGTTAGTACTATGATTCTTGTGGCTAAATTAAGGTATTGCTTCCTGTTTTTGTTGCTGGGAATTATAGGATGAAAATATGTGTGATTAGAGGTCTAAGTTCGTAATTGGTTTAGTGTGGAGTTGGGGGAAAATTCTGGGTAAATTGGTGAATTCTTGATTGGAAGAAGAAGGAGGAAAACTAGGTTTTCCCTAGGTTCATAGGGCGCGGTGCAACCCAGGCTGGGGGCGTCGCGGCGCATGTGGTCCTCCTAGCCATGGGAGCTCTCTGACTTGGGGGCGCGCTGCGACTTGCTTGGCCAAGTCGCAACCCGCCTCCCCTTTGGCATTAGAGCTTGCTCTCTGACTTGGGGCAAGTTGCGACTTGCTGAGCCAAGTCGCGGCACGCCTGGGGGTTCTGAGCTTGGAAGTGTTCTTAGTGTTGTTAGGGCTCGAGACAATTTCTACTGCCCGATTTAGTGGAAATTGAGGTCCCGGAGGCTAGTTTTGCTATCTAAGTATTTTATTTCTGATTGGGAGCTGATAGATATCGATAACTCTTGTGACTAGGTTTATTACCAAGGCTCGAGGCTAGGGATCATGCTCGGACTCAGTTCACCTTCTCCGCTCAGAAACAAAGGTAAGAAAACTGCACCTGGTTATGTGGTTATGTGGTTATGTTGGGACTAAGAGTTCCCTATACTTGAATGTAATGTCATATGATGGTATTATGCCATGGGGACATGAGATAAACGACCTAAGAGTGCCAAAATTAATATTGGCGCACAAGGATGTGGCTCGACCACTGGTAGCTGAGGTTAATTATATAATCACTGAGCTCGGCCTAAGCGAGCCGGAGTCAGTGGGGTAAACAGAGGGTGGGGCCTAAGGGCGTCGACCTGGATATTGAATGATATGTTTTACTGTTATTAATATGATGATCATGGCATGTTTATTACCTAAATGATTGATTATTGGTTTGCAGATTGATATCATTGATTATGTGAACTATGTGGTCTACTAAGTATTTGATTGATGGTTTGTGAAATATTTGGCTATTGATTATTAATTATGCTCTGTTATATGGTTTTCTTGATGGACCTTGGCTCACGGGTGCTACGTGGTGCAGGTAAAGGCAAGGGTAAGCTGGACCAACCTTGATTTGGAGAGCTCTGGGGGTAGAATGTACATAGCCGGTTGTTCAGCCGCCATGGCCGAGGGATGATACAGGGACAGGAGACCCTAAAGTATCAATTTTGTCATTAGATTGGCTTGCAGTTGTTTATAACCTCTGAAAATTTTGTAAACTGTTATTTAACCCTGTTTTTGGGATCCCGTGTATCAAATGCTTATTTAAATGAAAATTCATCTTTTATGACCTAAATATTTTAACCCTAACACAATAGTGGTTTAGCGACACATTTTCAACTAAATGACTTGGTTAGCAAATCTTGCACCTTTATTAACACACATTGTAATGGTCTTGGTTATCCAGGGTGTTACAGTGGATGTCTTATAGATGATGGTGGTGGCCTCCCATTGTTGGGCCTAGATGGTCCAAAGTTGGCCCGGACAGGTTCCGAGGTTTTCCTGACTACTTCGGGCTTAGAACTCCAAGCTACTGGAGGAGCTCAGTTATTCCATGTTCCTGTAGACACTTCCATAGTCGGATTATCAATAGCATCAGTTCGAGTATTTCTCCCAAGGCGTTCATTTTCAAGGTTTTCCCTGGGCCTCGGCTGAGCTTGCTGGGCCCCTTGCTCAGCTCTCCTTGCAACCATGCTCCCTCGGGGACGTCTTCTTGGCCTCCTGGGTGGTGCCTAGACCTCAGTGGCCTGTCTGGCCAATTCTTCATTGCGCCTTGTAGCCTCAGCCAATTGTTGGCACAGCTGGCGATTTTCCAATTCAACAATAGGGATATACCTCTCTAGATTATAGTAAAAGTCATCGTCATGCGTGGGAGCAGGCAGTCCTTGGGAATCAGAGGATGCACTCCCTTCCTTTGGGTCGTGGTCAGTCATGGGCTACTTCCCAGGTCGGCGTAGGTAATCTTCAGTGCGAGGAGTTTGCTCTTATGATATTTGGGACAATGGTCTCCCACCAGTGCTGGGGTTGTTTATGGCGGCCATTGGTAATTTAGGAGGTTTCTGATTAAACAATCTAACGACTTGCTTAATGCTCTCAATGAAAGCACCAAACTATTGACGCTATTTTTCATCAACTTAAATCTTAAGAGCACTAAACACAAAATTAAGAAAATAAATCAAACCAATCAGGATTTTAAGTGGTTCAGTAGTTAAAATCTGCATAGTCCACGAGTCAATATTATAGAGTGGTGGTAAAATATTCTCAGTACCAAATTGTGCGTATACACAAATGAAATTCTCTAGTATATTTATAGACTAGTTAAAAAAATATCTTCCCTTTATTTCAGAAAGTTACAATTCAAATTTGTAATACAAATAATTAAATACATCAATCATATAATATCTCATGATAATTGAGATTTAATGTCAAATAATAACAAATCCCCAAGGAATAGGGATTTCCTAACAGCAACCACGAAGTGACCGACCTCGAACATACTGTAACGTCCTCCTAATCCAGGACTGCTACACTGTGTACTTTAAATTGTGTCAGACTTGCTAATCAAGTCATTTGGTTTAAAACATGTAACTATGGTTAATGTCAAGGATTAGGGTTAAAATTTTTGGTCAAGGAAACCGTTGACTTATATTTAAAAATTTTCATACATTTGTGGGATCCCAAAATATTACAACTGAATTCTTAAAAAGATGTATGTATATCAAAATTACATCCTGCCAACCTAAGCGGAAAAAATAGGGCAACAACTTTAGTTCCTCTAAGATATCCTTAGCCATGGTGGTCGAGTAGCCGCATATGTACATGCTGCCACTGAAGCTCTCCAACTCATGGTTGGTCAAGCTTTCCTTTCCCCTTACCTGCACTACAAAACATCTGTGAGCCAAGGCTCAGCAAGAAAACTATACATGTGCATAAACAGAGCAATATAATTTCCCAGATGGTTATCTAGCATGTCTAGTAGTAATAACCTACACATACAATCATTCAGTTACAAACAAATGGTCATTGGACCAATTTGGGGCCGCTGCCTTGAACAATTGACCATAGAGCTAATCCTAGGCCTATACCCTAGCTATGTGACCATAGAGTCACCTGAGGCCCTCACCTTTAGCTCTAAGTAACTAACCATAGAGCTAGCCCAACACCTTTGGTTTTCCAACGGCCATAGGGTCGGCCAACTTAATAGTAAGTGCTGATTTAGGCCTAAGCCTTTCGACCAGCGCGCAATGTGCTTTTGTCGTCCTTGACTAATAAGTCAAGCCCTGATCCAGGTATTAAAACTTCAATACAAAAATAGATATGAATAGGCATATCCCAACAAAACGAGCACACATGTATATTAATCACATAACACCATCGAGTAACTGTACTCATAATACTAATCATACCTATTTAACGGGGCCTTAGGCCCTAACCACGGAATCCATGCAACAGACATGAAACACTTAAGTAGGTATAGAATATTCACGTAGGATCAATCAACATGTGAAACAATAGCGTAAACATAAATGTTCTTAGGGGCCCAAGCCCTAATCATAACTATTGATAACAGTCTAGCCAAGCCCTGATCACATATAACACGTATTGGGTGCAGTTTTCTTACCTCGGGTCCAAGTATAGAGTAAAATAAGGATGACCCTCGAGCACGATCACGGTTCTGAGCTCCTAGCGATAACCTAGTCACAACCATAATATAGGATTCCATCAATAACGAGCAAAATAAAAGCTTCTAGACCGAGTCCTAGTCTCTGGGGCCTCGAGTTCCACTAAACCGAGTAGTAGAATCAATCTCGAGCCCTAAGGAAAAGGTTCCCGTCATTAAAAACCCACCAAGGCCAAAACTGCCCAGGCGAGCGCGACCTGCCCTTGAAGGTCGCAGCACGCCCCTCTAACTCAAGGCCCTCTCCCTCTGCCAAAGGGATGTGGGTCACGACCTGCCCAAGAGGGTCGCAACGCACCTCCCAAACAGAGGCCTCCCAGGGCCTTGGGTTCAGCTGAGTTGTGGCCCCTCAAGAACAGAGCCGCGACTTGGCCCTATGAACCCATATTTTCCTCATTTTCTAATAGCCAAATCTAACCCAAACTATCCCAATTTCACCCCAAAACCATAATTCAATCACCACAACAGTTCTAACATCTTTCCAACAGCAAAACCCAACAAGAATCTAGTTATAAAACTCATCAAAATACCAATTTCAATTCTTGAGCTATAAGGTTCAAGAAAACCTCAAAAAAGCTGCAATTTCCTACATAAATCAGTTAAACTTGGAGATTAAATTTTTACCTTAGCTGTGAATGATGTTCCCCTAGCCACAAGCTATCCAAATCTCAATCCCAAGCCTTCAATTCTTTGGTTTCTAGCCAAAATCATTCTTGATTCTTCAAAGACTAGCTTAGAGAAGCTTTAGAGAGAAAGAGAGATAAAGAGTCGGTCCAGAGAAGTGTTTGTGTGTTCTGTTTTTTGTTTTCCTTAAGGCTTAAGCTAAATTCGAGGTTCGGGGTACGAAAAATGTCCCCGAGGGAAAAATGGTCAAATATCACGCTATTCCCTCCTAAACTCACTAACTCCAAATATATCCCCAATTATTCCTTCCCATTACCCGATAACCTAATTAAATGCCAAATACCCAAAATACTCCTTAACTCACCCCGAGTCGGGTATTGGGTCCCGTTGTCACTTCCTGCTAACTTGCCCCCTAGGATCGTCTCGTGCTGAGTAACTCAAATAAACCCACATAATAATGTGGTCTCACCCATATATCACATATATGCACATATATATACAATTATACCCATAACAGTCCAAATTGCGAAAGTTTCCCTTCTAATAAGAAACGAGCCCACATGCATATTTCATACCCCTAACCATGCACAACTAGTTATACTATCATATAACTCACATAATCACAATCAAATATATCAAATAAATATATAACTCCATATATTGCCATCTCGACCCCCTATTCAAGGTCCTAAGCCTTATTAGGTAATTTTGGGATGTTACACACATAGTTTACACACTTTCGAGATCGACCAACATCACGAGCTCGTCATTCTAGTTAGCCTAATCCTTAGCCAGCGATTTCATCGAGCTTAACCTTCGGAGATCAAACTCTTTGACCTTGCAATGAAGGTTCGAATTGCACTCATATACCTCGGAGAAGAACCATCCTTTCGAGTTTGATGCTTAAGTTTGAACCTTCGTAACTAGTGCTCGGTCGCCAATAGGAACAAATCAGGAAACATGTTAATTTACACAAGTGTTTAGCCCTTACTTAACATTTTCGAGCCTACATTTCGAGGCTCATTTATGACGATTTCAAAATTTGGATGTAACAACTATGTTAAATGAAATTTGGCGATAATGTTTCTTAATTTTAAAAATTGTAAAATCAAAGCAAGATTTTTACTTTTTTTCTTAAATTAACTTCAATATATTAGAGCCTTAAATCATAATCAACATAATGGGTAATAAAACTAGCAATATCATATAAAGATAAACATTGAAAATCCTTCCAAAGACTAAATTTTGACAATATATGGGCCACTTGATTCCTCTCACAAAAAATAACGTGACAAGAGCCAACAAAGCAAAGAGACATAAAATGTTGGATATCACTAACAATCAGATCATTCACAGAGAGGCTACCCCGATCCTGAATGGCACAAATAGCATTTTGACAATCACTTTCCAACAAGTGAACCCTTATGCCTTCCTTATATAGCACCACTTTAACCTTTCCACACAAGCCATAACATCTGTAGTCATAGGGGACAGGGTCAACGAGACATCACTTGAGTGGAATTGAGTGAACTTACCACTATCATCTCAGACCACCACCCCAAAACCTAGCAAACCTCGCTTTGGGCAGAAGGCAACATTAACATTTAGTTTAAATTTACCCATATCAGGAGGTTTCTGAACTTTGATATCCCTACCACCACTTGAGACCCCACCCACATGAGTTGCACAAACACCTAAGATGGGCCATTCCAACCAAACTAGCTCAATCTTTTTTGAGCCCATATTTTCCTCATTAATGCATCAAACAGGCTCATGCACCTCACACATGGACACCTCTTCACTGACATTAACCTATGCACCACCTAAGCATCTCACCGTGTTCTTCTCCTTAAAACATGGGGAACTGGCATGAAATTCATACAGGTGCTACACAGCTAAATCACGCACCAACCTGAGGTCACAAGAAAGCTCACCCATCCTTACCTTATTTTTTTCGAACCAAAGCAACCACATGATATAAATGTACGCCTCCATATCTTCCTTGGGCAGTTTGAGAAACAGATCAAAGAGCACCTTAGCAGGCAAGAAACAAACCCAAGAAAATACTTGCTCATTCCATGGAGTAAGCACCTAGCACTCCTTTGAAAAAGGAGAGTCAAATAAGGCATGGTTCACCACTTCCACTCTGCAATGACATCGAAAGTACCCTACTAGCAGGCAAATTCCACCAGCCCCTAAGGCTTGCACCATATGAAAACATCATAGTAAATGTAACGCCCTGGATAGCCAAGACTGCTACACTGTGTACTTATAAAGGTGCAAGACTTGCTAATCAAGTCATTAATTTAAAAACGTGTCACTAAACATGTATGAGCTAGGGTTAAAAAGGTTTTGGTCTCAAAAGTTTCACTTTATATAATTAAGCAGTTATATACATGGGATCCCAAAAGAAACAGAGTTTAAAAGTTGGATTATAGACTCCCCAAAATACAGACAACTGTCGGCCATATTAAGGCAAAATGAATAATTTCTAGATCTCGCGTCCCTGCCTAAACCTCAACCGTGGCGGCTGAGCAGCTGGCCATGTACATTCCGCTCGCAGATCTCTCCAAATCAAGGCTGATCAAGTTTGCCCTTGCCTTTACCTACACCACGTAGCACCCGTGAGCCAAGGCCCAGCAAGAAAACATGATGTGCAACACAAACAATAATAACAGATAGTAAATTCACTAAGCATGAACTCTCATCAAATAATCCACATTAACCATTCAACACATATATTCAGAATCAAGGATGTAATCAATCACTTATAACATTCATATCACATAATAATCAGGGCCGACAACTTAGGCCGCACCCTCTGTTTACCCCACTGACTCCGGCCCGCTTAAACCGAGCTCAGTGCATATTAAGCTGTCCTCGGCTACCAGTGGCCAAGTCGCGCCCTGTGCGCTAGTGTAACCCTTGGCACCCTTAGGTCGTTGGTTCACTAATTAGCTTGCATGGCACAATACCCCTTTCAAGCATACACAATAGGGAACCCTTAGTCCAATTACAAATATTCAACCAGGTGCAGTTTTCTTACCTTTAACTTCTTCGCTTATTAGCTATGAGCGACGTCCCTCGAGCACGATCCTTTCCCGAGCCCTCACTTTAGCACCTAATCACAACCAAGGTATTGGGTTCCATTAATATTCAAATATAGGTTTTCGAGTACAAACTAAGTTCTGGGAAATCGAATCCCACCAAGCACGGTGGTGAAATTGATCCCGAGCACTCTAGGCTCAATTCTCATGCTTTAAAACCCTAAACGTTCAAGTATGCATCTAAGGGCTGCGGCCCTTGAAGCCTAGTCGCGGCCCTGACCTCAAAATAGAACCAAGGGCATGCCTGAAAGAATACACGCGCCGCGGCCCTTGCTCTGGGCGCCGCGACGCTCACCCTTGGCGAGCCCTCCTAGCTCATCTTCATCCTAGGGCCGTAGCGCTCTAGAACAAAGCCGCGACCCTTCCCTTCGTGCCTAGAAAACCCACCATTTCCAACATCTAAACCTCATCCAAAGCCATCCCAAATCTCCCCATTTTAAAACTCTTTAATCACAACACTTTTATCATGATTCTAACAACACATCCCAACAAAAATCCAGCCCAAAAACCTACTAGAATCCCATTTTCAATTTCTGAAACTCAAGAACTTCAAACACTAAAACCAGCCATACAAACTCAGATTGAAACCTCTAAATCACGAATTGAAGCTTACCTCTTCTGCTGAACCACTTCTCGAAGCGAAATCCAAGTTAATTCCCAAGCTTTCCACCTTAATTCTGCCCTTAAACATCAAAATCACAGTTACCTCAATACCCAGCCAAAACTCAGAATTTCTAACCACAAAGAAGGAAATTAAATGCTTACCTTAGTCCTAATTAAGTTTCCTGATTGATTCTTGAGCTAAACCTCTAAATCACTCCTTCAATCCACTGAATTCCAGCTCAAATCCTCCAAATTCCTCTGTTTACTTCTTGTGTTTTCCTTGAGAGAGAATAGAGAGATAAGGCTGAGAATAAAGGGTCGGTCTAATTTCTGTCTACTATTTTCCTTAAACTTTAGCCTAACCTTATCCCGTTAAGTCAATCTCGAGGCTCGGGGTGCCGGAAACGTCCCTGAGGCCAAAACGGTAATTTTCCCCAATATTCCTGCCTAGAATTCCTAACCTCAAATATATCTCCATATATTTATTTTCATAACCCAATAGTCTAAATAACTACCCAATACCTAAAACACCCCTGACTTATCCAAAGTCAACTGTTAAGCCTTGTTTTGACTTTTCCTGCTATCTAGCCTTAGGATCGCCTCAAGTCGTGCTCTGCAAGCCTACCCACATAATAATGTGTTTCTCACAAATACCATATATATATTACATTAACATCAATATAGTCATACATGCATTTTAATCATATAATTATGCATTTAAATCAATATACTCATGCAAACCATATTTAACCTAATTATGCCCACCTGGCACACTAATCAAGGCCCTTAAGCCTCATTAGCGAATTTGGGGTCGTTACAGTAAACATGTCACATGAAAATCATCACTTTCAAAAATATATTGAGCCGCCACAGACCATTCTACCATTCTAAAACCATTCCCAAAGAGGATGATGAAACGACATTTAGATTTCCCAAAATGGGTTTGTACCTTGAATAGATGAAGTAACACTCTTTTCAATCGAAATGCCAAAACATCATGTCTTTCCCTCTCAAACACTAAAAGGGATGTTGAGTATCAGTTCACTATTGATCCTCTAAAAGAATTGGAAAAAAAAATTAACATTCCATCATTTGGGATCCTTAAGAATGAAATTCGAGACTCGCCACTTCGATGAAAGGTTGACTTGGGGAGTAATGGGTCGAAGTGTAGAGATACAAGGTAGCCACAAATTAGCAAATGAGTGTATGCATGCCTTGTTCCCACCCACCAATGAACCCCCAACCTAAAGGCCTCGTGGCGGTAAACGACACTTCTCCATAAATGCAACATCTCGTTGTTCTCCTTCACATCTAGGAACTTACCAAACTTAAAATATTTAGTTTTGAGAACTCTAGCCACTAAACACTATTGGCAATTTATTGATTATACTTTCTAAATCAAAAATAAATAATATGAATAAATTCACTAATACAAATCCTAGTATTGACGCCATTTTTCGTCAACTTAATAATGTAGAGCAATTAAACAATTAATCAGGAAGAAAAGAAAAGAAAGAGATTTTTTACGTGGTTCAGCAGTTAAAATCTACCTACATCTACAAGTCACTTTTATTAACTTGTATGCGTTAAAGCTTCAGGTTGGAGCAATTTCAAAGAGCGTTTCTCAGTACAAAGTTGTGCGTGAGTACAAATGACTAGATCCAGGCTAATTATAGACCTGGTTACAAGAATATCTTCTCACAAGTTTAGGGAAGTTACAACATGTATTCAATTTTTAAATTCAAATGAATATTTGAATATTAATGCAAGTAAAATGCCATATTTAAATAAATATCCCATAAAAATAGGGATTTAATACGCGGTTTTAACTAATCCCAAAGAGATAGGAATTTCCTAACAGCTTTTTCGTGTGTATGTTTAATGTGCCCTCGAGCTTGAACACTGCTTCAATGCACTTTCAAGATCACTCATATCCTCGAGCTCACCATTCCAATTGTCACCACCTCCTTGCTTGATCAGTCTATCAAACTCATCTCTTGGAGGAGAAAGATTCCTTCGAGCCTAGCACTCATGCTCAAGTGCTGATGTTGGAGCTCTGGAACTTCGTGACAATTTGTACATGTATAATGCTAACACTTGTTAGTCCTGAGCTTACTCTTTACGATACTACATTTCAATGCTATTTATTCATTCTCAAAATTTGGATGTAACATTTTGCCCCCTCAAAAGTTTTGGTTCCAATCCTATGAGAATGAAACTTTTGAACTTTACTTTCGGGAAATGTGCCCACCTACCACACTCGAGTGTGGACATGTGTCAATAAGAGATTAGATATTGAGAGTACTCAAGTACTCTTTTCTCTACACATGTCCTTTCATATTCCCCTTTTTTCCGCCAATTTTTGAAATCAAACGTGGTCCATTGGATCACGTTTTAATCTGTTTCAAGGGCTTAGATTAATCCCCTAATGCCACCTTTTGGCCCATTTAAACTCCCATTCATCTTCTCCATCCTCACTTCTAAAATCGTTACTGCTTCCGATTTTCCAATCTACGGTATCTTCATTCCCAAGATCGACTCTATGTAAGTTCTATAAACTTTACTTTCCCTATACATCACATTTTTTCTTAGTTTTTATGCATGAGAAAACTCTTTTGGTTATTGCTATGTTCTTGAAATGTTCTTTGTAAAAGGGAGTTTTTCATATGTATGAGTGAGCATTTTTTGTGAATAAAGATCTGTTTAGGCAAAAAAATTTGGTAAAAATATGGCAAGAATAACATTCTTTTTAGGTTATGGGGTAATGGGTTATAGGTTTTGTATATTTCAAGGAATGGGGTTTTGAATTAGGGTTTTAATGCACATAAATTAATGACATCTCCTTTTTGGGTAACTTCCTATTTCTCCCTAGAAATCTGGGATACCTCGAGTTGGAAGTAACCATCCCACTCTCACGTGAACCTACTCTTAGTGCCCTGAGCTTATAACATCTCGCTCGTGGAATTTGAGCACTCTCGCTATTTCGAGTCTTTCGGCTCGATTTATTCTATCTTATTATCTCGAGCTTGCAAACTTGAGTTGTCAAGATTTTTTTCTTCCTATTTTTTCTAAACAATGGACCCTCACCATTTTCTTTCTTGTTAGATGATGTTGTCATCGGAGAATTGGTGGAGGCCCGAGCTTGCACTCCCTTACCACCCACCTTCTCCTCAAGTTTATTCTTCATTCACTCAAAACCAACAGTTAATTCAGGAGCACGAAGGGTGCCTCGAACGGGAAGACATACGAGCTCACCTCTAACATCTGATTAACGAGGTCGAAGAAGGGAAAAGAAGAAGACTACAGTTTGTCTTGTATCCTGACCCAAATCTTGATGTCAGACCAATCCCACTAGACCCAGAGTGTAAGGTCACAGTAGCCTTTTCCCCAGGCAAACTCTCCTTTGAATTCAAGAGAGTATATCAAATCAACTAACCAAAAAACTTGCCTCCAAAGGCCCTTCGCCCCAGCCTTGGAGAGCTCTTTCTTCGAGGCCGAACATTACTAGAGTTCCATCACATTTACAAGACAGATTTCAGAAATTCTGTCTTGTCATGAACTAAAGCTATCCAGCAAGTTGGTATGTCGACCCACTAGCTCCAACGAAAGGAGTTGCTTTGCTCCGAGTGAAGGCAACTCGGAGAAAAAAATCAAGTTTGTGGCCTGGAGTCGTGAGCACATGCGAGCTGGGGCATTACTACCCTTAAAAGATTAGTTCAAGAATTTTACCGACTACATCGATATTGCCCCATTCCAGCTTCAGTCCAACTCGTATAGAGTCTTAGCAACACTGAGGTCGCTATACCACAAGAAAAAATCGAATGGACCCTCGACACGCAAGATTCTATATCTCTTTTGCCTAAAAATCAACCCTTCTCGAGCTCATGGTGTGGATGGCTTGTACTATCTGTCGAGCTATCCATAGGAGAGGTGGTTGTTTGAGGACATACCTAACCATCCTCCCAATTTCAAGACTATTTTCTTCTGGACAGATGGTCTCGATCTGTCCAGATTCTACTCGTTTCAATGGATCCGTAAGTATTCTTTCGTAGCTTTCTCTTCAAATTTTTCATTTTGAGCTCAAAATACTCATTCAAATTAACTGTGCAGCCAATTACAACCAACCCACTAAGGCCATGAAAGATCACAGGGAAGAAATTATAAAGCTTCTATACAGTCAGCGGTCCCTCAACTATCTCCTTCATGAGGACAAGCTCCGACAATGCGGTCTCCTCGGCGAAGGCGAGTCTACAAATGATGTTGGGATTTGCAAGTTCATGAGATGGGAAGATGTCCCTGTACCGACTACCAAGCTTCCCTCCAAAAGGAAGCACTCGAGCTCACATTCTCGGGCCTCTGTTCCACGCCTAGTTGAACCTTCATGCTCAGGAACCGAAGCATAAGATGAAGCCTCTCTGAGCTCGTTTGACGGAGGTAAAGTTGTGTTAGACCTATCTATGTGGTTTCCAACCCTTCTAAAACAAGAGCCCAACGTCGTAGTCCTTTTTAATGATCCTCAAAACAATTTTGTGACCTGGTCGAGGGTAGATCTTAAGGTGCATATGTACGACAGTTGGTTAGGGAAATACCAAACCATGTATAGCATAAACAAAGTTTAGGAAGGGATAGCAATCTTTCCCGAGCTCATCTAGGATGTCCCCTACTTATCGAGAGGGAACCCCTTTAGAATCATCTAAAGATAGAGGGATTTCCTAGTCCCTGAGCTCGAGTCAGGGGGGATCTTCCAGAAGAAAAGAAAAGAAAGAGAGTTTTAGTCAAATTAATTATGTAGAGCAATTAAACAATTAATCAGGAAGAAAAGAAAAGAAAGAAATTTTTTACGTGGTTCAACAGTTAAAATCTGCCTACGTCCACGAGTCACATTTATTAACTTGTATGCGTTAAAGCTTCAGGAAGGAGAAATTTCACAGAGCGTTTCTCAGTACAAAGTTGTCTGTGAGTACAAGAATATCTCCCCACAAGTTTAGGGAAGTTACAACATGTATTAAATATTTAAATTCAAATGAATATTTGAATATTAATGCAATAAAAATGCCTTATTTAAATAAATATCTCATAAAAATAGGGAATTAATACACAATTTTAACTAATCCCAAAGAAATAGGAATTTCCTAACAACTTTTCCATGTGTATGTTTAATGTGTCCTCGAGCTTCAACACGCTTTCGAGATCACTCGTATCCTTGAGCTCACCATTCCAATTGTCTTCACCTCCTTACTTGTAACGCCATACTAATCAGGGACCGTTATGACGTGTGTTTACAATAATGCTGGACTCGCTAAACGAGTCATTTGGACTAAAACATGTGATTAAGTAACTAATAGCTCAATTATTAAAGATTTTGGTCAAAGGAATAAAAAATTTCATTAAAAAGTATTAGTTTTTACATGGGATCCCAAAATAGAAGTTTAAAAGTTCTTTACAACTCAAAGGATTACAAAATAGGCCAACCTAAGTGGAAAAACAGGGTCCAACCCTAGTTCCTCTGTGGTATCTTGGCCGTGGCGGTCAAGCAAACTTCATATGTACACACCGCTGCTAAAACTCTCCAACTCATGGTGGGCCAAACTTCTCCTTACCCTTACCTACACCACATAGCACTCGTGAGCCAAGGCTCAACAAGAAAACTTAATTAAACATATTCAGATAGCCAACATAATATAAACAACATGCTTGGCAGTAATAACTATACTTAAGCAGACACATTATACAAGTATGAGACCACAGAGTCACACAAGTGCGTATCGCACTTCCATTTATTCAAGGGGCATCCGAGCTAGACAAGTGCATACCACACTCCTAGGGTGACCTGGCCATAGCAGCTTGTGTTCTGCACTCATAGTGCCAACAATGACTTATAAGTCAAGCTTTCCAATCAGAAATAATCAACAATATAATCTATTTATCATATAATCAAATACATCGCATTCTAGTATGCTTAATTAGATATTCACATGCATAATTTTGATCATGCTCATTAACAGGGGTCCGAGCCCTAATCATATCTATATTCAACAACCGAGCCAAGCCATAATCACTTATCTCACTTATTGGGTGCAGTTTTCTTACCTCGAGTTTCGTGTGAGTGGTGAAACGACCCTGAGCATTATCCCTGACCTAAGCCTTGCAGAAATCCTAGTCACCATACAAGTATACATTCATCAGGAATCAAGCCAAAATCCTGAGTTCCAATCTGGACTCTAACTCTCGGAACCATTGTTCCCAGTTAATGGGGCACTAAAAAAATTCCGACAAGCCCCTAAGTGGGCTCCCAAACTGGATTCCCGAGCCCCCCGGGCCTTTCGTTAAAAACATAAGAAAATAGCTTTTCAGGGCACCTGGCGCAGTCGTGCTTGCCCTTGGCGCGGTCACACCCACAGAAAAATTGGGCTTTCCAAGGAATTGGTGTGGCTGTGCCCCTTAACTCAAGATTCAATCCCAATTCAAATTCCACCTCTTCTAGGACACTAGCGCGGTCGCGCTAGGTCGCCTGAAACCCAAAAATTGCCCAGAACAAGAGTGTTCTTCCCCAATCAAAATCCTTGCGAATTCCTTCAAAAACCAAACTTTTATCTCGACCAAAACAGGTGTTTCTAGAAATATTTCAACCACAAAACACCCCACAAAGCTCAGATAAACTAAACCCAACACTCATCTCCCCCACAAAAACACATCATGCTACTTAAAACCCAAAATCAAACTCTAAACTCAAAAACACCATTGAAATACCAAGAGTAGGGGTCTTACCTTTGAATTTTACTAGGAAAATTCGAACTCCTTAAGTCCAAACACTTCTAATAGCCTCAAGTGTCTTGCCACAAGCTTAACTCCCCTTCATTCTCCTCAAAAATCCAAGCTTGGCCTAGCCTTTTGGGTACCCTTGAGTGTTCTTCTAAAATGGGCAACAACTGTGAATAATAGAGGGAAAATGTGAGCAGCATCAACTCTTGATCCTTAGCCAAATCCCACTAGCCACATGGTCAAAAGTCCAATATACCATTGCACTATTATTTCTCTTCAAGACATTTCTAAGGGCAAAATTGTCATTTGGCTTGATTCCCATTAATCTCAAAATACCCCACATATTCCCAAATAAATCTTATCAAACCAAATGTTCACCAAGTTAATTCCCGTTACTCAATAAATCTGGTAATTTACCAAATTACCAAAATACCCCTAAGCTCACCCCAAGCCGGGCATTTTACCCTTTAGTGACTTTCTGCTAACTTTATCAATAGGATCGCCCTGTGCCGAATAACTAAAATATCCACATAATAATGTGGTCACAATCATAAATCGCATATATTTACACTTATACCATCAACAGGTCAAAATTACGAAAATATCATTCTAATAAGAAACGGGCCCACATGCATATTTAATACACCTAAACATGCAAGCATAGAGATATCATCATACCATTCACATAATAATATACCCTTAACACATAAATTCATAATTAGCTCAATTATTGACATCCTTTCCCCCTAATCAAAGCACTAATCCTTATTAGGGAAATTGGGACATTACATCGCTTGATGAGTCTGTTGAACTCATCTCTTAGAGGAGGCTGATGCCTTCGAACTTGCCACTCATGCTCAAGTGCTGATGTCATAGCTCTGGAACTTCGTGATAATTTGTACAAGTATAATGCTAACACTTTTTAGTCTTGAGCTTACTCATTACGAACCTACATTTCGATGATGTTTATTCATTATCAAAATTTGGATGCAACACCTGGAGACTAATCTGTTGGTTTTTGATCATGTGATTGATAATGCAGCAGAAGCATGAGATAATCTTTGATTGTGATAATAACAATTATTAAAGCATAAGAAAAAATCACTCTAAGAATCATAACTAGTTTGAGATCTTTCTCATGCGACATGAATTTGAATAAAATAGAAAATTATAAATAAATTTTCTAGATATAGATTACGTGTAGATCAAATAGCATCTTAGCCTCCTAACCAAACATTTTTCATACTATGGCTTGCACGAAGAGTAAAAGACAGGTGGATGTCTATGCTATTTGGTAGGATACACAAGAATACACTTTTGAATCTCAACACATGAGAAAGTGTTCTTCTCACAACATAGAGAACAAAGTTCTCTGTTTTTCTATCTTGAAAAATAACATGAAATCGCATCTTCTGTTCTTCTCTCTTGATGTTATGTTCTAATTATTGAACAGTCAAAAGAAAACCTAGCTCTAATCTCATTGGGCCTATGCGTGGACCACAATCCATTTGGAGAATGGATTGTGGTTGGCACCAACTGCAAGGTTATGGAATTTGTGGTATTTTATCTCTATAAAATATTATTTGTTTCAACTTTTATTATATTATTTTATGTAGTATACAATTATACGACAAAATTGCATTAATTTTTAACAAAAATTAATTTCACAAAATTATTAAAATAATTTTATTTGCAAATTATTTCGTAAATAATATTTTACATATTAGTTCACAAATAATATTAATTTGTGAGATTAAAAATAATACTTTATTATTTTTAATTATTTCCTTATAATACCAAAATCACACCTTTGCGTTATCAAGCTAGTACAGTATGGACACATAGTTCTGAGCTCTAATAATTTAATTACTTTCACTAACACTTAGTTCTATTAATTAATTTATTAACTATGAATTATTCCACTAGAAATTCATAGTTGAACTCTCAAAGCTACAATTTTATATTATTAGAAGCTCTAACTATAAAGTCGTCCATTGATTTAGTCATTGCATGAGTTATGACCCTCCGCTAGTTGTTCAAAATTAGAGCTAGGACTTAATGTCTGTTAACCTCTCTAATTATGTTTGTATCAATTAGTTTCATTGATTTTGTAATGAACATTATTCTATAAATTTAATTACATAATGAAACTTATATTCTCTAACATAAATTGAGCACTCTATGTTGAAGTCTCAAATCAACACTAAAATGAACAACTAATATATTTTCATTTAAGTAGGGAGCAATTCTATATCTGTGAAGTATGTTCCCAACCACTTGCAATTCTTTGACTTCAAGATATCAAGAATTTAGTCGTAGGAATATTGAACCTTACCCGATAAGTCAAAAGTCATAAAAACACAAACATGAGTCCATTACTCACTTAAGGATTGAGGTCAAGTCTCACATGATCATCGATTGATGAATGTTAAACTTCTATATTTTAACAGAGATTATCAGAAGTTCTTTCTTTTATCGTGTCCTATCCCTATACAATCTATATTGTATACGGTACATTTATCTCTTTGTATCGCTACACGTAACGGCCCGAATAAACTGTTATGCCTTAAATAGAAGATAGATCTTACTCATAATCTTTCTTAAATAAAGCTCACACTTTATTTAGCAATTACGGACAATTTTTATATTATTATCTTAAATTAAATCTTCTTGTATATATATCAACATACATATACTTAATTCAAGACCACACCAATAATATTGGATCTTCATAATAAATGACATGTATAATTAAATACAAATATGGGTGCAAAAATGATTAATTGTGTTATCAGAGAACATAGCAAACTAGAGCACAAGAGTCCACCAAAATGTGTTTACTTATTGGGGATGACTTTCTGTCAATTTCTTCCACCCCTCGAGTTTCCGATCCTCATGCATCACCGGCCTCCTTGACTAGTCGGTCAAAGTTGTGGTGGTCTGAATGTTTCTGAGTAGTTTTCCGGCCACCACCGCATCATGCTCCTCTCATCTTTAACTTCATAACCCAATAGTTTGTTTCCCATCCTTTGCAGATCCAAGATCCCAACATTTCCTCTTTCTAAGAAATTCTTGCGTTTCATCCACACCCTCGGATCTCATTTTTGGGATGGTTAGGTTTTGTCTATTTTCTTTTTAGAGGTGTTCATTGGATCACATCCAATGGATTTAAGCTCACCCGATCCAATCCAAATATTCATTTGATGTTGGATTTTTACAACCGATCCAATCAAATTGAATTGATTCAACCGGTCCGATTCGATCAATTGGATAATTGGATTGGACCAGTTCCATCCATTGGATGCATCCCCTAGTTATTTATTGGATCAGATCGGATCCATCTAATCATTTAGAGACTTTTTAAATCTAATTTTCATGTATATTTCATTATAAAACACACAAATTACTCATCCAAATGAAAACACTATTTATTTCAAATAATTTAGAAGCATACAATACAAATTCATTTGAATTAGAAGTATATATGTAATTTGATAATTATTGGATCGGTTCAGTCAGTTTTTATTGGATGTTGGACCCCCATCTAACAACCAATTGATCAAATTTGGATTTTTAAAAATTACATCCGGTCCAATACAATAGTAATTGGATATCAAATTTTTGGTAGTCAGTTGTAATTAGATCAATCGGTTGTAATTGGATTTAATATATTCTGCACACCCCTACTTTTTTTTCCTTGGTTCATGTATGATTTGGATTTTTTCAGAATGCCTGATTTGGGTATGTTGATCTCAGTTTTTTGTTTGGATTCTTTGTTTTGAATTGATTCAATACGTCTTATATGAGTTTTTGTTTTAATTTCGATCAATGTGTTTTTTTCTACTCTCCATAACCTCTATGGTATCTATATTAAAGGTTGGTTTTGGGGATTGGATGTTAACCTCTATGGTAACGTTAGACTGATTTTTTAATTCAAACATAACTGGTTAGAGCATTTAATTTTAGTGTAGGGCATTGAATTTTGTTTCTTTTGTATATATATTGATACTTGTTTCTCTCTTTTATCAATACTAGTTATGTGGGGTTATCTAAAGATGTTTCTATCTGCCATTGTTTTTTATTAATTTACATTATATGTATCATATGATATAAAATATTTCATATTGTTTCCTTTCATTCTATTATCAACTTGTTATATGTTACTATTTATAACAATGCAAATTTTACATACTTTAATTTCGTATATAATTTTAAATAAATTTTGTGACCTTCGATGCACCTTTACACACCCAAGAAAGCATCTTTGACTACTCTCGGTTACTCACACCATCTTTTCTGCATTTTTTTCTTTTTTTCACAATGAATAGGTTTGTACCATTTCTTTTTTTATAGTTTTATAGATTTTCTGTTTTGTCTTTCATATATCTCTTCAATATTATTATTATTTATTTAATTTTTTAAATAAAAATTAGCTGATTTTGCAACTGTTTTTTCAAAATACCCTATTGCATTGTGATTTCAATTTTGGGATAGCTGTTATAAATTAGTTATTGAGTATTATCATTTTCCATTATTAATAAATATATTATGTAAAGTTTATTATGATTGTAAATTGTTCTGTTCTGCCAAAGGACTTTTATTTTCTTAAGTTAATTCTTTATTTTATTCAGAAGTGGCGTTTAGTTTATAAATATTTCTAATATTTTTTATTTAAATTTCAAACTAATTAATTATAGTTTTGTTCACATTCTCAGATTTCCTATTATATGTAGTTTTTTTTTTATATCAGTTTTGTTCCGTACAATATTTAATTAATTGCCACTCATATTAAGCTATTGAAAGTCTTATGGATTTAGTTCATGGTAATTTGTGTTTATGGTGATTCTAGTTTTTTTTTTTTACAGATCAAGTGTCATTGTTTTCTTTTAGCACCATTTTTTGTTTATAGTATGATGTGATTTTTTTATTTTATTTTAAACGAATAGGATGATGTGAGATTTATTTTGTTTGTTTTTTTGGAGAAAAACTTACATTGTTTACTATTTCTTTAGGTGTTTTCTTGATCTAAGTAGCTGTGTATATATCATATGCTATTACATTACCTCTACATTGGAGGAATATCTTCACGTTGACAGATTGCATGTCAATATTCTATGGTTTTGACTATACGTCAAATTTCTTTGTTCGTTCATTGATCCATTATTATTTTAAGTTATTTGTTTATCAACTAGCTAGTTATTCATATTTTCGTTAAGAGGTTATTAATACAATTCTAGAAAATATACAATTTAATGTGAAGGCTTCCTCACATATAAGTTTATTTCTATCTTTTATTTAATGTGTATTTTACTTTATTATATATATAACTAGAAAATATAGCCGTATTTTGTGCAATTTTTTGTAATGATTAAAATATTTTTTTGGAGATAGTGTGTAAAGATTACTTTTCTCCCTACTCGTACAACATGCTTCTTATATGGATACATAAAAGCGTATTGACTGTATTTTTTTTCATGATAATGTTCATTATTTAGCGAGTCTTCTGCAGGTTTTCGAGAAATTCTGAATAATTAAAGTGCCAAAAATAAAATTCAAACTACTTGTTGTACGTGTGTTTTTATTTAATATTAGTATTATTTTATACGCTTTGCGTTGTTTTTTTGTTTTTATATAAATTTTTTAAGATTTTAATATTTTTAGGGTAGAAAATTTATAAATCATAACATTTTGTACAATCATTCATTTTTTTAAATAAATATTTTTATTTATTTAATTAATAATGTTCTTAATCAAATTAATATCACATGTATACATGTTGATTTTTTTAATTGTTAAGATATTTTAGTTTTAAATTGAAATATCAAAACAATAAATCTTGAAGATAAATGTCAATTTATATATGATTAGTTTATTATTATAATTATTAAAAAATTAGTTATTTCTAAATATTTTATTTAAATATAAACAAAAATATTTTTATTTTAAATTTGAAATGTCAAAACAATAAAAAGATCAATACATATGAAATTTTTTGAAATAAATGTCAATTATATATGATTATTTATTATTATAATTATTAAAAAACTAGTTTTTATAAATAAATTAAGATATTTTAAATTTTGAATTTGAAATAAGAAACAATAAAAAGATTATCATGAATTGGAAAATCTTCAAGATAAATGTAATTTTATATATGGTTGATTTATTATAATAATTATTACAAAATTAGTTATTAATAAATATTAAAAAATTACAGAAGAGGCATTGCCATTATTGATATTTTAGATACTTTTTTACTTATTTAATAATAATCATAAATAAAATAAAAAAAAATGTAGAAAAATTAGAAATAGATTTGAGATTTTGACTTGAATTCTTCTTTTATTTAAAAAAAAAATGTGTGACATTTTCCAATTTCGACATTGTCATTTAAAATATATTTGACGACGGAATTTATAGGTATTATTTATGTATTTGCCAAATAAAATTGCTTCAATTGACTTTTCACATTATTGTCAAGGCAATGACAGTATCCAAGATGTGATAAGTTATTATATACTATTGCTACTGAAAGATATTACAATACGTATACATATATTAATTAACCACAAATAATCCGATAAAAATAAGATGGTTATATCAATTTTATTATTTTTTATTTATTTTAAATAATAATAGTAATTAAATAAAATATAAATATATTAGAACTCGCAATAGCTTCCATACCATTAGAGATGGTGGAAAATCTTTCAATTAATGATGCTACATAATTTATTCAAAGATTTATAAATTAACTTATACTTACTAATTTGTTAAAACTTTGATGTCTCTTTTTCCCCAACCACCTCTAACAATCTCAATATCACCCACACAACGTCAACATCTGATAACATCTAAAACATGATAGAAAAATAAGATGAAGATGTTAGAATATCAAGATCAATAATTTAAAATAAAATCTTTAAAGATTAACAAACATTAATAATTAAATAAACACTCAAAGTTTAAAGATTAACAAACATTAATAATAGAATAATACATGAGAGAATTGTGTTATCATTAACATGTAAATGAATCAAATTTGGAGATATGAATTGGAATTCATTAAAAATTGCAATTGAAAGAATTTAGAGAGAATAAGAGAAAAAAAAATTAGAGTTGAGGAAAATATGAGATTAATAGAGAATGTTTAGAATATATATATAGATTTACAGAGAAATATTTATCTATATTTAAATAAAAATATCTTATAAATATCTCATTTGAATTTAAAAAATTGCATTTATTATTATTATTATAATCTATGAAATGAATAAAAAAATTAAATTAAAGAAGAAAATAGATTGAGTGGTTTGAAGAGTTTTTAAAGTGTCACATCATCTCATTTGTGCTCTCCATTATATATATATATATTATTATAATCTATAAAATCAATAAAAAAAATTAGATTAAATGATAAAATAGATAAAGTGGTTTGAAAAGTTTTTAGAGTGTCACATTATCTCCTTGGTGCTCTCATTTATATATATATATATAGATTTTTTTCTTGGTAGTATTTCAGTTTTTTTTAATTCGTGATCAATTTACTTTATTTTATTAATATGTATTCTATTTTTATTTATTTTGAGATGTTTTCACATCCATCTTTGCTAGGGCTGCCTAATGTACAAATTGGATGGTGGTGATTTAAGTATTGAAGATTATGCTTTAGTTGTGCTTCTTGAAGACATATTATTGTATGTATATTCTTCTCAGTAAGTTTTTATATTGAGAGAATTTTGAAACTCATTATCTCTCATTCCAGGTGCAACTCTAGTGCATGTCTTACATTGTTGTAACAATGTTGCTCATGGACTAGCTAAGTTTGCATTTACGATTGATAAGGAGTTTACTTGGCAGAATGTATCTCACCTTGTATTTTGACTGATGTAATTAAGAATTTTTATCACTGAGCATTGATCTTTTAGTCTCTCTCTCTCTCTACATATATATATATGAGTGCAAAATATTAACTTTATTTAATTAACAGTAATCGTTCATATAGAAAATCGTTCATACATAAATATACTTTAAGGGCACAAATCCCAACACAATCAAGAAACACATACATAGTATGAAGAAAAATCTTGATAGTTCAAAGAATAAAGATATATCTTTAAAATGATTAAATGGATCGAGAGTGAAATTACACCTCCTAGATAAATAAAATTGTAATGACTCAAAATCACTAATATGGCTTAAGGGCCCTGATTAGTGTGTCGGGAAGGCATAATGGGCTTTATGAGTGAATTTATTGATTTAAATGCATGATTATATGCTTGTATGATTATATGAATGTAAATGTGGTATTTTATGTATCGGGTAGTTATTTAGACTATCGGGTTATGGAAATAAATATATGGAGATATATTTGAGGATAGAAAGCTTAGGCGGGAATATTGGGGAAATTTATCGTTTTGCCCCCGGGGACGTTTCCGGTACCCCGAGCCTCGGGATTGACTTAACTGGCTTGGATTAGACTAAGTTAATGAAAAACAGAGGAATAAAACATAAACCAACCCATGCTCTCTCTCCTCTCCTCTTCTCTTCTCTTTTCTCTCCCAAGAAACTACAGAAAACCTAAGGGAATCAGCTGGGGAAAACTTTGTGTTCGAGCTGAATTCATGAAGGCTTAGCTTAGTTCAGACTAAGGGTCACTCAATCAAGATAAAGATAAGAGTTGAATTGTATTTTTGGGTGTTAGAACTCTCTAAGTTTTTTGGCTGAATATTAAGGTGATTATGATTTTGATGTTTAAGGGCTGAATTGAAGACAAGTGCTTGGGTTTTAGCTCAAAGATTGTCAAGGAAGTGGTTCAGAAAAAGAGGTAACCTTCAACTCATAATTTAGAGGTTTAAATTTGAGTTTTGCATTACTGGTTTTTGTGTTTTGAGTTGCTGGGTTTCAGAGAATCAAAATGGAGTTGTAGTAGGTTTTTAGGCTGAATTTTTGTTGGATTATGTTGTTAGAGTCATGATAAAAGTTTTGGGAGTAATGGGTTTTGAGTTAGGGTGCTTTGGAATGGTTTTGGATGGGGTTAGGATGCTAGAAATGGTGGATTTTCTGGGCATGAAGGGGAGGGCCGCGGCTCTGTTCTAGAGCGCTGCGGCCCTACGAAGCAAGCGAGCCACGGAGGCTCGACAAGGGGAGAGTGTCGCAGCGCCCTTGGGCAGGGCCGTGGCGCGTGTCTGCTTGCTAGGGGCCTTGGGCTCTGTTTTAGGGGTGGGTCGCAGCTAGGTTTCAAGGGCCGCAACCCTTAGGTGCATTCTTGAACATTTGGGGATTTTAAGCGCGGGAATCTAGCCTAAGGTGCTCGGGATTGATTTCACCACCGTGCTTGATGGAATTCGATGTCTCGGAAGCTAGTATTGTACCCGGAAACCTTTATTTGAATATTAATGGAATCCAATACCTTGGTTGTGACTAGGTGTTAAAGCTAGGGCTCGGGAATGGATTGTGCTCGAGGAGCGTCGCCTGTAGTCAGTGAACGCAGAAACTAAAGGTAAGAAAACTGCACCCGATTGTATATTTGTAATGGGACTAAGGGTTCCCTGTTATGTATGCTTGAAAGGAAGGTATTATGCCATGTAAAAAGTGAACCAACGGCCTAAGAGTGCCAAGGGTTTCACTAGTGCGCAGGGCGTGGCTTGGCCACTGGTAGTCGAGGACAGCTTATTATGCACTGAGCTCGGTTTAAGCGGGCCGGAGCCAGTGGAGTAAACAGAGGGTGCGGCCTAAGTTGTCGGCCCTGACTGTTATGTGACCTAATTGTTAATTGTGATTAGTTGTGTTATTGATTATGTATAAGTGATGAGTGGTTAATGTGGAGTATTAAGTGTTTGAACATGCTTAAAGAGTTGATTATCTGTTATTGTAGTTTGTGTTGCATGTTATGTTTTCTTGCTGGGCCTTGGCTCACGGGTGCTACGTGGTGCAGGTAAAGGCAAGGACAAGCTTGATCAGCCCTGACTTGGAGAGCTCTGTGAGCTGAATGTACATGACCAGCTGCTCAGCCGCCACGGTTGGGGATTAGGTAGGGACGTGAGAACCAGAAATGTCTATTTTGCCTTAGTATGGCTGATGGTTGTCTGTATTTTGGAGATTTTGTAAACCAACTTTAAAACTCTGTTTCTTTTTGCAATCCCATGTATAAAGCTGTTTAATTATATAAAGTGAAACTTTTGAGACCAAAACCTTTTTAACCCTAGCTCATTCATGTTTAGTGACACGTTTTTAAATTAATGACTTGATTAGCAAGTCTTGCACCTTTATAAGTACACAGTGTAGCGGTCTTGGCTATCCAGGGCGTTACAACTTGGTATCAGAGCGTCCTAGGTTTAAGGGTTCCTGAAGACCGGCTGGACATGTACATTCGCTGCTAGAGACAAGCTCGATTCAGGGTTTGGTAATGTGTATAGATGCTTATATGCTTATATGCCTGAAATGAGTTATGAATGTTGTTATTTATTGGATTAATAGGAAGCATAAGATAATGATAGGGTCTGGCCCCTGACTGTTGTGTGAAAATATTAAGGTGTGCTTATCAGCATCGCTGTGCATGTAAATGAATATTTGAATGATTAACTGTATATTGTGTATTGGTGAATGCACTTATCTTAGCTGTGGTGTGGTAATGTTGGGGCATGCTTATTAGCAGCCGGTGCATGTGGATGGATGCCTATATTTTGAATGTTTCTGATTGGTTTTGTTCCTTTGATGGGTTTTGGAGAAGTTTTTACCCTGTCATCGTGGTCTGACTGCCGAGTCATTGATTGCATATTGACTTGGATAGCTATGCGTCCAAGAAAATCTACGCGACTAGCCGGCACTAGGTCTAAGACCGGGGATGATGACCAGGGCCCGAATCCTCCGCCAGTCCCTGAGAACTGGCAGCAACTCATGACAGATATGCAGGCTCAATTACAGAGCTAGGATGAACAGATTCGCCTACTGCGACAGTAGGCTTCATCAGGGAGTGCTGCCCCTATTGTACCACCTGTAGTGGTACCAGCTATACATTATGGGGAGGTTGGGAACAGGTGGGAGCCGTTATATGAGCGGTTCAGGAAGCAACAACCTCCAACCTTTGAAGGGGAACCTGATCCACTGAAGGCCGAGCAATGGCTGACTATGATTACTATTATCCTGGATTTTATGAGGATAGAGGGGCATGATAGAGTGGCCTGTGCCACGTATATGTTGAGAGAGGATGCCCGTATCTGGTGGGAAGTGGCTTCACAGACCAGGGATGTCACTACTCTGAGTTGGGAAGGCTTCAGGGACTTGTTTAGCCAGAAATATTATAATGTTGCCGTCAGGGCAGCAAAAGCTATGAGTTTGTGGGTTTGGTGCAGGGCAATATGACTGTTACAGAGTATGCCCTAAAATTTGACAGACTTGCGAAGTTTGCACCAGATCTTGTGCCTACTGATGCTGCTAGGCAAGATAGATTTATCAGGGGGCTTAATGCTATGATAGCCCGGGATGTTAGAATTACAAAGGTACTTGGAGGAACAACTTATGCCCAGGCCATTGAGAAGGCTCTTACCGCTGAGGAAGCGGAGAACAAGATTTGGAGGGAAAGTGCGGTGAGGCGCGAAGGCCACAGAGTGATGCCTCCTTATTCGGGGACAGGTAGGGGCGGAGGCCCCAGTGACTTTAAGAGAAAGACTCCTGACACTTCGACTGCTGCTGGTCCTGATAGGAGGGGTCGGGGTGGTCAGGGTGCCGTCAGAGTGGCGGCGAGGCATGGCGGACCTATCCAGAGTGCCCGAGGTGTAGAAGGCATCACCTGGGCGAATGTCGGGCCAAATCTTGTTTTGTGTGCGGAACAGTGGGGCATCTCAAGAAAGATTGCCCAACAATGAAGAAAGGTGAATCAGGGAAGGTAGATAGCTTGACTCCAGCTCGAGTATTCACTTTGACGCAGGCAGAGGCCGAGGCTAGTCCCTCTGTAGTGACAGGTCAGCTTTCTAGCGGTAGCTCTCCTTTTACTGTCTTGATCAATTCTGGTGCCACACATTCCTTTGTTTCTAGTAAAGTGATTGATAGATTGTGTAGACCTAGTGAATATCGGACTACGGGGTTTGGGACTTTGTTGCCTACAGGGGAACTAGTAATTTCTAGGAGATGGATTAGGGCGCTGCCAGTGATGGTTGATAGCAGGGAACTTTCGGTGGATTTGATTGAGTTAGACATGGAGGATTTCGACATGATTCTGGAGATGGACTGGTTGGTCAGATATGGGGCTACTATTGACTGCAGGAAGAAGATGGTGACTTTTGAGCCTGAGGGCGAGGATCCTTTTATTTTTGTGGGTGCGGTATGTGGACCCCACATACCCATGATTTTAGCGTTGAGAGCCAGAGACTTATTGCAGGGAGGATGCATAGGTTTTCTGGCCAGTGTAGTGGATACCACTAGGGTTATGCTGGCAGGGTCGGGAGAGACCAGATTGGTGTGTGAGTTTTTGGACGTACTTCCTGAGGATCTACCAGGGTTGCCGCCATGCAGGGAGATTCAGTTTGAGATTGAGTTAGCACCAGGGATAGAACCAATATCAAGGACACCATACAGAATGGCACCAGCTAAGTTGAAGGAATTAAAGATACAGTTGCAGGAGCTTCTGGATCTGGGTTTCATCAAACCTAGTTACTCACCATGGGGCGCTCCAGTGTTATTTGTTAAGAAGAAGGATGGGACGTTGAGGATGTGTATAGACTACCAAGAATTGAACAAGTTGACCATAAAGAATAAGTACCCTCTACCAAGGATTGATGACTTGTTCGATCAGCTGCAGGGAAAGATGGTGTTCTCAAAGATTGATCTACGATCTGGTTATCACCAGCTGAGGATCAAAGATGAGAATATACCAAAGACGGCCTTCCGGACGCAATATGGGAACTATGAGTTCTTGGTCATGTCTTTCGGTTTGACCAATGCCCCGGCAGCTTTTATGGATTTGATGAACAGGGTGCTCAAGGACTTCTTAGATCAGTTCATCATTGTCTTCATCGACGACATTCTAGTATACTCCAGTTCAGAGGCAGAGCATGAGCAACATCTTCGACAGGTTTTACAGAGGTTAAGAGAGCATCAGTTGTACACCAAGTTTAAGAAGTGTGAGTTTTGGTTGCCAGAGGTGACTTTCCTTGGGCATATAGTTGGTGCAGAAGGGATTAAGGTGGATCCGTCCAAGGTGGAAGCAGTGAGAGATTGGTCGAGGCCAAGGAATGCCTCGGAGGTGCGGAGTTTCCTTGGGTTGACAAGTTATTAGAGGCGGTTTGTGGAGGATTCTCAAAGATCGCTTCATCGATGACAGAGTTGACAAGAAAGAATCAGAGGTTTGCTTGGTCAGAGAGGTGCGAGAACAGTTTCCAGGAGTTGAAGCGATGACTTATTTATGCACCTGTGTTGAGTCTTCCTTCAGAGGAAGGAAAGTTTGTAGTTTACTGTGATGCATCGAGGATGGGTTTAGGCTGCGTGCTGATCCAGAATGAGAAAGTTATAGCCTATGCATCGCGGCAGCTGAAGGAGTATGAACAGCGGTATCCTACTCATGATTTGGAACTGGCGGCAGTGGTATTCGCACTGAAGGTTTGGTGGCATTACCTATATGGGGAGAAGTGTGAGATATACACTGACCGCAAGAGTTTGAAATATTTCTTCACTCAGAAGCATCTGAACATGAGACAGAGGCGTTGGTTGGAGCTGGTTAAGGATTATGACTGCGATATCCTTTACCACCCGGGGAAAGCCAATGTGGTGGTGGATGCATTGAGCCGGAGGGGCCCAGGACAGTTGTATAGTTCCACCCAGATCTCGAGGGAGTCTGCAGATGAAATGACCAGAGCAAGGATAGAATTGGTGTTGGGCCAGTTAGCTAATATTACCCTGTAGTCGACCCTGCTAAAGAGGATTAAGGAGGGACAATTGGTTGATGTGCAGTCGCAGGAAGTTAGGCAGCATGTGTTAGCAGGGACAGCTAAGGATTATTCCATCTCTGAGACTGGTATGCTTCGATATCAGGGGCAGATTTGTGTTCCAGCAGATGAGGGGATCAGACGAGAGATACTGGATGAGTCTCACACTATGCCATACTTGCTTCATCCGGGCACCACGAAGATGTATCAGGATCTACGGGCATTATACTAGTGGCCCGGGATGAAGAAGGATGTGGTAGAGTATGTGTCTAGATGTTTCACATGTCAGCAAGTAAAGGATGAGCATCAGCGACCAGCAGGATTGCTTCAACCTTTGGGTATCCCAGAATGGAAGTGGGAGGACATCACAATGGATTTTTTGGGAGGACTGCCCAGGACGGTGGGACTTTGTGACTCGGTGTGGGTGATAGAAGAGAAATACACAAGGAATAAAACATAAACCGACCCATGCTCTCTCTCCTCTTCTCTTCTCTTTTCTCTCCCAAGAAACTACAGAAAACCTAAGGGAATCAGCTGGGGAAAACTTTGTGTTTGAGCTGAATTCATGAAGGCTTAGCTTAGTTCAGACTAAGGGTCACTCAATCAAGATTAAGATAAGAGTTGAATTGTATTTTTGGGTGTTAGAACTCTCTAAGTTTTTTGGCTGAATATTAAGGTGATTATGATTTTGATGTTTAAGGGCTGAATTGAAGATAAGTGCTTGGGTTTTAGCTCAGAGATTGTCAAGGAAGTGGTTCAGCTAAAGAGGTAAGCTTCCACTCGTAATTTAGAGGTTTAAATTTGAGTTTTACATGACTGGTTTTGGTGTTTTGATTTGCTGGGTTTCAAAGAATCAAAATGGAGCTTTAGTAGGTTTTTAGGCTGAATTTCTATTGGATTATGTTGTTAAAGTCATGATAAAAGTTTTTGGAGTAATGGGTTTTGAGTTAGGGTGCTTTGGAATGGTTTTGGATGGGGTTAGGATGCTAAGAATGGTGGATTTTCTGGGCACGAAGGGGAGGGCCGCAGCTCTATTCTAGAGCGCTGCGGCTCTACGAAGCAAGAGAGCCAGAGAGGCTCGGCCAGGGGAGAGCGTCGCGGCGCCCTTGAGCAGGGCCGCGACGCGTGTCTGCTTGCTAGGGGCCTTGGGCTCTGTTTTAGGGGCGGGCTGCCGCTAGGTTTCAAGGGCTGCATCCCTTAGGTACATTCTTGAACATTTGGATATTTTAAGCGCGGGAATCTAGCCTAAGGTGCTCAGGATCGATTTCACCACCGTGTTTGATGGAATTCGATGTCCCGGAAGCCAGTATTGTACCCGGAAACCTTTATTTAAATATTAATGGAATCCAATACCTTGGTTGTGACTAGGTGTTAACGCTAGGGCTTGGGAACGGATTGTGCTCGAGGAGCGTCGCCCGTAATGAGTGAACGCAGAAACTAAAGGTAAGAAAACTGCACCCGATTGTATAATGGTAATGGGACAAAGGTTTCCCTGTTATGTATGCTTGAAAGGATGATATTATGCCATGTAAACAGTGAACCAACGACCTAAGAGTGCCAAGGGTTTCACTAGCGCACAAGGCGCGGCTTGGCCACTGGTAGCCGAGGACAGCTTATTATGCACTGAGCTCGGTTTAAGCGGGCCTGAGTCAATGGGGTAAACAGAGGGTGCGGCCTAAGTTGTCGACCCTGACTATTATGTGACCTAATTGTTAATTGTGATTAGCTGCGTTATTGGTTATGTATAAGTGCTGAGTGGTTAATGTGGAGTATTAAGTGTTTGAACTTGCTTAAAGAGTTAATTATCTGTTATTGTAGTTTGTGTTGCATATTATGTTTTCTTGTTGGGCCTTGGCTCACGGGTGCTACGTGGTGCAGGTAAAGGCAAGGGCAAGCTTGATCAGCCTCGACTTGGAGAGCTCTATGAGCTTAATGTACATGACCAGCTACTCAGCCGCCACGGTTGGGGATTAGGCAGGGACGTGAGAACCAGAAATGTCTAATTTGCCTTAGTATGGTTGATGATTGTCTGTATTTTGGAGATTTTGTAAACCAACTTTAAAACTCTGTTTCTTTTTGGGATCTCATGTATAAAGTTGTTTAATTATATAAAGTGTAACTTTTGAGACCAAAACCTTTTTAACCCTAGCTCATTCATGTTTAGTGACATGTTTTTAAATTAATGACTTGATTAGCAAGTCCTGCACCTTTATAAGTACACAGTGTAGCGGTCTTGGCTATCCAGGGCGTTACAGAAATTCTCACATGAAATATTATAGAACTATCAAAGGTTTGAACACAAAATATAATGGGAAACCTAAAACGAAATAAAAAAAAATCTATCTCAAATAGTTATGATTTAGAGAAATATAACTTTTGAATTGAACAACTGAAACTTCAAACATGGGGAACATCTAAAGGCTTATATATGAGAAGTATCGCTGTCCAAAATATATATTTTGAGCCTTGCCATAGTTCATTGAATCTTCACTAAGATGGAATGAGATGTGGAATTTAACAAGCCTTTGAAACTCACACAAATCAAGCAATTCTTGGTGAGTTTATTGGAGAAAACTTATGATATGTGAGAGCTAGATAGAGTGTTGAAAAGTGTGGTCAAGACTTTACAACTTTAATAACCCTTACTTATAGTGTAGGCACCACTATTAAGTCTAACCAATAGGATTAGAGTTTTTGAATACATCGTTCAGAGCTAAAAACACATAATTGTACGAACCCGTTAGACAATGCATCGCCTGACTATAGGTGATACATCGTCAACTAGTAGGAGATGCATCTCCTGCAACGTCTTATCTAGGTTTTAATCTTTAGGCGATGCAACGCCAGATAGGTAGATCTAGCTTCTCAAAAATGACCTTAAACACCTCCAAATGCTCTCAAAGGTTTTGGGTATGCTTAGATACCTCATTATTTCACTTAAGACCCATAAAAGTCAATTATAGATGCCTACAACAAAATCTCATATTTTCACTTCAACTTAAGTGAAAAAGACGTTAAGTGTTTTACACCGCTTTGTGTAAGACTACTTAACCAATCTCAACAAACATAATGGGTGGATAAGGATGCGCCAACCTTTCTTAGCCACCAAAGCTTGGTTAAAGGCCTAAAGGTCTCTAAAGCCAAGACCTCCCTCCTTCTTGGATGAACACAAGGTCTCCTACCTCTTTCAATGCATTACATGAGCATCATCATTCGAACCTAAAAAAAAACGAGCAACCATAGCTTAGAGGTCCTTAATGAGGGCCTCTTGAAAATGAAAAACACTCATAGTATAGCTCAGAATCGAAAAGGCAACTACTTTAATAAGAATGCCGTTACCCTCCACTGAAATAAGCTTCTCCTTCCACATTTAAAGCCTTTTCCCACACTTTATTCTTAACATCTTGAAAATCAAGGTTCTTCTTCTTTCCACTGAGGGAAGGGTGCCCCAAAATATTGGGAATATATTTTACAGGATCATAAATATTTTCATGTATGTTTCATATATTAAACAAATTAACATATAAAATAACCTAGAAACATATTTCTAATGAATTTCATAAAGTAAATAAAATAACAAAGTTTAAGAATCTTAGTTTTACACATCAGATATTGAGACTCCTTCCTTCACTCTCTCTAACCCTTGTTCCTTTCTGTCACAGAGTAATGACGAGAGAGCGAACTAGATCTTCATACTACATAGTATTCCACAATTACCTTTGATCACTTAGACTAGGGTGGACAATTCTCAACACATGAGATGGGAAAATTATGGAGAATAATAGATAAGAAGTGGTCGACCACACTAGGTCTTTTGAGTCTAAATTTTCCCTTTTTCAAAACTTAAGATCTCAAACACTACACTTAAGTACTTATTTATATCAAATTTTAGGGTTAATTTAATTTAATTAAATAATTAAAATAATAGCTTTAAAATATCATATATAGTTGAATATTATAGTATTTGTCAACCCTTGAGATTTTTCCATTTTTAAATTCAAAGCATAAAATCATTTAAATTCAAATACTATTATTTTCTATAATTATATAATAAAACAAAACACTTATCACTACAAGAAAAAATGTTTTTAATAACACCGAAAATGTGTTATTAAAACATACCATAACACTATTTGATGTGTTAAGACCGACTATGTTATCATAGGTCAGGGTACTTTACATAACACTTTATCATTGTTATACAGATGTGTTATTATACTGTCAACGATAAAACATTTTCTGTGTTATTTTAATAAATAGATAAGTGTTTAATTATATTATTTATAGTCGATTATATAACACATTTCAATACTTATAAATTTGTGTTATACTACACTTTAGTATAACATTTTTTTGTGTGTTATACTACACTTTAGTATAACACCTTTTTTGTGTTATACTACACTTTAGTATAACACATTATTTGTGTTATATAATGAAGTTTGCATAACACAATTCTTTGCATAAAAAGTGTTATTGTAATAGATATTATAACATAATTTTCGTATTATTTTAATATTTAGATAAGTTTAAATTCTCATTATATATTTCATTTATATAACACTAATTTATTCTATTATATTTTAATTTTTTTTATATAATTAAAATTAGCTTTCTAATATATACTAGCATCATCAAATGAACTTGATTTTCAAATAACAAACAGTAAAAACATTCAACATTATATTAACAATTCACAAATTAGTTTAAAACATTCAACACTGTCATCAACAACAAAATGTTCTTTAAGTATTCAAGGAGTCTTAAATATTCGACATAGTCAAAAGTTACTACTTTCAACACAAAATATTCTACAGCTGCCCAACACAAAGCCTTCAAAATTAAGTATCATTTTCTACTTTTCTTGTCACATCTGCAAAATAAATAAAGAAATATTTTATTGTTATAATCTAGCATCACAAATTACTTCAAGAAAATGCTATGGAAATTATATCCAAGAAAGGACACCACATACAAAATAATGAATTCACAACTACACCAAAGCAAACAAAGAAACCAAACACTAAATTATAAGCTTATGCTTTGGATGCAATTTATTTTGCTTAGTACTTAGTGGGCATCACCCCACCGTAGTTTTAGGATTGGATAGATCTTTTGGTTATCTATATGCATATTATGCTTTTCCAGATGAAACTCGATTTAGAAAAACTATTATTATGAAAGAAAAACTGTTAGCATTGGTTTATGTTCTATTCACTTATCCCATACATTAACCTATAGTGTGTATAATACTAGTTATGGAATTGGGGTTTTTTGTTTTTTCTTTCAAGTGAATCTCTACTGATCATGGGAGTGACTAAATGCTTGGGGTACTCTTAGGCACTGGTAGTGATCGAGATTGGTGAGAATTTTGGGAGACCATTATATATTTTGTCTAGCCTTCCTTTTTATTTTTTAGTTGCAATTTTATGAACTTCTCCAAAAATTTACGTTGCCTAAAATGAAAGCATGATGGTCCTAAAAGTGGTGGCAAAAGCGAGTTTGAAATAAAGAAAGGAGATTGGAGCTGTCCCAAGTAAGTACCCGTTGCCCATAATGGTTCAGTGAAATTAGATACTCATGGATTATATTTCATAGGATTCATCCCAGAACTTTTTACATTGAGAATATTATATTAAGTATAATTAAGTTGAAAGATATTACACTTTCATTAAAATTTTAAAGTAAGTTTTATTTTTATTACTGCAAATTTTCCCTAAAAGTGCCCATTAGTATAGTTTTCTATCTACTCTTCTGACCACACCTATCTTTCTTTCTTGTTGCTTCTTTCCATGTGTCCTCTCCACTTCTTCTTTCCATGTGTCCTCTCAAGTTGCTTTGGGTTGACATTTTTTTAGCATGCCTATTCTCAATTTCCCACAATCTATCGCCAAATGAATCTTAGAAGTAATCTGAAATATATGCAAACCCATAGTGCACCCATCCAAATTTCAAACAGTGAAAAGCCTCTTCACATTAATACTTTTGTGTGTTGCAAAACGATTTAATTAAATATCTAAAGTGTTTTAAATATAATTTTATATTAGGTTAATTTCTTATTGTGACTGTTGCAAGGCATAGGCCGAAGCACAATTTTAGATGATAGTTGAAACCAAATGAGATGATTGCAAGTTTCCCTAAGCAAAACAATCCTGCATTTTTTCTTCTATTAATTTAATGTTTTGGTTTCAGGATGGTTCTGTTCATATATATGATCTAAAAACTGGGCAATGGGTATCAAGCTTTCAAGCTGCATTAGGTATACTCTGGTCCACTAGAATGTGGAAAAAATTGTATTAGAGATGACTTGTGTTTTCCTTTATAACTTATTTTTGTATGTGTGACACCTCAGATATTGTCAATGGCTTCTCCTTCCATCCATTTTTGCCAATGGCTGCCTCTTCATCAGGGCAGCGTAGGTTTGTTGTTCCTGGTTATGGCGAGGAGGATTTGCATTTGGGTGGTAAAATTTTTATTCTTACTAGTTTTTTTTCCCTCTAGTCTTGGCAGTTTTCCCTTTATGAGCTAATTACTCTCTTGAATAAATAAAAGCATTTCATTTCTTGGTTTTCTTTTAAATTATGGCTATCTATTTTTTTTAATTTAATGATTTGCTTATTTGGCTCAATCTGTATTGTTCCCCAGGATTCCCATACAACTAGCTGCAAATTGAAGTTGTAACAGAGAGTTTTCACCAGTTGAATACAGGTATAATAACTGCGTTTTTTTTTCTTCTGTTTTTGCTAGGTAAGCACTGACTTGATTTCCATTTCAGCATCTTTTATATTTTCCCTTTGATGAGCATGATATTTGGTCTGGTTAGATTTTCTATTGATTGTGATGCTTCCTTATACGGGTTTTGATGCACATGCATATTGTAATAATCACATATGGTAGTTCTAAAGGCAGTAGTTCTTTCATGTGGTCATTGTGTGTTTCATATTGAGTTTATTCGATTCTTCCTTTTTATTTGTTGATTTTTCTTAAGGAAGAGGGTGTGTATATATATATATGTGTATCCCTTTCAGTATTGTTTAAGAATTAAGATACAAGAAATGAGAAATTGTATGTTTGTTTTTCATTTGTAACCATTTAGAAGCTTAAAAAGATCATTTTCTTCAGTTAAATTTGATTGATTGATTTTTTAACTCAAAGTTGCATGTGTATGGCTTAATTTTTGTTGAACTTGTGTTTGGTTGTTTGGTTTATGTTGAATAGAATAATCACGTGGAATGACTATTACTTTGTTCTAAGTGTTCACAGTGTAGTATATTCTTTGAACACTAAAACTAGAAACTAGAAACTAATGGTACAAGGAGTTGAGTGTGAAAATAGAAGATAATAAAAAATAGGAAATGATGGTTTACACAACGCTACTATGTTAGGGAGGAATAACATTTTCTTATGGTGTTTTATAATACCATTAATATTTTCTGAAAAATTAGGCTTGTTTTCCTTTTGTTTTTAAAAATATTTATAAAGCTTATGGTTATTAGATTTTTTTTTTATTTTGGGATAAAGTGAAGTTAAGAGAAATGGGTCATTGGTACCAGTAAGAGTCAAAAGGACCTTTAGTTTAAGTAAGGTGCTTAAACCTAACTTTTCACTCAATGTGGTTATATAGTTGTCATTTGTAGCCACGAAGAAGGCCCTCTAAGTTTTTTGCATTATATATTTGTGTCAAGAAAGTTAAGATGATCACATTCCACCTCCAAAAGCTCTAATTATGGTCATAGATAAAAGCAGAATGTAAGTTTTGGCATTTTTATATACTTTAGTTTGATCTTGCTCTTAATTTATTTAAATGATTGGTTTGTTGTTGGATGAATAATATTTCATTCTAGTTCAGTTTTAATTTAGCAAATTTGAAAAATGATCTCACTATGTACTATGTTATGAAGAGTTGAACGAAGATCATTAAACAACACTAACCATGACTATCAAAGATAAACATTATTTAAGTATGCACATTAATATTTTGGATGGCTTTTGTATTTCTTTAATACTATTCATGGTTCTCTGATATTGTTCCAATTGCATATCATGTAGAACTATTGCTAGAACTTGTTCTGTTTGCGTCTGTAACATTAGGTATCCATTTTTTCGCATATAGTACTTATGATTCATTAATTTTTCATACTTTAATGATTCCCTTATTTTTGAGTCTCCTATGCATATAAGTCTTTTTTAGCTTTAATTTATATATGTATAAGGAAAAGAAGAAACAAAAACATTATAGATATTTTCAAATGTGTGACTTGGTACTTTTCTTAGCTGTTTTTTTTTTCTACTTAAGTGGTGCTTGTTCTTATTTCAATACTTTTTTGTTGTGTTGTTTGGTCTCCTTAGGCTCGTTAAAAAGAAGACTATAAACTCATTAAATTATGTACTAAGGAGTGTTGGGAGCAATGATTTGTAATTATTGTTATTCTCTATATATGTCTAAATAGAATTTTGTTACTGTAAATAAAATTCTACACTTGATTAATTTATTCTATTTTCTAATAAATATTTTATTTGACAAATTCTACAATTAGAAATCAAGAGAATGTTTGATTATGCTAGTCTAGTGCCTTCATTAATCACTTATTTTCACCAAATTTAATATTTTCCAATTATACATGCTTCTATTTCACCATATTTAATATGTTCTAATTAATAATTATACATGCTGGATTCTTAACATTTCCTTGGCCAGGTAGTCTCTTGGTCATTTCCTTTATGTATATCCTATCTTGATAGAAATATTTTCATATATAATCAACTAACATCATGAAACATATATTTATATATTATTAATTGCTTATTTATTTGTGGCAATTAAGTCTACAGTGGCATTTAAGCCTTGATTCTCTTAAAATATAATTTAAAAATTTATAGTAGCATCTCACTTGGTTTTGCACTAAGGAATAATTTTGGCTGGTTATATATTAGTATAACATGTTTTTATCTTTGATTATACATATAATTGTTATTTGAGTTATTTTTCATCAATATTTATGGCAGAAAAATATAATCTATACATATGGAAATAATGAAAACAATATGACTAAATGAAAAATCTAATCTATACATATAAAAGCTTACCTAACCATCTATCAATACCAAGTCAAAAAATTCACACAACACACAATAAGTTTTCTTCCTTATATCACCGCAGCACACAAACAAATTTTCCAGAACCTACTTCTCTAATACACACAAGTTTTCAACCTTCCGTTATCACCGCAGCACACAATTTTAATCTCAGAACCTACTTCTCTATGGATGAATATTTAAGATATTCAAACTCCTCTAACATTTTTAAGATATTAATAATAAAAGTTAAAAGAACATAATTCTGTACCTCTTGCAAATTAACTTTGCAATGCTCCTTGCCAATTCGATCCACAACCTAAAGAATATAATCAATACCTAAAAGATTAATACAAAATTAAAATTAAATGATACAAAAGAACCATAAAATTCATGAAATTACTTCTTATCAGTTGAAGGTCAAAATAATTTATTTGGCAGGGTTAAATCGTTAGAGCTGAACATAAAGATATGTGTGAAGCCATTCTACATGGTAGTATCTTATCTTCAAAATGGTTGGTAATTTCTTTTATGTTTATAATTGGATTCTTGTAAAGCAGTTAGTTATGTTTCGTTATGTTTACTACTGCTATATATACTGTTGAGTTGTATACTTTTACATATAGTTTTTTAGAAACTTTTCCTTGTAATTCAGTAAAAAAATCTGTAACTGAGAGAAGAGAGATTTGTACTGAAAGAAGAAGGAAGTTCTAATAAAAGTGGATGCCCGTGGATGTAGCTTAGAGTTCTAAGTTTTGACTCTAATTCGAACCACGTAATTCTTGGTGTTGTGTTTTAACTGGTTTGATTTCTTGTGTGTTTCTTCTAACTGGTTTGTTCTTGTGACTGTTTCTTTGGATCAAATTGTGTTTGTGGAAGTTGTTGTGATCTCTGGTCTTGGCTCTACATGTTTTAATAAATTACTCTATGAACTATATATCAAAAAGATATTTGATCAATATCTTGATTGAGATTTGACTCATTCTCCTTGCATATTATTCCATGTAGTGCTTCTTCAAGGTGGGCTATCTATTGGACAATATATAGCATTAAAAAGACTCTCCAAGACTGCAAGACAGTTTTTTCATTACAGAAAGGAATTAAGAGAAAGTAGAAAGATAAGCAAAACAACAAGTGTGGTGGTCCTCATAGTCACAGCATGGGTTATATCAATAAGATTGTCCATAATTTTTCAATCTATATCAAATACATTTTATCATATAGATTATATACATTGGAACAAGCAACAAGCATCTTTCATTTTTATTCTTTTCCTTTCCAACTAGGGCTGCTAGCAATTCTTGGCTCAATTCAAAACATGCCAAAAAAAAACATGGAAATAATTTGATTCCATTCTAATCCCAAGTAAGCTAAGTTGTCTAAACATGTTTTCTGTGGTGATAGGTGACCAAAATATCAGAGTATGCAAAACAAAAGATGATCAGTGATTTTTTAGTGACAATGGACCCCTTAAAATCGACTAAAGATATGATCTTGAAAGCAATCTGAGAACAATTAGAGAATATTATATTGCAACTACTAAAGCCTCTCTGATCTAATCCAACTTTCCCAACATTTATACCAGTATATTTCAAAGCCAAAAATCAATCAAGTATCTTGTCTCAAGAACAGTTCAAAATAGCAATCAAAATATGATCATACTAATTAACTATCGACTAAACCTCTTATTCTTCACTGTTGATGGCACTTATTCATGTTTTCATGGAAAAGTATTAAATTTTTACTTCTCTTGAATTAAAGTACCATGTCACAAATAGTACTAGTTTTGGCCATGATAGATCAAGTTATTTTTACTACGATGTGCCTATAACCTTTATTACTTTACTTTAAAATAAATCAAGTCTCCTCAAAATTTCATTCTAGATAGTAAATTAGAAAAATATCATTAATTACGAGATTATATAATCCCCAAGATATCTTTCTCTTTCTCTTCAAAATTTTATTTCTGCCTCATAGAAACCTTCCACACACTTTACATATTAGATTGATCAACACTCTTTAATCCCAATGACCCCAAATGACCATTCTCAACATGGGAAAATTCATTTCTTATCTTCTCCTAAAAAAAAAGCTCAAAAATTGTTATTGTTAAATACAAAGTTTTTAATAAAGATCAATTCAAGCTACAAAAACAGTGCCAGTCCTTGAGGTTTTGCTAGGAGTAGAGTCCTTATTGGTCTATGATTAATAGAGGGATCTGCTACTCATTTTTCAGCTCTTTTGTTTTGCTTCATCAAACTCAATTCGCTCTTGTTTTTCTTTTTCTTTTTTTTTTCGTTTTGCTTGAGAAAAACATGCATGAGAGTTAATAACCACATATATATATTACCTTTATTAGTTATATTCAAAGGTATCATGTAGAGTTATTAATGAACGAATATTACTTCTGTATTCCACAAATACTCTACATGGCTATCTATCTAAATTGAATTTTAACAAATTTGACCATATATTATAAACAAGGTAGCAGACAAAAGTGAAAGAAAAAAAAATGAATAAACTTATACAGTACACAAATAGCAAACATTCAAACTCAGATTTAGAGCATTGATCTCTTTCATGTTTATAGAATATCAATAAAGCAACAACAAATGACATGATAACACCCCACTGCTGGAACTTGATATGGAACTAAAATTTTATTTTATCTCCAAAACGATTTGTAACCACTAACTAGTAAAGTACATATGCTATAAATATAGAGTGAATGTATCAGAGAGTAACAATTCCACTACAATGAAGTTTCATATAAAATCATACCAATATGAGCAATCGATTATTAGCGCGCAAATAGCCTTTAATTGCATCATTATTAGGAAAATCAGGTGTTGCATCTCGAATTCGTATTTCTGCCTCAACAAAACTATCATTTAGTTCACTGAACAAAAATAAAATTTCATTATAGTCCATCTATAACTTCATAAATACAAGTATGGGATCTTTCTAAAACTAATAACAAATATATTAAATATCTCCTTGTCATGTACCTCAGCACTCTGTCTTTCATTCTCAGAGTTTCTTAGCAACAATAGTCTGAGATATTTTTTATATCCAAAGAAACAGATAGCTAATATGATGTAAAAGATGACTTTTAAGATAGCTTTTTCAAACCCCAAAGGAAGTAGGGAAAGAGAGGGGGGCAGGTAAGTTTACAATAAGGAAATCAAGAGAAAAAAGGTATGCGCAGAAATAAATTAAGAAAGAAAATTGGAATGCATCATTGCGGAGTAAAAATAATCTGAGAGTAGATTAAAAAGGAGAACAAAAAATTGTACCTGTGATAGCATATAGAGCACATAAAGTATGGAAATCAAGAGAGCGATCCTGTAAAGAAAGAAAGATAGGATCAGAAAAAGTACACAGTCGTTACTCCTTAGGAACTAGAAAGTTACATCTAACATGTGAGAAATAATCATAGCAAAATTGGAGTGTATAAATATCATATGAATGAAAATACATATAGCTTATTAGCTTTTATGTTTAGACATTTCGTTGACGCACTGGCATAAGAAACTGAGGTTCAATTCAAGAAAAAAACAAAGATGGGGCACAATGATGTGACCTACTCATCAAGATACCATATAGATGGGTCACTGATGTGATCTACACCAAGCTTAACACTCTCAAGGTCCTATTTTAATAATATGGAGAGACAAAATAGAACACTATTCTACATCAACCCCAAGCTACAATCAGAAGTAACCTAGAACTCAAAACATAAAGCTTATAGCTCAAATTCAGACATAGAAACACATTAAACTACTAAAGGATCTAGCACAAGGAATTCAACTTAAATTTAGACATTCCAATGAGTTTTTCTCTCCTTACTAAAGAAGAAGAATTCCTAAAATGCAACAGACGCTAGTCCTTCTACCAGGGCTTGAATTAATCAAGGAACAAAAAGAAATCATGAAACATAAAGAATAAAACTATTTGCAAATCAGGCAAACATAAGAAGAAGCAATGCAAATTTAGACAGAAGTATACACTCTGGAACATCTGTTCTAGTTGGCACAGCAATTTGCAACAAAATCTGTATAGCACAACTGCTTAAATTAAATTGTAATCATGCATAGTTACCGGTTGTATCCCGTAATCCCAAGTTAACAATGCTTCCATTCACAACAACATTTGCATTGAAATTGTCGAAAATAGTTGGCACGTAATCCTATTTTCCACCAAAGAACAAAAAGAATATGGTTTCAATTGTAGAACAAACCCAAAATTCATATTCCAGAACTTACAAATCAAAAAGGAAACCACCCTAATTTTTTTAGAAATTTAAGAGCAGGGGATTGAAAACCCATAATCTTACCAACTAGCAGCACATTAATACAATTAAAAACAGTCTCAAAGGTTACAAAACCACAATCTAAATTTCGGTCATTGGACAAAATTGTTGGAAAAAACTTATACAGGATCTTTATTTATTTTCATGTATATCTAATATTAAACAAATTAATACGAGATAGCCTAAAACATTTTTCTAAAATTGAATTCAAAGAGAAACAAATAATATAATACTTACAGTATACGCAGCGGAATTAAGAGTCCTTCCTTCAGTTTCTCTAACTCTTGTATCCTTTCTGTCGCAGAGTATTATCAAGAAACTGAACCGATTTTCTATTTTCTTCACGATCTTCCAATGTATCCTTAGAACCACCTAGACTAGTGTGGGAAATTCTCAATACATGAGATAGATATAGAGAGAAGAAGAGAAAATAAGAAAGTGGCTTAGAAAAGGACTTGTGTTTAGAGAGAATATAAAACTATCAGAAAATCTGACTTATCAAAAACCCTTGTTTTGACTTCTCTATAAGCACTCCTTTTATAGACTCAATTAGGCCATTTAATTTAATTAAAAAATCAATAAAATAACAGCCATTTTGAAGCCCTAGGTCGAAATTATCATGGGCTATAGGCCCGTGAAATTTCCCATTTGATTATAAGCCCATTGGACTTAAAATCAAGGCCTGTGTTATTTTCTATTGATTTAATTAATTAAATAATTATTTAAATCCTTTATCAAATTAATTATTTATAATTTGAACCTTGATTTAAATTTATTTATTAATTTAGATACCAATTTATCTTAATTAATAAATCTGCCATAATTTCTCTTTTCTTCTCAAAATTACACAACTCTATGAAACTATCCAAAATTGACCTGGTCAACTTTGATAATTCTAATTGATGATTAAATCAATTAATTGAGACTATCTAGATGATTTTATCCAAGGTACAATGGGGACCATGGGCCTATGAAATCAAGCTCCAATAAGTTATCATAAATCTAACAAATAAATTTACTAACTTATTAATTCCTCGTGACTCCACTATAGACTTGGAATTGCACTCTTGAATTCATAGAACGCTCTATAACAAATATAGATACGCTATTAATTATCCATTGTTACAACCATAATTGTCACTCAATCCTCTATAGAAGGTCTACAATGAGATAGGACTAAAATACCGTTTTACCCCTCATTGTATTTTATCCTTAAAACACTTAGTTCCTTGTAAATGATATTTCAGTAAACTAATTTAATTACTGAAATGAGATCTCTATCATTTAACACCTTGAACCAAACTAAAAGGAAACCATCGTTTCACTTCTTCATCAGAAGCTATAGATGTTCATATCTATGATTAACACTCCCACTCAATTATACTACCGAGTTCCCAAGATGTAAGTATGGGCTAGTCCGTAGGGTAAGCTGGTAACGAACAAGTCAAAGAACTCAAATAATACAATCAGTTTGAATACTAACCACTCAGAATTGAGATTGAATTGACCTATGGTCAACTATATGATATGACTAGAATAGATAATAACGGTATGTTTACTTATCTTATCAACTGTCAATATCGGTCCTGTCCGATGTAACAAATACATCCGATCTTATCTACTTTGCTAATGTTCTGGAAAGAACATAACACTGTTATGTGTAAGTAGATCATATCGTAGATTGGCAAGTCAGTGTAAATCCGGTGCACTGACTAATCTTAGGACTAACTTATTTTTGAACATATAATCATATTTATATTTCACTGTGATTACGTCACTATAAATAAGATTAGCTATATGCTCTGGATTTAATAGAAGTTTATATTAAATAAATAATCATGAAAATAAAACATGTGAGCAAAGTGATTGACCAAGTCAAAAAATGATTTCTATTCCTTTATTGATAATAAAATGAGATTACAAAGAATTTGGGTTTTAATTAGGGCATAAAACCCCAACAAACTCCCACTTGCACTAATTGAAACTAATGCCTTAATTCTACTAATCCCATCTCCTTGATATGCTTATCAAATGTAGCTTCTGGTAGTGTCTTTGTAAACGGATCCGCAAGATTGTCTTCAGTTGCAATCTTCATAACCTTCACATCTCCCCTGGCCACATATTCTCGAATAATGTGATACTTCCTTTCTATATGCTTACTCCTCTTGTGACTTCGAGGTTCTTTTGAGTTGGCTATCGCTCATGTATTGTCACAAAACAGCACAAGCGGTTTATCCATTTCTGGAATAACACCAAGATCCGAATAGAACTTCTTTAGCCAGACAATTTCCTTAGCTGCTTCTGATGCGGCTATGTACTCAGCCTCCATGGTGGAATCTGAGATTGCAGACTGCTTTACGCTTCTCCAAATCACAGCTCCACCCCCAAGAGTAAACATCATTCCAGAAGTAGACTTCCTGTCATTGACATCAGTCTGAAAATCTGAATCGGTGTAGCCTACAGGGTTCAGAACACCACCCTTGTAGACTAACATATAATCCCTAGTCCGTCTCAAATATTTCAGGATATGCTTAACTGATATCCAATGTTCCGGTCCTGGGTTTGACTGATACCTGCTCACTACTCCCACTGCATAGTAGATATCTGGTCTAGTACACAACATGTCATACATCAGACTTCCAACTGCAGATGCGTAAGGAACTTTTCTCATTGCATCTTCCTCTTCAGGAGTCTGGGGAGACTGCTTCTTTGAAAGATGAATTCCATGGCGGGACGGCAGACGCCATTTCTTGGAATTTGTCATTGAGAAACGTTCAAGCACTTTATCTATGTAAGCTGCTTGAGATAGAGCTAAGAGTTTGTTCTTTCTATCCCTGATGATCTGGATACCTAGAACATAACTTGCTTCACCCAAATCCTTCATCTGGAATTGAGTGCTCAGCCAATTCTTCACATCTGATAATTTCTTAACATTGTTTCCAATGAGTAATATATCATCTACATAAAGAACCAGGAATACCACTATTTGATTTGCCTTCAGTTGGTAAACACAGGGCTCATCAATATTTTGTTCAAAGCCATAGGTTTTGATTATTTCATCAAACCTAAGATTCCAGGAACGAAAAGCTTGCTTAAGTCCATAGATGGACCTATTTAACTTACAAACTTTTCCTTCTTGTCCAGAAACTTTAAATCCTTCTGGCTGATCCATATAAATGACCTCGTCAAGCTTTCCATTAAGAAAAGCTGTCTTGACGTCCATTTGCCAAATCTCATAGTCGAGAGCGGCTGCTATGGATAGGAGGATGCGAATGGATTTGAGCATGGCTACCGGACTAAAAGTTTCCTCATAGTCCACGCCTTCTCTTTAGGTATAACCCTTTGCCACTAATCGAGCTTTATAAGTCTCGATATTTCCATCAACACCTCGTTTCTTCTTGTAGATCCACTTGCACCCAATGGCCCTAAAGTCACTAGGTGCTTCCACAAGATCCCAGAAGGAATTTGAGTACACAGACTCCATTTCCTGTTTCATGGCTTCAAGCCATAGTTCCTTTTCAGGGCTAGCCATTGCCTGTTTGAAAGACAATGGATCATCATCACTAGTGTCACCAACAACCATATTGGTTTCACCATCCAAACCATAGCGAACTGGGTTTCTAGAAACCCTCCCACTACGACGAGGCTCCGTGACTGTTTGCTCAGGAACAGTGGTACTTTCTTCATTTAAATCGACTTGCGTCGATTGTACATGAAGAGTGGGAATTTCATCATCAACACGTGTTGATGACGATGGAACATTGGTTGGAGTCAATTCTTTAACCATCTCCTCTAAAACTACTTTGTTGCGAGGTTTAAAGTTCTGTACATAGTCATTTTCCAGAAAAGTAGCATTTGTAGAAGTAAACACTTTCTTTTCTGAATGACTGTAGAAAAGTCCACCCCGAGTACCTTTAGGATAGCCAACAAACATGCAAACTTCAGTTCGCGGTTCTAGCTTTCCCCCCTTTTTCCTCTTGACGTGAGCGGGACACCCCCAGATTCTATAATGGCGTAAACTAGGTTCACGACCATTCCAGCGTTCTAAAGGTGTTTTGGGGATTGATTTTGACGGCACGACATTGAGAATGTCATTTGCGGTTTCAATTGCATGTCCCCAGAACGAAGTTGGTAGAGTTGAGTAACTAAGCATGCATCTAACCATTTCCAATAAAGTTCTGTTTCGGCGTTCCGCTACACCATTTTGTTGCGGAGTACCTGGGGCAGTAAGTTGTGATAAAATCCCAAGTTCAGTTAAATGATCTTGGAACTGCATATCCAAATATTCTCCACCCCTATCAGATCGCAAGATCTTTAACCTTTTACCTAATTGGTTCTGAGCCATTGCTAGGAATTCCTGAAACTTTGAAAATGTTTCTGATTTCCTATGCATTAGGTAAAGACATGAGTATCTAGAGTAATCATCAATGAAAGTGACGAAATACTCAAAACCACCCTTGGCTTGTATATTCAAAGGTCCACAAACATCTGAATGCACAAGACCAAGTGGTTCTTTGGCCCTATCACCCTTTGCAGAGAATGGACGCTTGGTCAGTTTGCCTTCTAGACAAGATTCACAGACAGGTAATTCACCTAAGGTGAGTTCCCTCAAAGGTCCGTCCTTTGTAAGTCTTTGAATCCTAGCATAGCCAATGTGACCTAGTCTCAAGTGCCATAAATACGTCATATCATTGTTATCGGTCTTTTGACGTTTATTGGTCCTAGGTTTAGCTACTTTGAATAAATCATATTAAGAGCGATGGGTTCGTTAGGTCGCAGAATATAAAGCCCGTTTTCCAAACATGCAATACACAATTGTGATCCATTGAAAGAAATAGATATATTAAAACTTGTGAAAGTCATAACAAATCGTTCTAATTGCAACATGGAAACTGAAATTAAATTTCTACTAAAATCCGGAATAAAAAATACATCTTTTAAAATTAAAAATTTATTTCCGAACTTCAGACGAGCTCTTCCTCTAGCTTGGACCGCAATGAACGCTCTGTTCCCAACTCTAAGCTTTAAGCCGCCTTTGTTCACTTTCTCCCATGATTCAAGAAGTTGTAAAGAGTTACAAACATGGTTAGTAGATCCAGAATCAATAATCCAAACGGAGTTATCATTCTCTAAAACACATGTTTCCAAGATAAATGAACTATAATCATTACCTTTGTTTTTAGCTGCTAGAAACTTGGGGCAATCTCGTTTCCAATGCCCCTTCTCTTTGCAGTGAAAACATTTATCTTTACCTTTCTTGTTTTTCATGTTCTTCCCCTTAGGCGTTTGTGCACGTGGTTGTGCACTCGTCTTTGCAGCCTTTGCAGGCTTGGGGTTGTTTATTTGTCCACCTTTCCTCTTGTTTCCAGCTTTCGAAGACGAAGCTTGGTTAGCTTCAGCCTTAGCTAGATGAGCAGCAACATCAGTGGTCTTATTTTCACCTCCTTTACTAGGTCCACCCATGGTAGGTTCAATAATCTGAAGCTCGTTCATGAGTTGCGTCAGACCATAGTTGAGTTGATCACGAACGTGCAGACACGGTGCCATCCGAGAATTCACGGTTCCATCACGTTCGTGTGGAGACGGTGTTATCCAAGCATTTACGATGCTATCAAGAACGTGCGGAGACGATGCTCGTTCTAGGGATTCCTCAATCATGACGAACTCGGAGTTGTCACCAATCAACTTTATGTTGATATTTTGCTTCCAATTATGGAAGTTTTCTCCGGTGAGTTTCTCCATCGAAAGTTGAGAAAGGATGGGAGCAGACACTACTTAACTTAAAACTACAAATTATCAATAAAGTAGAAATCAATCACATTTGCTCAATAAAACTTCTAATCACACAAATTTCAAGAAATAGCACAACATATACCAAAAATATGAAGATATGAGAAAAAATACCAAAAACAATCATATCTCTATTTCTTTAGGTTTTTAACTAATCTATGATATCCTTGTCCCGGTTGGCGAGAGTCAAAAATACCACTAGTTAAATAGAGTTGTAAACTCATTTAATAATGGACACCATTATTAACAACCTACTATTCGATCAAAATAAGAAAACAAAATTTCTTATTTTATGAGCTAGACCCACGGTTTCAATAATCATAGATTTAGTCCTAGTAGTCACCGTAGGGGTGAGTCTAGTAGAATTTGACCTATAATTATCTATCTTTCGAAATCTAACCTTGTCAAAATAACAAATGAACACCTTCCGTAGGGGGACGAATCAAAGCGCCTCGAGGCCCCATTAAGCTATTGACTATGTTAAACCAACGGTGGAGATCGAATAAAATTCTTAAAATAAGCTCATTATAAAATTAAAAATAGTATTTTTATTATTTATTTTTAGAAAATTAATGACTATGGTTTTCCAAAAAAAATTAAACAGATTAAAATTTTTAAAACCAAAGTCCTATAATTTCTTATTAATTCTAAAGTGTCACATTGAAACAAATTCAATTAATTTAGAATTAATTTGTTGCTAATCAATATTTAGGTTTAACTAATATAATGAACCTATACAATTAAGTCCAACTCAGGTAAATGGGCCTTAACAATTGGGCTTGTATGGAGGAGGGTTGGGTCCAGTATGTCGTTCCCACTACAAAGGCCCCCTATCTTCCATACAAGGTCCAAAAGACAGGAATTTAAACCTTCGTTTTATTAATTGTTATTAATTGATTAGGCCCACTATAGTCATGCAAAGCAAATGGGCCTTCACAAGTGGAATCACCCACAAGAGAGGAATTTAAACTTTACATTTTCTAATGGGCCCAAATAAAACCTATCATTTTATGAATATTTTATTTGGCAAAATATCATATATCTAACAAACTTATGGGCCACTATATGCATCTAAGCCCAATTGCAAAAATACCACATATAGTGCAAACAGACATGTTATAATTGGATGGGCCTAATCATGTTACTATATGAGCAATTCTATGAATTTATGCAAAAATACCACAATTTATTTCATTTGCAAAAATACCACAATTAATTATCTAGAATTTATCAAAAAAAATTTCAAATTAATTAAATTTTTACAAAAAATAAGTCAATTTAAATGAAATTTATCAACAATTAACAATAGTTAATTTAAATTTCATTTATCAACAATCAACTTGGTTTTAGGTTAATTTGAAAAAAAAATATTAATTTAATTTAAATAGGATTTATCAACAATTAACCAAAGTTAATTTAAATCCCATTAAAAATATATATATATTAATTGGCTGAATAAAAAATGATATTTTTCAAAATTTAACCAATTTTAAATTTTAAAATCAATATCTAAACTATTTTCCAAAAATATCTTGTGTTGTTACAACTATTATCTAATATTTTAACCATTTAAAAAAAATAAAATACAAATAGTTATAACAAGCCTAAAATATCTCAAATAGTTAAACAAATTCAAATATCCATAAAAATATCTAACTAACAATATTAAATTTTAAATAATTTAAATATTAAAAACTATAGAATAAAAAGATATTTATATTTTCAAATAAAGATTTAATAAAAATATCAAGAATTTAAATGAAAATATCTTAAATATCTGATATCATAATTCTAATATTTTAATATATTAAAAGATTTAAAATTAAGTTGTTAGTCTAATTTTAAATTTGAATTTGATTCTTTGTAGAAAATATCTAATTATTAAAATCAACTAACAAAAATATCTTTATTTTAAAAAATTTAAATGATAAAACAAAAAAGATATTTTTAGTTTTGATTATACATAATAAATTTTTACAATTTTAATTTTATTTATTTTTCAAAAAAAAAAAAATTAAAAATTGATGAATAGTACCCGTGACACTGTTCACAGGATACTGTTCATCAATGGTGGCTGGTGTGCGCGCGCGCGGGCGTGCGCGCGGAGGCGCGCGGGCGTGCGCGCGCGCATGGGCAGCCAGGCAAAAAATTTTCCAAAAAATTTTTTAAGCAATTTTTCAAACCAAAACCATTTTCTAATTAATTTTTACCATATTTTACATAAAATAAAGCATATATAAAAATTAAGAGCATAGAAAACACAACAAAATAACCTAAAAATTGATAAAATTCACATAAAATCAATATGTTCATAAAAACATGAAAAACCATCCAATTATTCAAACATATCATATAATTCAATTTTAAACATGTTCATGCATGAAAATAAATATTACCAGAGGCTCTGAGGCCAGTTGTTAGAAATAACTTGTACATGATCTTTATTTATTTTCATGTATATCTAATATTAAACAAATTAATACGAGATAGCCTAAAACATGTTTCTAAAATTGAATTCAAAGAGAAACAAATAATATAATACTTACAGTATACGCAGCGGAATTAAGAGTCCTTCCTTCAGTTTCTCTAACTCTTGTATCCTTTCTGTCGCAGAGTATTATCAAGAAACTGAACCGATTTTCTATTTTCTTCACGATCTTCCAATGTATCCTTAGAACCACCTAGACTAGTGTGGGCAATTCTCAACACATGAGATAGATATAGAGAGAAGAAGAGAAAATAAGAAAGTGGCTTAGAAAAGGACTTGTGTTTAGAGAGAATATAAAACTATCAGAAAATCTGACTTATCAAAAACCCTTGTTTTGACTTCTCTATAAGCACTCCTTTTATAGACTCAATTAGGCCATTTAATTTAATTAAAAAATCAATAAAATAACAGTCATTTTGAAGCCCTAGGTCGAAATTATCATGGGCTATAGGCCCGTGAAATTTCCCATTTGATTATAAGCCCATTGGACTTAAAATCAAGGCCTGTGTTATTTTTTATTGATTTAATTAATTAAATCATTATTTAAATCCTTTATCAAATTAATTATTTATAATTTGAACCTTGATTTAAATTTATTTATTAATTTAGATACCAATTTATCTTAATTAATAAATCTGCCATAATTTCTCTTTTCTTCTCAAAATTACACAACTCTGTGAAACTATCCAAAATTGACCTGGTCAACTTTGATAATTCTAATTGATGATTAAATCAATTAATTGAGACTATCTAGATGATTTTATCCAAGGTACAATGGGGACCATGGGCCTATGAAATCAAGCTCCAATAAGTTATCATAAATCTAACAAATAAATTTACTAACTTATTAATTCCTCGTGACTCCACTATAGACTTGGAATTGCACTCTTGAATTCATAGAACGCTCTATAACAAATATAGATACGCTATTAATTATCCATTGTTACAACCATAATTGTCACTCAATATCCAAATCCTTCATCTGACTTCTCTATAAGCACTCCTTTTATAGACTCAATTAGGCCATTTAATTTAATTAAAAAATCAATAAAATAGCAGCCATTTTGAAGCCCTAGGTCGAAATTATCATGGGCTATAGGCCCGTGAAATTTCTCATTTGATTATAAGCCCGTTGGACTTAAAATCAAGGCCTGTGTTATTTTCTATTGATTTAATTAATTAAATAATTATTTAAATCCTTTATCAAATTAATTATTTATAATTTGAACCTTGATTTAAATTTATTTATTAATTTAGATACCAATTTATCTTAATTAATAAATCTGCCATAATTTCTCTTTTCTTCTCAAAATTACACAACTCTGTGAAACTATCCAAAATTGACCTGGTCAACTTTGATAATTCTAATTGATGATTAAATCAATTAATTGAGACTATCTAGATGATTTTATCCAAGGTACAATGGGGACCATGGGCCTATGAAATCAAGCTCCAATAAGTTATCATAAATCTAACAAATAAATTTACTAACTTATTAATTCCTCGTGACTCCACTATAGACTTGGAATTGCACTCTTGAATTCATAGAACGCTCTATAACAAATATAGATATGCTATTAATTATCCATTGTTACAACCATAATTGTCACTCAATCCTCTATAGACGGTCTACAATGAGATAGGACTAAAATACCGTTTTACCCCTCATTGTATTTTATCCTTAAAACACTTAGTTCCTTGTAAATGATATTTCAGTAAACTAATTTAATTACTGAAATGAGATCTCTATCATTTAACACCTTGAACCAAACTAAAAGGAAACCATCGTTTCACTTCTTCATCAGAAGCTATAGATGTTCATATCTATGATTAACACTCCCACTCAATTATACTACCGAGTTCCCAAGATATAAGTATGGGCTAGTCCGTAGGGTAAGCTGGTAACGAACAAGTCAAAGAACTCAAATAATACAATCAGTTTGAATACTAACCACTCAGAATTGAGATTGAATTGACCTATGGTCAACTATATGATATGACTAGAATAGATAATAACGGTATGTTTACTTATCTTATCAACTGTCAATATCGGTCCTGTCCGATGTAACAAATACATCCGATCTTATCTACTTTGCTAATGTTCTGGAAAGAACATAACACTGTTATGTGTAAGTAGATCATATCGTAGATTGGCAAGTCAGTGTAAATCCGGTGCACTAACTAATCTTAGGACTAACTTATTTTTGAACATATAATCATATTTATATTCCACTGTGATTACGTCACTATAAATAAGATTAGCTATATGCTCTGGATTTAATAGAAGTTTATATTAAATAAATAATCATGAAAATAAAACATGTGAGCAAAGTGATTGACCAAGTCAAAAAATGATTTCTATTCCTTTATTGATAATAAAATGAGATTACAAAGAATTTGGGTTTTAATTAGGGCATAAAACCCCAACAAAAATGATATGCAATTGCATATCAGATGATCTTTCCAAAGAAAGAGTAAACAACTAAAACCAAACAATTTTAGAAAGGGGACCAAAAACACATTCGAAGTTTTAGTTTATTTCTTGCAATTAAGGAAAGAAATTTGAAATCATAAACTATATTCATTAATGGTTCAAACTTAACATAAAGAAACATGCAATAATGCATGACCCAGCAAATCCCTTCTGTATATTTCAACACCTACATAAGATACCAAAATTAAGAGTGGGAGTCGCTCCAAACAAATAATTACACAAAACTAAAGAATGTGTTCGCATTATAAGGGCTAATAGATATAACCTGTGGTAAATTATAATATCAAGAGTTTTTAGCAGAAAATCATTATAATACAAACTAGAGTGAAAAAAATAAACATACTAATTCTGATATGTTCACATTACAAAAAGGGAATTTATAGCCAAACAAAAAAAGTGTCAGTCTCACGTCCACAATGATGTGGTAGGTGAACCCCAAAAACAAAGAGTAATGTGTTCTAATTTTGCAGTATAGCCAACCGTTAAACCAAAACAAAAACAATGTAGAAAATAGAATCATAAGCTGCCTATATAGTTGGCACTTATTAATAAATAGAGCATAACCAACTTCTCTTACCACATTTCTCCGAACCTTCTCAAGATCATCCTCGGTTTCAGCCTCGAATTTTTCAACATAGTAACTTTTCCTTCCAACCCTTTTCCGCAAAATTAATCTGTCAAAGAACCAAAAATTTTAAACTATGAGCACAAAACAGCTCAAACTAATATACAATGATACCTTGAAGCGTGTCATGTATAAACCTTGTCAACTTCAGTAGAGGTGCTAACTGATGCAGTGTTCTTTGGTGCTTGCTTCTTCGTAGCACTTGACTGGCTCAAATTAAATTCCATGAAATTAAAATTACGAAGAAAAAAATGGTCGTGAATATAAATTAATGTTGAAACTCAAGCTCACAATATACACACATTTACTGAAGCTGAACCCACAGATGTCTCTATAACAGTTTTATTCTGTGAATAACGTTGATCACGGAAAGCCCATTCCTTTTGTACCTGAAGGATGAGCATTCTTAAGAAGGCTGCGTGTATAAATAAACCAAAATGACAACACAAAAGATCTATAAGATACGTCTAAAAAAACAAACGCATCAAACAATGGATCCACTATAGGTCTACTAAGAGATGTCTAACAAATCAGTAATATACAAACAAAGATTAACTGAAGCTCTAATACAAAAGCAACAGGATGCTAATGACAAAAGATCAATTTGACAAAAGAGCACCCAAACCAAGCAATGAATATATATATATATATTTATGTATAAAAAATCTTGCATAAAGTAAGAAATGTACAAGAAAAGCATGGATAAGGCATAAAATGCAATAATTCAAAGAAAGACATTAAGACTATAATATCTTGAATATTGTATTATTTAATCTTGACTTTTAAAGTGCAAATATGAAAAACAATTAAACTATTGGCCATGGGCAAATGTGTTGGAGAAGATAACTTAACATTTTTTATGATAAAAATATTCACCATTTAAAAGAGAGACCCCATACAGATGTGCACGAACTCACCAATGGGACAAAGCAACAGTGAATAATAAAAGCTTCATTTTTAAGGTTCATGTCAGTTTCATCATAAAAAAATTTATGCATAGGTTAAGGGATCATATCAGTTTCATATTGACTGAAATTTAAGGACACAAAGAAAAGATTTAGAAATTTGTTTTTGTTTTAATCTCATTTGTAAATTGAAAATTTAGCACTCTATCCTGTGAAAAAGTACGAGCAAAGTAAAAATGTTAGTCTAGAAACAAAACTGGTGTAATAAACACAAACACCTAAACCAATATTTCAACATAGAATTCATGGAATAAGAATCGTGTGTGGACAACCTCAGATATTTCCAACGAGGGAATGTGAGGTAGAAAGTCATTCCCCACAAACAAACACATCAAAACAAAATCATCAATTAGGCGCTCCAAATCTCCTTTAACATCTGGGATTCCCATAGCATATGCTAAATACTCCCTAAGGATCCAAATATAGAGAAACTATACAGAAGATGGAAATATATATTAGAAATATGCTAAATTCTTATGGCCAAAACACACAAATCTAAGCATGTAAACCCAAATAGGAAGTATCAGATTACAAGAATGCTTTAGACTAACACTAGAAGTTTCAAAGTGGTAATCAAATTATCTAAAAAAAATTAAGATGTGAAATTTGGGAGTATCAAATTAGAAATATTGGTAGGGGTAGAAAATTTACCTGAAATCTCTGGTTCAAGATATGGTCATTTAGATTCTCTTTTGAAAAGCCCTTCACGTTTTTCCCATTCCTCTCCTTGGATTTTACATATTTATTCTTCATGACACCCTACATATACAAAAAAAAATAAATAAATAACAATAAAGGATGATGATGATGAGAAAACTACAGGAATCTTCTTATATATATAAAAGAACAAAAAAAAAAAAAAACTTGCTCATCACAAACCTCTCTCAAGACAGAAAAATGGACTTCGTGGGATGCTAGTGCAAGCATGATAAGATTTGGATCCTAAATCAAATTCAAATGTTAACATCTTTCAATATCCTGTATTGAGTAAATCGGTTCTAGTCTAAATGAAAGGAATCATCAAATTACCAATCCATATAGACAATGCCTTGTATTTGGATCAAATCCAAGCAGGTTTCTTTGCAAATGAATGTATGACATTATCTTATGCTCCCCCTCGCCAGGTACGCTGGCATCCGAAAGAATGACCTGCAGAATCCTCATGTTAATAAGTGAGAATCGATATGCACTAAAGAAAAGGAGAATTAAATAAATGGGTAAGATCATGACAGTTACCTTGATTCCCTGCCACTTTGGATCCCCATTCATTCTCAAGTATATGTAAAAGTGAAGTGCTGAAGACAGCAATGCCATGAATTCAGACCCGGGTGTGATGACATTTTTATCAAGTTTACCAAAATTTTCCATTAAATCATCCTCAAGCTTCACTTTCTGAGCAACCTGAAAAATAATCAAAAAGAGTTACTTCATTACAGGAAATTAAAAAGAAAATGCAACCGAAACATATGTTCCCTATTATTGAGTGTGATCATTTCCTTGAAGTCAGTGCACATGGAAAAATCTTTTTGAAAGAACTCAAGAAACCGTTATGTTAGTTGAAGTCTTTCTCTCCTTTCAGATGCTAGCTATTTAAGGAGTCTTAGTTCAGCTTGGTTTCATGATGAGATTTTTGTGAGTTCAACAGAAGTAGTGCTCCCTTTAGAGTGTTATGTTCTTCTACTAAAGTTGTTTTGATACAGAGGTTTGTGTCTTTAAATATTGTACGCGATGTAATTGTTTAAGTATTGATCAATAAAACAAGATAGCCACATTGGCAGTTCCTCCGTGGAAGTAAGCTCTTCAAAGAGCTGAACCACATATATACTTGTGCATATATTGCCATTTACATCTTGCTAGTTTACACTACTCTCATTGTTCTTGTAATACGTCCCTGATTGTGTTCTTAACGAGTGTTGGATCTTAAAACACTACCCCAATCATAACAGATAACAGAGGCAATTTTCAGAGCTCGAAGACAACAAAACTCACCTCCTCAGCCGCATCCTTAGCAGTCTTGAAACGCCGTGACCTTTGTTGGTTCATCTTAGCTCGAGGCGCAACACCATCTACAGAAAATAAATCCAAAACAGAAACTTTCAATCAACAATTTACAAGCCAAACAAAGGTAACTTCAACTCAAACGCAAACTAACTATCTAGTACCCACCAATTTAGAGCTACTTGTCATTGATTAAAAAAAAAGTGCAAATAAACGAGAAGTAATACAAAGGTTGTTTACAATGATCAATACCTGGACACGTTTGCTCAAGATTAAACCTTCATGAGATCCCACGACTTCTAAAAGTGATTCATCCTTTCCAAATTTACCTATGAATTTTTATGAAATATAATAAATAAATAAAATGTAAACTTGAACTCATGCAAAAACCGTTAAAAATACAGGCTTTACACATATCAACAAAATCATAAGATCAGGCATTTCTCGTGAAGTACACAAATTCCCATCAGACTAGAAGATATAGAAGAAAAGTTTAAATCATATACCCATAAGGTATGACATATCACAATGACAGCAAAAAACTATAAATACGCCATAAACTAAAGGTACTCACCTCAAAGGAATTAGTCAGGTAACCACCCATTGTTGCAAATTCCGTTTTGTAGATGGTCAGGAGTAAATTGATAGCCCCCTGAGATATGTTGAAGGAGAGGAAATGAGTCTCGGGTCTCAGAAATGTTGAAGGAATTGAATGAAAGGAATTTTCGGGTCTCTCTACTGGAATTGAGGAAATGTTGAAGGAGAGGAAATGGGTCTCTCGGGTCTCACAAATTTTCAGGGCTCAGAAATGAAAAAAAAAAGGCTAAGTGGCGGGATGGTGTAATATATTACCGCCCTTTATTCATGCCCAATATAATACTCTAGCATAATACTTTTTTATTAGTATTATATTCATGTGTTACAGAAAGTGGTATTTGGTGTAGTGTATTAATTAATTAAATAAATATAATAATATATATTATAAACATATGATTTCGTTATAAAAATGTTTTATTAAAACTTTATATACATATACATAAATAATTATATTTAAACAATAGTTAATTAAATCATTTATTCAAATTAATTGATTATAATTTGAACTTTGATTTAATATTATTTATCAATTTGACACCAATTTATCAGAATTAATAAATTTGCATAAATTTCTCTTTTCTTCTCTAAATTCCATATCTTAGTAAAATTGAAACAAAATAATTTTTGACAATCCTAATTGATAATTAAATCAATTAATCAAGACTATTTAGATGATTTAACCAAAGACATTGTGGGGACCATGGACCCATGAATTCAAGCTCCAATAAGTTACCATAAAATTATTATCGAATAATTTCACTACTTTATTAATTCCTCGTGACTTCACTAAAGACTCAGAATTGCACTCTTGAACTCATAGAACATTTTACACTTAAAGTAAATACGTTATTTATTGTTACAACCATAATTTGTCATTCAATCATCTATAGATGATCTACAACTGAGTTGGGTACAAATTACTATTTTACCCCTCATTGTATTTTATCCTTCAATATCACTAAATTCCTTGTAAATGATATTTTCGTGAACTTTAATCATAGAAATGAGTACTCAATCATTTAACTCGTTGAACCAAGCTATAAGACGATCATCATTTCACTTATTGCTAGAGATGTTCATATCTATGATTAACACTTCCACTCAATTGTACTACTAAGCCCCCAAGATGTAAGTATGAGTTAGTCCATAGGGTAAGCTGGTAACGAACAAATTAAAGAACTTGAATAATACAAATAGTTAGAATACTAACCACACGGAATTGAGATTGAATTGACCTATGATCAACTTTATGATATGACTATATTAGATAATAACAATACATTTACTTATCTATTTAAAATCAATATTGGTCAAGTCCGATGTAACAAATATATCTGATCTTATCTATTTTGCTAATGTTTTGGAAAGAACATAACACTACAATGTGTAAGTAAATTATCTCGTAGATTGACAAGTCAGTGTAAATCATGTGCACTGACTAATTTTAAGACTACTTATTTTTTACCATATAATCATATTTATGTTGCACTGTGATTACGTCACTATAAATATGATTATTTATATGCTCGAGATTTAATAAAAGTTTATATAAAACAAATAATCATAAATATAAAACATTGACCAAGTTAAAAATTATTTATATTATTTTATTAATAATAAAATGAGATTACAAAGAAATTATATTTTAATTAGGACATAAAATCTCAACACAAAATACTTAGCATACTTATTACGGTTTTACACCCCCATCAAAGCTTGAATGCTAGAATTAACCTCAATTGACACATTAAGACTCAAAATGATGATTGAATTACTTAGACTAATACATTGTCCCGAAGCAAGCTCATAATTATGAAGGAAATTATAGAACATGACACTATCATCCACAAAGAAAAGGTGATTAACCTGGGGGACACGATTGCAAGAGAACCTCGTAAGCCTCTCCTCCTTTTCAGCTCCAATGATTAACCTAGAGAACCATTCCGCACAAATAAAAACTAGGCAGGGAGAGAAAGGGCTCCCTTGTCTAAGACCATGATGGCGTTTGATTTATTAATTAAAAATGTGGAAAGTTGTTTTTTTTTTTTAAATAATTAAGAGTGTTTGACATTGTTTTTCAAAAATAATTTTTAAAAATTAAGTTATAAAATACATAAAATTTTGAGAACTACGTAAAATTATTTTTAATTGTTCTTCAATTTTATTCTCACATAACATTTTTAATTATTATTATCTCATATCACTTTCTTTCTCATTAATATATCTTCTCACATTTTCTCTCTTCATTTTCTCTAACATCACTTTATCTCTCATCACTTTTTATCTATTTATTTTCTCTCTCATCACTTATTATCTCATTAGTTTTTCCATCATCACTTCTTATATTATTATTTTCTCTCTCCTCATTTTTTCTATCTCATCATTTTCTCTCTTATTTTTTTTTCTTGCATCCATTTCTTTCTTCTCAATTTTTCTTCCACAAAATTTCTTTCATTATTTTTTTTCTCCTTATTTTTCATCACTTTTTTCTTTCACATTACTTTATCTCATTATTTATTACAAATTTTTAAAATATTTTTTCTTTCTAAATATATTTATTAATTTTTAATTTTTGATTTTTTTAAAAAAAAAACTAAAAAAATTATTTTTAGAAAACATTAACCAAATACTAGTTGTTTTTTTAAAACTACAAAAACTGTTTTCTGTTTTCATTTCTAAAAACACAATTTTGAACATAAAAAACAGAAAACAATGCCAAACAGGCCTCATGTTTCCCATAAACACAACCATTAATAACAAAAGTATAGGGTCCTGTAACACATTGTAGCACAAATTTCCTCCAATGTGAAGAGAACGCTATAGCCCTCATCATAACATCCAAAAAATCTCACTCGTAGGCCTTACTCATATCAAGCTTCCCACTCATCCCCTTTGTCCATAGTACTATTTTTTTTAATTATATAGATATAAAAATTTAAGCAAAGTTTTTATTAATAACATTTGTGTTTTTTTTAACAATTTGTCAATATAGGTATGAGTTTACCCCTAAATGGCAAGGTAAATATGTGTTTATCCCTTAATTTTAACACCATTTATAAGCTCTTATTAGTAACCAAGAGATATAATGATGTTTTTATATGATTTACTATGGTGCTGTTTGGTAATCATTAAAAAAATCATTTTTTATTTAATTAATTAAAAATTTGACAATTAAACATAAAATAGTGTTTGGTAACTCTATTTTTATTTCTTATTTTTTTTAATTTTAAACAAAATTTATTAAATTTTGAAAATAGAAAATTTTCACTTTCAAAATTTTTATAAATTGTTTTCAACTTTTAGTTTTTTTTTCTTTTCTTCTTCAAATCACCACCTCATTTTATATTGCTAAACAAAACATAAAACTAAAAGTTATCAAACGAATTTATTATTTTTTATTTTTAAAAACAAAAAACAAAAATAGTTATCAAACATATTTTTATTTTTTAAAAATTAAAAATAATATTTCCAATTTTGTGTTTAAAAAATTCAAAAACAAAAATTTTACCAAACACAAACTATAGTTTTCTTTTTTTTACGAAAAGAATGATGCAAAAGAATGAACTCTTATTATGGGCAGTTTCCATGTAGTTCTAAACTCATTGCTAAAGAAATTAACATTTTCAATATATATTTAAAAAGAATTAATATTTCTTATTCTTTTATTTATTTCTTTATTTATACTTGATATGATAGTGATAGAATTGCACGATAAAAAGAGATAAATTGGTGTTAATAATTTTGATAATAAAAATGATTGCTCTTAATAATTTTGAACATCATTTACGCGTACATACACTAAAATTAAAATTATTGCTCAACTTTATCTTTCTCCCCACTTTTGATAATCATTAGAGCAGCATTGGCGAACCTAGCAAAATTATAAAAGTAAATATAAATATATATATTTATATATAACCCAAAATCAGTCATGATTAACTAGCAAAATAAAAAATGAATAAGGCTCCGTTTGGGCTGCTATATGAATTTTTTTTTTTTTGCAATAACGGTGTCATCCAGAAAACAATTTATTAAAGAATTTATGCAAAAGTTATAGCTAAAAACTAAACTTTTTCTAAAAATAGAGAAAAAACTTTACAACAAACTTATTTATTATATATTACTCAAAATAAAAATATTTAAAATAAATTAATATTATAATAAAATAAACAATATTTAATTCTTAAATATTCTCTCATCGCGTTTCTGCTGAAAAAGTTTTTTATTCAAAAAATATTTTTAGAATTATATTTATTAGACATTATTTTATTTTAGTAAGTTTAAATTAACAAATCACCTTAATATAGAGTTTATTATACACTATAATATTATTTTTGTAACCTATAGTATTTTTAAAAATAATTTTTAAAAAATATGGCTTTTATACTATCAATGTACAAAAATATAGAAATTATACTTTTCTTAATTTGTATGGGAAAATTTATTAAAAAAAAAATTAAAGTATGAGAAACGCAATTAGTAGCTAACTAAAATATGAAAATGTCACATTTTTTTATCATAATTATGTTTTCTTTGATTTTGAAGGTAGTTTTATTTTACTTTTTCAATTTTTTTCTTTCATTTTTTAATTATTTTTCCAGTTATTTTTTCTTTCTTTTTTTCCTTACTTATTTTTTCTTCTATTTTTTCCTTTTTCTTTTTCTTCTTTTTCCTACCAATTTTTTTACTTTCATCTTTTTTTCTTTCTTTCTATTTTTCCATTATTCTTCTTCTTCATTTTATTTTTATTCATTTATCTATTTTTTATTTCATTTGTATTGTTTTTTTTGTCCATATTTTTTCAGTTTTCTTTCTTGTTTTTTTATTTTTTTTCCGTCTATGTTTTCTTCATTTTTGTATTTATTATTGTCTCCTTTCATTTTTTTTTCACACATATGAGCTTTTTTTCTTCTTCAATTTTTTTTATATTTTTTCTACCAATTTTTTCATTCATATTTTTTTTCTTTCCATTTTTCTATTATTTTTCTTCTTCTTCTTCTTCTTTTCATTTTTATTCATTTATCTATTTTTTTTTCCTTCATCATTTCTTTTGTTTTTTTTTTTCATATGTTTTTAGTTTTTTTTCCTAAGTTTTGTTCCTTCATTTTTTGTACTTATTCTTTTCTTATTCATTTCTTCCTTTTTTTCACACATATTTTAACATTACATAATTATTTTACTATTTTTTTATTTATCATCTTTTATTATTGTAATGTTTTTTTTATAGTTTTTTCTACTATATGTAAAAAAAATCAAATCAATTTTTTCAGCATTTTCTTTTTACTGTAACCCTTATAAGAACACCAAAATTTGGAAGAAAAAAAACTAATAATATGAAAACGTGAATGGGTAACAGTTACCCTGATGGGAACATTCAAATCTTGAAAAAAAAATTATATGAAGAAGATGGGAGAGAAGGGAAAGGGGGTGGATCTGATTTTTTTTATCTTCATATCTGGGGTAACGAGTTACGTTCCTGTTCTTTGTGTGTATATTTATGAGGGTAACTAGTTACCTTCATGTTCTTTGTGTGTGTATATCTGAGTATAACTGGTTAACTTCACATTCTGATGTGTGTGTATATTTATGTGTTCTTTATGGTAACTGGTTACCTATGTTACTAAAATCATAGTTACTTCTTCTTCCTTTTTTAATGAAATGTTCTTCCTCTTTTTCCTTCAAATTTGATGTTTCTTTTCATATTTAATATGAGTAACATGTCACCCCTCTTATGGTAACTAATTACCCCTCTTATGGCAGAAAGTTACTCATCTCAGAATAACTGGTTACCCCTCCTGATATATATGTATTTAACATAGCTCTATGATTTTTTTACATAGCTGTCAATCAAGTAATTGGTTATTTTACCCAGTATTTAAAAAAGAACGTAAAATCTAAAAAAAAATGTTTATAATAAATAAAAATAATCTTAAACACAATTCATATTTTTTTAAAAAAAGAAATTTTTTTTTGCAAAACAACCAAAGAAAAATATAATAAAAAAATAATATAAAAAGACAAATAAGCTAAAAAAATAATAATCAAATTACAAACTTACCCTTCCAAAATAATAAAACTTGATTAAGAGTAAAACTATGACATAAACCAACTTTTATACAAAAATGTGGGAAAATAAACCTATAAAAGTGAAAATTCTTAAAAAAAAAAACCATAGGTTAACTTTTTTTGAAAAAAAAGTCATATTTTTGCACACTCAATTAAAAATCTCATAAAATGTAATTTCATTATAATTTAACAAAATCGTATCAATTTCATATTTTAGAAAAAATAATAATAATTAAAGATATAAAAAACTAAGAATTTTGAGATAATTTAAATTTTACATATTTGTGATTACATCATGAACACATATTTCTATCAAGATTAAAACTTGTCCATGAATTCTTGAGTTGAGTTTAACAAAACACGCCAGATCTTTACTTCTTACATTCTCCGGTGGTAACCAAATGAGAGAAAGAAAGATGAAGTTGAGTAATGTCATTGTTAAGCATTTAAGATGGTGTTGTGTTTGCTAGTGGTCCTATCTTATCCATGAATAAATCGCTTACATCATTGAAAGTTAAAGGCAAATCATCTTCAGTCCACACTTTATGAATAACTTATTATGCTCTAATTACATTGAAATATATCAGTTTCATAATTCATTAGGGGAAAAAAATCCTATATAGATTAAGTTACGCACTTTTAACTTTTAATATATTATTATTATTATTATTATTATTATTATTATTGTTGTTGTTGTTATTGTTGTTGTAAAATAGTTGTTAATCTGATTTCAACCTTATTAAAAATAAATCTGAGTATTGAAATTTGATAAACATAAAAGTATCAAACCAATTTCAAATTCTAATTTTTTTTCCAGCAATGAATAATTCATTGATAATAATCATAGTGTAATACATTATGAATAAAATGAGGAAATTCCTCTATCCAAGCAAATTTTTTGTCCACCCTAAGAGCATGTGTGCAGACTTATTAGTCAATGGACGTACATGGATCAGGGACACGGTAGGAAAATTAGACAACAAACTTGCAATATCATCTAATAGAGAATCCAAGTCATTAAAAAACTTGGATAGCTTAGAAAAAATAGATACTAATGCCAAACAATCTGACTCAACAGCAGATAAAGAAAAACCCAGATGTAATGCCCAATCCAAAGCTACCATCAGGGCAACAATCTTTTCCTGTATAACTAAGAAAGAACCTGCAAAAACCATTAAACAAAATTGATATCAATTTTATTACTAAAAAAATGAATAACCAAAGGGATAAGGATCCCTTTATTCAGCCTAACATACCTTAACGAATCTAAAAAGCACTTAATAAGTTTGAACTTAGTGAAATTATAAGATAAGGAAAACATGAATAAAATAGCGATTATGGGTTTGGAAAGACAAGCCAAGACTTCCCCAGTTGAAGTCCGAACTATGGCACCAATACCAATAATCTGAGATGATTCATCTAGAGCAGCGTCAACGTTCAATTTATTGTGGCCCATAGGGAGAGACTCCCAATGTTGCAACGAGTGGCATCCCTTTGAATCTGTTAAAGTTTTCAACTGTCGAACTGCAACATATTCCGCAGATAACGCTCTTATGCGTTGGACTATTATTGTAGGATTTTGAGAAACTCGACCATGAGTGATCTGATTTTTTTCTCCCCAAATATACCAAGCTGATAGTAGAAACAACTCAAAATCTTTTTGAGAAAGAACTTCTGAAGCTTTCAAAATAACTTGTTCAAAGGATAAATCCACCCCAATATTGTATGTAATAGGGAAATGTAATAACTTCCAAATCTTCCTTAAAATAGGGCACCCAAAAATGGCATGATTGTTAGTGTCAACTTAATAAGCACAAAGGGGACACATTGGAGACTGTAACACTTTCCTTTTGTATAAACCTGCTGAAGTCGGAAGAATATCATGAAAACCTCAACAAACGAAAGATAATATCTTCTTTGGTAAATGTAATGTCCAAAATGTCTTCCACCACAAGGAAAAAATATCTCTTGAAGATGAAGGAGGGTTTGATGCCAAAGTTTTTGCCAGAAAAATAACCACTTTTTACAGTATAATTACCATCTTTCGAAAAATTCCACAACCATGAATCCAATTTTGGAAACCTACCAAGGAGAATAACACATATACAATCTTTATCGGCAGTATTGAAGTAGTGATTTAACAAATCCATATTCCATCCTCGTGGCCTTTCCATAATTAAATCCTGAACCATCAACGTATCAGTGGAAGAATGATTGGTAGAAGGAAAAAAAGAGTAAGGTCGAGGCAGCCAAGGATCCTTAAACACCCTTATATTTTTGCCAATACCAACAAATCTTCGTAGACCTTTAAATAGTAAAGATCATCCCCATATAACACTTCGCCATATATAACTTGGGGTACGCCCAACTAAATAATAAGGAATGAATTGTATTATAGGATACCATAAAAGTAAAAATTATATATAGATGAGGAAGCAATAAGAAACTAGCAATTTTTATGATTGATTAAATACAAATAATAAGTGTTAAAATACAAGCAAGGTATAAACACTTAGTAAAATTCACATAATGAAGATGTGAATTTGAGTTTCAATTGTAGGCACTTAAAAAATGCAAATTTGGGTCCAAAGTGATACATGAGAGTATCTAAGGGTTCCCAAAAAGTTTGGCGGCATTTGGAGCAATTTTGGGACCTTTGGAAGTGTCCAAAGTCAGAGAGGGTGGCGATACGTCGCCACCCAAGAGGCAAGACATCGCCTGGAAGCTAGGATTTCCAAAAACCCTAACAGGCGATGCGTTGATTGCTGTATTATGTGAAATATCATAAATGCTCTAAATGACATGTTTTTGAAGTCCAATTCTATTGGTTAGACATAATGACGGTGCTACTGCATATAAGAATAAAAAATAGTGTTTTACGGAGACTTGATCACTCTCTTTAATCTCTCTCTACCCTCTTTCTCTCTCTCTAGCTCCAAGAATCTCTAGTTTTATCCAAGAACTCTCCAAGAAAGTGCTTGACTTTGAGAGTTGAAGACTTGTTCAATCTCAATCCTCATTTCCTCAAGAGAAGGTCTCAAACATCAATGGTGGCTGGGAAATAGAGTATTATGATAGCATTTTGCAATGTGTATAAGCCTTGGTTTGTGTTTGGTTTGCTCAAGAGTTTGCTCAAGGGATTTGCTCAAAATGGTGATCTTGCCTAGGGTTTTTAAGCTTCATCAAAGTTGAAGAACACCATTGTTCTACTTGGGTTTGCATGTTCTTTTTCAATCTTTTTTAAGTCTCTGTCAATCCAAATTTTGTGTAGATTCTATTTCTTGCGGTGGTGTTATCTCACTCTCCCCCAACATTCTAATACTCTATAATCTGATATAGCATATCATGGAAGAATCTAACTCTTTTTCGGCATTGAAATTAATTACTCAAGACTTTGTTAGATTTGATAGATTTGGTGGGACTAACTTTGTTCGTTAGCAAGACAAGATTAGATTCTTGCTCACTATTTTGAAATTTTTCTATGTCTTGGATAAAGACCTAAAGGTCTTGGAAGAGCCCACGAAAGATGATACACAAGAAGTTGTCAAGGAAAAGAAGAAGCGCGAAGAAGATGAGTTGATTTGTAGGGGTCACATCCTCAATGCCCTCTGGGATAGGTTAAATGATCCCTACACCAACACCAAGACCACCAAGGGGATTTGGGAGGCCTTGGAAAATAAGTACAAAGCGGAAGAGGAAGGTACTAAGAAAGTCCTTATTACTCAATATATAGAATTTAAATTTTATGATGATAAACCCCTTCTCCCTCAAATTCATGAGTTGCAAATTATTGTGAATATATTGTCTACTCTTAAAGTTATATTGTCAGAACAATTTCTTGTGGGTGCCATTATAGCCAAGTTACCTCCTTCATGGAGAGTCTATAGGAAAAAGATTCTCCATAGAAACGAAGAGGTTTCTTTGGAGGAAATTCTCAAACACTTGAGAATTGAGGAGGAATCTCGCTCTAGAGATATGAATGGAGAGACTTCTAAGGCCAATGTTGTGGCAAATCCTCATAACAAGGCGAAAGAAAATTGCAAGAACAAGGGCAAGGGTCAAGAACCCTTGGGGCCCAAGAATAATGAGGGACAATTCAAAAGTTCCAAGCGACCTTGCTTTGTGTGTGACAAGAATGGCCACTTTGCTAGATATTGTAGGTTCAAGAGGAGCCATAAAATGAGGCAAAAGTCAACTCAGCCCAAGATGAGCTAGTGGCAACGCTAAGTGAGGTTAATGCCATTCATGCAAAGGTGAGTGGGTGGTGGTATGATACTTGTGCCACCATTCATGTTACCTATGATAGAACTCTATTCAAGACCTTTGAATCTTCAAAGGAAGGGCATGAAATCCAAATGGGCAGTGAGAAAAGGTCTGAGGTTGAAGGAAAAGAAATCATTGACTTGTTCTTCACATCCGACAAGAAGGTTCTACTCACTAATATTTTGTATGTACCGGAAATGAGTAGAAACCTTGTGAGTGGCAATTTACTTGGCAAACAGGGAATCAAGGTTTTGATAGATTCCAGCAAGCTTATTTTATCTAAAGACAATGTTTTTGTGGGAAAGGGATATGCTTGTGATGGCATGTTCAAACTTTGTACTTCCATTGACAATGTGAACAATAAAATCTCTTCTTCTTGTTATATGCTTGACTCAAATTCTATTACTTTGGGCATGCTAGACTTCCACATATAGGATTTAGCACAATTAAAAGGGATGTCAAATGTGAATTAATTGATTGTGATAATGTTGAGCATGAAAAATGTGAATTATGTGTTAAATCTAAAATGGTAAATAAACATGTTCCTAGTGTTGAAAGAAACTCTAAGTTGTTAGATTTGATACACAGTGATTTATGTGAACTTAATGGAAGGTTAACTAGAGGAGGAAGTAGATATTTTATTACTGTTGGGGTAGCAATTTGTCTTTCTATATCTGGAAGTAAAAACCCAACGATGAATGATAACTTGCTTCTATTCCGGTGATGAAGTTTGCCTTTGACTCGTCGGGGTCACCTGCAAGAAAGACACTCCGATGCTTAAGTCAGTTCAAAGTTTGATCCATTTCTCTTCTAAGAATCTCTTATTTATAGGACAATATATGCAAAGCAGTTAGTTGGTTCAAGTGAACCCTGGAATGGGGGGAAAGAAAATAACTGAATTTCCCTCCAAAAATACTGACTTTAAAATGTCTCGCTCAGGGGTCAGAGGCGCAGATTGCCTCTAACCCACAGCTTCTGCCTTCGGAACCTCTCTTTGCCAAACGCTCCGTTTTGAATATTTGATAAATGAGGAAAGGGTTTTTGGGCCGAACATTTTGGGCCCAACAGATGCCCCCTGGCCCAAGCTTCGGACAGGCGTGGTGTGTTAATCTGTTAGAATCTTGGGCCGACTCTTCAACACCAAAAAGTTCGCCTAGAGCCGTCATTCTCCGTAAACTGAGGTAATCCGTAGGTACATGATTATTTGATTACCTGACAAGTTACACTTAATGCAAACACGGTTATCGAGTAAAACATTTGGTTCAAAATTTTACCTTTCATTTAAGTAGTTTTTATTTCAAAATAATTTTCATTCAAATTTCCAAACTTTGTTCCAACTTCCAGAGAGAAGCTCCGAAGAAACCATAGAGATTTTCTTCAGCTTAAACCTTCGACAATCATCTCATTCGGTGAGATAATGTCTTCTCGTTCATCTCTCGAGCCTTTGGATCGCGATGGATACAAGAATGCGTTCGAACGCATGCGCAAATCGTTCGACATTCCTGACAATGTCATGGTGAGGATGCTCTCAGAGGCCGAGCTTCGAGAATGGCGGTTTAAGGATGTAGTGAAGCCTACTGAGATCGTCATGAGTCTGATACATATCGAATGGCTTCGCTTCCCTCTCCCGGCTCTGCTCGTTCAGATAATTTCAAACTCCGGGGCTCAAATTTCGCAATTTCTCCCAAATGCTATTCAGTCTATAGTCGGGGCTCAGATGATAGGGAGCCTCAGGAATGTCAATATTCAATCGGATGACATTTACGCGTGCTTCACCAAGTCTACGAACAAGGTGATAGACGGAAAGCCTTGGAAAACTTTCTACCTCTCTCCCAAAAAGGATCGGACAATCTTCACCGATTTCGATAGCTCCCATCAAAATTGGGATAAATACTTCTTCGTTGTTGGAGGAGCGTGGTATCCTGAATTCCTACCTCAGGAAATTTTCCCTCTGGCCAGGGTATTTATAAAAGGTGAGTCACATTTTTCATTCTGTTCTTTATTGAATTTAATGTGAATTAATCATATCTGGATGATTGTCTGCTAGTTTAACTCTGTGTATTTCTGTTTTGGTTCTTTGCATCAGATTTTTCTTGGCCTTAGGTTAGCATGGGTTCTGAGCGACAGAGCATGCTGACGGAGAAGGGGCTTCTGCATGAATCTAAGGAGAACGCCATTAGTATCAGGGGTGTATTGAACCCCTATTGTATGCAGATTATGACTCGGCTTTGTTTCGTGGACTGAGTCGATTCTGGTGTCGTGTGAGTTAGATCGCAGAAGGGTGACATGACCCTAAGCAGGATTACAACAGCGTGTGCGAAGCAGCTGGGAGCTTTCTTGAAGAAATCCCCTCCTACTCCTTCAACTCTGTCGCTGACGAAAGCTGAGTTCGAAAGGGCGTGTTCTGAAACCTACGCTGCGTGTGCCAAGCGTCAAGGGGTCCCAGAGGGGAAAAAGAAAGAGGGCACTGGTCTGGCTTCTGCTACAGAGTCTTCCCCTGATAAATCCGGCTTATTGCGCAGGTCCTCTCGCATCCAAGGGCGATCGTCCACGCCTTCTGACGCTCTGCAGATTCAGCCTCTTCAGCAAGTGCCTTTGCCTACAGACGCCTTAGGAAAAAGAAAGGAGCGTGAGGAGTCTTCTTCTGAAGATTCGAACGACGGGAAATGCATTTCGTCCAAGCTTCGGATCCCAAAAGGCTCCGCCCCCACTACTCAAGGATCAGTCTTCGCAATCCCCAAACTTACCCCAGGGAAATTACCAACGGGCCAGGCTCTCTCGTTGTGCAAGAAGCCGCGGGGATCTGCCCCTGTTGGGCATTTACCTGGGGCATCTCCTACTTCACATGCAATTGGATCTTCCTTGGCAGCAGGCTCAGAAGGGGCGGCTCATGTAGAGGGTGTTTCCTCTTCTCCGTCCAAATTATCAGGAGTAGCGACTGGAGATGGAGTGCAAGGTGGCTTACCGTTTGAGGTGAAGTCGCCTGCTGTCTGTGTGAAGTCATCAGAGGAATTTCCCTCTGCTTCTGATTTGACTGAAGGGTCTTCTATTGGCCATAAGCGTGGCTCAGAGGGGAGACGCCCTTCCTCTGCCTCTCGTAAAAACAAGCTTCTAGAGGATGCCTTCGGAGAGGGTTTTAAGGCTGCGGATACCACTCCTCTGCCAGTTGAGGCAAGTAAAGCTGTTGTGCCCGAAGCTATCCCTGGGTGTCAGGAATCAGGGGCTGTCGAAGTAACAGGTGTTGACACTCTCAGTGCTGATGTTTCCTTATTACCGCCTACCGCTTCTGAGTCTCATCCAGGAGATGTCATTGCTGTGTCCCCAAAGGGTACTAACACTTTTGAATCTCCCAACGCTTTCTTGGAGCAGCTAACGTCTTCTACCGTGCATACGCTGGTGTACCTCCCCAGTGATTTGGGTGAAGATAATAGCTTATTTATACGCCCTTCGAAGACGTATTCTTCTGACACGGGGACAGTTGCGCTGGCGTCTAATAGCATTATGGTATCGACGTTAGCAGAAGGTGGGAAGCCAGCTGCCCCCGTTGCTTCTGCAACTGCGCTTGCAGGGGGAGAAGCAAGTGACAGAGCAGGAGTTGTGTCGGAATATGGCCCTTCTGCTTCTACTAAAGTTATGGATGAAATGCTACATATAAGTAGACCCCATCTGCCGACAGAAGCGATTGGATCTTTGAGCGGGCAAGGTGATTTATTGCAACAAGTATCAGATCACATCTGGATGGTAAGTTGGTTTAAAAATCAGGCCTTGTTTATATCTCTTGATATGTATAAGATGTTATTTTTAATGGGTGTAATTGAATTTTCACAGAGCTATGTATGCGCATCTGCTGCAAGGCGGGAATATGCAGCGGCTATACAAAATGGCTCTAAACTAGCGGAGCAGACGGCGAAGTTAGAAGAGGAGCGGGCGGGGAGAATGATGGCTGAGGCAAATCGGGACGTGCTCGTGGAAGCCATCAAGAGGTTAGAAGCAGAGCTGGCAGAGGTAAAAAAGAGGGTGACTGCCACAGAGGAGAAGCTGGTCAGTACTGTTGGGCTCGAAGTAGAGCGAAACAAACTGAAGGCTAATTTGGTGGATATGACCAATAAGTGGATGGAGAAAAGTCAATTCTGCGTTCAGCATGAAGCCCGCATGGAGAAGCTTAGCAGTATGATGAACGACCTTGAAGAAGATATTGTGTCGTTGCAGACTGATAAGGAGATCTTGGACAAAGAGAAAAACGAGTTAAAGCGAAGGGCAAACAGTCTTGAGGCCAGCGCAGCGGACGCCAAGAAGCAGAAGTTGGAGGCTGAACTTCTTTTAGGGAAGAAGTTGAAGGAAGCAGAAGAGGCGGTAGCCGAAACCAAGAAGCAGTTGGAGGAAATGGCAGAGGTATGCGACTCTTCTTTTGTTATTGATGTATTAGAAAATTAATGGGCCCATAAAACACGTGTGTTGATTTCGTAATGTTTTGGGTTTTGCAGAGGGCAGTAGAGGCGGAAATTGAAGCCACTAGGCAGCGCATTCGAGATCGGGAGATCACCGAACGCAGACTTGTGAGGGTGGCTAAGGTAGATACTGTGAAGTATTTGGATCTGGCATTACATAATAAGAAGCAGACCCTAGAGGAGAAATGGGCAAAACTGGAGATGTATTGAATGAACTTGGGGATTTGCAGATTTCCTATCCGCCGTGCCATCTGGAGAAGTTGAAGCTGAGGGGCGACGCACTGGGGCCGATGTATAATGCCAACGGGGAAGCTGTTGAAGATAGTGTTGTCAATGTGGCGTCTGATCAGAAGACATCAGGATCCGCGCCTGTAGCAGAGGGCAAGCCAGATGGTGAAAGAGGTGCCGTAGAATGAACGACACACTATCGTTTTGTTAACTTCTGTCATGTTTTGCTGTGAATTAATTTCTGTATATACATTCTTTGGGCTCTTTAGGCCGCTAGTATGTAGATGATTGTAATAGAGCAAATTATCAATACAAATAGAACTTTGTTTCTTGTTGGTTGTCTTTGTGTGTGTACTGTATGTGTTTGTTGTGGTTTAGGACTTAATCGAGGGCGTGATGAAAGGTGTGAGTCGTATGGTTTACTCGAATCAGAAGCTTCATAGACCCTTTAGGCCATTGCGTGCAAAATACAACGAAAGATTATACAAATGGTGGGAGAGGATGCCCAGTTAAGTGTTGTGTGAGTGATCCGTCTTGGTGTTTTGGTGATGGGTTGGAGCTAACAACATTGTTGTTGCAGGTGAGCACCGTGAGTGGATGAAGGTTCCCTTTCTGAGGAGAATCTTTGACAACCCACAGTGGCTTTACTCAACGTGGGCTATGGAAGAGCTTATCAGAAGTGGCATCCCGCATTACATATCGTGTGAACGCTATGGGTTAGGCCATCCGAAGCTAGAGAGTACGATGGCAGAGTACATGCGTCGTATTGAGTGGGATTAATTATGGGGAAGAAAATAGTTGTTCATAGAGAATATATCAATTATGAAATCAGGAGTTAATACTGTCGTTAATGTAAAATAACTTATCAATAACAAATTCTGATTTATTGCTATTTTTGAGTATACATCGCCTTCTGATCCCATGCTTAGCATTTTCCAATTTAAGTTACAGTACAAATATTCGTTTTTGTTTATTGAGAAAGGAATTGAGCAAATATGTGTGCCCATACTTAGCATCTGCCAATTTAAGTTATAGTGATAAGTGTGTCGTACTCCTGCGATGTTGACATTATTGCTGGGTGGCCGACCTTCTTACTCGTAGGGAGTTGTTGTAGTGGTCTTGATCGGAACGGGTTCGGCCTCTGGAGACGGAAACTTTCCCATGAGGTCAGAGGGGTTAATGTGATCCAGACCAAACGCGAAGGACAAAGCGTAGAGTAAGGCGTCGAGGCAGATGCAAAGAGGTCAAGATTGTGAGGCAGGTATCTTTCCAATGCACCCATACCGTGTAGTGTAGTGATGGGTCGTTTAGGCTGCTGCGTATCCTGTCAGAGGCACCCATTGTGTAATATATGGGTGCGACTGCGGGAAAAGTTCCTCCCAGCCTTGGATTGCCAAACCAGCTAGTGTACATTGGAGAGGAATCCGAAGCATGACAGCAGATGGTTCTGCTGTGATAGTTAGGGCAGATTAGATAGCAGGAGGTGCTCCTCTTATGCAAGTAAGAGGGTAGGGTTTGCAGTGCACCTCCGTTGGACGGCCAGATCAGCATAGTCAGGGCAGATTAGACTGCAAAATGGCTGGTCGTAGCTCCCTGTGAGCTTAGTCAAGTCAGACTAGAATGCGGTACAAAATCCAGTGAAATGGTAGAGGCGGTAGGATCGTGTACGCAGAATGTGTGTAGTGGCCTTGTTGCCACGAACTGTTGAGATTCAGCCTGGTGCCAACGTGCAGGGTGTGATCCTCGCTATGCATTATTATTGCTCTTTGTTTATTGAAGTGTAGGTGTGGGTAGCGTATGTATTGAGATTAAAGACATACGGTGTATTGCTAAGGGAGGTTGGCAATTTCAAGCATTCAGATAATTGTTTATTTATAGCCATTGTGGTAGGTTTTTGAGTACACGTGAATAATGTTATTTTTGAACAAAGTTAGGTGAGGATATAATTGAGGAAACCTTTCGAGTGAAAAGTTAATTGTCACGTGTCTGACTTGGTGAATTATGGTGGACAATGATGTCAAGGAATTGAATATACAAGAAAAATTTAAAAGAATGTGAAAATATGGAAAGTTGTTGTATTACTTTTGAATTGCACAGTACAACTATTAACAATAATATTGCTTCAAAGACATTGAATTCCAAGTACGTGGTACGATTTTCCCACTACGTACATTCTTTAGGGTGTAAGACCCTCTGCCTAGTACTTTAATGATTTCGAAAGGCCCTTCCAAATTAGGTTCTAGCTTCTTCTTGTTGCCTGTGACCTTACGCAGAACCCAATTACCTTCTCGAAATGTGCGTGAGTGAAATCTTTTGTTGTAGTAGCGTTCTGCAACCTTTTGATAATTCTTTAGTCATAATTGTGCCATTGTACGTGCTTCTTCTAGAAGGTCCAGGTTGTGCAGCAGTTGAATATTGTTTGTTGTTGGATCAGATGCGATCTCTGTCCGAAGTGTAGGTAGACCGACTTCTGTTGGGATGATGGCCTCTGTTCCATGGCGTAGGGAGATTCCCCCGTGGAGGATCTTTTTGTTGTCCTATATGCCCATAATACTTTCAGTAATTCTTCTACCCATGCTCCTTTTTTATCTTCCAAGTTCTTCTTAATGTTGGCAAAGATAACTTTGTTGGAAGCCTCTGCTTGACCGTTGCCCTGTGGGTAAGTGACAGAGGCGAAGCTTAGCTTGATCTTGTATGTGTCGCATAGTTCTTGTACTTTCGCATTTTGGAACGGAGTTCCATTGTCCACGACTATCTCCCACGGTATCCCAAATTGACATATGATATGCTTCCAGATGAAGGACATAGTGTCTGTTTTGCTGACCGTGACGTACGCCTCTGCCACAACCCATTTTGTGAAGTAATCAGTGGCTACAAGAGCATACCATCTTCCTCTAACAGCCTTAGGTAGTTCACCTACTACATCCATACCCCATTTTGCAAAAGGCCAAGGTGCAACGATGGAGTGTAAGGTTTGAGCAGGTTGATGGATGGTGGGTGCAAATCGTTGGCATTTGTCGCATTTTTTGGCATAATCACACGCTTCTGTCATCATGTATGGCCAGTAATACCCTGTTGTAAGTACCTTGTGTGCCAGACTCCATCCCCCTGTGTGATTTCCACATGTCCCCTCATGTATTTCTTCTAACAATTTTTTAGCTTCTGATGGGTGCAAACACCGTAGGTATGGGCCGTTGAAGGACTTCCGGTACAGCGTCCCATAGATCATGGAATAGCATTGTGCCCGAAGGCACAGAAGTTTTGCATCTTTCGGATTAGGTGGGAGTTCGGAGGTGGTCAAGTATTTTATGATTGGACCTATCCAGCATTCAGGTTCTGATGAGGTTGAATAGACTTCCATGTTTTTGCTTGATCGGCTTATAGATATGGAGGACTGGCGTGTGCATCCTCCTGCAGAAGCTAATTTGGCAAGGGTATCGGCCTTCTGATTTTTCTCCCTAGGTACTTGTATGAGTTCGAACTGGCGAAAATGCGATCGCAAGTCAGTTACCTTCTGTAGAAGGCTAGCCAGATGGGGTGCTTTGGTATCGAAATTTCTAGCCACTTGCTCTATCATAAGCTGCGAGTCGCCTCTGACGTTCAGACGTTGGATGCCCATTTCTCGTGCGAGTTCTAAACCATAGATTAGTGCCTCATATTCTGCCTCATTATTCATCGTGGCTTCTTCGATTTTGAGGCCTGAGGGAGCTTCTAATACGACGCCAATACCAGCCCCTTGGGAATTGGATGCTCCGTCAGTATACATCGTCCACACCCATTGATCTTCTGATTCTAACAATTCTGGCAGAGCGTCAGGGGTGAACGACTGAATTTCAACCAGGAAGTCAGCGAGTACCTATCCTTTTTTTGCTTTTCGTGGCAAAAACTGAATATCGTATGTCCCCAGCTCAATGGCCCATTTAGATAACCTTCCAGAGAGGTCGGGCTTACTCAGTACTTGCTTTAATGGATAGTCCGTATATACAATGATGGTGTGGCTTTCAATATATTTTCGTAACTTCTTCTTTGCCGTAAGGAGTGCGAGTGCCAACTTTTCCATCATACTGTACCGGGTTTCAGCGTCCAAAAGCATCTTGCTGCAGTAGAACACTGGCCTCTGACGATTGGCTTCTTCTCGGAAGAGAACAGAACTCACAGCGAATTGTGAGACAGACAAGTATAAGAATAAATCTTCATTAGCTATGGGGGAGCTCAATATAGGAGGGGTGCTCAGGTAAGTTTTCAATTCTTCCAATGCTTTTCTCTGCTCTGGTCCCCAGGTTGTGTTGGTAGATTTCTTTATGCATTGTAAGAAGGGTTGGCAACGGTCAGACATTCGTGATATGAATCGGCTTAATGCTACTACTTTGCCCGTCAGAGTCTGTATGTCTCGGATGGTTCGGGGCTCTTTGACTTCTGAGAGGGAGGCAATCTGCATTGGGTTAGCCTTGATGCCCCTCTGATTGACGACGTATCCCAAGAACTTTTCAGAGGACACCCCAAAGACACATTTAGAGGGGTTTAATTTCATTTTATAAGCATCAAGGATGTCGAAGCACTCAGTCAAGTCGTCTATATGTGAAGAGCATTGTTTGGACTTGATGACCATGTCGTCAATATAAACCTCCATATTTCTCCCGAGTAATGAGGAAAACAGCTTGTGCATCAGTCTCTGGTATGTTGCGCCTGCATTCTTTAGACCGAAGGGCATAACTTTGTAGCAATATAAACCACCCTCTGTTATAAAAGTCGTGTGAATCCGATCCTCTGATTTCATGGGGATCTGATTGTATCCAGAGTAAGCGTCAAGGAAGCTCATTCTTTCATATCCTGCCGTGGCGTCTATCATCTGATCGATCTTTGGTAGAGGGTAGCTATCCTTGGGACACGCTTTGTTTAAATTTGTGTAGTCTATGCATACTCTCATTTTCCCGTTCTTCTTTGGGACCACGACGGGGTTGGTAAGCCAACTGGGGAATAAGCATTCTTCGATTGCCCCTGTGCTTAGGAGTCGTTGGACCTCCTCTTGTATGACTTGATTCACCTCTGGAGCGAACCTCCTCTGCTTCTGCTTGACGGGTGGGAAGTTGTTGGAGATATTTAGGCTGTGATTCATGACAGAAGGATCTATTACGGGCATGTCATGTGGAGTCCAGGAAAAAGTTCTCATTCTGGTCTTGAGGAATCGTATGAGGGTCTGCCTCTCTTCTCCAGAGAGCTTGGTACTTATCAACACTGTCTTAGAGGGGTCAGCGTCGTCTAGACCCACTTGTTCTAAGGTATCTAGTGTAACTTGGGGTTTTTCTTGGTCTTCCTCTAGATTGATTCTTTTTAGGCACGCTGGTAGGTCCTGCTGTAATTGCTATTTGTCATGGGAGTTGTCATGGGAAGCAGTGTCAGAGCTATTTATTTCTTTTAAGGTAAGGAAGCACTTTTTGGCCTGCTTCTGGCAGCCTTTGATGTCGACGGTGTAGAGCCCGTTGAGTGATTGACACCGCATCACCTGATGTAGAGTTGAGACTACCCCCTGCATCCGGTGGATCCAATTTCTCCCCATGATGGCGTTGTAGCTTGTGGTGGAGTCTATAATGAGAAAGTCTACTGGCAGGGCGCGTTCTGCAGCCACCACAGTTAATCGAATGACGCCCTTTGGATAGACTCTTTGGCTGTTGAATCCCAAAATGGGCATGGTGGAGGGCCGGATCTGGTTCTCCTCTAGCCCCTTCTTCTGGAATGCTTCCCAGAAGAGGATGTCGACCCCACTGCCCCCGTCGATCAGAACTCTGCCCAGCTGGCAATGGTTAACTTGTAGGGAAATGACGAGTGGATCATCATGGGGTAGGTGGACGCCCTTCAGGTCATCATCGGTGAAGGTGATAGCAGAGGCTGGGTAGCTTCTGTCTTCTGAAGTGACGAGATTGACCACGTGGCCTAATGATTTGTATCGCTTCACTCGTTCTTCCATCCTTTTATGGATTTTGGTTGCATGCTCTTGATTATCATTGGGTTCTATGATCCCGTGGATCATAGGGACTTGCTTAAGAGGCTCCTGGGTGCTGTCAGAGGCTATGTGCACGGGGTCTGACGCTTGTGGAGCGGGGGCAGAAGCGGGGTTCTGCTGCGAGGTGCCTGGTCTGCCCGTCTCCTTGATGTATTGGGTAAGCCTCCCACTCCTCATGAGGGCTTGGATCTGATTGTTCAAATTGTGGCATTCAGCGATCGTATGACCGTGATCTTTGTGGAAGAGACAGTATCTGCTTTTATCCCTTCTATCAGATGGAGTGGTAATTTTGTAGGGCTCTCGCCAGATAGGTCTGTCTTTATTTTCTTCATAAATGACTTCTTGCGGGATGGTGTATTCGAAGGATGGGTATCGTGATGGTTGTCAATCCTGTCTTGGCCTTTTTCCTTCCTTCTTATGATCTGTTTGGTTCTGTTTCCTCTTGTCATCCCTGGTAGGTGGTGGAGGATTATTTGTTGGCGGAGTAGAGATGAGTGCAGACTTCTTCTGTGCATGCTCTCGAAATTATAATACCCTGAAGACGCCCTCGGCTCGGGTCTGTACGTCTGCCATGTCATATGGTGGTGTCATGGTGAGATTCTCATGTAAGAGAGATCCCACCTGTAAGCTTTTGACGAAGAGATTTGCTGCGGTGAGTGGGTCGACGTCGTGGATTTGATGCACAAGGTCAATGAAACGCTGTAAGTATGATTTCGGATGTTCATTCTCCCCCTGTTCAATCCGATAGAGATCGGCCATTATTCTGGGCGCCTCTCGGTTCACGCTGTACTGCTGTAAGAAGGTCCGTCGGAGATCACTAAAACTGTTGAGTGACCCGGGCTTTAATTGTTGGAACCATAACAGAGCTGGCCCGGAGAAAGTCGTTGAAAAGACTTTGCATTGTATGGCTTCGTTATTAGCTTCTAATGCCATCTTCTGTTGAAATTGAAATAGGTGGTTTAGTGGGTCTCCCTTTCCATTGAACGCTGGCAGGGAAGGAATGAGGAAGTCTCGAGGCTTTGGCTCATTCTGAATCCATTCCGAGAAAGGCGATTTCTCAGTGGTTCTTGATACTAGATCCAAATGTTCGGTGGCATAGGCGGATCGCCCATCTGAGAACTTCTGCATCATTTCCCTCATCATGTCTTCTTTCCAGCTGTCCAAGAACCGAATCAAGGGAACACGACCTTCAGAGGGAGATTCGTGTGCGGCTTGAGGTGTGGTGTGTTGAGGCCGGATTTCGGCTGCTGGCTGAGCGGGTCCGGTGGGTTCTGCTTCCGCCCGCCCATGCGTGTCAGAGGTTGGGGCTTGTCGCTCTTCGGTCCCGGAGGGTGGCGAGATTCCTTGGGATCTTCCGTTACTTGGGTTCATGTGTTGATGAGGGGAATTAACGCGGTCGATTAGAACGTCAAATCTGCTAGAATCAAGATTGTCGTAGGCTTGGGTGTTGGGAGTCGTGTCAGCGGACCTGCGCAGCTCAGCAATCTCGGCTTCGAGCCTAGCTTGGGCTTCGATTAATGTCTTGATTTCTTTGTTGGACCGCTGCTGGCTCGCTTCCAACAGGCGATACATCCTTTCAATCTAGTCGCTCATGTCTGCCGGAGGGACGCTCTGTGCGACCGGGCCCGAAACTCCGTTGCCTTTCTATGGCATGATTTATGGGTTTGTAGTGGATCTTGATTTCTTAGTTCGACGACGTGGCTAAGGCCGAAAATGTGTCTCGTTTCCCACAGACGGTGCCAATTGTTGGGGCAACAATTTGTCTTTCTATATCTGGAAGTAAAAACCCAACGATGAATGATAACTTGCTTCTATTCCGGTGATGAAGTTTTCCTTTGACTCGTTGGGGTCACCTGCAAGAAAGACACTCCGATGCTTAAGTCAGTTCAAAGTTCGATCCATTTCTCTTCTCAGAATCTCTTATTTATAGGACGATATATGAAAAGCAGTTAGTTGGTTCAAGCGAACCCTGGAATGGGGGGAAAGAAAATAACTGAATTTCCCTCCAAAAATATCGACTTTAAAATGTCTCGCTCAGGGGTCAGAGGCGCAGATTGCCTCTGACCCACAGCTTCTGCCTTTGGAACCTCTCTTTGCCAAAACGCTCCATTTTGAATATTTGATAAATGAGGAAAGGGTTTTTGGGCCAAACATTTTGGGCCCAACAATTACTTTCATTGATGATTGCTCCAGGTTCACATATGTATATTTGCTTAAAAATAAAGATGAAGCATTTGATGTGTTTAAAGTGTATAAAGCGGAAGTTGAAAATCAACTTGAAAGGAAAATTAAAATACTTAGAAGTGATAGGGGTGGTGAATATTTTTCAAATGAATTTAACTTATTTTGTGAAGAACATGGAATAATCATGAATATACAATCCCTTATACTCCACAACAAAATGGTATAGTAGAAAGAAAGAATATAACATTTATTGAGATGATTAATGCCATGCTATTACACTATAAATTGAATTTTAGTTTGTGGGGGTGAAGCCTTGCTATCCGCTTGTCATATTTTGAATCATATTACCATGAATAAAAATAATATATCTCAATATGAGTTATGGAAAGGAAAGAAACCAAACATTGGTTATCTTAAAGTGTGGGGGTGTCTTGCTTATTGCAAGAGCACCGATCCAAAAAGGACCAAGTTGGGTCCAAGAGCTACAAGATGTGCATTTGTGGGTTATGCCCAAAATAGCACAGCTTATAGATTATTAGACTTGGAGTCTAATGTAATAATTGAATCTAGATAGGTTGAATTCTTTGAGAACATGTCATGCGATGACAACAAGTTAGAACCAACTCAAACTAGAGAGCCTCAAGAGGAGACTCCTAGAATAGTTGGTGAGCAACCTCAATTGCCTAGAAGGAGCCAAAGGCTCAAAGATTTGGGATCAAGTGAGAAGCGTTCTCCAATAGAGACACTATACCTTGTTGAAGGTGATAATGAGGAAGTTACTTGGAAACATCCAATAGTACTTCAAATAGAAGATGATCCCAAAACATTCAAGGAAGCAATGTCCTCAAGGGACTCCCCTTTTTGGAAGGAGGCAATTAATGATTGCTGACTGGTTTTTTTAGCCAACTGACGCGGAGTCAAAATAATTAATTTGAGAGCTTTCAATTAGACAATCAATGAACCATAAATAAGCCAAGAACCTGATAGTAATGAGCAATAAATAATAAAGAACTCCAAGATTTATAGAGGTTCGGCTCCAAGGATTAGTAATGACCTACTTTATCTTAGATTTGTATTGATCTTAAGGGTCTACACAAGATAACCAGTGAATACAGGTAGATTTCTAGGTGTAAATAACAATACAGAATGGAAGAATCGCTGCTAAGTACCAAGCTAGGCTGCTCGGCATGTTTCTGGTACTAGTCAGTAAACTAATTTCGTGAACCCCCTCCAATGTGGTGGAGAGTTTGTATTTATATTGTCCCTCTCGCCCAAGGATTGTGCCTGAGCATAACTGATGGGGAAATACCCCTACATTCTCGCAAGTGGTTGTTGTCCTATTCTTCAGGAGTCTTGACTGAGTTTTCTGGGCTATTAGACACTCTTTGCGGATGGTTGGGTGATTCCTACGGAGAGCTAACAGAGAATGTAACTGCTTTCATCCGAGCAAGTATGTCTGTTTGTCATATCGATCAACTGCACTCCTGGCAAGCTTATCGAGTAGTGACTATTATACTAACCAGCAAGTTTTCTGGGGGTCCTGTCGAATAGTTGCACTTCTGGAGATAGTATGTCGAGCAGTATCTTGTCGTATACCCTGCAAGTATACACTGACCAACCTGTTGGGGGGTCTGCCCAGCCTACTCCACGTGTCTAATTCTGGTGTCACGTTAGACATGTCAATTTTTGGGATAATATTTGCCCCCCAAGTTTGCAATGGTGTAAAGGCATCATGGAAAGTTTTCTTCTAGGGACCATACCCCCGCAGCCTGGTCAGGGGGACATGCCCCTTGCTACATGGCATAACACTTGGTTTAGTTAATTACTTTAGTATTTCCAAGAAATGACCTTGCAGTTTTTCCTGCCTCGTTTTGGAACCATAAAGCGACATAATGTTCCACCACTAACTGTACCATGCAGTTGCCAGAAAAGTGGCCGACGTACCTAGTGGTTGAGGCGAAGTGATTGGAAGGACATGCTGACGTGTCTAGGGAGGCGTGCCTACAGCAATTAAAGGGATGACTCATCAATGTCGTGAAAGGAGAGAAGGTGTTGCACCTAGCTTATAAATAGCTTCCCTCTTCCCTAATATCACTTTACACTCTCCCTTTTCCAAACATTACCCATACTCAGAGCTCTTCGAATCTTCAAACTCTCAAACTGACCATTGCTCAGCCGTGCTTTACCGAGGTTCTTTGCACCGCACTCGCTTCATCCACTTGCTACTAGTAAGTCTTCCATTTTCCCATTTGTTATTCCTGTAACTCATGCAAAATGCTTTCTTATTTCTTTACGTTTTTTTTCGTTGTGACCGTGGGTAATTTTCTTGATAAATCCCTAGATTTCTTGAATGCATTTTGCTTGAATCTACAAATAGATGAATATTTTGAGTGGTCCTCGATCTGGGTAACCCATTTGAACCTCTAATTTTGTAAAAACTGGGTTTTAATGTCCCCTTTGTGTTGATTTACGTTCGGTGTTCTTGAAGAACAACAAGAACAACTCCTAAAAAAAAAATTTAGGGAAAACCCTCCACTTTCTTGGGTTTACTTGCTCTTGATCTAATCTGCCTGCTGCTCGGTATGTCGTACCATATTTGTTCTGGGCTGGTCGGTATAATCTATGACATCCCTATCGACCAATATTGTTCGGTGCTCTCACCTCACCTTTCCCTTTTTTCTTGTGTGCGCAAAAGGAAGGTAACCACCGAACCGACTTGTAACTCATCACTAGGAAACAATCAACGGCACCCATCAAACAAACTAATCGTGGTACGGAGGAGGAAGATCCCCATGTGGCATGTTGTGCCACCGCCGGGGATGCGCAGGAGGTCCCGCCCCTTGAGGAAGAGTCGAGCACCTCAGGGCAGGAAGGGGAGGCCAAAACAGACTACGCCACGAAGATCTATACTGAGGCCATTCTCAACCCCGCATTAGAGTCAGAGGAGGCCCCTTTGTACGTAGCTCCTACCAACACCATTTCTAACAAACAGTTGCAAGACATCAAAGAACATTTTAAGCTCGAAGATGTTTCCATCCTCAAACTTGCTACCTCGCAAATTTCCAAGCACCCCGGGGCCGAATTCTGCGCCTGGAGCATATTTCACATTAACACTAGCGCCACCCTTCCACTTCTTCCATACTTCCGCAGTGTTACAGACTATTTTGGGCTTTCCCCCACCCAAATTAGTCCTAAGGGCATCTGGTTTCTCTCGACCCTCTATGTTTTGTACAAATCCTTAAACTGTCCAATGCCAACTGCACACGAAATAAATTATCTTTTTGACCTCAAGTCCAGCCTTCGACAAGGCAGGTCGGGGTATTTTTACTTTAGCCATCGATACTCCAACATTTACTTAGCAAATATTGAAGGTATCTCCAAGCTTGGGGAGTATACCAGCCAATACTTTGTCACAATAGACATTTCTTCTAATCACATGTCCTTCCGTCGTAATGACCTCTTTAGCTGGTCGGACCCTACCAGAGAGATGGAGAGACAGGCCAGATAACTAGCTGGCATGGACCCTAGCCGCAAAGATTTGGTGGCCTTGACCATAGTAGAAAGACTTGCATCTGTCGGGCTCTACCCTAATCCCAAGACGAGGGCCAAGGGTACCACCCCTACCAAGCAGTCGCCTAGGAAACCTCCATCCAGCACTAGGTCCCCAAGTCCACCACCCAGTAAGAAGCAAACCAAACCATCAATCCCTCTGTCCAAACCCTGTGTGGCCCACCGAATAAGGAGTTCGGCCGAAGTTGTTATTAGGGAGCTTGCTGAGCATGGTGCTCCAAAAATTGTCGCCACCCCCAGCCTAGAAAGGGCAAGCATCTGCAGTAGAGCATATAGATTCAGACTCATCGAACAGTGATGGGGATTTTCCACTAGGGGTAGCCAACTGCTCGGGGGAGCCGAAGAGGGTGATTTGACTCTCTATTCACAACTTGTTTTTACTTTTGCTTAATTATGATTTTTTTTCTTGCTCTGACACTGCTCGACACCTTTACTAATCTTTTGCTTTTATTTTGTAGATATGTCGTCCGTCTTTTTCAAGAATTTTTCCCAGAAGCATACGAGCGGTCCTAACAATGATCCTCCCTCAGCCAAGCATCAGAAAGTTGACTCACCTGCCAAAGCTACTGAGCAGGTTGAGAAGACCTCTGATAAGACTCCCTCTCGGAAAAAGGCGCAAACACCATTGTGCAAATTTGGAAAGAGCAAAGGACTCCCTGCCGAGGAGGTTATCCATACGACCACTGCACCAAAGCTAGCCACCCTGAGCAGAGCCCAAGAAGGCTCTGTTGAAGACCCTATTGAGGAGGTCCACGGGCCTTTGAAGAAAGCCATGGCCATCCAACAAGGACATATAAAAAGGGTGTCCTCCTCCCAAGCTGAATTCATGGATACACTCGGTACCAAATCCCTAGAGTACATCACTAGTACCAATCTCCAGGATGTTGCTAGGGTAAATAATTGATATGCTCGGCGTTTAAATAATCTTTCATCTTTGTTACTTGTTCTGAATTCCTTCATTTTGTATTGCAGGGTATGTTGGCTCTCAGCTACACTCACCACTGAGCCAAGGGGGTGAGCAAGAATGTGGTTGTCTTGGTGAAAAAGTCCGAGGACAAAGCCTCTCAAGTTGCCCAGCTGACCGAGCAAGTTCGAAATCTTCAGCAGACCTCCGAGTAGATCTCTAAAGAAAATGAGGTGCTCAAGACCGCTACTGAGCAAAGGAATCTTGATGTCAATCGACTAGAGAGGAGGGTAGAGGAGCTGAAGGACATTTCCATGAGTAATTCTGCCGAGGGGAGAGTCTTCCATGAAGAGAGGGAACTAGCAAAGGCCCTTGATTAAGAGAAAGTTGGTCAGGCTGCTGATGTCGCGACCTACGAGGCTTTTGGCGTGAGAACTTTCTATGACTTCTGGGTGTGCAATAAGGGGTGGATTACAACTATATGGGGGAGGCTTTCGATGAGCTTATGAAATACTGTACTAAGCGAGAATAAGTCGAGGCCCAGACTGTGTCCACCGAACACGTTCCAGTTGTCAAGGATCCTGCTTTCTCTTTTTCCGAACAAGACAACATTCCTGCTCTCGAGGATTCTACTCTGCCCTCTGGTCTAAATGCTTTAGCTGACACTTCTGTTCCTGCTGACTAGTCTCAGGACTTTCTTGCTGCCCAGCCTCAAGACCAACCAACCAACCAACTTCAAGACCAAACAACTCCCCAGCCTTACCTTAAGACTCTTGAAACACTTGATATTTTTAACTTTTCTTTTATTTTTGCAAAGACAAAACATGGTTGAGCCCAACAGCCTTTAATCTCGAGCACTCTTTTACTCTGGTAAAAATAGCATGGTTGAGTCGAGCAACCTTTAATCTCGAGCAATCCTAACACTTTTCTATAAAATGCTTCTCGTTTCAACTGTATATCTGCTCGTGCCTTATTTTTTCTTACTACTCGGCGTATACTGTTTTTGGAGTTGTGCGACTCTGTAAATCAGAGCTATTCAATTTTTTCAAATGGGTTGTAAAAAACAACTTTTCAACCCTATCTACTGTAATTGTTGTATGCCTATTTTTGTTGCTCGGTATATACCTAGCCACGCGTAAGCACTTTAACATTAATAAAGATTAACATTTATAAGTCCTTTTAATTACTCGCTTTTTCTTTTGTTTGTCCATGTATAACTCTGGTGCCCCCCAAGTTGTTGGGGTTTTATGCTCTAATTAAAACCCAAATTCTTTGTAATCTCATTTAATTATCAATAAAAGAATAGAAATCATTTTTTGACTTGTTCAATCACTTTGCTCACATGTTTTATTTTCATGATTATTTGTTTAATATAAACTTCTATTAAATCCCGAGCATATAGCTAATCTTATTTATAGTGACGTAATCACAGTGGAATATAAATATGATTATATGTTCAAAATAAGTTAGTCCTAAGATTAGTCAGTGCATAGGATTTACACTGACTTGCCAATCTACGATATGATCTACTTACACATTACAGTGTTATGTTCTTTCCAGAACATTAGCAAAGTAGATAAGATCGGATGTATTTGTTACATCGAACTGGACCAATACTGACAGTTGATAAGATAAGTAAACATACCGTTATTATCTATTCTAGTCATATCATATAGTTGACCATAGGTCAATTCAATCTAAATTCTGAGTGGTTAGTATTCTAACTGATTGTATCATTTGAGTTCTTTGACTTGTTCATTACCAGCTTACCCTACGAACTAGCCCATACTTACATCTTGGGAACTCGGTAGTATAATTGAGTGGGAGTGTTAGTCATAGATATGAACATCTATAGCTTCTGATGAAGAAGTGAAACGATGGTTTCCTTTTAGTTTGGTTCAAGGTGTTAAATGATAGAGATCTCATTTCAGTAATTAAATTAGTTTACTGAAATATCATTTACAAGGAACTAAGTGTTTTAAGGATAAAATACAATGAGGGGTAAAACGGTATTTTAGTCCTATCTCATTGTAGACCGTCTATAGAGGATTGAGTGACAATTATGGTTGTAACAATGGATAATTAATAGCGTATCTATATTTGTTATAGAGCGTTCTATGAATTCAAGAGTGCAACTCCAAGTCTATAGTGGAGTCACGAGGAATTAATAAGTTAGTATATTTATTTGTTAGATTTATGATAACTTATTGGAGCTTGATTTCATAGGCCCATGGTCCCCATTGTACCTTGGATAAAATCATCTAGATAGTCTCAATTAATTGATTTAATCATCAATTAGAATTATCAAAGTTGACCAGGTCAATTTTGGATAGTTTCACAGAGTTGTGTAATTTTGAGAAGAAAAGAGAAATTATGGCAGATTTATTAATTAAGATAAATTGATATCTAAATTAATAAATAAGTTTAAATCAAGGTTCAAATTATAAATAATTAATTTGATAAAGGATTTAAATAATTATTTAATTAATTAAATCAATAGAAAATAATACAGACCTTGATTTTAAGTCCATTAGGCTTATAATCAAATGGAAAATTTCACGGGCCTATAGCCCATGATAATTTCGACCTAGGGCTTCAAAATGGCTGTTATTTTATTGATTTTTTAATTAAATTAAATGGCCTAATTAAGTCTATAAAAGGAGTGCTTAGAGAGAAGTCAAAATATAATTTGATAAGTCACAAGTCAGATTTTCTGATAGTTTAGATTCTCTCTAAACACAAGTCCTTTTCTAAACCTCTTTGTTATTTTCTCTTCTTCTCTCTATATCTGTCTCATGTGTTGAGAATTGCCCACACTAGTCTAGGTGGTTCAAAGGATACATTGGAAGATTGTGAAGAAAATAGAAGATCGGTTCAGTTTCTTGATAATACTCTGCGACAAAAAGGTTACAAGAGTTAGAGAAACTGAAGGAGGACTCCTAATTCCACTGCGTATACTGTAAGTATTATATTATTTGTTTCTCTGGAATTCAATTTTAGAAACATGTTTTAGGCTATCTCGTATTAATTTGTTTAATATTAGATATACATGAAAATAAATAAAGATCATGTATAAGCTAATCCAACACAAGTAACCGAGCAGGATTCATAACACATGGGTTATCCTCTTGGTCACTTGATAATTGACCAAAGTTGCTCGTAATAACCTGTCCGGGACCACTTGTGTTTGCCAAAACCTAAAAAGGTTTCGTACATTGCCGATAATTTGTGACATAGATCACTATCTAGAAAGGTAATCATTGTAAAGTAGTGCTTGTAAAAATGGACAAAATTCGTGTCTTATTTATTAAAAATTAACCATACAAGTTGCGTCACTACACTATAGCTTACATTCATAAATATTAATTATTACAATAAATGGGAAAATCGTGCCCATGTGTAATTAATAAAGCTAACTTTGGCTTGGTCGATGGTAGGGGCAATTTGTGCCTGTATCGGCCAATCAACGATCACTTCAAAGTATTCTTTATTGGCAATACCTTCTTAGGTGTTACCCATTCTAGTAACGGGGGACATGCACTAACTGAAGATCCTGGTCATACCGTGCTAGCTTGTACGTGACAGGCGATATTATCTCCGTAACCTGTTAAGGACCTTCCCAGCTTGGACCTAGCAATCCTGCCGAAGCATCTTGAGTTTCTGGGAATACTCTTCGCAGGACTAAATTACCCACGTCAAACTTTCATTCCTTAACTTGAAGTACCAGTAAACCTTTTGTTGGTGGACAGCCAGGCGTATGTTGGACTTTTTGCGTCTTTCCTCAATCTGGTCTAAGGACTCAGCCAGCAGTTGGTGGTTACAATCTTTGGCATATGTTGTACGCTGGTGAGATGGTGGAGTTATTCTACTGGCAGCATTGCTTCATATCCATATGCAAGTGCAAATGGGGTATCTCCAGTAGCTGTTCGCTTGGTAGTCCTATATGACCAGAGTACTTTAAGTACTTTTTCAGGCCAGTTTTGCTTAGCCTCTTCTAGACGATTCTTTAGAGTGTCTTTGAGACAGAAAATTTGTGATGTCATGCTTGGCACAGAAATCAGTAAACAGTTGGCTGTCAAATTGGGTGCCATTGTCATATACTATCTTCTGGGGTAGACCAAATCTGCAGATTATATTTTGCACAACAAAGTCTAGTATTTTTTTTTGGAAGTGATGGTTGCCAGTGGCTTGGCTTCGTTCCACTTGGTGAAATAATCCACTGCTACCACTGCATATTGTACTCCCCCCTTTCCTTTTGACAACCGACCAATGAGATCAATTCCCCAAATGGGAAAGGGCCACGGGCTTTGCATCTGAGTATGTTCGTTTGGATCTGCTCAGGGTATCTTGGCAAATCTCTAGCACTTGTCGCATCTTCGAACACATGTTCACCAAATGGATGTCAAAACGACATTCCTAAATGGGGATCTCAAGAAGGAGGTCTATATGGAACAATTGGAAGGTTTTGTTCTTCAAGGAAATGAACATAAAGTGTGTAGACTTGTCAAATCATTATATGGTTTGAAACAAGCTCCAAAACAATGGCATGAGAAGTGTGATAAAGTCATTGTTTCTAATGGATTTAGACACAATAATGCAGAAAAATGCTTATACTCTAAGACTTTTGGTCACTTTGTCATACTTGTGTGTCTATATGTAGATGATATGTTGATTTTGAGTAATGGCATGAAAGGAATAATGGAAACGAAGAGGTTTCTATCTTCTAACTTTAAAATGAAAGACCTTGGAGAGGTGGATACCATTCTAGGTATCAAAGTTAGAAGGAATAGTGGGGGTTTGTGTTGAGTCAAACCCATTATGTTGAGAAAGTGCTTGACAAATTCAATCATCTCAAAATCAAAGAGGCACATACACCATTTGATTTAAACATGAAGTTTGAAAAGAATGAAGGAAGAGCAGTGACTCAATTGGAATATGCAAGTGCAATAGGAAGTCTAATGTGCGTCGTTCATTGCACAAGAGCGAATATTGTACATGCATTTAGTAAACTTAGTAGGTTTACTAGCAATCCAAGTATCAAGCATTGGAAAGCTATTAAGAGAATTCTTGGTTATCTTAAGGGTACCAAAGAGTATAGTCTTCACTATAAAAAAAATTCAAAGATACTTGAATGATATTCTTATGCTAATTGGATATCAGTATTTGGAGATAATCTATCCACCACCAGTTGGGTGTTTACTCTTGGAGGAGGGGCAATCTCATGGGGCTCCAAAAATCAAACATGTATATCACACTCAACCATGGAAACGAAGTTTATAGCTTTAGCAGCAACTGGCAAAGAGGCCAGGTGGCTTAGGAATCTCATGATGGATATTCCTTTAACACCGGATATGGTATCAACAATTTCAATACATTGTGATAGCCAATCCGCACTTGCTAGAGCATATAATAGTGTGTACAATGGAAAGTCTAGACATATTAGTCTAAGACATGAATATGTGAGACAATTAATTCAAGGTGGAATCATATCGATCTCATATGTAATGACCCAACTATTTCTAAAACATTGGACCATTAAAACTACTAGACATAGCTACTATTTTGGGAAATATACATAAGAAATAACATAACTTTATTTAAAACCCCAAAATAAATATTGTGCAAAATACAAAGTAAAATATTAAAATATAAAATATGGTATGGGTACCCATTGTTTAATACATAAAAACATAAGCAATAAACTTAAATTAATTGTTTTAAAAAAAAAACTAAGTGCGGAAATACAAAAGAAACATAATTCAAAAGACCTAAAAATAACATTATCCTCAACCGTTCACGCAATCCATTCAATCTATTCATCCTCAACACACAAGCCAAGCTGTCATGAATCTTTCTGCCTTCCATATTCATTTTCCTGCATCAAGCTAAAAATAAATGAATGAGCCTAATGCCCAACAAGGAAATCTACTAACAACATATATCATATAAATCATAAACATAAGATTATATCATATACATATACTATAAAAACATATAACATATAGGACTAAAATATTAATGGTCATTAACTCATTAACATAGCATGTGATAAAACCATCTAGGTCCTTTGTCTACTAATCGAGGTAGGTTAGATCACATGGTAGTATATGATAACCCATCTAGGTCCTCTGTCTACTAATCGAGGTAGGGTAAATCATAACTATAAACCATGAAAATGATAAAAATTCTTGGGGCTTGCTATCTAAGCAAGTCATATGTCCAAGGACTACACACATATTTATACATATACATATTATAGCATAAAACATATCATAACATAAACATATAAACACATATAATCTATCCTATTTTCCTTACCAAAAATCAGGATATGGAGACAAGAACGGAATTTAGAACACTCCTAAAACCAACAGTAAGAATGGTGAGTTTTTAAAGAAAAAACTTTTAAAAAGAGAACTAACCCATCAAAGAAGAAACTTACCGAAAAGAAACTTAAACACCTAACCAAGAATCATAAACAAGAGTTAGCATCTGAAAGAAAATAAAAGAAAACTAAAGAACCATGAAGAATTGAACTTAAGGATAAGAATACCTTGGATAATTATGAATTGATCTATACCTTAATACCGAAATAACACTATATCTCACTTCCTAAATGTTTAGAAAAGCTTAGAATGATAAAGCTTTTAACCCAAAATCCCAAGTGTTTCTCTCTATAGTAACCTTAGCAACTTAGAGGCTCTGAAGAATGCTTGAAGAATGAAGAAAATGGCTAAGTACTAGGTCCTATTTATAGAGTTCAAGGAGTGAAACTAACCCCTTTTTATTTGAATAAATAAATGAATATAAAATGAGAAAGATTTGAATTTTTATTCAACACATTCGGTCAAAATCTTTCAAAGGAAGGTCCAAGTGATTAAGGCTATTTTTAAATTTAAAACCACAAACTTCCAAAAATGTGAGTTGGAGCCGATATATCGCCCCCTATAGGCGATATATCGCCTCCCCTATATTCCCGAGCCCCGTTCGTTCATTCGTGCGAAGTCGACGTGTTTTTCGTATCTCCTGTAGGCGATATATCGGCCCCTAAAGTTGCGATATATCGGCATACGTTGATTATCAAACACGTATTTTCACTTTTTCAGCATATTTTGAATTGAATAAACAGCTTTGACTGAGTCAAAATGTGATCCTAACAGCTGCTGGAAGGTTCTAGAGCTTCTAGATCTTTCTTTTAATTAAACTATTCATAAAAATACTTAAATCCTTAATAAACATGATTATGACAAGTGTCATGCTCTTATTAATTCTATCTAAACCTTAAGTTATAATAATAATATATCTAAGACCAGCAATATTAATTAAATCTTATGTTATAATTAATATTTCTAAACTATAGATTAAACTTATAAAATCCATAATTGTTGCTATGAGTTTCCAACTAAGTCCTGGCTTGAACCAAAATTCCATAAAAAATAACATACTACAAACTAATACTAACTACTACTACTATCTAGCTAAGTAAAATCATAAACATGGATATGATGAACAGAGTGTTCAAGGATTACTTAGACCAGTTTGTGATCGTCTTTATCGATGATATCCTGGTATATTCTCAGACTGAGTTAGAGCATGAGCAGCATCTGAGGTTGGTTCTACAGAGACTGAGAGAACACAGGTTGTTTTCTAAATTCAAGAAGTGTGAATTCTGGTTGTCTCAGGTATCCTTTCTTGGACATATTGTCAGTAAGGAGGGGATTAAGGTAGATCCAGCAAAGATCGAAGCGGTCAGAGATTGGCCAAGGCCAAAGAATGCTTCTGAGGTTAGAAGTTTCCTTGGATTGGCAGGTTATTACAGGCGGTTCGTGGAGGGGTTCTCGAAGATTGCTAGTGCTTTGACTGAGCTGACACGCAAGAGCCGGAAGTTTGTATAGTCAGATAAATGTGAGAACAGCTTCCAAGAACTGAAGCAGAGATTGATTACAGCTCTGATTCTGAGTCTTCCAACGGACCAGGAGAAGTTTGTGATTTATTGTGATGCTTCTCATCAGGGTTTGGGCTATGTTTTGATGCAATCAGAGAAGGAAATAGCTTATGCTTATCGTCAGCTAAAAGAGTACGAGAAGAGGTATCCTACTCATGACTTGGAGTTGGCAGCAGTGGTTTTTGCTTTAAAGATTTGGAGGCATTATCTCTATGGAGAGAAGTGTGAGATTTATACAGACCACAAGAGCCTGAAGTACTTCTTCACCCAGAAAGATCTGAATATGAGGCAAAGGCGTTGGATGGAGTTAGTAAAAGATTATGATTGTGAGATTCTATATCACCCAGGGAAAGCCAACGTGGTAGCTAATGCTTTAAGCCGGAAGGGTCCGGGGCAGATTCATGGCATGAGGCTGATAGCCAGAGAGTTAGCAGATGATATGACCAGAGCTGGTATAGAGTTGCTGGTGGGCTAGTTGGCTAACATTACGCTACAGTCTACACTGTTGGAGAGAATTAAAGAGGGTCAGTTGAGTGATCAACAACTGATTAAGATCAGGGAGGATGTTCTGGCTGGAGCGTCCAGAGATTATTCAGTGTCTGAGACAGGCTTGTTGAGATACAAAGGGCAGATATGTGTTCCGTTAGACACTGCATTGAGGCGAGAGATTCTGGATGAATCTCATACTACACCTTACTCTTTGCATCCAGGCACCACGAAGATGTACCAGGATGTGAGATCATTATATTGGTGGCCGAGGATGAAGAGAGATGTAGTAGAGTATGTGGCTAAGTGCTTGACATGTCAACAGGTCAAGGCTGAGCATCAGAGGCCGGCAGGGTTATTGCAGCCTCTGGATATCCCAGAGTGGAAGTGGGAAGACATCACAATGGACTTTGTGGTGGGCTTGCCCAAGACTGTTGGTCAGCATGATTCCATTTGGGTGATAGTGGATCGCTACACCAAGTCAGCTCACTTTCTGCCAGTGAGGACTACATATACAGTTGATCAGTATGCAGATCTCTATGTGAAAGAGATCGTGCGGCTCCATGGTGCACCTAGGTCGATCGTGTCAGATCGGGACCCCACATTTACTTCCAAGTTCTGGGGGAGTTTGCAGAAAGTCATGGGGACACAGTTGAAGTTTAGTACAGGTTATCATCCTCAGACAGATGGGCAATCTGAGAGGACAATTCAGATTCTGGAAGACATGCTAAGAGCATGTATGCTGGATTTTGGTGGATCTTGGAGTAAGTATCTACCTTTGATAGAATTCTCCTACAACAACAGTTACCAATCTACCATTGGAGTAGCACCTTATGAGATGCTGTATGGTAGGAAGTGTAGATCTCCCATCCATTGGGATGAGACAGGAGAAAGGAGATACTTAGGTCTTGAGGCAGTTCAGAGGACCAGTGAGGCTATTAAGAAGATTAGAGCTAGAATGCTTGCTTCTCAGAGTAGACAGAAGAGCTATGCAGATCCCAAGCGCAGGAACGTGGAGTTCATGGTAGGAGACTATGTTTTCCTCAGAGTCTCACCATGGAAAGGGGTGAGAAGGTTTGGGAAGAAAGGCAAGTTGAGTCCTAGATTTGTAGGTCCATTTGAGATCCTAGAGAGGATTGGTCAAGTGGCTTACAGATTGGCCTTGCCTCCGGCGTTGTCTGCCGTGCATAATGTGTTCCATGTATCAGCTCTTCGGAGGTATGTATTTGATGTGAGCCATATTCTGAGTTACGAAGATCTGGAGCTCGAACTAGATCTCTCCTTTGAGGAGCAGCCAGTTCAGATACTTGACAGAAAAGACAAGGTCCTCGGGAATAAGACAATACCTTTAGTTAAGGTATTGTGGAGGAACAGCAAGGTCGAGGAGGCGACCTGGGAGCTAGACTCAGATATGCAGAGTCAGTATCCCGAGCTGTTCAGGTAAATTTCGAGGACGAAATTTCAATAAGGAGGGGATAGTTGTAATGCCCCAAATTCTCCGATATGTTTAACGGCGTGAATAGTAGGCCGGGAGGGTCATACTTGCTTAATTATGTTATTAATTGATAATATGCATGTACATGTTGATTATATTATAATATGATGTGAAATGCATGCATGTGAGTCCATATTTCTAATTACAGGGGTGTGATGATAATTTGGCCCGTTGAGGGTAATTTGTGTAAATGGATGCATGATGTGATTTGTGAATGAGATTCCATTATTATGGAGATATATTCGAGCTATTCGGCATGAGACGGTCATTTTTAGTGGATTAGCGGTTTTGTCATAACGGGGTCAATTTTGGGGTAATAGAAATGTTTATTTGATGATAAATTGGGAATATTTGAGATCAGGGTGAAATTATAGAGGTTTTGACTATAATGTCCCCGGGGGTGTTTTCAGGACCTCGAGCATTAGGTTTTATTTGAGGTTACTTAAGCTTGAATTAGCTTATCAGATAGAACATACGATAGAAAACCTCTTGTTCCCCTTCGTTAGTTCATTTTCGCCACCCGGAGCATATTTGACGAAATCTTGAGTTCTACGAGTCGAAATCAAGTGAGGATCGAGGCATAGCGATCCTAGGAAAGATTAGAAGCTTCTTGACCGAAGGATTTGACGGAAAATAACCCAATTGAAGGTAATCGAAGTTTAAGTTTTGAGTTTTTCCGAGTTTCTAAGCTTTGAATTGATTTTGTGAATTGTTGAGTTTTCGATTCGTTTGAACCTTGGATTTTGAGGGTTTTGATGCATGGGGAAGCTTGGGAACTTTGTTTTGATGATTGGGTAATGTTTAGGTATGATTTTGGAGGCTTTGGAGTGTTAAAAACGCGGTTGGGAATGGCCCAGGGTGAAGGGCCACGACCCTGTTCTTGGGGCGTCGCAGACCTGCCCTAAAGAAGCAGGTGGAGAATTTGTGCTTGCTGGATGCCGCGGCCCTTGCCTCAGAGAACCCTGGGGGCCACGGCCCAAGGTGTTAGGGCCGCAGCCCTTGCCCTGTTTTCGCCCCGTTTGCTCGTTTTGACCCCGGGAACCTAGTTTTAGGCCTCGAGAGTGTCCTTACTACTTGGATTAGTTTGGATTAATCTCTTGGAGGCTATATAATGGTTTGAGAACCCTTTATTATCATGATTATTGATGGTATCCTATATGTGTTATGATTAGGTAACCGCTAAAGGACTAAAAGCTAAACCGTTCTCAAGGGTCGTTCTTTTGTTCACTCTAGCTCAAATCAAAGGTAAGAAAACTGCGCCCCAAGTGTGACATGCATGGATATTCATGAGGCATGTTAGTTGTGTAAATATGGGCATGGATGGAATGTGGTATACTTAGCAAATGTTGCTCACTTGTGCTTGGTACTGACTCATTAGTCAGATTTGGCAAAGGTGCTAGTATCAACTTGTAATGACCCAACTATTCTAGACTCTTGGACCATTAACGAAACTATACATACAAATTCTTACTAAAACTTACATTTGCGAAAATACCATAATTTTATTAGAAAACTTATAGAAATAAGAGTTACTTACATAAATACCAAGAAGGATATGGGATCCCATTGTTTAAAAAAAACAAAACATAACATGATTTATAAAATAAAAGGATTACATAGTAAGTGCGGAAAATACATATAAAGACCATAAATAAATGACTACATCATCGAAATCGAACTCTCGACTCCTTGACTCCATTCATCATCGATACACAATCTCCAAGCATCCACGAATCTTACCGCCACTACATCTATTTTCCTGCACATATAAACAAAAGGAATGAGCCTAATGCCCAGCAAGGAAAATCTAACATATAGTTCATAAACATAAAGACATATCATAACACTTATTACATACACATACTATAATGGCCATTATTAGTTGGGGTCCCATACACTAAACAAGTCATATGCCCATGAGATTAGTGGGGTCCCACTAGCTAAGTAGGTCATATGCCCATAATCTATTTGGGGTCTTGTTAGTCATATGGGTCATATGCCCAAGCCTACAAACATACATATCATAACACTTATCATAACATAAGAAACATAAGATAACATATAGAACATATAACATATGCATTTCTATCCTATTTTCCTTACCAAAGTTACCGGGATATGTGGACAGCGTTGGGACTTTGGAACACTCCTAATAACCATTATGAAAAAGAGTGAGTCTAATGAAGAAAAAGAGATGAAAAGGAATGGGAAGACTAAACCATTGAGAAACATACTCACCGAAACGTATGTGCTCAAGAACTTAGATTTCCTAACCAAAATAAGAATGAGGTTAGAAGACTGAGTAGAAGGCTATGAGAAAGAAAATAACATAAAACCAATGAACTAGAGTTTTGGGTTACCTTAAAGACTTGGAAGACCAATCTACACCACAAACTAAAATACTATAGAACCTTACTTCCCAAAGTGTTTGATAAGCTTATGAGGATCAAGCTTATGATTTCCCCAAACCAGGTGTTTACACTCTCACACTCACTTAGCACTTGCAGCCTCTGAACTTAGAGCAAAAGATGAATAATGGCTGGGTACTAGGTCCTATTTATAGAGTTTAGGAATGAAAGGATCTTGATTTTACTTGAATAAAAATAATAGCTTTTTAGGTGAAAATAATTTGAATAATCGTTCAGCAGAGGCTGAAGACTCGTTCAAAAAGATGCTGGACTTATCAAGAGGTTGAATGGAAAAAGAATTCAAAAACTTTCAAAACATACTGAAGGGGGCGATATATCGCCCCCTGTAGGCGATATATCGCCTGGGCCAGTATGCCCGAGGCAGTCGTGCATCGTCTCGTGTTTTCCATATCTACGTGCTGCGATATATCGGCACACGCTGATTAATTAAACACGAAATTACACATTTTTAGCTAAGTTTGAATGGAGTAAACAGCCTTGACTAAGCCCTCAACGTATTCAAAGCTGCTGACTGACCTTATAGCATTCAAACTTTTACCCTTATTAAATTAAATCCTCAAAATACTTAATCCTTAATCACCCATTCATAACATGTGCTTAAAATCCTATTGGTCCTTATCTAAACCTTATAGTATAATAAATATTATCCTTAATATCAGTCATATAATCAAACCTTAGGTTAACATTAATATTCTTAAACTATAGGTTAAACTTAGAAATTCTATAAGTACTACTATGAGTGTCCAAATAATTCCCGGTCTGAACCAAAAATCCACAGTTACAAAGATAATACTATACATACTATAATACTACTAAATAATTAGCTAAGTAAAGTTCTTAGACTCTACACAACTGTGAAGCTGTGACTTATTAGTCAGGTTCGGCAGTGGTACTGGGCACTGGTCACGTTGCACTAACTCATTAGTCAGAACGGTCTTAGCGTGTTAACGCAAGCCAACAAAGATTAGATCTAATCGACTATCAGCATTGAATGACTCAAAGAGCATTAATGCCAGACCGACCTCGAGGGTCGATGAATGAAATAAGCGCTTGGAGGCTAATGGCTTACCTAGCAGCCACTCTCCCATTTGAAACAATGACGTGCTTGACAGTCACTCAGTATGGTTTATCAGGACCTCATGTGATGTTCACTCACTTGTTTGAAAGCTTTATGCTCAGTGTGATTATGATGATAATCATTTGATAATGTTTATGTATAGTGTTATGTTTTCTTGCTGGGCTTTGGCTCATGGGTGCTATGTGGTGCAGGTAAAGGAAAAGAAAAGCTCACCTAGCCTTGAGTAGAGAGCTTAGGCGGTGATGTGTACATATGCGGCCGCTTGACCACCACGGCCATGGAGTTCTCAGAGGAACTACGGGGTTTACCCTAATTTTTCCGCTTAGGTCGGCGGGATTGTAAATTTAAAACAGTAGTGATCATTTTGTACTGAGAACAACTTGTAAACATTTTGATTAGCTCTGCAGAGCAGTTTGTAGTGAAAATATCCATTTCCTTTTTATTGGTTTTATACCTTAGCCTGTTAATTACACTTAAAGCACATTTTTGACCAAAGGACTCGGGTAGCGAGTCAAATTTCCGGTCCACCGTTCACCGTAACTGTTCTGGGGTAACCAGGGCGTTACAAAAATATCGTCGATGAACACTACGACGAATTTATCCAAATAATTCTTGAAGACCCGATTCATTAAATCCATAAATGCGGCTGGAGCGTTGGTAAGACCAAAAGACATAACTAAAAGCTTGTAATGTCCATATTGAATTCTAAAAGCTATCTTGGGAATATCGTCTTCCCATACCTTGAGTTGGTGATACCCGGACCGTAGATCAATCTTTGAAAACACAGTCGCTTCTCGCAGTTGATCAAACAAGTCGTCAATCCGGGGTAGCGGGTACTTATTCTTAATTGTCACCTTGTTCAGCTCGCGGTAATCTATAGACATCCGCATGCTTCCTTCCTTCTTCTTCACAAATAGAACTGGGGCTCCCCATGGCGAATGACTTGGTCTAATGAAACCCAAGTCCAGAAGTTCTTGTAGCTGTGTCTTAAACTCCTTGAGTTCGGTTGGTGCCATCCGGTATGGTGCCTTTGAGACAAGCTCGGTTCCCGGTACTAGCTCAATTGTGAAGTCAATTTCCCGAGTCGGCGGTAACCTTGGTGAGTCGTCAAGAAATACTTATGGGAATTCTTTTATGATGCAGACGTCTCCAACCTTTAGTGGTGTTTTTTTTTACCACATCCGTGACGCTGGCTAAGAATGTGTGACACAATCATCCTTTGAGCTTTGAGAGAAGAAATAAGTGGTGTCCGTAGTCCTGAAACCTTTCCCATAAAACAAAGTCTCTGACCGTCAGGAGTCTCGAACATCACTTTCTTGCGTTTACAGTCGATGGTTGCGTCATGCCTTGCTAGCCAATCCATGCCCAGTATCACGTCGAAGTCTTTGATCTTTAGCTCTATCAGGTGTCCTTCTAGTTCTACTTCCTCAATTTTGATTGGTACGCCTCGTACTATCCATGATGATAAGACTACTTTGCCCGATGGCAATTCTGTCACAAACCTAGTTCTAAATCTTTCACAAGGTTTTTCTAATTTCTCTATCATTTCTAATGAGATATACGAGTGTGTTGCTCCCGAATCAAATAATACTAAACATATATTACTGAGGATAGGATTCTGACCTGTGACCAACCTCTTACTGGATCAAGGCAAAGACTCTAGCAGGAACCACCTTGTTGTCCCTTTTCTCTTCTTGCTCGAGCTGTGGACATTCCCTCGTCCGATGACCTTCCTGACCACAATTGTAACATCACCAAGATTTTTCTTTTGACATTTGGAGCACTGCCAGTATTCTACATAACCTGACCTATTGCCTCCATTGTTTGTTTGTGCTCTTTTATCATTGTCGGACTGCTTATTATCAGGATGCCTTCTCTTCTGGCCATTATTGTTGCTATGTTGATGGTTGTTATTGTGGTTCCGACCATTCTAAGGTTGATTCTACTGGTTAGGTTCAGGCTTACTGGCCTCCTCCTTGCTAACATTCGCATGAAACCTTTCCACTTCTATAGACATTTCTAGAGCATCGGCGTAAGTAGTGGTTCCAGGATTTGCTAGCTTGACTCCTAGCTCAATTTTTGGTCTGAGTCCCCTAACAAACTTGGTGGACCCTCAGGAAATCGATTGGGACCAACTCTTATGCAAACTTGGCTAGTCAATCGAACTGTCGTGCATACTCCGCTACCATTAAGTTGCCCTGCTTCAGCCTGGTGAATTCTTCTACCCTTGTAGCGATGACTGTTGAGTTGTAGTACTTCTTGTGAAAGAGCTCCACAAATCTAGTCCATGTCATGGTGGTGATGTCATGAGTCTGCTGAACTAAATCCCACCAGATTCTAGCATCCTTCTTTAGAAGAGATGAAACGCGGGATATGCGGTCTGCGTTGCAGAGATTCATGTGTGCTAGGATCGGCTCTACATTCCTAAGCCATTCTTCCACCTCAAAGGGGTTGGTTGTCCCTTCAAAGTTTGGAGCGTGCTACTTACGAAACTGCTCGTAGATTGGCTCTATGTTTAGAGCTGGGTAAGGCACATAGTTTTCCATTGGACATCCCCCATAAGGACCTAATTGCTAGGGTGCTTGAGCCATTTGCTGAGGCTGCGGTTGCGGTGGAGGTTGAGTCTGAGGCTGCGGCTGAGCTTGTTGTCGTTGTTGCTGCAACAGCTCTTCCACTTGTTGTCGTAGTCAGACAATTTCAGCGGTGTTGTCAACCGGAGGTGGTGCACTTATGTTAGCAGCAACATTGGTAGCACGCGCTCCCCTTCTATGAACTGGAGGGGCTTCACTAGTCTCATGGGCGGCATTGGAGGCATTGTTGGCTGTGTGTGCAGATCTTCTGAGCGACATCTTCAGCAAAGTTCTAACAGTCAAGAAAAAGCGTGTTAGAACTTACCCTAATAGGCTCTAAGGCAAGACTTAATCTAAGCAAACATAACTCGGACCTATTAGTTATGATTTCTTATGCAAAAAAATTATGTAAGCCTTCTTTAGAATTAGGGTGTGTTTCTATACTTAGAAAATCAGCCATCTTTTTTATTTTCTAAGTTTGTTTCTAATCATCCTATATGACTTAATTCTCAGGCTCAAAACTCATCGTTGTTCCAAAGTTATCCATATTAAGGGAGGGCTGGGATCAGTAAAATCGTTCCCACTAGGGGTGAACATTTGACCCGAAAAACCCGCAAACCCGCCCGACCCGCAGCCCGAAAACCCGTTTTTTGGGAAAACCCGTCAAAATCGGGTGAAAATCCGACCCGAACCCGACAAAATTCGGGTCGGGTTCGGGTTTGAAAATTTGTTAGCCTCGGGTTCGGGTTCAAACCCGAAATCCGAAAAAAAATGGTATTTTCGAAAAAAGAAAAGGTATTTTGAAAAAAAGTGTAAAAAAATGGTATTTTTGCAAATTTTAGCTTTTCGGCCCAAAACCCAATAGGCTCAGCCCAACCCAAAATCAAACCTGAAATCTGAAAAAAAAATGGTATATTTGAAAAAAAATGGTATTTTTGAAAAAAAAGTGTAAAAAAATGGCATTTTTGCAAATCTGTGATTTTCGGCCCAAAATCACAAATGGCCCAGAAAACCCAAAATTACACCCGAACCCGAGTGAACCCGAACCCGAACCCGAAAAAACCTGAAAATTTCGGATCGGTTTCGGTACCATTTTTCTTAACCCGCAAAACCCGAACCCGATGAGCCCGAAACCCGAAAATCCGACCCGTGTGCACCCCTAGTTCCCACTACTGTGGCCCCCTAAACTCTCAATATAGAACCCGATATATTGATTTGTATCCACCCCCACCGAACTTGGTCATTATTTATTATGATTGTAAAAAAAAAAAATCAAACCTCATACATGTATTTCAAAAATAACAATAATATTCATTTGGAAAAAGGTTTTCACTAAGTACAATCATAAATGCAAAAATAATAAATAAATAAACTAACATAACTAGGGTGAATCTAAAAATCAGGATCTTCTACATCTGACCCTCATCTAACATGTCATTGTCTATTTCTTCATATTAATCATTATCTTGAGCCTCAAAATTTCCTTGGGGAAGATTCATAAAGATTCTATGTTTTTGCTCATTAGTGAATTGAAATTCCAACTTAAAGGTGAACCTAAGTATGAGAAAATAATATCTCATGGCTACCGGTAATTCATCATCATCATCATCTATAGTCTCCCATATTTCTTCTAATGTTGAAATTACAGAAGGAAAATCTTTAAAAAGCCTAATTACTAGGGCATATTGTTCCGTAGCTCTCATCATAATTTGCTTAGTAGTCTGAAGATGAACTATCTCCTTGTGGAATAAGATTAATCTCTGAGTAATTCTTTCAAACACTCCTACTGTATTCCTTGGCTCTCTAATCATTTTCAATGCCTTAATGGCTCAGATATCCTCATAGGTCAAGGCTCCATCCATTCTTAGCTAAAAACATAATGGCTAAAATGTTAGCTAATAACATAAACATAAACACTTACATTGGCAGTTAGATTCGGAGCTTGTGCGTGTGTATCAATGAGAATTTCATGCATATGAATTGTTTCTCTGATACCAACTATAATGACCCAACTATTTCTAAAACCTTGGACCATTAAAACTACTAGACATAGCTACTATTTTGGGAAACATACATAAGAAATAACATAACTTTATTTAAAACCTCAAAATAAATATTGTGCAAAATACAAAGTAAAATATTAAAATATAAAATATGGTATGGGTACCCATTGTTTAATACATAAGAACATAAACAATAAACTTCAATCAATTGTTTAAAAAAAAACTAAGTGCGGAATTACAAAAGAAACATAATTCAAAAGACCTAAAAATAATGTCATCCTCGATCGTTCACGCAGTCCATTCAATCTATTCATCCTCAACACACAAGCAAAGCTGCCATGATCTTTCCTCCTTCCATATTCATTTTCATGCATCAAGCTAAAAATAAAGGAATGAGCCTAATGCCCAGCAAGGAAAATCTACTAGCAACATATATCATAAATCATAAACATAAGATTATATCATATACATATACTATAAAACATATGACTATAAAAACATATAACATATAGGACTACAATATTAATGGTCATTAACTCATTAACATGGCATGTGATAAAACCATCTAGGTCCTCTATCTACTAATCGAGGTAGGTTAGATCACATGGTTGTATATGATAACGCATCTAGGTCCTCTGTCTACTAATCGAGGTAGGGTAAATCATAACTCTAAACCATGAAAATGATAAAAATTCTTGGGGCTTGCTATCTAAGCAAGTCATATGCCCAAGCGACTACAAAACATATTCTTGGGGCTTGCTATCTAAGCAAGTCATATGTCCAAGGACTACAACACATATTTATACATGTACATATTATAGCATAAAACATATCATAACATAAACATATAAACACATGTAATATATCATATTTTCCTTACCAAAAACCGGGATATGGAGACAAGAACGAGATTTGGAATACTCCTAAAACCAACAATAAGAATTGTGAGTTTCTAAAGAAAAAACTTTTAAAAAGAGAACTAACCCATCAAAGAAGAAACTTACTCAAAAGAAACTTAAACACCTAACCAAGAATCATAAACAAGAGTTAGGATCTAAAAGAAAATAAAAGAAAACTAAAGAACCATGAAGAATTGAACTTAAGGATAAGAATACCTTGGATAACTATGACTTGATCTATACCTCGATACTGAAATAACACTATATCTCACTTCCCAAATGTTTAGAAAAGCTTAGAATGATAAAGCTTTTAACCCAAAAACCCAAGTGTTTCTCTCTATAGTAACCTTAGCAACTTAGAGGCTCTGAAGAATGCTTGAAGAATGAAGAAAATGGTTGAGTACTAGGTCCTATTTATAGAGTTCAAGGAGTGAAACTAACCCCTTTTAATTTGAATAAATAAATGAATATAAAATGAAAAAGATTTGAATTTTCGTTCAACACATGCCCAGAACTCGGTCAAAATCGTTCAAAGGCAGGTCCAAGTGGTTAAGGCTATTTTTAAATTTAAAACCACAAACTTCCAAAAATGTGAGTTGGAGTCGATATATTGCCCCCTATAGGCGATATATCGCCTCCCCCATATTCCCGAGCCCCGTTCGTTCGTTCGTGTGAAGTCGACATATTTTCCGTATCTCCCGTAGGAGATATATCGGCCCCTATAGTTGCGATATATCGGCATACGTTGATATATCAAACACGTATTTGTACTTTTTCAGCATATTTTGAATTGAATAAACAGCTTTGACTGAGTCAAAACGTGATCCTAACAGCTACTGGAAGGTTCTAGAGCTTCTAGATCTTTCTTTTAATTAAATTATTCATCAAAAATACTTAAATCCTTAATAAACATGATTATGACAAGTATCATGCTCTTATTAATTATATCTAAACCTTAGGTTATAATAAATAATATTTCTAAGACCAGCAATATTAAGTAAAACTTATGTTATAATTAATATTTCTAACTATTGATTAAACTTATAAAATCCATAACTGTTGCTATGAGTTTCCAACTAAGTCTCGGCTTGAACCAAAATCCACGGAAACTAACATACTACAAACTAATACTAACTACTACTACTATCTAGCTAAGTAAAATCTAGGATACTACATCATTTGTTTAGACAAGTGAGAACTTAACGAATCCATTTACAAAGTCTCTTGTGAGAAGGTTAGTAAGTTCTACTTCAAAAGGGATGAGAATGAAACTCCTAGAATAATAGATTCACCAATGATGGAAACCCAACTCTCAACTTGTACAAATCAAGGGAAAGAGTTCAATGGGTAAGAACAAGTCATTGATAAGAGAACAGTTTCACCACAAAAATTTATGATGAGTTCCATTTAAGATGGTTAGTGTTGGTTGCTACCGAGTTAGGTGTAAGCCTGTGGCTTTTAATGAAGTTTAGTTGAGTGTAACAAGCATCTATAAAGGGAGCAAATATGTTGTAAGAACTTCACCTAGTTGGACTTAAAGGTGGTGTTGCCTCTCATGGGAGTTGGAGTTTCTCCTCAGAAAGTCTATGAAGAGATGAGCACATGGCCATGATAGTGCTAAGCGAGAAAGTAGGGAAACAAAAGATGTGGTGGAGGTTTGTGAGGTATCACCGGTGTTATGGAATACTTGGTTCAAGCTTTAAGCAACTAATGATTTTGATAAGACTTTGTGGTATTTTCACTAAGGTAAAGTTCAAACCGAAAGAAACTTTATTTTATGCACCAAAATTGTTTAAGCTAGAGAATGTGGCTTGTATTTAACCAAGTTGGGGATTGTTATGATTGGTCAAATACAAATAATAAGTTTTAAAATACAAGCAAGGTATAAACACTTAATAGAATTCGCATAATGAAGATGTGAATTTAAGTTACAATTGTAGGCATTTAAAAAATGCAAATTTGGGTCCGAAGTGATACATGAGAGTATCTAAGGGTTCCCAAAAAGTTTGGCGACATTTGGAGCAATTTTGGGACCTTTGGAAGTGTCCAAAGTCAGAGAGAGTGGCGATACATCGCCACCCAAGAGGCAAGACATCGCCTTGAAGCTAGGGTTTCCAAAAACCCTAACAAGCGATGTATCGCCTACTGTATTACGCGATATATCGTAAATGCTCTAAATGACGTGTTTTCAAGTTTAGCGATTTTGGTTAGACATAATGATGGTGCCTACTGTATATAAGGGTAAAAAATAGTATTTTGGGAGACTTGATCACTCTCTCCAATCTCTCTCTACCCTCTCTCTCTCTCTCTCTAACTCCAAGAATCTCTAGTTTTCTCCAAGAACTCTCCAAGAATGTGCTTGAGTTTGAGTGAAGGCTTGTTCAATCTCAATCCTCATTTCCTCAAGAGAAGGCCTCAAGCATCAATGGTGGCTGGGAAATAGAGTATTAGGACAGTATTTTGTAGCATGTATAAGTCTTGATTTGTGTTTGGTTTGCTCAAGGGAATTGCTCAAAGTGGTGATCTTACCTAGGATTTTGAAGCTTCATTAAAGTTGAAGAATGTCATTGTTCTACTTGGGTATGCATGTTCTTTCTCAATCTTTTTTAAGTCTATGTCAATCCAAATTTTGTGTAGATTATATTTCTTGAGGTGGTGTTATCTCACTCTCCCCAACAACAACTATATAAGAGAATTATTTTTAGAACAACCTATCTTATATCCACCAAAAAGCCATAAAAGAATGATTATAAATTGTAATAAACAAACTATTGTGTATGACCACTATAGAAAAACAATATATAATTAAATAATGTAAATATATTATATAATTGAGGAAAATTTGAAAATAACCTATAAAACCTACTATGATACAAACAAATAAGGTTCATACAAAAAGGATTCCTATTTTAGATATAATAAATTCTCCTCATAGAGAGGCAAGAAGTAAGTTTTGTCCTTATCTAATGGATTTAAATTTAAGAAAAGTATCGTATGTTAGTAATTGAAATTTATTTAGTAAATGGGTAGCCCATTGAACCTGTTGACTGTCTTTTTCACTATCAACTTAATCTGAGAGATTAAAAGATAAACAATGAAAGACACAAGGTTTTACATGATTCAGGTTATAAAAAAACTCTAGTCCACGAATCTCTATTATTTAGTGAGCTTGAAGCTTGTGATAGCAAACGTCAATGGTGATTCTCAGGCAGCGTATGTATTGCATTAAGTACAGAGTTTCTCTCTCTAAAAAACCGAACATGTTATAAGGAGATACCCCAGCCCTATTTATAGAGGCTAAGATCATTAATGTTAATTATCTTTCATTAATACCAGGTATTAATGTTAAATTAATACACAAAGGGTTGTGATACAATAAAGACTATAGCCCATGCGGATCCTACAGGGCCCATTGCAGAAAGTCATACACCAACTTTATGGGGAACATATCTGTGACTGCCAGGGTGCGTTTGCCTGTGTCAGGCGGTGTTGTGGGAAATGTTGATTGTCGAGTGTACGAACTCGACATCACTAATCGAGGATCACCAAAAGTTGTCAGACGATTCTTTCGAGGCCCACACCTGTAGTGATTGACACCTGGCCTTACTCTTAGGCCCGTGGACCGGAGTTGTGGCCTTGAAGAATGGCCAAGTGAGAAGGAGCCATCGGAGCATGATCTCACTTGGAGACATCCTCTCCCCGAGGTCAGGACCTCGGGTCGTGGCCTCACCTGTGGGTATTCATACTTCAAAGGCTGGCCTAAAATGTGGTCTCCCTAGAAGACACCCTCGCCTGAGAGAAGACCTCGGGTCATAGCCTCACCTGGAGACCCCCTCAATTCAGCCGGACTAGAATACATCAATGACCTCGCATCCCGAGGACTCCATGACATGTCGCTAATTACTCTCAATTGCCACGTGTCGGATGATCAAAACACAGACAATAGAAACAAATTGACATAGAAGGGTACGAGGAAATACCTAAAGCATGAAAAAAGTCATTGTGGCAAAAATATTTAGACTTAAAAATCAGAGATGGTAAAGAATTTGGATATATGAGTATTCGCCAAGCCTGAGAAGCTAAAAGTGCTTGGTTATGATGTACAAATGAACAAAAGCCTAAACCCCCTTGTTGTTTAGGAAAGCACACTTATGCCAGGATAACCAATGTATTTAGCGAGTATTAACTGAAGAGCTCCACCAATATCGAGACATCATTGATTCCAGCTAATCACAAAAACTTGATGGTAATTGGAAACACAGCATGACATATGTTGGCATAGACTGAATAACTTCCTTAAAAATGATCTCGCATCCACCATATGAAAATAGTCGAGAATTGTATGAACTAAGCTTTGACCTAACCTTAACCTTAACAGTACTAAAAAGTGGAGTTTTATTCCGACCACTTATCATTGGAAGTCCCAAATATTTTTTTCAATTGCAGTAGTGATAGGCATATGAAAAGTAGAAACATAAAAATCACAAAAAATATAAGGCTGACTTTGTGAAATTGATTTGCTAGCACCAAGGAGAGTATAAAAATAATACAGATTAGAATAAGTTAGTAATTAACAGGATTCATATAACAGTTCCAATGCTGGAAAACAAAATAATCAAGGGAACAAATTCGTGATTGGAACAAAAATAACTACAACAATAGAGATAATGTATTAAATAATAAGCTGAAATAGTAAATTGGTAACTTCAATCAAAATCTACCAACTATGTATCAAGTAGAAAGAACCACAAAGCTATATATCTTAGTATTATAATCATATTTCGGAAGATAATCAAAAGACCATATAACATTATACAATTAAAAGACAGTTCACTGTAATATAATAAAACAGATATAATTCATTTTGTGGGAGTTATCTTTTTGCCGCACATAGAATGGGTAAAGAAATAAAGTATAAAAGTATTAAATGAAGAATAAATATCATTGTTGTCCTGTGAACTTTTAACAATATTAGATTGTACTTCTTAAAATATATGATCAGTTAAAATTTTCTCTTTTGATACTGTTAGATCGTGACCCCTATTACAATTTGCATAAAATAATTAATATTTTTTATTCTAAAACTTTGACAACTACCTAATTGTACTCCTTTAATTATAAAAATTTAAAAATTTATTTTTCTATTAGTTCTTAAAATATTTAAGATTATTTTTAAAAAAAAATCAATAAAAGACTACAATTATTTAAAATTTCTTTCAAATACATTTAAGTTTGAAAATATTTTTTAAAAGAAAAACTAAATTGTTACAAATGAAAAAGATGCATATTCCTTCTTCTTTTTTTATTTTTTTAAATATATTTTTCTAATTACTTTCTATTCTTTCAACCCAATACTATTCAAGGTGTATATTCCTACATCTTAGTTTAATTGCAGATTTTAATACTTGCTCTCATGCTCTTTGGATTCTTATTACAGATTTTAAAACTTGCAACATAACTACTGAATTTCTCATGTCTTGTTTTCTACTATTTTCTAGAGATAATATTTTCTATTTTATGAGATCGCATTTTGTATTTTTAAGTTTTTTGTTTTTCGTTTTTGTCTATCTACTTTACTATTTATTGTTTATTATATATTTCTACAGCTTCTCGTATTTTGTTTCTACAGTAGTCTCTGATATATTATCCTCTTCCTGCTTCATATCACTTAGTTAATTAATCCAATATATCCTACGGCAATTGTCTAGCATCAATCAAGCTATAGTGTTGAAATATACTAGGGGTCATCATAGTTATATATACATATATATATATTATTTAAATTCAACATTTACTGTGATTTGTTAGACTTCCTGGTTTTGTTTATATAATGTTCTAAATCAAGAGATCTATAATAGTTTGCATATGACTAATTCTGCCTACGGAATTAATTATTTCCTTTAGTCTTTATTAAATTAAATATTTACTCCAGTTTCATATCCTTCAATATTTTCTATAATACAACTCAACATAGAATCGTTTTGTCATTTTCTAGGCCTATATATATAATTCAAATGAAATTTGGTGTACCAGACAAGAAGACATTCTCAGTATTATTGAAACATATTATACTTCTCTTTTTATTTCTTCTATTCCTACTGAAGATGATTTCACAGCCATTTTGTCTACCATTCAACCGAAACTTACAGATGTTATTAACAATTTCTTGCTTCTCCCTTTCACTGCTGAGGAAGTTCATAATGCTGTTTTTTCAATGCCGTCGTCGGATAAGAGCCTGAAGAAGATGGTATGAGTGCGATCTTTTATCAAACTCATTGGGCTGATATTGGTACACTGGTCATTAAAGCTGTGTTGGAATGTCTTAGTGGGATAGTCGATCTTTCGGTTATCAATTCTACGGTAGTGACATTGATCCCTAAAGTAAAACCAGCTCAAGTTATTAGTAACTATAGACCAATAAGTTTGTGTAATAGTTTTTATAAAATTATTTCTACGGTGTTAGTTCATTGCTTACATCCTTGGCTGGAGGACATTATCCACATCTAAATTTTAAAAAAGCACATTTAATGACAAACAATACTCGTTCTAATCATACGCCTGGTGTTAAAATGTAAGATTAATGAACACCCTTTCTACTGGAGTCAAAATACAAAAATATTATTTTTCACATAATCATTCTTAATCTGCAGCTTGTTTCTAACAAATTTTCGTACATTATAAATTACATTTATGGCTGCTTGCTCCGAATTTTTCAATTGTTCGGAGTGGAGATACAAAAAAATATAAAGAAACTAAGCAAAAAAAAAAAAGAATACCCACCGAAGTAAAATTGGAGTCAAACTGTAAAAACTACATTTCATCCTCTCTTTTCTGTTCTGCCACATCAGCCAATTTCTTCCACGTCAACTCCCTCTGCTCTTGCCTTTCTCTGGCCTTGGCTTCTTTCTCAGCGTGCTCTCTTTGACACTCTTCAAACAACTCCACATCCATTTCCATGAACATTTTCTTGACATTCACAGTCAGCCCATGAACAGCTTGATTCCAGTGACTCTGGATATTCTTCTCTAATGCCTCGAAAATAATTGGCAATATAACATGTCGATTCTGACCAATTAAGCTCACAATATGCTCATTATTCCACAAGAACAGGGCTCGTTCTGCCACCTGTAATGCATGCACCGAACTTGGTTTGAGACAAGAATAAACAAACATATACAGATATACGTACACGTCTGTTGTTCCAATGCACAACAATTTTCCCTACCAAGAAAATATTCATGGATGGAGCTTTATTCAAGATCTTATTCATTGTAATATTAAAAGCAAAGCCTAGATACTAACTACCTAATTAGAGCCAAAAACTACAGACAATTTGATTTACATAATGTCAAGTTCTTGCCAGCAAAGCTGACCAACCAAAATGGAATCAAACAACGAGATTTCATTCAATTTGAATAATATAATCTTATGGGCATGAAATATGGTTCACTTTTTTTGTCTCAGAATGAAAATAGAATGAGCAAAATCTAAATCAAGGTTGTTGTTTCCCACTTTCCCATTGATACTAAACTATATTATCCTGTTCGGCTGAGTATCGCCCGCATAAGAACTGCATTAGCAGTAACGTTAAAGACTGATTAGAATAACTTATCAAAGCCAAAAAGAAGCTTATTAGGGGTTCTAGCTTGAAGCTTTGAATGGATTACAAAAGAGCAGTCTATGCAAAGAGAATAAAGATAAACTATACTATTTGTTAACATTTTCCGACACCTTATGCTATCAAACAGAGCTCGGGTGAAAGGCATTAATTGAAGAAACAAAAGCATATACAGCACCAAAAGTAGCCATTTGGAAAGAAACATAAACCAATTAAGCAAACACACAAAGAATCATTAAAAGCCCCTTGTCTCTCATAAATTGATTATGTGAACTAATTCAGAGAGATTCATAACAATATTGCTAAGTAAACCAAAAGTAACCTCATCCCACGCATAGTTTCCAAATTGGGAAAATAAATCTCAATGATTAGCTAAGAAAGAATGAAATTCAACAAAAAGAATTTAGAATGTCTCAAACCTGAAAATGAAAGCTTGTTAGGCAACGGGCAATCTGTCGGAAAAGGGGAACCATACAACGCTGAAATTCTGCGGATTGTGTTGCCTCAAGCACTTCTTCAAGTTCTCCAAGAAAGAGAACTTCTTTCTGACAATTAGTCACTGGCCAATACTTCAACAGACCCCTTATGACAGTATCCGCAAGCTTGAAATCCTTTTCCACGAACTGGGTAATGCAGTAAGAGAGTTGCTGATGATATATAGTAATCGGCTTAGGCTTATGAAGTGGTATAAGAGCTCGAACCAGAAACAACTTATGTTCTTCTTTCATTGGCAATGCAAACCCATTAATAATACTTCCCAGAATCTCCAACAGCTCGGCAATTCCACTGTGCCTCTCTGTCTCGTATATAAACCGATAGAAAATGTTATTAATAGCCTTCCTAATAAAGGGTCGATGAACCATAAACTTGCCATATATACGATGAAGAATCATCTTCAAGTATTCACGCTCCCTTGGATCCTCAGAATCAAACAAATCAAGTAGCTTTAACACAAATGAATGATCAATATACCTCTTGGCAACCTTTGTATCAGTATCAGAAGACACAACATATCTAAGAAGCAACTCGTACACTAGCTGCAAATGTGGCCATGACGGATCTAAATACGGCTCATCCTCGTCAGGCTCACCGCCTTCTTGACCCGTATTTTCGTGTGACGCCGGAGGCAAGCACCGGAAAATATTGACAGATACCATTCTAATCATCTCTTCTTGACAACTCTCAGTGATCTTACCCGACCCAGATTGTATAAACTCAACCAAATCCATTAGACTCTGACGCTTGATCTCCTTCTCTCTAACCGATTTCAGGGTATCCGAGAAATCGAATTGAAAACAGCATATCTGTAACTTTCGTATAAACAAGCTATGGCGATCAGACACCGGAACATCCCGGAACAAGGCAAGAGGCTCTACCGTTCCCGGAGGCGCTAGAACCGCCACTGCTCCAGCAGCCCCAACCGAAATTGGACCTGGTTGGACCGGCCCAGCCCGAGACGAGTGGTTCACAATCACATTCGTCGTAGTGACCGATCCGGAACTGCGATTCGGACCCGCCGGCGGTCCATATCCGTACATTGAAGCATCATTGGATTCTGACTTGGATGGCTTCCGATGCCCTCCTTTAATAATTTTCCTGAACATTTCTTCTCCCCCTTTATACCACAAACCCTAAAACGTGACACTGAAAACCTAGGAGTCGAAGTTATGAGAGCTACGGATCAAATTAGAGTCAAACCAAACTAGTAATTGTTAGCGCCAGATTGCGAATTCCATAGCTACCATCGCTAATTTCAGTATTAGATACTGAAAATCGAAATAAAAAATAGATCTGAGAACCGAGATCTTGTTCTGTAGAATATATGAACTGTATTCGAATTCGAATTGGGGAACGAATTTCCAAGAAATTTGACAGTGAGTGAGTCCGCACAGAGAGTCATCAGAGTCTGATCGCCGGAATGCCGGCGAACCGATCGGACGATAACAGTTCCGGCGATCAAATCCGATAAATGAGAGGGAAAGAGGAGTAGAACGAAAATGGAGGATAAAGAGAATAGAAAGGATAGACGTATAAAAACTATATAACAATTTAAAATAAAATAAAAATGTAATGATTGCAAAAAACTTCTTTTCACTTCCACTCCTTTTTTCATTTGAATTTAACATTTAAACAAATATATATAGCAGAATTTTTTTTATTGGATTTTACTTTAAGTCCTATCGATGGAGCTCTCCGTATTTTTGATCTGTAAACAATTTTTGGAGTGATTTTCTTTATAAACATGTATATTGTAGCTATTTAGAGCATCTGCAAATTTTCAGAAAATTCTGAATAGTTTACAGTACCGAAAACTAGGTTCAAATATGTTGCACGTGTGACTAATTTTTTTTATGTGCGTGGAAAGCAACATATTTTAACCTAGTTTTCGGTACTGTAAAATATTCGAAATTTTCTAAAAATTTGCAGATGCTCTAAACAACTACAATATACATGGTCTTAAAAAAAATCACGTCAAAAACTGTTCACGGGTCGAGAACACTAAAGAACCCAACCGGTAGAGCTTAAAGTGAAACTCTATATAAGAATTATCATAATATATATATAAATATATATTTATATACATATCTTATATATATATATCTATTCTATATAATAAGTGTCTAGATAACAAAAATTCTTGGTTTTAATGATTTTTTATTTTTTTTAATGTTAACTTTAATAGAATATTCTTATATTTAACGGTAGTCTGTAAACACTTAAACTTAAATAAAATAAAATAAATAATTAAAAAAATTAAAATAGAAAATTTTTAAGATATTTTACAATGATAATTATTTAAAAATAATAAATAATTAAAAAAATTAAAATAGAAATTTTTTGAGATATTTTACAATAATAATTATTTAAAAATAATAAATAATTAAACAAATTAAAATTTGATATTTTTGAGATATTTTACGATGATAATTATTTAAAAATAATAAAATCATACATTTTATAATTTAAATAAAATTTGATTAAACTTAAACTCACTTATTAGAATAATATGATATTAAACATATAATATAATCTAGTGTGAATTAGCAACAAATGACTTTTTTTTATTAAAAACTAGCAAGAAACTTTTATTTAAAATCCACTTATAATATATAATATTACATTAAACATATAATATATAATCTCTTGTTGTCACTCTCAAATTCAAAAAATAGAACAAACATAAACTTAAACAAAAATAAATAAATTATTTAATTAAAATATGATATTTATTTGAAATTTATATGACATTAATATATATTTAATAAAAATAATTAATAAATTCTATAAATAAAACTAAGCAATCGTGAATATTGCACTTTGCTTGTATCTAGTATAATAAAAATGGTATAGGTAAAGGAAAGTTTTGGTTTTAACCGTTTTTTATTTTTTTCATTAATTTTAACGGAATATTTTTATATTTAACCGTAGATTGTAAACATGACTTAAATTTAAATAAAATTAATTAAATAATTAAAATAGGAAATTTTTGATATATTTTACAATGATAATTATTTAAAAATAATAAAACCCTATATTTTATAATTAAAATAAAATTTAATTGAACTTAAACTTAATATTATATTAAACGTATAACATATAATCTCACTGCCAAATTAAAAAACTAGAACAAATATAAACTTAAACAAAAATAAATTAATTAATTAATTAAAATAAGATATTTTATGATAATTTAAATAACTAAATCATATTTATTTAAAAATAATAAAGGCATGCATATTATTTTTTTATCATAGAAATTTAAATATTATTGTAGCTCTTTTTCTTCATCAAATTGATCAAAGGACATTGTGAGATACATGTGTTAGGTGAATTAAATATGCATGTAGACCCCATTAAATATGCATGTGAATTTGATGAGTATGTGATTAGAAATGCATGTGTTAGGTGAATTAAATATGCATGTAGACCCCATTTGGTTATTAGAGGCATGTTTGTAATTTTAGCCCGTTGAGGGCATAAATGCAATACTTGTGAATATTGTGATCTTTACCACGTGCGAGTGAGTGGTGATATATTTGAGATGCATGATCCGAGACAGTCCTAGGGAGCGGTTTAGCTAAGAAGTCACAACGGGACTCGAAATCAGACTCGGGGCAAGTCGAGGGGTATTTCGGGCACTAGAAATTTTACTGGGTTATCGGGTTATGAAAATAAATATTTGGAGATATATTTGAAGTTAGAACATTTATGAGAGAATATCTGGGAAATTTACCATTTTGCCCTCGGGGACATTTTTGGTACCCCAAGCTTTGGAGGTAATTTAAGTGACTTAGGTTAAGTAAGACAAAACATAAGAAACACCCAGATTTTTCCTGAACCGACCCTATCTCCTTTTTCTCTCCCTCTTGTTTTCTCTAAACTTTACCAAGGGAAACATTAAAGCTTAAGCAAGGAATTGAGGCTCTAAACTTGAGGATTAGCTTAGTTTCAACTTGTGGATTCAAGCAAAGGTTAAGGTAAGCTTTGAATTGTGATTTTAGCCATTAAATGTTAGGAAAAACTTATACAGGATATTTATTTATTTTCATGTAGATCTAATATTAAACAAATTAATATGAGATAACCTAGAATATGTTTCTAAAATTGAATTAAAAAATAAACAAAGATAAGAATACTTACAGTATACGCAACAGAATGAAAGAGTCATTCATTTAGTTTCTCTAACTCTTGTATCATTTCTATCGCAGAGTATTATCAAGAAACTGAACCGTTCTTCTAATTTCTTCACAATTTTCCAATGTATCCTAAGAATCACCTAGACAAGTGTGGGCAATTCTCAACATATGAGATAGATACAGAGAGAATAAGAGAAAATAACAAAGAGGCTTAGAAAATGACTTGTGTTTAGAGAGAATCTAAAACTATCAGAAAACCAGTGATTAAACTTATATGTCGCCTGTCTTGACTTCTCTCTAAGCACTCCTTTTATAGGCTCAATTAGGTTATTTAATTTAATTAAAAAATCAATAAAATAATAGTCAATTTGAAGTCCTAGGTCGAAATTATCATAGGCTTTAGGCCCGTGAAATTTCCCATTTGATTATAAGCCCATTGGACTTAAAATCAAGGCATGTATTACAGTTGGTATCAGAGCAACGGTTCATATCCATGAAGTTCTCCTTGATACACACGCTCAAGCTCCGAATCTAACCGCCAATGTAAGTGTTTATGTTTATTATGCTTATGTTTTTGTTTATAGCTAACGTTTTAGCCGTTATGTATCTCAATTTTTTAGATTCACCCTAGTTATCTTAGTTTATTTGTTTATTTATTTGTATTTATGGTTGTATTTAGTGAAAACCTTTTTCCAAATTAATATTATTGTTATTTTTTAATGACATGTATGAGTTTGATTTTTTTTTTACAATCATAATAAAATAACGCCCAAGTTCGGTGAGGGTGGATACAAATCAATGGATTGGGTTCCATATTGAGAGTTTAGGGGGCCATAGTAGTGGGAACGATTTTACTGATCCCAACCATCCCTCAATATGGTTAACTTTGGAACAACGACGAGTTTCGAGCTTGAGAATTAAGTCATATAGAAACACACCCTAATTATAAAAAAGGCTTATATAACTTTTTCATAAGAAGCCATAATTAATAGGTCCGAGTTATGTTTGCTTAGATTAAGTTTTTACCTTAAAACCTATTAGGGTAAGTTCTAATATGTTTTCTCGACTATTAGAACTTTGTTGAAGATGTCGCTCAGAAGGTCTGCACGCACGAACGCCAATGCCTCTAGCGTCGCTCCTGAGACTAATGAAGCCCCTACAGTTCAAAGAAGGGGAAGGCATACAACCAATGTTGCTGCTAACAAAATTCCACTGCTGGCGCCAATTGACATCACCGCATAAATTATCAAGCTACGACAACAAGTGGAAGAGCTGCTACAGCGACAACGACAACAGCCTCAGCCGCAACTGCATCCTTAGCATACCAACAATAATAGGCAGAAGAGAAGGCATTCTGATAATAAGCAGGCCAATAGTGACAAAAGAGTACGAGAAAGTGATAGGCTGGGTTATGTAGAATACACGCAGTGCTCTAAATGCCAAAAGAAACATCTTAGGGAATGTCGTGCAAACACCAATGGATGTTACAGTTGTGGCCAGGAAGGTCATTAGAAGAAGGAATGTCCACAGCTTAAGCAAGAAAAGAAGAGGGATACTAAGATGGTTCCAGACTAGAGTCTTTGCCTTAACCCAGGGAGAAGCCCCTACTAGTAATAAAGTAGTCATAGTTCATATTCCTATCCTCGATAGTATATGTTCAAGTATTGTTTGATTCGAGAATAGCATACTCGTATATCTCGTTAGGAATGATAGAGAAATTAGACAAACCTTGTAGAACTAGGTTTGTGACATAGTTTCCTTCGGGCGAAGTAGTTCTGTCATCACGAATAGTACAAGGCGTACCGATCAAAATTAAGGACGTAGAACTAGAAAGAGACCTGATAGAATTAGAGATCAAAGACTTCGACGTGATACTGGGCATGGATTGGCGAGCAAGGCATGGCACAACCATCGATTGTAGACGCAAGCAAGTGACGTTCGAGACTCCTAACGGTCAGAGACTATGCTATATTGGGAAAGTTTCAGGACTACGTACGCCACTTATTTCATCTCTCAAGGCTCAGGATGCCGTAGCGCTGATTAGAAAGCGTTTGCTCGCTGCTCAGAACCTTCAGAAAAGTTATGCGGAGGTCAAGCAGCGTGATGTGGAATTCAAAGTCAGAGATCAAGTCTTCTTAAAGATATCTCCTATGAAAGGTGTGAAGCGGTTTAGGAAGAAAGGCAAGCTTAGTCCCTGGTTTATAGGTCCTTTTGAGATATTGGACAATGTGGGAACAGTTGCATATAGATTAGCCCTGCCGCCAGCTCTAGCAGATTGCCATAATGTGTTCCACATCTCGATGCTGCGTAGATATGTGTCAGACCCATCTCACATCCTCAAGTAGGATACGATAGCACTCTAGAAAGACTTGAGTTACGAGGAACGACCGGTTAGCATCCTAGATAGAGGGATGAAGGAATTACAGTCTAAGAGTATTCCGATAGTCAAGGTCCTATGGAGTAATAGTTCTGAAAGGGAGGCAACGTGGGAGTTGGAGAAAGACATGTTAGCCCGGTATCCAGAATTGTTTGGTACGTAAATTTCGGGGATGAAATTATTTGTAGCAGGGGAGAATTGTAGAGTCTCATAATATTTACTTAGCTAGGTAGTAGTAGTACGTTAGATTCCGTGGATTTTGGTTCAAGTCGGGACTTAGTTGGAAACTTGTAGCAACATTTATGAATTTTATAAGTTTAACCTATAGTTTAAGAATATTAATTATAACATAAGGTTTGATTAATATTGTTGTTCCTAGAAATATATTTATTATAACCTAAGGTTTAGGTAGAACCATTAAGAGCATGACACTTTTCATAATCATGTTTATTTAAGGATTTAATTATAGTTTAAATAAAAGAAAGTTCTAGAAACTCTAGAATCTTCCAGAACCATTAAGAGCATGACACTTGTCATAATCATGTTCATTTAAGGATTCAATTATAGTTTAAATAAAAGAAAGTTCTAGAAACTCTAGAATCTTCCAGAACCATTAAGAGGATGACACTTGTCATAATCATGTTTATTTAAGGATTTAAGTATTTAAGTATTTTTAAATAAAAGAAAGATCTAAAACTCTAGAACCTTCAAGAACCATTAAGAGTATGACACTTATCATAATTATGTTTATTTAAGGATTTAAGTTTAAATAAAAGAAAGATCTAGAAACTCTAGGACCTTCCAAAACCATTAAGAGCATGAAACTTGTCATAATCATGTTTATTTAAGGATTTAAGTATTTTTTTTTTAATAGGATAGTTTCACTCCTCAAACTCTATAAATAGGACCTAGTGCTCAGCCATTTTCTTCATTCTTCAAGTTGTGTTTAGAGCCTTCAAGCTGCTAGGATTTCTATAGAGAGATACCATTAGGTTTTGGGATAAAAGCTTTATTATCTTAAGATAAACACTTGGGTAGTAAGATAAATTGTATTTTCGATATTGAAGTGTAGATCGGTTTTAGTACATCCAAGGTAATACTATTCATAAGTTCTATTCTGTTTGATTCCTTAGTTTTCTTTAGTTTTCATTTAGATCCTAACTCTTTGTTTCAATTATTGGTTAGGTATTTAAGTTCTTTGAACTTAAGGTTTCTTTTTGGTAAGTTTCTTTTTGGTGGTTTTAGTTCTCTTCTTTTCTTCTCTTTTCTTTAGAAATACTCACCATTCTTATTGTTGGTTTTAGGAGTGTTCCAAGTCTCGTCCTTGTTCATAAATATCCTGGTGTTGGTAAGGAAAATAGGATAGTTTTTATATGATTATATGTTATGATATATATGAATATGTTTTGTAGTCTTTGGGGCTCATAGTTGCTTAGCTAGCAAACCTCAATGTATTTTGAGGCTTATAGTTGCTTAGCTAGCAAACCTCAATGTTTTTATGTTGTTTGGGGCTCATAGTTGCTTAACTAGCAAACCTCAATGTATTTTTAGGCTTATAGTTGCTTAGCTAGCAAACCCCAAAGATTACCATCTTCATGGGTTAGAGTTATGATATATGTTTTATAGTATATGTTTATGATATAGTCTTATGTATATGATTTATGTTATATGTTGTTAGTAGATTTTCCTTGCTGGGCATTAGGCTCACTCCTTTATTTTTAGTGTGATGCAGGAAAATAGATATGGAGGCGAAATGATTCTTGGAAGCTTGGCATGTGTGTTGATGATGAATGGATTGAGTGGACTGCATGTCGATCGAGGATGACGTTTATTTTAGTCTTTTGAATTATGTTTCTTTTGTAATTCTGCATCTAGTTTTTGAACAATTGATTTAAAGTTATGTTTTTTATGTTTTATTAAACAATGGGTACCCAAACCACATTTTATATTTTACTTTGTAATTTGCACAATATTTATGTTGGAGTTTTAATAAAGTTATTATTATTTCTTATGTATGTTTTCTTCAAAGTAGTAGTTATATCTAGTAGTTTTAATGGTCCAAGGTCTTAGAAATAGTTGGGTCGTTAAAAATTTGAACCTTGATTTAAACTTATTTATTAATTTAGATACCTATTTATTTTAATTAATAAATATGCCCTAATTTATCTTTTCTTCTCAAAAAGACATAACTCTGTGAAACTATCCAAAATTAACCTGGTCAACTTTGATGATTCTAATTGATAATTAAATCAATTAATTGAGACTATCTAGATGATTTTATCCAAGATACAATGGAGACCATGGGCCTATGAAATCAAGCTCCAATAAGTTATCATAAATCTAAAAAATAAATTTATTAACTTATTAATTCCTCGTGACTCCACTATAGACTCAGAATTGCACTCTTGAATTTATATAACGCTCTATAACAAATATAGATATGCTATTAATTCTCCATTGTTACAACCATAATTTTCACTCAATCCTCTATAGACGGTCTACAATGAGATAGGACTAAAATACCGTTTTACCCCTCATTGTATTTTATCCTTAAAACACTTAGTTCCTGGTAAATGATATTTCAGTAAACTAATTTAATTATTGAAATGAGATCTCTATCATTTAACACCTTGAACCAAACTAAAAGGAAACCATCGTTTCACTTCTTCATCAGAAGCTATAGATGTTCATATCTATGATTAACACTCACACTCAATTATACTACCGAGTTCCAAAGATGTAAGTATGGGCTAGTCTGTAGGGTAAGCTGGTAACGAACAAGTCAAAGAACTCAAATAATACAATCAGTTAGAATACTAACCACTCAGAATTGAGATTGAATTGACCTATGGTCAACTATATGATATGACTAGAATAGATAATAACAGTATGTTTACTTATCTTATCAACTGTCAATATCGGTCATGTCTAATGTAACAAATACATCCGATCTTATCTACTTTGCTAATGTTCTGGAAAGAATATAACACCAAAATGTGTAAGTAGATCATATCGTAGATTAGAAAGTCAGTGTAAATCCTGTGCACTGACTAATCTTGGAACTAACTTATTTTGAACATATAATCATATTTATATTCCACTGTGATTACGTCACTATAAATACGATTAGTTATATGCTCGAGATTTAATAGAAGTTTATATTAAACAAATAATCATGAAAATAAAACATGTGAGCAAAGTGATTGACCAAGTCAAAAAATGATTTCTATTCTTTTATTGATAATAAAATGAGATTACAAAGAATTTGGGTTTTAATTAGGGCATAAAACCCCAACATTAAATTTTGTAGATATTGGCTGATTTTTTAGCTTTCTTGAGTCTTGGAAGTTGAAGATTGAATTTTGGATTTGATGAGGTTTTAAGCTAGCTTTTTGTTAGGTTTTGTTGTTGGGACTATTCTAGAATTACTATGGTGATTAAATTGAGTTGTTAGATTGGTTTTGGGGTAAATTGGCTGGGTTTTGGTTGTGAAAATGGGAGATTTTTCTGGGTTCGAAGGGTCGGGTCGCGGCATGGTTCTTGGTGAGTCGTGGCCCTCTAGAGCTGAAGGGAGGCCAGGAAGAAGGGCGGGTCGTGGCGCCCTATAGGTTGGGTCACGACGCGCATAGGAAAAAATGGGAGGTTGGGATTTTGGTTGAGGCGGGTCGCGGCACAGGGCCTTGGGGCCGCGACACTTAGTGGGCTATTGGACCCCGAGAAGGTTTTAGGCTCAGGAATCCAAAAGTTAAGGCTCATGATGGATTTTATCACCCGAATTGATAGAATTCAAGGTCCCGGAGATTAGAATTATAACCCAAAGTTATTTAATGGATTAGAAATTGATGGATGGATGTTGTTGACACGTTGTGACTAGGTTTTCAGCGAGGCTTGGACTAGGGGACTGTGCTCAGGATACCGATGCTCGGAAAGCTTGGGACATAGGTAAGAAAACTGTTGTACCTGTAGAGCAGGGCGTGGCCCTATAGTTTTTATTGCAGGGCACGACCCTATATGATTGTGTTGCAGGGCGTAGCCCTATTAATTATGTTTGTATTTGTTTAAGTATTTGTTAAGTTTATGCTATGTGTTGCATATTTGTAAATGTACGGCAATGCCCGGGAATGGTGAAGCCCGAGAACGGCAAGGGGTTGGGAGCGGCGTTAAGCACGCGGAGTGCAAGTTGCTAGGGTGAGACCCTTCTCGGATGCCTGGGACATCCTCACGGTGTAGACCGCGAACCCAGGGCCTAGTAAAGCGCCTGGGACGGCATCGTCGTTATGTGTTTAGCATGTTGGCGGCTTTGTTATATGTTGATTGATAGTTATGCATATGTTGATTGCTTGTGTGTAGTTTTCTTGCTGGGCTTCGGCTCACGGGTGCTCTATGGTGTAGGTAAGGGCAAGGGAAAGGTCGATCAACCATGAGTACGGAGAGCATGAAGCAGTGTGTACATGTTCGGCATGCCTGGCCACCACGACCAAGGGTATTTTTGGGAGATGTTATGTATTAAACCTAATTTTGTCGTCTAGTTGACTTTAATCATATTTTGAGTTGTAAATATTTCTAAACAGTATTTTGGGATCCCAAATGTATAACGCTTTATAATTTCAATGAATGACTACATTTTTAAATTATATGACTTTTATTATAGTTTAGCTACACTTTTAAGCTAAAATCCCGATTAGCGAGTTAATTGCATGTTTTAAACTCACTTAGTAACGACTCTAAGGAAGTAGGGCATTACACATTAAAAACTAAAAATAGTTGATGCATGTATACTACTGCCTATACTATGACTTTTTCTATTCTTATTTTATTTCTATTATTAATTTCTTTTTAAATATTATTGTATATCATGTAGCTATGTAAATATATATTTATGTCAACATTGTGTTTAGATGTCATATATGTAGAGATTCTCGATATAAATATTTATATATGCTATAGAACTATAATTCATTCTATTATATATGTATTTAAAAAAAACAATGAACCCGTTTTTATTAAAATTATAAACAATGTTTACAACTATAAAACTAAGCAAACGTGTATTGTGCGTTGCTTCTATTAGAGACCATGCTTCTGTTAGAAACCATGCTTCAGCTTCTATTAGTTTGTTAGAAGTTGGTTAGTTTGTTACAGAGTTTGTTACTCTATTTTGGTTTTCTGTTAGATCTTAGCTTTCCATATATATATATATATATATAAATATATATATCTATATGTATCTGTACAATGTTATTTATGAGATGAGAAATACGAAATCATTCTTCACTAAAGTTTTGAGTCATCATATGGTATCAGAGTTTTTTTCATTGGATCAATGGAGAGTTCATCAGCCGCCATTGCAGCAACTTAGTCTCAGCCTTCTTCACAAACTGCTCAACCTTCCGTTCCTTTGCCGAAAACATCACCAATTTATTTTTCTCATTCTTTGTCTATTCGACTTGATGAACACAATTACCTCCCATGGAAACATCAAGTTCTTGCTTCGATTAAAGGCAGCAAACTTCAAAAATTTCTCGATCCGACTCGTGCTCCGCCGCAATTTCTTACTGCTGCCGATGAAGCTGCAAATTGGATCAAAACTGAGTACGAAGATTGGGAACAACAAGACAATATTCTTGTCTCCTGGCTACTCACCTCCATGTCTGAAAACACAACCAATCGAATGATCGGTTGTGACACTGCTGCTCAGATCTGGAGCACTCTGAGCGAGTACTACACAGCTCAAAATCGTGCTCATGTTGGCTAATTCAAAACGCAACTTCGGAACACCAAACTCACTGGATCTTTGAATGATTATCTGCTGAAAATCAAAGGTCTCATTAATTGTTTCGCCACAATCGGTCATGTTCTCTCTCCTCGGGATCATATTGAAGCAATCTTCAACGACTTGTCCACTGAGTATGATGTCTTCATCACCTCTGTCAACACCAGAACTGATGCATATTCAGTTTCCAAGATTGAGGCTCTTCTCATGGCTCAAGTTGTCTTACTAGAGAAAAGTGTGAAGGAATTGGACATTTCCAAAGGAGAAGCAAATCTCTTACAGTCCAGATTTCCTCCTTCATCTCGTGGAGTTCCTCATGCAGGGTCCTCAAGTCCTAACTATGGAATATCAAGAGGTAATTTCTCTAGAGGTGCCGATCCATATTATGCCGGACCTAGTGGACAATCTTCTTTCTCTCACTTACGTGGTGGCAGTCCTGGGTTCAACCGTGGTCAATACTCAGGTCCAAGAGGTGGACCCTCAGTTGGACATGGACAATACAGTGCGTGGGGACAAAAACCACAGTGCTAGCTGTGTCACAAAGTCGGTCACACAGTCAAACACTGCTTTTACAGGTTTGACAAGTCTTTTAGTGGTCCTGAATCGTTTCAGCCTTTCTTTGGTACTACTGCTATTGCCGATATGCACGCCATGTATGCTACACCTGAAACCGTGACTGATCAAAGCTGGTATCCTGACTCTAGTGCGATTCATCACCTCACCTCTGAGGCATCCAATTTGACCACAAGGGCTGAATACAACGGACAAGAGCAAATATACATGGGAAACGGTACAGCTTTGCAAATTCAAAATTTTTACCAGTCTTCTTTTCTTTCCCCTTTTCATTCCAAGCATCTTGTCTTAAATAATTTGCTTCATGTGCCTGACATTACTAAAATTCTCTTAAGTGTTTCAAAATTTGCTCAAGATAAAAATGTCGTTTTTGAGTTTCACCCTTTTCATTGTTATGTTAAGGATCAGGTTACTCATACGATTTTACTGGTTGGGAAGCTTGAAAAAGGCCTCTACAAGTTTGATTCTACTCAGTTAGGATCTCTATTGTCTCCTCCCTCAGATTTCTCCTATTTGTCCCGATGCACTATTGATGGTGCCCAAGTATTTTTCACTCAAAATAAGTCTGTACCAAACTCTATTTTTTCTTTGTGGCACAATAGGCTTGGCCATCCTACTGCTAGAGTTGTAAAATGTGCTCTCTCCTATTGTAATATTCATGTTAGCAATAAAACAACTCCTGATTTTTGTGCAGCTTGTTGTCTTGGAAAACACCATAAGCTTCCTTTTCCTAACTCAACTACTGTCTATATTAAACCCTTACAACTTCTGCATTCGGATCTATGGGGTCTTGCCCCTACTATATCCTCAAGTGGTTATAAGTATTATATCAGTTTTGTTGATGCCTATTCTAGGCACACTTGGGTGTATTTGCTTCGAACAAGGAGTGAAGCTTTGCCAACTTTTACCAAGTTCGAAACTCAAGTCGAGCTTCAGCTAGGATATAAAATTAAATCCATTCAAACTGATTGGGGAGGTGAATACCAAGCTTTCACTAGCCTTGTTGAGTCTACTGGTATAGTTCATATAGTGTCTCGTCCACACACTCATGAGTAAAATGGCGTTGCTGAACGCAAACATCGCCATATTGTTGAGAGTGGCCTCACCATACTTGCCCAAGCTTCTTTGCCCCTCAAATATTGGGATGAGGCCTTTAGTACAGCTGTTTTCTTGATAAATAGAATGCCTACTCTCATTTTGCAACACCTTTCACCATTAGAAGTTTTGTTTAATACCAAACTTGATTACAATATGCTCAGAGTTTTTGGTTGTTTATGTTACCCAAATTTGAGGCCTTATAACTGTGTCAAGCTCTAGTATAGGTCTGAACCTTATGTGTTCCTTGGGTATAGTCTATCTCACACATGATATAAGTGTTTGTCTAAGGAAGGAAGAGTGTATATTTCAAGGGATGTCTTATTTGATGAGTTTGTCTTCCTTTTCTCTGATTTGTCTCAAAAGTGTTCTTCTACCTCTACCTCAAATTTGTTCCCTATCTCAGCAAGTCCACATGTTCTGTCACCTCTTCGTTCTACTCCTTTTACTCCATTATCACCCTCCTCTTCATTACCATCTATGGCTCCACCACCACCACCACATTCCTCTTCCAATATGTCAGTTATCCCACCCTTGTTGAGTCAAGAAGCTGGTTCAAATGATTTGTAACCTACTTTACCTCTTGATTTGCCTGTTGCTCCTAACATTGTTTCTGCACTTCCTAATGTCCATCCGATGCAGACAAGAGCTAAGTCTAGGATTCGAAAGCCCAAAGTTCTCATGGTGTCTATTGAACCTTCTTTTGTAAAAAGATGCTCTCAAAAGTCAGCAGTGGTCTAGTGTTATGCAAGCTGAGTTTAACGCTCTTCAGAAGAACAACGCTTGGTCTTTAGTGGACTTACCCTCTGACCGAGTACCTATAGGTTGCAATTGGGTTTACAAAGTAAAGGAGAACACAGATGGAACTATTGCTCAGTACAAAGCTCGTCTTGTTGCAAGGGGCTTTAATCAACAAGCTAGCTTTGATTATAATGAAACTTTTAGTCCAGTTGTTAAGCCAGTGACCATTCAAGTAGTTCTTACCATTGCTGTTACTAGAGGATGGACAATAAGGTAGCTAGATGTTAATAGCGCATTCCTCAACGGTGATCTGCATGAGGACATTTATATGAAACAACCTCCAAGTTTTGTAGACTCTACTTATCCCACTAAAGTTTGCAAACTTCACAAAGCACTTTATGGTCTCAAACAAGCTCCAAGAGCTTAGTTTGACAAACTTTCCACTGCCTTGGTTCGTCTTGGTTTTGTTTCAGCAAAGGTTGATCATTCCTTGTTTGTTCGAGCTACTGTCACTAGTTGTCTCTATGTTCTTGTCTATGTGGATGATATCTGGAACGCCCCAAACTCCAAGGACCGTTACGGTGTGCCTTATAAACAGTGCTAAACTCGATAATCGAGTCATTTGGCCAAAATCGTGTAACTAAGTATGATTAGCAGTTCAGGGATTAAAAATTTTGGTTAAGATATAACGATTCATTAGAACATTTACTGTATACATTGGGATCCCAAAAAATATAATTTAGAGGTCTATTACAAGAAAATATTTACAACAGCCGATCTAAGCTGCAAAACAAGGTTTAACCCTAGTTCCTCTTTCAACCCTCGGTCGTGGCGGTCGAGCAGCCGCATATGTACACATCGTCACCTAAGCTCTCCAACTCAAGGATGGTCCAGCTTTCTTTTGCCTTTACCTGCACCACATAGCACTCGTGAGCCGAAGCCTAGCAATAAAACTTAATATGCTCATGAGCTGTAATAACATGTCATCAAAACATAAGGCACACGCCTAGCAGAGATAACCTTATTCAAGCAGGAAAATGAGTTCACGTAATGTTGAGTACAACACATCAACCAATGATCATAATAATCATCCAGGGCTTTTAGCCCAAAATAGAAGAGTGACAGTTGTAATAGTCACTGAGGTGGATTCCGTTCCCAATGGCCATGTGACGATAGGGTCACCGGGGCTTTATAGATAAGTGATCATTTCACTAGCTTAAACAGGATAGGTGCATGGTGACTAGTCACCAACATAACCTTCCTCATGACCATAGAGTCATAACCATGGGATAATGCTCCCTAGCCATGTGACAAGCAGTCACCTAGGCCTTTGGCCCTGGCTCTGAGTAACTAGCTTAGACTAGTCAAGTGCTTATAAGTTTCATCGACCTTAGGGTCGGTCCAGCATTAATGCCTTAGAGTCATTCAATGCTGATATCGATTAGATCTAATCTTTTAGTCGGCCCTGCTTTCATGACGCTATGCCGTTCTCGGCTCTTAGGTCTGTGATACTCGACCGGTGCCGACCCTGACTAGTCAGTGCCATACACAAGTAAGCAATGCCACCAAACATATATCATATGTCAAATATCCAAATACAGGGCATTCAACATGCTTACTCAATAATTACTAGCACAATTAGGATCATGCATAAACATAGTGACTCAAGCGCTGAACAATCTCATATTCAATATACATAGCATGCCCTAATCACATGTTTCTCGTGCATCACACACATTACACTTAAACATCCAACATGCATCAAGAATAACCATGCATGTCACATATACACAGGGTGCAGTTTTCTTACCTCTGGTTTGAGCGAGAATTAGAACAAGAACGACCCTTGAGAATAATCGATCCTTTATCCTTTAGCGATCACCTAGTCATAACCAAATACAATCTTCGATTAATGAAAACCAACAAAGATAGGGTCTTGATCTAAACCCTACTCTCGGGACCCCGAAATGTACCCACACGGTGAGTAAATTCGATCCCGGGCCTTAAGGATTGAAACCCCGAGCCAAAAGCCCTTAAAAACACTCAAAACGGGAAACTGAAGAAACAGGGTAGCGCTACCCTCCTAGCGCCCCAGCGCTCCTCACAGAGCCAAACCACCCTATCATCCCCTGCAGGTAGCGTTGTAGCGCTACCTTCAGCCAAAAATTTTCTAGAAATCTCTTCCTTCGATCCTACCATTTCCAACCCAAATCAAAATCTTCCAAACATCAAATTAAGTCCCAAATGAACTCAAATACCACCTCCACATGTCCTAGGCACCTCAACCCCAAGAACCCTAGCCAAAACTCCAATCGATTCCCAACTTTCCAACTCAAAAACCAACTGAAACTTAACTTGGAAAACAAAGCAAAAGCAAGAGTTCTAATGGCTAAAAACTCACCTCAATCTTAGCAACACACCCTCTTCAATGGTGGAGCATAACCCTAGCTTCTCACAGCTTGATTCCTTGGCATGGTTCCTCAAAAAGAGCTTGAAAATTCAAGGAAAAATGGAGGAGAAAACCACCGAGATAGAAGGAGGAAATGGGACTCTGTTTTGGTAAGCTTCTACAGCCTTAATGGCTGATATAAATCTCTAAGGGTGAAAAGACCTAAATGCCCTCAAGTCTAAAATAAACCTTAATAGCCACCAAGGGCAAAACCGTCCTTTCAAACCTATTTTGTTAATCATAATTGACACCCTCCAATTCCTGCTATTCTCAATATTCACAAACACCAATAAACCATATCCTGTTACCCTTTAACTCCCGCAACACTCTAATCATTAAAATCACCCCGAGACTCACCCCGAGCCCCGAACTTAAACCTGTTATGACTAGACCGAACACTTGCATTTCATGATCGTCTCATGCTGAAAAGCTCGAACAAATCCACATATAATGTGGTACCATCCAAAACTCACCCACATGCACAAAAATACACAATTACGCCCTCAACGGGCCAAATTACCAAAATGTCCTTATAATTAAAAATAAAGTCATATGCATGCATTTACCATCATATTATAATATAGTTTACATAAACATGCATATGATCACTTAATAACATAATAAATCAATTATGGCCCTCCCGACCTCCTAATCAAGGTCCTCAACCTTATTAGGAAATTTAGGGCATTACAATATCCTAGTGATGGGTGGGTAGTAGTGACAATGATGTCTCATCTATTATCACAACTCTTGGTGATTCTTTTGCACTAAAATATTTAGGTACTGATGACTACTTCTTGGGAATTCAAGTTTCTCATACTTCCAGTGGTGTCTTGCTCTCTCAAACTAAGTACCTTCAAGATCTTTTGTGTAAAGTTCAGGTGCAAGGTGTCAAGACTCAAAGTACTCCAATGAATAGTGGCCTCCGCTTGTCACACTATGGGAGTGATCCTGTGTTGGATGCTACCCTTTATCGATCTGTTGTGGGTGCCTTGAAATATGCTACCGCAACTAGACCTGAGATTTCCTTTAGCGTAAATAAGGTCTGTCAGTTTATGCACTCTTCTCTCAAATCTCATTGGGTGGTTGTTAAACGAATCTTGCGCTATCTTGCTGGTACCTTGGGTTATGGACTTCATCTGAAACAAGCTTCTCATTTTCATCTTGAAGCATTTTGTGATGTTGATTGGGCTTCTGACCCAGATCACCGGCGCTCCACTACTGGTTTTTGCATTTATTTTGGTGACAATTTAGTGGCTTGGTATTCCAAGAAGCAGACCACAGTTTCTCGTTCTTCTACTGAAGATGAATTTCGTAGTTTAGCTTCTGTTGTTACTGAACTCTCCTGGATTCAGTCGTTACTTCGTGAGCTCACCATTTTTGTATCTGTTCCACCTTCTATTTGGTGTGACAATTTGAGTTCTATCATGCTTGCTGCCAACCCCGTCCTTCATGCGCGTACAAAGCACATAGAGATTGATCTCTATTTTGTCAGAGACAAGGTCTTGCAAAACCAGATCCAAGTCAAGCATGTTCCAGTTATTGCTCAAGTTGCTGATTGTCTAATTAAACCCATTTCCAACTCTCATTTCTCTCTTCTGCATGACAAACTAAGTGTTGTTTCTAAATGAATACTTAGTTTGAGGGGGAGCTGTTAGAGACCATGCTTCAACTTCTATTAGTTTGTTAGAAGTTTGTTAGTTTGTTACAGTGTTTGTTACTCTATTTTGGTTTTCTGTTAGAATTTAGCTTTCTATATATATGTATCTGTACAGTGTTATTTATGAGATGAGAAATACAAAATCATTTTTCACTAAAGTTTTGAGTCATCATAGCTTTTACCTAGTATATATATACATACTGGACAGTTGTAAAACGTTTACTTAGTTTTAAAGTTGTAAATATTATTTATAATTTTAATAAAAACGGGTTCACTGTTTATATATATATATATAATGAATTATAGTTCTATAGTATATATCAATAATCTCTACATATGTGACATCTAAATACAACATTGACATAGATATATATATATATATTTACATGGCTACATGACATATATATATAAATTACAATAATATTTAAAAAGAAATTAATAATATAAATAAAATAAAAATAGAAAAAGTCATAGTCTAGATAGTAGTATACATGCATCAACTATTTTTAGTTTTTAATGTATTTCGTAGCGTCTTTTGGTGAATTTGATGAAGAAAAAGAGCTCTAATCACTTGATAAAAAATAAACTATCACACAGATTTATAAAATAAAAAAATGATATGTGTGCCTTTATTATTTTTAAATAAATATGATTTAATTATTTAAATTATCACAAAATATCTTTAAAATATCATATTTTAATTAATTAATTAATAATTTTTTGTTTAAGTTTATGTTTATTCTATTTTTTGAATTTGACGGTGACAACAAAACATTATATATTATATGTTTAATATAATATTAATATTATATGTGGATTTTAAATTTAAGTTTGTCGCTAGTTGATAGTAGATTATATTATATTATATATTTAATATGTTATATTATTCAAATACGTGAATTTTAAATTTAATTAAATTTTATTTAAGTTATAAAACGTATGGTTTTATTATTTTTAAATAATTATCATTGTAAAATATCTTATTTTAATTTGTTTAATTATTTAATTTTATCTAAGTTTAAGTCATATTTATAATCTACCGTTAAATATAAGAATATTCTGTTAAATATAAGAATATTCTGTTAAAGTTAATAGAAAAAATAAAAAAACTTCGTTATCTACATACATTTTATATAGAAGAGATATTAACATCATACCCTATTATTAACATTCATATTTCAATTTTACAATAAAATGGAGTAAGTAAAAATATTTCTATTTAACAATTTTTTTCCAACAAAATGTTCATATATTTTTAAAATATTAAAACAAATTTAGAATTATTTATTTTATTTAATTAAAAATTATTATAAAAAATATGTGTCTATAGTAATGACTCTCCATTTTAAGAGTAATTCAAGTACTTTTTTTTTAACAAAAGTAATTCAAATACTTATAATACTTTCTAATAGAAGTTAAACCATATTTTATGAAAAAAAAAAAAAATTCACAAACCGACTTAGAAAATTTGAGGCAATAACCTATATATTTTTAATTTAAATATAGAGTAAATGACGGCTAAAATATTCAATGTTTTCAAAATGTTACACTTTTATACTCAATATTTTTTTTTGTGATAAATATACTCGATGTCTTCAAAATATTACACTTTTATACCCAAATTTTTATTTTTTTGTGGTAAATATACCTAATGTTTTTAAAATATTGCACTATTATAACTTTTGTTTTAAATTATTTTGAGAAATAATAAGAAAATGAAGGAAAAATTAAGATTAGTGAAATTAATCAAAATAATTAAACTTATAATTTTCCTTTACTTTTTTAACAAAAAAACTTATATTTTAAATTGATGAAAATATATAATTTTTTCATTAATTTTAATAAAATATTTATTAATATTTAATTTTAAATAGTTATTTTGAGAAAGAATAAGAAAGAGAAAATAATTTAACATTTAAAAATAATTAAAATCCTATATTTTTCCTTCATTTTCTTATTATTTATCAAAATAATAAAAAATAGGTATTGTTATCTCCATTTCCTGCCTGGGCCCGGGACGGTGGTCCAGGCCCATACTCTGGGCGATTGGATTTGGGCCCAGCCCAGGCCCACTTAGCAGGGGAATGACCGAGAACGAGGCCCAAGTGGGATCCAGACCCGGACGGTGTCCAAGACGGATGATCCAGGATGACAGTTCGGGAGACGTATGGCCTGTTGGGATTACGGCCGAGGTGTACACAAAACGGTCCCGGAGCTTGTAAACGGTCCGGACCTATGGTAAAGGGAGAGGGGCAGAGGTAAACGGACCCATCGGACGGTCCAAAATCGTGCAGGGGCAATTATGAGCACTCGGGAGCTGGATCCTCGCCATTTCAATCCAACGGCCCAGGAGGGGCGAATGTCAAAGGTCGCCCCATCCTACGGTCCACCTCAGCGCAAGAGCATTAATGAAGGACCCCCGTGCGGATGGGACGCTTCGGAATCCGTGCTGACGCACTAGCCTAGACCTAGCGACCCTTGAGGTGGGTAGGTGACCTTACGAGGCCAATTGCCATCTTTGCAGCAGTCGCTTGGTAACACGTGTATCCCTTGCCACAAAGCAGGACTTAGGTAAACGAACCCGGACATTGGTAAATGGTCTGGGCTCCGCGTGCAGCCAGTGTCATTGCCCTTTACCACGAATCCACGATTCTGAGCAGGAATTGGGAAGGCAACCGTGGAGTATCCAGGAGCAAGGCAAGCCTCCACCTCGCGAACCCAGGCGAAGGCTTGGGGGGTAAATGTTATCTCCATTTCCTGCCTGGGCCCGGGACGGTGGTCCAGGCCCATACTCTGGGCGATTGGATTTGGGCCCAGCCCAGGCCCACTTAGCAGGGGAATGACCGGGAACGAGGCCCAAGTGGGATCCAGACCCAGACGGTGTCTAGGACGGATGATCCAGGATGACAGTCCGGGAGACGTATGGCCAATTGGGATTACGGTCGAGGTGTGCACAAAACGGTCCCGGAGCCTGTAAATGGTTCGGGCCTGTGGTAAATGGAGAGGGACAGAGGTAAACGAACCCGGGTCAAGTCCTCCTGGTTGGCAAGAAAAAGCATCCGCGACCCTGAAGCCGCCCCATAACGTGTGGGGGTTGTCCCCACTTTTCACCTGTAGAAAAGGCCACCTCGGGATTGCACGCCGCTGGTTCAGACCTGCGCTGCCATTGCACTGACTGGTTTTGTCCCCTGAATCTGCCTCGTAACTCGGAATGCCCAGACCAAAATCCCCATTTTGTCGGGCGAAATATAGTTCTTGAGCCGCCCCGTTGGGCCTTAATAATTCTTAGTCTTTTGTATTTTTGTCCTTTGTATTGGGCTTCCGCTAGAGAAGCCAAGGATACCCATATCTTTGACGGGCCCAGGTCATGCTCGACCCAAGCCCAGTGCTCCTATGAGCCTATAAATACAGGCTATAAATACAGGCGATAGAGCACTGGAGAAGGGACCTCTCTCGGACTGGTATGCAGTTACTCTGTCAAAATATAGAGAAAAACTCCATTGTAAAAGACTTTCCAAGCTCTAATACAACTGACTCGTGGACTAAGGCTCATTAACGCCCTAACCACGTTAAAACCATGTTTTTATCTTCTACGTTCTATATCATTAATCTTATTTAATACTCATAAATATAGTTTCCGAAAACATCGGTAAACATTTTGGTGCTTTCATTGAGAGCTGAAGAAAGCTAGGAATAACGTCAAACCTATACTACAATGGTGAATACAAGACACACCACTTTCGGCCCTGCTAACCCAGAGCAGGGCAATGGAGAGCCATCGCCCTCCTAGCCTCTTCCTCAGAATCCGCTTGAGAACGTTCCTCCTCAAACGTCTCACCTTGACGAGTCACAAGACTATGAGGGTGGGACAGAGTACGAAGAGGAGAACGAGGAGGAATATTGTGAAGAGGAGGAGAACGAGGGGGAGTACCATGACGAAGCTGCGGATCCTAAGATCCCAGGAGGAAATCCCAACCAGCAGAACCTAGAGGTGACTAGGCTCAGGCAGCAAGTCCTGGACCAGGAGGCTAGGATTGCTGAGCAGGCATAGGCGCATCGGCGGATGCAAGAATCCCTCCAGGCCCTGCAGGAGTTCATAGACGCGTAGGGTCCGGCGACCAATCCCCCAGCTGGTCCTTTTCCGGGAGCGCAACAGCCCGCTCCACAAGCCAGAGCCGGAGTCCCCGAAGATGCGAGGCTGGCCCCTCCCCCGGAACAGTTCCATGAGCCAGCCCCAGGAAACCCGGACAGGGAGAAAAAGAAGGCCGGTGGAAAGACCCGAGAGAAAGACCCCCCTATCACGAAAGCTGGGACCCGTTCTCGGCCACTCCCTAGGAAAGAGAAGGTGCGCCCCGTCCCAGGACGGGGCCACCCGACCGATCCGCAGGGGACGCGGTCGTGAGATGCGCGGCCCCGACATGCCCCAGGGCGAGACGAATGGGAAAGGTCTTTACATCCAAGCACCTCGGTGAACAAAAATCACCGGGAACGCCCGCGCAGCAAGGAACGTCATGCCCTTAGTTGAGGGGACGACACGTCCCGGGAAGACCTACGCGACGAACTGAACGCTTGGAAATAGCGGGCCCGTAAGGAAAAGATCCTCCCCTGAGGTGGTGACCTTAGGAACAACATCAACGACAGGAGGAACGAAAGAATCCCCCTAGATGATGGCACGGCCAGGCAGCTCATGGAGCAGCTGGCCGCTTTGGAAAAGGTCACGGACCGTTTTGTCCGAAAGCAGGAAGGAGCGGATACCGACTCCGATGAAGAGGACAAAGAACCCTGCGCGAGGCACATCCTGGACGTTGTGCTCCCCAAGGGGTTCAAAATGCCAAGCCTCATCGCCTATACCGGAAACACCGACCCCAGGGATCATCTGTCCCGGTACAACCGCATTATGACCGTGGCCCACGTCAGTGATGACGGCAAGTGCCTCTGTTTCTCGATCACTCTGGGCGGTCCCGCCGAGGAGTGGTGGAAAAGACTCAAGCCGAGATCCATCCAATCCTGGTCAGGACTGCAGTCAGCGTTTCGCAAGCAGTCAGCGTTTCGCAAGCAGTTCGTGGCCGCCATGAGGATGGACATGCAGATCAGCGCCCTCGCAAATATTAAACAGCTCCCCACGGTGACACTGAGGGCCTACATCCAACGCTTTACTGAAGAAGCCTCCAAGACCAAGGTGGACGACGGACAGCGCCTGGTGGCATTGCAGTCCGGAATCCGGGCCGGGTCCCCTCTCTGGGATGACATGCCGCGTAACAAGGCGGCTACCCTAGAAGAATTCATAAGGAGGGCCCAAGGATTTATCAATTGGGAAGAGGCTCAGATCCAGGCTTTCGGATGGCCTCCGGCACCACAGCCCAGCGCCCAAGCATTCCCTGGGTATGGGGTGCAGTTCCCAGCGCAGCCCTACGTCACGCCCCCGATCGCCCCGGGATCGGCCGTCACGCCTGGAGTCACCTACACCCCTACGGTGTACGGTCCTGCCTCTTCAAGGTATGCCCCCGTCCAGTCCGCCCACTTTTCTGGATATGGAGTCGCACCGACGGATCACAGAGTGGCCCCCGTCGGGGCCCAACAATCGCAGGCGGGAGTAACAGAGGCAAGCGTAAACCCCTCCCGGGGGAAGAGGTCTGGCAAAGGCCAAAATCGGTCTGAGCCGGCCAAGAAAGGAAAAAGGGGCTACGAGCCCCAATATTCAGAATACACCAATTTAGTGGACACCAGGGAGAACATCTTTCTGGCCACAGAAAGGGCGGTTCACTACCGGAAGCCTAGCCCCATATTCAAAGGGGGAAGAAATCTGAGGGATACCAACAAACAGTGCGCCTACCATAAGGATGTGGGCCACACTACCGAAGAATGTCGGCAGCTCAAGGATGAGATCGAGAATCTCATCAAGCTGGGGCATCTCCACCAGTGGGTCAGGATGCCCGTGGGAGTCTTGAGCCTGTCAGCAGGTCTCGGGCAACCCTCGGTTCAAGGTGCGCCCAGGGCATATTCGCCTCAGGGAGGATATGCGCAGGGTCCGACGGTGCAAACCCCTTAGGGGGGCCCCGTCGCGCAAGCACCCAGCTCTGGAATGCCTTATCTACTCGGGACGGCACCCCCTCGCGTGGACGGACATGTGGCCACCATCTCGGGCGGACCTCACCTGGGAGGGCCGTCCAGGAACGATCAAAAGCGCTACCTAAGCGAGCTGGACCACGATCAGGAGGTGTGCGCCCTTGTCCAGGCCCCGGCTCAGCGCCCGAAGTTGATGAACCTCCCTATCACCTTCACGGAGGACGACGCCCGCAACGTCCATTTCCCACACCATGACCCACTGGTCATAGATGTGCAGATCGCCAACAAGTTGGTGTCCCGCGTGCTGGTGGATGACGGAAGCTCCGTCAAAATCTTGTTCAAGCCCGCCTTCACAACGATCGCCTTGACTGAAGCGGATCTGGCATCGTGCCCAACCTAGATCTACGACTTTAACGAAGACGCTTTACTCCCCATGGGGAAGATCCAGTTGCCTGTGACATTGGGGAGTGAGTTGCAGCACTCATTCAAGTTCTGCACCTTTGTAGTGGTGGATTGCCCCACTGCCTACAACGTCATTTTCGGTCGGCCTGCATTAGTCGAGTTCGGGGCTATCACCTCCATCCGTCACCTGTGCATGAAGTTCCCTTGCGACAACGGAGGGGTAGGGATGGTCCGAGTAAATCAGAAGAGCGCCCGAAAGTGCTATCACGTGTCCGCCCGACCAATATACATGGTCCGGGACGAGCCCTTTGAGGACATCGTCGACCTGGTTCCTCCCCCACCTGCCAAGAGAGTGATCTGGGAAGAAGATGATCTGGACCCAAGGATAGGAGACGACCGCATCCTGGAGCCCATGGATGAGATTGAGGAGGTGTGCATTAGCGACACCAATCCGGCCAGGGTCATCCAGGTCGAGAAAAATCTGCCGGCAGAGGTCTGGGCCGCCATAATCGCCCAAGTTAAGGACAACCAGGATATTCTGGCCTGGTCTCACTCGGATATGATGGGGATCGACCGCAACATCATCTGCCACGCGTTGAGCATCGACCCGAACGCGACCCCGGTCTGCCAAAAATGGAGGCCCTTAGGGACGGAGAGGGCCGAGGCCCTTAAGCTGGAAGTAGAGAAGTTGTCTTCAATCAACTTCATATGCGAGGCTGTATACCCCGTATGGCTGGCCAACCCCATTCTGGTGCCAAAACTGAACGGAACCTGGAGAACGTGCATCGATTTCACGGACCTCAACAAAGCTTGTCCAAAGGATTGTTTCCCGCTCCCCAGGATCGACCAAATGGTGGATGCGACGTCCGGGTACGAGATCTTAAGCTTCATGGACGCTTGCTCTGGCTACAATCAGATCTCCATGCATGTGGCAGATCAGGAGCACACAAGTTTCCAAACCGACAAGGGAATATACTGCTACATCATCATGCCCTTCGGACTGAAAAACGCTGGGGCAACCTATAAAAGGCTTGTCAATCGAATGTTCCGGGCCCAGCTGGGGCGAAACATGGAGGTCTATATCGACGATATGCTGGTCAAGTCCAAGACGTTCGGGAAGCATTCGGACGACCTGGCTGAAGCTTTCGCAGTCATTCAGAAGTACGGGATGAAGCTGAATCCCAAGAAATGTACTTTCAGCGTGGCTTCCGGGAAGTTCCTGGGCTTCATAGTGAGCTTCCGGGGAATAGAATCCAATCCGGATAAGATCAAGGCACTGATTGATATGCCCTCTCCCCGGAAGCATAAGGACGTGAAAAGTCTGATAGGGCGGATAGCCACTTTAAGTCGTTTTGTCTCCAAGGCCACGGACAAGTGCATCCCGTTCGTCAACGTCCTTCGAGGAAGCCAGGGGTTTGAATGGTCAGTTGAATGCGAAGAAGATTTTCGAAAACTGAAAGAGCATCTGTCCCAAGCGCCGATCCTGGCGAAGCAGGTGGACGGGGAGCCTCTGTACCTCTATCTGGCAGTGACCGAGCACGCGATCAGCGCTGCACTGGTACGGGAGAAGGAAAGGACCCAGCTCCCAGTGTACTACGTGAGTAAACGATTTTTGGGTGCTGAATCTCAGTATCCACTAATCGAAAAGCTAACCTTTTGCCTGCTGATGGCATCTCGGAAGCTCCGGCCTTACTTCCAGGCCCACGCCATAAAAGTCCTGACCAACCACCCCCTGCGGCAAGTGTTGCAGAAGCCCGAGTCATCGGGAAGACTCCTAAAGTGGGCCATGGAACTAAGTCAGTTCGATATAGCCTATGTTCCTAGAGTATCCATCAAGGGGCAGGCCCTAGTCAATTTCATCATGGAGTGTTCTGGGATATCCCAGGGAGATGAGCCCGAGGCCCCCGCGGCTCCCGTATGGAAGGTCTTCGTGGACGGGGCCTCGAATGAGAACGGGGCGGGGATCATCTTGGTATCACCACAGGGACACCAATTGCAAAACACCCTGCGTTTTGAGTTCAAGGCATCGAACAACGAAGCTGAGCACGAATCCGTGCTAGCCGGGCTGCGCCTGGCCCGGGAAGTAGGGGCCACGAACCTGGAGATCTACAGCGATTCCCAGCTGGTCGTCAGGCAAATCTCGAGGGAATATCAAACCAAAGGAGAGAGGATGGAAGCTTATGTGACTCAGACGAGAAAGCCGCTACAGGCGTTCAAAAAGCACTCCATCCGCCAGATCCCTAGGGAGCAAAACGTGTTTGCGGACACACTGGTAAAGCTGGCCACCGACGCCGAAGCAGAACTGGCCGGGCTAGTACCCGTCAACCATCACCCCATCCCAAGCATCCGAGCCCCCACGGTCAACTCCATTGACCACTCCACTTCCTGGATGGGACCTTTTATCCGCTATCTGACAACCAGTGAGGTGTCGGCCGACAGGGCCGCGGCCAGGAAGTTTCAGTACCAGGACCACCGATATGTCATGGTGGACGGGAAACTCTATCGCCGGGGGTTGTCCATGCCTTACCTCAGGTGTATGTCCGGGACAGAACTAAGCGCCATCATGCATGAAGTGCACGAAGGCTTTTGCGAAGATCATACAGTCGGGCCCAATCTGTCCAAAAAGATTCTGCGCCAGGGATACTTCTGGCCTACCACGAAGAAAGACTGTATCGATTACGTCCGCAAGTGCAAACAGTGCCAGAGATACGCAAAGGTCCCGCGAGTCCCCCCGACAGAGATAACCTTGATGACTAGCCCCTGGCCTTTCGTGGTGTGGGGGATCGATCTGGTAGGATCGCTCCCGATCGGGAAAGGAGGAGTGAAATATGCCATCGTGGCCGTGGACTACTATACTAAGTGGGTTGAGGCGGAACCCATGAGCACGATCACTTCAAAGAAGGCCTTGGATTTCGTCATCAATAATATAGTGTGTCGGTACGGCCTCCCCTACAAAATTGAATCTGATAATGGGAAGCAGTTCGACAGTGCCCACTTCACAGATTTTTGCAAGAGACATGGCATCGTCAAGAGCTTCTCCGCAGTCGCCAGGCCCCAAGCAAACAGGAAAGCGGAAGTCGTCAACAAAATCTTGAAAGGGACGCTAAAGAAAAAACTCCAGGCCTGCAAGAGAAAATGGCCCGAAGAGCTGCCTCGCATGTTGTGGGCTTACCGGACCACTAATAGGACATCCACCGGGTACACTCCCTACTCCATGGTCTATGGATACGAAGCCATCATCCCCATCGAAATGAACATCTCGTCTCACTGAAGAGACACGTATGATCCTGCCCAGAACCACGCCTTACTCCAAGAATCACTAGATCTCATCGAGGAGATCCGGGAGGAGTCGCAAGTACAGCTGAAGATGTACCAAGGCAAGATCACACGACATTTCAACTCAAAAGTAAAAAGCCAAAGGTTCGAAACCGGCGACTTAGTCCTGCGAAGAGTCTTCCCTACTAGTCAAGATCCGGGAGTAGGGGTTCTGGGCCCGAATTGGGAAGGGTCGTATGAGATCCAACATGAAGTATGTCCCGGGACGTATCGCTTAAAGTGGTTCAATGGCTTGGAAGTCCCGGGAGCTTGGAACGCAGAACATCTCCGTAAATACTATCAGTAGTCAGAAGAACGTGTTCCAATTTTGTATTTTCGTTGTAAATAATGTACGCCTCAAGGCGATCCCTTGAATAATAAAAATGGCGTGTGCAAAATGCCATAGAGAAACATTATCAATCAATGAAAATCTTATTCAAGTGACCCCAGACCAGTCTCCGCTCACTTGTGGGAGGTATCCCGGGTATGAGCAAATACCAAGCGGAGCGCAAGCCTCAGGCTAGTCCAGGCCCAGACCGACGGTGTCAGGCTGGTCTGGGGGTATAAATTAAAAGAGGACTAAGCCTTAGGCTGGTCCCACCCCGTCAACAAAATCTTGAAAGGGACGCTAAAGAAAAAAATCCAGGCCTGCAAGAGCAAATGGCCCGAAGAGCTGCCCCGCGTGTTGTGGGCTTACCGGACCACTAAGAGGACATCCACCGGGTACACTCCCTACTCCATGGTCTATGGATGCGAAGCCGTCATCCCCATCGAAATGAACATCTCGTCTCACCGAAGAGACACGTATGATCCTGCCCAGAACCACGCCTTACTCCAAGAATCACTAGATCTCATCGAGGAGATCCGGGAGGAGTTGCAAGTACAGCTAAAGATGTACCAAGGCAAGATCGCACGGCATTTCAACTCAAAAGTAAAAAGCCGAAGGTTCGAAACCGGCGACTTAATCCTGCGAAGAGTCTTCCCTGCTACTCAAGATCCGGGAGTAGGGGTTCTGGGCCCGAATTGGGAAGGGTCGTATGAGATCCAACATGAAGTCTGCCCCGGGATATACCGCTTAAAGCGACTCGATGGCTCGGAAGTCCCGGGAGCCTGGAAGGCAGAACATCTCCGTAAATACTATCAATAGTCAGGAGAACGTGTTCCAATTTTGTATTTTTGTTGTAAATAATGTACACCTCAGGGCGATCCTTTGAATAATAAAAATGGTGTGTGCAAAACGCCATAGAGAAACATTATCAATCAATTAAAATCTTACTCAAGTGACCCCAGACCAGTCTTCGCTCACTTGTGGGGGGTATCCCGGGTATGAGCAAATACCAAGCGGGGCGCAAGCCTCAGGCTACTCCAGGCTCGGACCGACGGTGTCAGGCTGGTCCGGGGGTATAAATTAAAAGAGGACCAAGCCTCAGGCTGGTCCCATCCCGGACAAATGATGTCCGGGGGTATAAATTAAAAGAGGACCAAGCCTCAGGCTGGTCCCACCCCGGAGGAACGATGTCCGGGGGTATAAATGAAAAGAGGACCAAGCCTCAGGCTGGTCCCACCCCGGACGAGCGATGTCTGGGGGTATAAATTAAAAGAGGACCAAGCCTAAGGCTGGTCCCACCCCGGACGAATGATGTCCAGGGGTATAAATTAAAAGAGGACCAAGCCTAAGGCTGGTCCCACCCCGAACGAACGATGTCCGGGGGTATAAATTAAAAGAGGACCAAGCCTCAAGCTGGTCCCACCCCGGACGAACGATGTCTTGGGGTATAAATTAAAAGAGGACCAAGCCTCAGGCTGGTCCCACCCCGGACGAGCGATGTCCGGGGGTATAAATTAAAAGAGGACCAAGCCTCAGGCTAGTCCCACCCCAGACGAACGATGTCCGGGGGTATAAATTAAAAGAGGACCAAGCCTAAGGTTGGTCCCACCTCGGACGAACGATGTCTGGGGATATAAATTAAAAGAGGACCAAGCCTAAGCTGGTCCCACCCCGGGCGAACGATGTCCGGGGGTATAAATTAAAAGAGGACCAAGCCTCAGGCTGGTCCCACCTCGGACGAACGATGTCCGTGGGTATAAATTAAAAGAGGACCAAGCCTAAGGCTGTTCCCACCCCGGATGAACGATGTCCAAGGGTATAAATTAAAAGAGGACCAAGCCTCAGGATGGTCCCACTCCGGACGAACGATGTCCGGGGGTATAAATTAAAAGAGGACCAAGCCTAAGGCTGGTCCCACCCCGGACGAACGATGTCCGGGGGTATAAATTAAAAGAGGACCAAGTCTCAAGCTGGTCCCACCCCGGACGAGCGATGTCCAGGGGTATAAATTAAAAGAGGACTAAGCCTCAGGCTGGTCCCACCCCAGACAAGTGATGTCCAGGGGTATAAATTAAAAGAGGACCAAGCCTAAGGCTGGTCCCACCCCGGACGAACGATGTCCGGGGGTATAAATTAAAAGAGGACCAAGCCTAAGGCTGGTCCCACCCCGGATGAACGATGTCCAGGGGTATAAATTAAAAGAGGACCAAGCCTCAGGCTGGTCCTACCCCGGACGAGCAATGTCCGGGGGTATAAATTGAAAGAAGACCAACCCTAAGGCTGGTCCCACCCCGGACGAATGACGTCCGGGAGAGAAGAGCATCCGGTATGCTCCAGGGGAAAGCCGTGGCCCGCGGCTGGTATTGTGAGGGAACTGAGTTTCACAGTAAACTATTTGAACCTCGTTGGCCCAGGCCATCAGGTTTTCGAAGTTAAGTCAGTGGGTCTAGTCTAGGCCGTTGGAACCGGGACCAAACCCTCAAAATCGGTCAAGCACGGTGATAAAATGAAATTTCTATGTAAGGAACAACAAAAATAAAGTAAACCAGAAAAAGCAATACAAATTGTCTTGGACGCTAACGCGTCCGAAAAAGTTACAAAAGTATAGAAAAGAAAGAAAAAAGAGGCAAGGCGAAGATCCTGGCCTAGGCTTCGTCCTCCAGAAGCTCTGCGTCTTCCTTCTCCTTGGCCTCAAATTCAGCCCTCTTCGATTCCGGGCCGGGAAAGATCAGGAGGTTCATGCTCTTGTCCTTACGCCAAGCCATGTAGATGGCCTCCTCAAAAGTGACATGCAGCAAGTCGTTCGCCTGCTCCTTTCCGCGACGGGTCTCCTCGTGCGCCGTCATCTCCTCTCGAAGAGAGCTATCAAGCTCGCGGACCCGGGTCTCCAAGTTCTGGATCTTCTCCCTGTCCCGGACAGACTGAGCCTCAGCCGCCTCCAGAAGGGCTGCCCTCTCGTTGGCCTCAGTTTCTTTCCGAGACAAGGCCTCTTCAAGCCCGACCTTGACTTGGTCGAACTCTGCGCGGTCCGCGTCTGCCTGAGCAACCGCTTTGCTCAAAGTCTCCCAAGCCTGGGCCGCCTCCCTGGCCAGGCCTCCTTGGCGGCCTCCCTCTAGTTCACGGCCGCTTCCAGCTCTAGCTGGAGCGTCTCCATCTTCATGGCCACCTCGGACACCAATTCGGCATTCCGATGGGACAGCAGAGCATCCTAGAACAAAGCAAAGTTAAGAGGAATCCTTATAAAAAAATAGAAAGAAGGAGGAAAAAGACACAAAGTAAACTTATTGCGGTGGCCTAATGGCGGAGAGCCTGGGAGATGAATAACATGTCCGTGCTGGCGATGGTGGCGTACCGTTTGAGCTAGAGGTTAGACATGGTGTTCCCCACCTAGTCCAGCAGGTCTGCCGCAAAAGGAGCCGTGTCCTGCCCCAGCTTAGGGCGAAAGCCCGTCTCGGCAGCTGGCCGATTCACGATCGGCTGGGGCGCGCTAAAGGCTGTCGAGCGCTCCGCGAACTCAACCTGACGACGAATCGTCAGGGCCTTGTACGTCTTGTCCCTCCAGTCCCGACCACTCTCCTAGGTCCGGGAAATTAGCCAGGATTGCTTGTCCCGCACGACGGCTTCCCCCTCCTCAGGTAGTGCTGGATGTATAGGGAGGGGCGGTAAGGCAGGAATCTCCTTCGCGGCGAGGCGACTTTCCCTTTGCGACTCATCGGCCGAGCCAGTCCACCTCGTCCGGGGCCTCTTCTTCCCGGTGTCAGCCTCTGCAGCGCCCTGATCCAGGGCCCTCTTCCCGGAACTCCGGCTTATCGCGGGTTCCGGCTCTAGGTTGATGACCGGAGGTTGGGCAAGGCCGGGGACGGCAGCTGGGTCCACGGCCGTAACAGGGACCATGACAAGCGCACCCTCGTTGGGTCGAGTTTCCACCCCGGGCGTCTCCCTGTTGAGGGATGGGTTCACACCCGGCGCCTCTGGAGTCTTCCTGGCAGCCTTCTTGGCTGCGACCTTGGCCGCCCTCGCGGCCCGGGCCTTGAGGATTTGCCTCATTTCGTCCTCGGGGGTAAACATGTCGGAGTCTCCTGCAACAAACACAAATTAAAAAAGAGTTAGTACAATTAAACAGGAAAATCGAAATCAAAATTAAGAGTAACCCAGGACAAACCCTCATCTAAGCCTCGGGCGTGACTCAACTCATCTAATGCGAAGGAATAGACCCGATCCCCCATGTCGTCCAGGTTCAAGAAATTCCCATACTGAAGAAACCCTGATAAGAACATGAGGACTTTCGAGCCTATGGGGACGGGAGACGAAGGTCTCATCTCCCCGTCAACCTTGAGTGCGGGGCCTCGAAGTGCTAGCCTATCCCTAGCTAAGTCCCTAACCTGGGGAGCATAAGTTAAGAGCAAAGGTGAGTTACCTCGCCCTGATACGCTAGCCCCGAGGGTCCCCGTGTTCAGTAGGGTATCCTCGAAGAGGTCTTCCAGCTCCTCCGAGGCGGCCGCCTCCGTTTAGGCCAAGCCCCTCTTCTGCTTGGCCGCATCGGCTCGCACTGCTTTCTCCACCTCCGCGATATGATCTAGGGCCAGCTGCTCCCTGATGGCGACAATCTTCTCGCACTGGAGTCCCCGAAGGTTCGGGATGACGATAGTCTGGTGGGCCGCAAGCATCCTGACCAGACGAAGGTTGTCCGTGTTGATGTAGCCCCCTACGTCCAGGTCCTCTGCACTTAGCCCGGAGTAAAACCTCCTCCATTCCTGGATGAACTAGGTGAGGGGAGTCTGAGCAAAAGGTCCTGCCGCCCGAAGCAACACGATGAGAAAAATATATATATATATATATAATAAGAGAAACTGGCCAGCTAAGGGTCGAGGAAGCACTTACCCACTCGCTGGAAGTCCAGCAGCAACGTGGGGTTCTTCTCCACGAGGAACCTGGACGTCATGAACCAGTAATGTCGGATATCCGGGGGATGCTTCTAGGAGCTTGTGGGAGTGGGGTAGCTACCTCGCGGCTTCAGCCTATAGCCGTCCAAGGTTTTGTCCTTGGCGTTGACCTGTGGTTCCATCTTGTAGAAATACAAGATCTCCGCAGGGGTCGGCTCCGCGATCTCCTTCATCACGTAGAAGACTCGCCATCCCACAAGCAGCTGGTAGGCTTGAGGCAGAAGCTGGAAGGGTGAGATTCCCACATAGGTCAGGAACCGCACGAAGTAGTCGTGGAGCGGGAGTGTGGCTCCCGCACTGATATGGCTAGCGTTCCAGGCCCCGAACCCTTCTACGGACGTGTGCCCCTGCTCCTCCATCCTGGCCAAGCGGTTGTAGAAGAGTCCGGGAGTGGACTCTATACCCAAGCGCTTCTCCAGGATGTACATCATCCAGTAGTTCCGGAACAGATTTGGCAGCACGTCTATCTCCCATCTGTTGCCTTTGGGGGTCCGGGACCTGGAGAGGACGACGGGGGCCCTATTGAATTCCTCCTCTGAATGAAGGGTGACGCCCGTTGCCATGACTGATGATTTGGGAACAAAGAAAATAAACCAAGCAGTCAATACCAAAACCCAAGAAAGTCGGTTAAGGTACGGGGGGTCTCCTACGGAATGCTTGGAGTCCCCTCTGGATCGGGTCTGGTTTCACCAGGGAACCACGGGACCCAGATCGGGAACGAAATATGGGCTGCTGAGTGGGCTCCACCGTCTGTCCAGGAAACATCCGGACCCGGAGCAACTCGGACCAGGCGGCCTTCCTAGCAATAATCCTAAGCGTAAGCGAGTTCTAGCAGCCTAAGCATATAAACTAAAGGACAACCTACATTCATGTATTTACCAAGAAGGACAGAAAGACTTACTGTGAGTAGTTGGCCGTGAAAGATGGTGGTTGTCCGATGGTAAGGACGGAAGAACCTCGTTCTTGAACTGGTGAAGGCAGTTCAGCAACTCGTCGATAGGGCAGACCCAGGACGTGCGCTCAGGCGGAGGTGCAGATACTGGGACTGCTGGGAATAGGTGACGGCGCAAGGTGAGCAGGCGGTGAAGGATGTCGTCGGCTATGTCGGACATAAAAGCTCCTTAGTTCTTGGAATGGATAGAGAGTGTAAAAGTTTCAAATGAATGTCTGAGGAGTATTTATAGACCCAAATCCTGGTCTCTGATCCAGCGGATAGAGATTCCCCCATCAGACGGTCCAAAATCGTGCAGGGGCAGTTATGAGCACTCGGGAGCTGGATCCTCACCATTTCAATCCAATGGCCCAGGAGGGGCGAATGTCAAAGGTCGCCCCATCCTACGGTCCACCTCAGTGTAAGAGCATTAATGAACGACCCCTGTGCAGATGGGACGCTTCGGAATCCGTGCTGACGCACTAGCCTAGGCCTAGCGACCCTTGAGGTGGGTAGGTGACCTTTCGAGGTCAATTGCCGTCTTTGCAGCAGTTGCTTGGTGACACGTGTATCCCTCGCCACAAAGCAGGACTTAGGTAAATGGACCCGGACATTGGTAAATGGTCCGGCCTCCGCGTGCGGCCAGCGTCGTTGCCCTTTACCACGAACCCACGATTCTGAGCAGGAATTGGGAAGGCAACCGTGGAGTATCCAAGAGCAAGGCAAGCCTCCACCTCGCGAACCCAGACGAAGGCTTGGGGGGTAAATGTTATCTCCATTTCCTGCCTGGGCCCGGGACGGTGGTCCAGGCCCATACTCTGGGCGATTGGATTTGGGCCCAGCCCAGGCCCACTTAGCAGGGGAATGACCGGGAACGAGGCCCAAGTGGGATCCAGACCTGGACGGTGTCCAGGATGGATGATCCAGGATGACAGTCCGGGAGACGTATGGCCAGTTGGGATTATGGCCGAGGTGTGCACAAAACGGTCCCGGAGCTTGTAAATGGTCGGGGCCTGTGGTAAACAGAGAGGGACAGAGGTAAACGGACCCGGGTCAAGTCCTCCCGGTTGGCAAGAAAAAGCATCCGCGACCCTGAAGTCGCCCCACGACGCGTGGGGGTTGTCCCCACTTTTCACCTGCGGAAAAGGCCACCTCGGGATTGTACGCCGCTGGTTCAGACCTGCGCTGCCAGTGCACTGACTAGTTTTGTCCCCTGAATCTGCCTCGTAACTCGGAATGCCCAGACCAAAGCCCCATTTTGTCGGGCGAAATATAGTTCTTGAGCCGCCCCGTTGGGCCTTAATAATTCTTAGTCTTTTGTATTTTTGTCCTTTGTATTGGGCTTCTGCTAGAGAAGCCAAGGATACCCATATCTTTGACGGGCCCGGGTCATGCCCGGCCCAAGCCCAGTGCTCCTATGAGCCTATAAATACAGGCGATAGAGCACTGGAGAAGGGACCTCTCTCGGACTGGTATGCAGTTACTCTGTCAAAATATAGAGAAAAACTCCACTGTAAAAGACTTTCCAAGCTCTAATACAACTGGCTCGTGGACTAAGGCTCATTAACGCCCCAACCACGTTAAAACCCTATTTTTATCTTCTACGTTCTATATCATTAATCTTATTTAATACTCATAAATATAGTTTCCGAAAACCTCGGTAAACAAGTATAAAAGTGCAACATTTTAAAAACATTGAGTATATTTACTGCAAAAAAAGTTTGGGTATAAAAGTGCAAAATTTTGAAAATATTGAGTTTATTTACCGCCATAAAAAAAGATTAGGTATAAAAGTACAACTTTTTGAAAATATTGGGTATTTTAACCGCCATTTACCCTTAAATATATATTTATTATTCTTTAAATATTATAAACATAAATGTATGTATATATAAGGAATTTACTTATTTGGTATCCTGTACTTTTGCAAAGTATCGCTTTTGTACCATATTTTTTCAATGATGCTCATATAGTATTCTGTATTTTAAAATCATACATACTTGATACCCTAGACTCGGCTTTATAAATAAAATTATGTTAATATGATCAAATTGACATCAGTTATATATAATTAAGTAATTAAATTTGAATTTAGAACTTATATAATTGAAAACAATTTGATTAAATTAGTAAAATTTTATTAATTAAATTTGAGTTTAGGATACCAAATATGTACGATTTTAAAATAGAGGTGTCAAATGAGAATTATTGTAATCACATGGTACCAAAATAATACTTTATAAAAACAAAAATACAGGGTACCAAGTAGTTACCTACCCTATTATTGGTTTCAACGCGCTGTAAATTTTTTTAATTATTTTTTATGTCTAAAAATATAGATAATAAGGAATCAAACTAGTAAGTGGTTTATTCGTAGTTTTAAATTAAGATTTAAAAATAAAACAATTAATATAAAATGAACAAGAAGAAACTCATACTAAGAGCAATTCTAATGAAGGAGGTAAACTGTTTTATTCTTTATAATATAGAGAAAAAATAGTTAAATAGTCTTCCAATAAGTGATATAAACTTATATATTTTTTTTTAGCTAAATAAATAGTATTTCTCTATGTGCAGTGAAGTTATAAATATTTTATTATTTTTTGTAAACGTTTATATATATGAGTGTGATATTATTATATTTAATTATTTTATTTCTTAAAATGAATATAATATTTAAAAAATATATAATATTTAAATGATATAGAGAAAAAATATAAAAACTGATGAATGGTATAATATGAAAATTTGAAGTAAATTATAAAAAAAAAAAAATATTTTTTGGTGATGTATTTAGAGTGCAGAACAGCCATTGAAAAGTGCTTTAAGTATGAAACAAACGTCTGGGCTTTTTCTTTAGTTTGATATTTATTTTAGCAGATCGGCTATGATACTCATTATAGAATTTTCTTTTCATTGTCTATGTCTTATATTTAATTTAGGAAGGACCTTGGATTCTTGGAGTAGATGGATGGGGACCCAACTTAAATTTTCTTTACATAATATATACTTTATTTTATTTTTTATATTAAATTAATATTGGATATGTTTATAGATAAATATGTATGTCTATGGTTATATATATTCTTACAAATAGTGTGTTATTTCTCTATCAATTCTTAAGTTTTATATTTGCTACAAAAGAACAAAATCTTAAGTTTTAGATTTTTATTAATTTTTTTTTTAAAAAGTATTAATGTCAACATAACTAATTATTTAGTTGGGATTACTGTTCAAATAAATTATATATAAATTGAATGAAGATAAGAACAAGAAAAAAAAGTAGTAAAACTAAATTATAAAAAATACAAATACGCATTATATTTTAACACCAATTGACAGTCTTTTTAAAACTTTTTCGAACTAATGTCAAAGCATTAGTACTCCAAAATTATTAGACAATTTTCAAGTCAGAAGAGCAACATGGTATGATTGATTAACTTGACCTTGAAAGAATTTAGTATTTAGATAATTAATTAGAGATTAAGTGGACCCATTAAATGTAACTTAAACTTGTATATTATACAACCATACATAATTCATTTATAAAGTGAAAATGAAAATACTATACTTGGTATGCCCACTTGACAAATTTTCTCTCATTGTCACATTAGGCAGCAAGGAATTAAATCTAGTGGTACAAAAAAACTGGACCCATTTTTGTCAAAGAAATCCATTAGATTGAATTTTGGAGATATTTTATTTGTCGGGAGAAGATAAGGTGAGGGTATAAGATTCATCAATAAAAATATATTTATAAATACATAAAAATGTTGCATTCAAAAATGGGTTCACTACAAATTGCACTATTCATTACTAAACAAACTTAGTCTCAATCACTTTCCCATGAAATTTTTTGACTATAAAATGCCAATTGATAAGGATGAAACATATTGATAGGGAAATTTCATCTACTATGCATGTTAATATATCTTAATTAAAATTTGTGCCCAAATTAAAGCTCATAAAAAAAGTATGACATTTCATAAAATTTAGATTTTATTGCCCTTTTTATAACAACTTACATCTCTGTCTACTAAGATCGATGACACCACCACCAGCTTTCCACAGCAGCAGAGCAACACTTCCCCTTGCTGCCACCACCATTAGCATCATCATCACCATTGACGCTACCATCACCTACCACCATTGAAGTACCACAAAGAAGCTTTTTCTCCATTTTTTAAAGTTTTAATTACAAAAAATTCAATCCAAATCTTAAATCCAAGAAAGATTGCCTTTAAGACACTAATATATAGATTTTGAATACTTATGTAAAACGATGTCTAGCGATGCATTTGCATGTGTTAATGATGTATTTGTGATGGTGCCTTGAAAACAAGATTTTGGCCAAAAATGATGTTTAACGATGCAGTTACGATGGTGCCATGAAAACATGGTTATTAAGCCAAAAAAATGATGCCTATCAATGCATATGTAATGTCGTCGCGATGGTACCTTGAAAACATGGTTTTTAGGCAAAAAATGATGTCTAACGATGCATATGCGATGGTTCCTCGAAACTTGAATTTTAGGTAAAAAACGATGCCTAATAATGCATACACGATGCAATTGCGATGGTACCTTGAAAACATGATTTTTGGACAGAAAAAAACGATGCCTAATGATGCAGTTGTGATGGTGCCTTCAAAACATGGTTTTAGCTCAAAATGTTTCCTAACGATGCATACACGATGTAACTGTGATGGTGTCTTGAAAACATGGTTTTAGGCTGAAAACGATGCTTGGCGATGCATATGCGATGCAATTGCGATGCAATTGCGATGGTTTTATTGAAAACATGATTTTTAGGCCAAAAGTGATGCTTAACGATGTATAACGATGCATACGTGATGCATTCATGAAATCTTGATTTTTGGCAACAACAAAAAATGATGCAATTGTGATGCGTATGCGATGCATTCTTGAAATCTTGATTTTTGGCCAAAAACAATACGTTTGCAATGCATATGCGATGCGTATACGATGCAAATGCGATGCTATGTACTGAAATTTGACGAAAACTTTGGAGATGCATAAGATTTCACTCAAATGTCAGTTTCAAGTGATTTTTTTAGTTTTGGTATTTTTTGAGTCTACAAGTGTAGATCGCATAAAACTTTAGATTTTGGATGAAGAACACATAATTTCGATGAGTCATTCAATGGGTGCTTCAATGGTAGTATTAATGGGGGTAGGTGCTTCAATCCAAAGGATAGTCGTGGGTAGAAATACAAAGGAGAAATGATAGACATAAATGATTTTTTAGTGAGAAAAAGAGCTTCAATGGTGAGGTAGTGGTGCCGCCATAGTAGAGAGGGAAAATGTGATAGATAGGTTGAGAGAGATAGAGAAGAGTTAATGAGAGGGACATTATAGTAATTTTCTTTTAAAAAAAAAACCTATTTTTGAGATAACACATTATTTTATCATATTTTAAAATTAATGTGTATTATCATGCATGAAATTTCCCTATTGATATGGGTTTAGTTTAGTTATGACCCATATAAGCAAAGCATGCCTTCTCTTCGTTTAAGTAGGAGACATGATATATGGGTATTTGCGACAAAATTATCTATTCTTTCGAGTTGACGCACTAATAATCACAATAATTTTTTTTAATGGTAATACCATTGTTACATTTTACTTGCATCCGTTGACTTTTGGAAAGTGCTAGCTTGGAACATTAAGGGTACGTGTGATTAATATATTAGCTCACTTGATTAAGTGTAATATCTAGAAATTAAATAAAAAAACCAATAAAAATTAAAGTTTTAAATTTTTATGAAAAATAAAAATAAACTTAATTAAACAAAACATAAAATTAAAAATTTGAGTTTAATGTTCTTCCGTTCATCTTTTAATCAACCCAAAGAAAAAAAAAAACAATTCTATAACATTACAAATGAATTTCAAAAACCAAGATCTGTTTAATATCCTACTCATAGTCAAAAATCAAAAGCTAAAACGAATTTTCTTTAAAATCATTCACTAGAAATAATAAACTATAGTAAAGAAACATAATTAATGGGTTGACTGAAACCTAGAAATGGCAGTATCTTTCTCCATGGCTGCTCCACCAAGATTGACTGGAACCCAGAAATCTCACAGCACCATCGCCAAAATTCATCTCTATTTTTCGCAATACCATATTCTTTTCCAAACCCATACATTAGAAAGAAAAAAAACCACGAACCTCCAATTTTTTCATTCAAACCACCTCATGAGATATGCCAACCCACACCTAATGAACTACCCAGTCCCATGAAGAGCTTTCTCACCCATTCAAGCTTGACTAAAACTAAACAAATTTAAGCTTTTTACAGATCTAAGCTTCGTCGTCACCATCTTCATCGCGTAAAACTCAATAGAAGATTTGTTCGTCACCCAGATCTGTTCGCGAAGGTGTTGCCCAACTACCGCTGCCTTTAGCCTCCATTGTCTCTGTGGTTATTCAACTCCGTCGTCGTCTCTCTCTTTTCATCGTCGCGAACTCAGATATGGCACCTCTGCCAGCGCCGACGGGGCGAAGCCATTGGATTTGGTCGTGAACGATCGACAAGATGGTGAGGGTGAGATGAAGCCAGATCCATTGCCTGCGAACGAATCCAAAACCAGATCCATCAAGGGGGGAAATGGTGAACGGTTGAGGAAGACAACGACGACGAAGAAGAAGAAGAAGAAGAAGAAGAAGAAGACGTTGAGGAAGAAAGAGAGGGGACGGGTTGGTGTTAATTTAGTTTTTCTTTTTTTAATTTATATCTATATTTTAGTTTAAATCAGTTTCTAAATTTATTTATGGGTTTTTAGCACTATTGCCCCCTGAGTTAATCATCATTTGTCAATTTAGTCCCCGAGTTTTTATTTTGGGTAATTACATCCCTAAATTTTTTAAATAGTGTCAATTCACCCCAATTCACTTAACATCTGTTAAACTTTAACAGAGATACACCAATTGACTACCATGTGACTCTTACATGATTAATACTATGGGCAAATTCGTCTTTACATTAGCTCACTATATTAGTGATGTCCTAAAACAGAGCACATAAAATTGATTTGAGTATAGTAAAGTACGAGTGAGAACATAAATTTTAAAATATTGTGCAAATGTCAATTTTGATTTATCCCTAATATATGAGATCAATCTGCACTTCAAAAATATACGATAGTGCAGATTTGTATACCTACAAGTATACCCAAAATTTACCCAATATACCTAAAAATATATCCAAACCACACCAAATGTTCTAAGTTAATAGTTTCTTTATCAAAAGCAAAAAACTAATAACAAAGTATTTCACCAGCAGCTCACTATATGACATTCTCTTTGTTTTTTTCCTTTTCATTGCCTTCCCCCTTTTCTTTGCTTGTTCCAGTATGTTTGTCAAGAACCTTGATTCCAATATCTCTTCTCATCTACATTAATTTAAAATTTTAGTTACTAAAATAAATATGAACAAAGGATAAAAATATTTCAAATTATGTTACCTGTAATTTTTCTTTTTTCTTTGTTGTCAGCTTCTTCTTTGCCTTATCTTTTTTATTTTCCTTCTTCTTCTTTATAGTTGTAATTGATTTGCTTTCAATTGGTGGTTGTTGTTCTCTCTTGGGGCATCCCTTCTTGTTATGGTTTTGTTTACCACAAATGCTACATGTTTTAACCTCTTGTACCCTCCCCATCTTTACAGTTCTACCTCCTGGAACTTCAACTTCACCTGGCTCCATTGTTCTTAGCTTCTTTGGTCTTCCAGGTAGTGTTCTAAATGGAGGAGCTCGTGGGGGGTCAAGACTTGTTTTTCTCCAAGCCTCAGGGCCATTTAATGGATTTACAACATAACCATATATTTTTAAATAAGTGGTCTTGTTGTAACACTCGTGGACTAACAACTCAGGGTTAATGTCTCTATCCTCCATGCAACTTATACCATGAGAACATGGTATTCCAGTGAGTTGCCATCTTCTACAGCTGCATGTCTTAGTATTTAAATCAACGCAATATCTATCACCAAAATAACATCTCACCTCAAATTTTCCATCACCGCAATACTCAGGTATACATTGCAAGGCATGAGACTTGTTATTCTCTAGTATCTTGAAAATTCTTGGTGCAATGTCATGATTCCATTTAGAAATACTTTCCTTCTTCATAACTAATCTCACCATTATATACCTTCTAATAGTTTCTAGTAGAGTAAGAATTGGCTTATCTCTAGCCTCCAGTATTGCTGAATTGAAAGACTCACACATGTTGTTAAGTAACATGTCACAAATTGGATTAGGTTGAAAATGTGATCTGGTCCATGTTTTTGGATCTTTAGCATCCAACCACTTATATGCATCAACATTTAGACCCTTCAACTTCTCCATTTTAGCCTCAAACCTGTGATAAAAAAAAAACTCAAAGAAAACTAAAAAACAAAAGTAAATGAAAAAGACAATGAAGTTTAAGATGAAGAGATTTTACCTATGAATAGTTATAGCTCTTGCTGCCCTCCACACAACTTGCTTAAGAACCAACCCTTTAAACTCTTTTTTGAAATTATTATATAGATGTCTCACACAAAATCTATGAGCAGAGCCCTCAAAACATATTTTAATCGCTTCAATTAGTCCTTTTTGTTTATCAGACATCCAAAATATCCTTGAATTGTCTTGAATGTTCAAGTCATCCTTTAAAAAACCTAAAAACCAATTCCAAGAGTCCTTGTTTTCAGATTCTACAACTGCATATGCAACTGGGAAGAAAGAGTTATTTCCATCAATACCAACAGCAGCTAGTAATTGACCTTGATGGTGCCCTTTAATGTGGCAACCATCAAGACCGACTAATGGTCTACACCCAGCCAAGAATCCTAGCTTGCAAGCAGCAAGACACACATACAGTCTTTCAAACTCAGGATACCCTTTCTCAGAGTTACATTGCATAAATACAGTAGTTCCAGGATTGCTAGTTTTCAATTCTTCACAATAGTCCCACAATAAAGAATATTGCTCCTTCAGTGATCCATATATCTTCTTCAAAGCCAATTTCCTAGCTCTATAATATTTGGAAAGTGAAACATCTCCAGCAGTTGTATCTCTAACTTCTTGTGCAAAACTAGCCCTAGACCAATATGGGTCAGTCTTCCATTTCTTCTCAAATTTTTCAGCAAGCCACTTTGCAGTAACATTCTTATTCTTGAATACCCTACCGCATGTGTGTGTATTATTCAATGTCTTTACCTTGAAAGTTCCTTCCTTATCAATCATGGATGCAAAAACCATCCAACTACAACCTTCCTTACAACGTGCTCTAATTCTGTCTCTGTCATTTTTTATGAACTTAATCCCTCTATTTGATTTTATACCATATTCTTTTATTGCTTGTCTAAAAGTAACAGCAGATGGGAACAACATACCAATCTTGAACATTGGATCCTCCATGTCACACTTGGGATTAAACTCATAATGTCCTTGTCGGTTTTCTTCATTTTCTGAGTCACATTCTGAAATAAAGTCTTCAGAATCAACATCACTAGAGTCTGTGTAAGCTTGTGTTAGTTGTGCTAAATTGATTGCTTCACCAACATTTGGACTTTTTCCCTTGTCAACAACTATCTCATCATCACTAGGCTCATAATCTGAATCTATTAATTCATCTTCATCTTCACCTTCATTAACTTCTTTCTTGCCCTCTTCCTCAACTAGAATCTCAAGAAAATTCTCAACATTGGCAGTGAACTTTTCTACTCTAACTGAATCATTTTTCTTAGTTTGTTCTTCTCCATTTTCAAACTCTTCTTGAATGTCATAATCTTCCTCTCTTAATCAATTTCAACCCAATTTGGAATTGACACTACCACATATAGGTTAGTCGCCCTATTAGTGTCTAATATGCTTGACATGGCCAAAACATCCTTATCATTGACTATAGGAACAAACTCCCCCAAATCATTCAAAGTAATAGACTTATAATAATATTCTAACTTAACACCCTTTGAATAACCTAAGTTGGCTAAGAAACCATTCAACTCTAACAAACTTATGCAATTATTTGATACCCAATCATAATAATCAACTTGACCACCCTCATAAATCAACTTACTATCCTCTCCAAGAAAAATAACTCCCCCGTGATTAATCTTCAACGTAAATGCTTCAGTTTCATTTGAATCTACAATAAACCAAAACTAAATAAATATTGATTGCAACAAACAAACAAAAAAAGTATGTCTATTGTCTACCTAGGATATCTAAACAAGAAAAAATGTACATATATTTGAAAGACCAAAATCACATATACCTAGAATATACAAATAAGACCAAATAAATATGTTTATATATATATATATTTATTTATATAAAAGTGAAGAGCAAAATCACGTATACCCATGTATTCAAATAATACCAAATCATATATATTTATATGAAGACCAAAATCATAAAATTTTCCATTAATCAGAATACAAAGTAGTTGAAGTGAGAAAAGAAAATATGAAGCATCTTACCGTATATTGCATTTCCCCCTCTTCTGTCACGAAGCTTTGCCATCTATTTTCAATCATAAGAAATGAAGACTTGTAACCCTAATCAAATAAGCAGTCTTTTTTGCTTTCCCTCGACTTCTGTTTTCTTAGCATCTACAGACATATTGACTTTTCCACTCTGATATATTGAGCTAATGTAAAGACGAATTTGCCCATAGTATTAATCATGTGAGAGTCACATAGTAGTCAATTGGTCTATCTCTGTTAAAGTTTAACAGATGTTAAGTAAATTGGGGTGAATTGACACTGTTTAAAAAACTTAGGGATGTAATTGCCCAAAATAAAAACTCAGGGACTAAATTGACAAATGATGATTAACTTAGGGAGCAATAGTGCTAAAAACCCTTTATTTATTTGTTTTTAGCTTTAAAATTAATTAATATGATTTTAAATTCTTATTTTTTATATTTTTAGAGATTTAATCAAGTGATTTGTCATGTCATCCACCATGTGGACTAATATATCAACGACATGTTTATTGTTCTAGACCGGTACTTAACGTCCAAAAGTAGATGGCTACAAGAAAAATGTAACAGTCGAGGTATTGCTGTCAAATACCCGAAAAAAAATGTAACTCGAAAAAAAAGGAGGTTTTGCCACAAATACCCTAATAATATATGGGTTTATACTATTTTTGGTTAAGGTGTTTTATCTCATTATTTGTTTGAACCATGTATTTTGATAAATTAGTTTTTGGACCCTATGTTATGTAAATTTGTTAAAATAGAATCCTAAACTCAATTTTGATTTAAAAAAATTGAATATAATAACACAATTTTTAAGTAGAATGATTTTATTTTTGTTCTGAATTATTAGTTTAGTCAATTATTTGTGATTTTAGTTAAGAAAACATTGATCAAAATCGGGTTTAGGGTTCTATTTTAACCATTTTACAAAATATAGAATCTAAAAAATAATTTGTCAAAATACAAGATCCAAACAAGTAATAGGACAAACCACTTAATACAAAAAAAATATAAACCCATAATATATAGCACTTGGTCATGGTCAACTTCTATGTAGCTGAAAAAAAAAACATTGTGACAAAGGGCTTTTATTGATACAGCTATTATGATTAATAGTTCGTAACTTTGGAATATTATTTGTTGTCAATTAGTAATAGAAACATTAGAGAAAGAAATATTTATGATGAAAAATATTAGAGCTAACTAGCCAACAAAATATCTTTCATTGATGTTATTATTTTTTTAAAAGTTGTATAAAGATTCCATGTTTTATTTATATCGAAGTAATAATTAATTCTTTTTTTTTTTAACTCTTTTTCTTTTTCGTTTTTCATATATTATTGTTTTCTAATTAGCATCATTGGTGCACTAGAGACCGAGGTACATAATTCATAAAAAAATTAACAATTGATTATATAAATCCCACTCAATATGTATTGTGTTTATATATATGTATATATATAGTACTCGAATGTATTAGTATACATAAATAAATATGTAATAAAATAACAAAATAAGGAGGTAGAGAGGTGTTTGGTATTGCCAAATTAATTTGGCGCAGATGCATGAATTCCAGGATTTGCTACTTTATTGATTAATATGGTACAATGAAATACACATATAATTGCTGCCTTTATATATTCTTTGATTTTTGAAGTAAGATATGAGATTATATAAAGTAAATTATAAAGGGAAATTTCATTATGCATAATAACTTAGTGAAATTTTTTTAATATGTCACTTTCTCAAATATATGACAATTTTAATTTTTTAGACAAAAATACCCCTAACATTCAAATACTTATTTTCTCCCTCAATCCAAACTTTCTCTCTCTAACATCTCTTATTCTATCACTCTTTCTAACATTATAATCTTGTAGATCTCGAAAAAAATACCAAATTTAAAAAAAAAATCATCTGAAACCGACATTTGAGTGAAAAAATATAAACTTTCAAAGTTTTCATCAAATTTCAATGCAGAGCATCGAAATTGCATCGAAAAAGTATCGTTTTGGACAAAAATTAAGTTTTCATGATTGCATCGAAACACTATCGATGCACCATCGATTTTGGATCGAAATACCATCGATTTGGCATCGAAACACCATCGATTTTGCATCGAAAAACCATCGTTTAGGCCAAAAAAAATAAGTTTTCAGGATTGCATCGCAACAACATCGAAATACCATCGATTTTGCATCGAAAAACCATAGATTTTGCATCGAAACATCATCAATGTACCATCGATTTTGCATCGAAAAAACATCGTTTTGGCCAAAAAACAAGTTTTCATGATTGCATCGTAACAGCATCGATGCACCATCGATTTTGCATATGCAAAATCGATGGTGTTTCGATGCAAAATCGATGATGTTTCGATACTCTTGTGATGTAATCATAAAAACTTATTTTTTTTGGCCAAATCGATGACTTTTCGATGCAAAATCGATGGTGTTTCGATGTAAAATCGATGATATTTTGATGTAAAATCGATGGTACATTGATGATGTTTCAATGCAATCATGAAAACTTAATTTTTATCCAAAACGATACTTTTGCGATGCAATTTCGATGCTCTGTATTGAAATTTGACGAAAACTTTGGAGATTAATATTTTTTCACTAAAATGTCAGTTTCAGATGATTTTTTTTAATTGTGGTATTTTTTCGAGATCTACAAGATTACAATGTTAGAGAGAGTGAGAGAATAAAAGATGTTAGAGAGAGAAAGTTTGGATTGAGAGATAAAATGTGTATTTGAATGTTAGAAGTATTTTTGTCTAAAAAATTAAAATTGTCATATATTTAGGATAGTAACTTATGGTGTCTAAGTTATTATGCCTGTAACATAAAATTTCCCATTATAAATGAGATTATAGTTTACGTTTAAACTTTGCTAGCTCGTACTGGTATAGTACTATTTGGTGTAATGTACTCGCTCATCCATTCAAACAAACAAGAAAATTTTAAATGTAATAGAATTTTTACATAATTTTTTTTTTCCTTTATAGCAATTTAATTTTTTGAGAATTGTGTTATATATTTAACAAAAAATTTAGTTTTTTTAACTTTTCACTATATGATGACGTCTAATTGTTTCAGTGATGTATATTAATACTAGGTGTAAGTAACGTGCACGCATGTTAGCTTAGATTTATTTAAAAAAATTATCAATTATTTTATTATATTTTTATGATTGTCATTTAAATTTTAAATAAATAAAAAATATTAAATGTAAAAGAACATAAACATATTTGTTGACGCCGTTTTTCGTCAAACAGTGAAAGAAGAGTACATAAACAATAAATGATAATGGCCAATTAAAATCAAACAAATCAAACACACGATTTTTACGTGGTTCAGCAGTTAAATCTGCCTAGTCCACGAGTCTCTGTTATTAAACTCAAGATTATCTCTGAAAATTCTTAAGCATGAATTCTTCAGAGTTTTCTCTCAAGGTTCAGAATTTTGGTCCTTTACAATGGTGCATGGCCTCTCTATTTATAGAGAAGGCTGCAGAATACTATCCCACATATTTTGGGTAGTTACTCTTTTTGTGAATAAAATAAATGACTTTAAATGCCTGTAATCAGATATAAAAGGAAACGTCCCCTGAAGACCAGGAGACGTATAACTGACCAAATAATATCCCATGATTCTAGGGGATTTACAATAATAAATGAGGATTACATCTCATATTTATAGTACTTGTAGATATTCAAAGTGGTTATCGCGTATCTCTAAGGCTTTAGCTTCACAGGTTTCCCGTCATTTGTCGAACAGGAAAAATCTCCTGAGGCCACACGGCTTTCAAGATCGTACGTGCGTCGAGCTCGGGACCCCTGATCCGAAGTCGTCCCTGAGGATGAATATGTTCCCGGAGCTATCTTTCGAGATCATGAATTCTTCGAGGTCACCATACTCGAGATCATCTATATCCTGCAAGCTCGGCATATAATCCCGGAGCATGTTTCCAACCTTATGAGTCCACTTATTTGCGAATCCAACTTTCGAGGTCATAATTAACATGGCTCGAAATCTAGGTGTAACATTTTGCCCCCTCAAAAGTATTTGTTCGAATCCTAAGAGAAGGAAACTTTTGAACTATTTTCCTTGAGAACTGTATCGTCACACCTTTGAAAATGGACACGCGTCAGCTGGGTATTGCTCTTTTTTGGTACTTGCGTGCCTTGAAAACACGCCCACGATCGTCCGCCTAACACCTTTTCGGCGCCATCTTGTCATTGATCCATGTCCGTTGGATTTTGCAAGGATTTCATTCAACGTTCCAGATTAACTCCTTTTTCCCACCTATATATACAAGACTCCATTCTTCACCTTCACTTTCACTTTCGTTCATCAGAAGCAAGAAAAGAAAGAAAAACGAAACCAGACCTCCCCATACAACTTCCGTTCCGTATATGTTCTCTCGGCCAAAGAAACAAAGAAATCCTGGTCTGTTCGAGTCAGTGAGTTCTTACTTGCAACCTCTTCTTCAATCGACAATCTCCCTGCAGTTGCCATTGTTGTGTAAGTAAGCAATTTTTGTTTTCCATTTTGCCAGTTTTTATTTAAATTGTTCTTGCTGTGTATATGGATATATTGGTTTGCATCCTTAGCCTAATACGATAGGAAATTTTAACCCGATAGGTTTTCAGGCTTTTTAGACTTTCATTCTGGATTTTCGTCTCTGGTTTATACCCAGTTTTGACGTTTGAGTGTGGTTCCCATTTTCTAGGTTTTGAAATTTTTAGGCAACGTTTCTTGTACACTAAGTTTTCGGATAAAAACATGGGCCTTGACAAATGCACGAAACCCAAAGACGCTTTTCTTGGTTAACCGCCACTCTTCTTTCCCTTGAATTTCGGGATTTTCAAAAAATTATCCACGCTCCTTTTCTTTTTCGTGGAATACACGCCCCTGACTCCTCAATAAGGGTCTTAGTATTTAGTGTCTCGTTCCTAAATCTCCGAGCTCATTCCATCGAGCTCGTGATTCTTGCATGCATGGCCCTCACCATTTTTTCTTTCTCGTTAGATGTCACAGAATCTGGAAAGACGGTGGGGGTTGTTGCTGGCAATCCCTTACGAGCCAAAATCCGAACCTTGAATCGCTGTTCGCCCGGAATCAACGTCGGATAAGAGAATACGAGCTTGCGCTCGAGCAAGAGGACATTCAAGCTCACTATCGTCGTCAGATAAACGAAGTCATCGAGGGGAAGAGGAGGGTTCTTCAAGAGGCCATCTATCCGGAATCTAATTCAGGCCCTAGGCCGATTCCTCTCGATCCTGCTTTAAAGGTTACTGTTGCATATCCCCCTGGAGAGCTCAAATTTTCATTAATGGGGGAACCTTCCTCCTCACAGCCGAGGAGAGAGTTGTTCGAGGCCGAGCTCTACTGGAGCACGGTTACTGTTGACGGTGAAATCTCGTCAACGAAATTAGATTGGAAAACTCAAAGGTAAGTTAGATGATATTTATATAAGAACTTAGAATAAACTTTAAGGAAAAGTAAACATAGATAAAAAATGGAGCAAGCTTTGGTATATTTCTCAATAGCCTATGCATACAATGAATTTTCCAACCCCCTTTCAGGTGGTCTTAGAGTTCCTTTTATAATAGGCTCTAATGGCCTTAGGTACATGATGATCCAGGGGACCAAGTGGTACATACGTACTGTATTAGAGGAATGGTTTCAGAGGTAGTGGTTGTACATCCCGTACAGGAGCAGGTGTCAGGGGGGTGTCTCCACTACTTGTCAGTACCCCTGCCTGAGGCGTGGTGGCAGGCATATTGGCGCAGGAGGTAGTGGTGTCGGTTCTGACCTGTGGCCGTAGACGTACGGACCATGATCCTTATCCCAGCAATCTCACTGGAACTGGTATCCGTACTTAGTACTTGGTCGTACAAATATGTCTCATTCGACTCGTACGGGATCCCCTGAACATAGGGATCTCGAGGTGCAAGGAATGGGACCCTTGGTACATGCAGTGGTCGTGACGTGCGGCGAGGCTCTCGGGTCCTTGGCATGGGATGCCTGTAGCACCCCAAGGTCACTCATGAGCATGGGTGATGGGCATGTGGCCTCAGCAGATGTCTGAGGGTGCAAGGCGAGACGCCTTCCTTGCGAGCCCCTTGTGGACACGGCTCCCTTGGCGTGTCGTCCCACTCGTGTGGCCACCTGGTGGCGTGGCTTCCATGCCACTCAGACTTTGAAGTCCATGGCATGGTTCCTATTCCTTCGCGAGACCTCCTTGGAAGGCCTGTTGATGGCGTGGCGTGCGTAGGATGCGGGTCCTCGCATGGTGCTGGGCGCGCGCGGGACATGTGGCCTCGCCTGGTGCTGGGCGCGCGCGAGGGGGTGGCCTCGCCTGATGCTGGCGCGCGCGAGGGGGTGGCCTCGCCTGGTGCTGGGTGCGCGAGGCAGGGGGCCTCGCCTAGTGCTGGCGGGCGCGAGGGGGTGGCCTCGCCTGATGCTGGCGCGTGCGAGGGGGTGGCCTCGCCTGGTGCTGGCGCGCGCGAGGGGGTGGCCTCGCTTAGTGCTGGTGCGCGCGAGGCAGGGGGCCTCGCCTGGTGCTGGCGCGTGCGAGGGGGTGGCCTCGCCTGATGCTGGCGCGCGCGAGGGGGTGGCCTCGCCTGGTGCTGGCGCGCGCGAGGTGGTGGCCTCGCCTGATGCTAGCGCGCGCAAGGCCATCAAGGCTGCCGAACGAGAGGCAACAGTGGCTCGGGGTCACCCCAACCCATACATATTTTTGGGCGTTTAATGGGGCCTAAGCATACACTTTGAGTCTTTTATGGGCATGGAGTATTGAGCATCCACAAAGGCCACTCTTCATGGCTCACTAAGTGATGCTTCCCTTGGGACAATCTCTCCGTTTCACAAGACTTATAGGTCTGAGCCTGATAATGTGACTAAGTGACCTTTAGCCTTGTATTTTCACCATGTACTAAGGATTTTTTTTCTTGGTGGATTTTTGGCATCCACACTTGCCCCCCAGTCTATAGGGAGGCCTTTAGGCGTTCTTGTAGACTCTTCCGTTCCTTTTTATTATTCTCTTATTCTTCTTCTTCTTCTTCTTTTTTTTTATATTTATCATGTTCGAGGTCCTTTGGAACCCACGCGAAAGGGGGTTCGGTAGGTCCCTCTGTGGTGCGCCTTGGTTGCAGCTATAAGGATATATTGACCCCTTGGGTTCTAGTTATCCTTTTATATATCTTCGCGCGCGCTTATTATATTTTGCGAGAAGCGTCCTTCTCGTCATTAGGCATAGTACTATTTTTGCAAGCGTCTTCCTTGAGACCCTTTTTGCAAGCGTCTTCTTTGAGACCCTTTTCGGAAGCGTCTACTTTGAGACCCTTTTGGATAGCGTCTACTTTTGAGACCCCTTTTGCAAGCGTCTACGTTGGAGACCCTTTTTGGTGGCGTCTACTTTGGAGACCCTTTTTGGAGGCGTCTACTTTGGAGACCCTTTATGGAGGTGTCTACTTTGGAGACCCTTTTTGGAGGTGTCTACTTTGGAGACCCCTTTTGGTGGCGTCTACTTTGGAGATCCTTTTTGGAGGCGTCTATTTTGGAGACCCTTTTTGAAGGCGTCTACTTTGGAGACCCCTTTTGGTGGCGTCTACTTTGGAGGTGATTTCCCCTCGGATGGGGACTTTCATGGCTAGAGGGTCTTCGTTCGATCTCGAACATGGTTAGCGACCCCTCTAGCGCGATGCCCCCCTTCTATATGGAATCCTCAGACATAGTGGTAGTATGGCCACTGGAGGAAGGTTCGCTTTCTTCGACATGGAAGTTCTTATGGCCCTCTTCCACACGTATGTACTTCTGTGCTCTCTCTCGAAGTCGTCCAAATTCGAAACTTCTCTTTTGAGCATGTTACTCCATAACTTGCTTCCTGGACGAACTCCGGCTGTAATAGCCATCTTGAGCTCCGCTTTGGTTAAATCTCCCACCTTTGCTTCTATACTGAACCTATGGATGTAGTCCTTCAAACTTTCATTCTCGCCTTGTTTGATGTTAGCGAGGCTGGTAATCGGCATGATGTAGTCACATGCTGTATGGTGTTGCTGAAGAAATTCATTAGAGAATTGTTGCCATGACTTGATTGTTCCTGGTCTTAACCTCCTGAACCACTTGTACGCCACTCCTTTAAGCGTAACAACGAAGCAATGACACTTTGCTCTGCTGTTGACCCCTCTTAACCTCATCAAGTTATTGAAGGAGTCTAAGTGATACTTTGGGTCTGTAGTACCCTCGTACGGAGTCATGCGAGGCTCTCTGAAGCCAATGGGCATTTGTTAAGCCTGAATCTCCCTTGTGAAGGGTGAATCACGGTCGAATTCTCCGTCATCCATGCGCCCCCCAAGTGTTGTGGTGATCTTGCCCCGAGGGCTTCGCATTTTGGTGCCTAGCCCCCTCCACTTTTTGCATAAGGAGTCTTGCGGGGTCTCGGGTTGATCCCTTGCCTTGGTTGTGTCCTTCGGTGGAACCGCGGGGGGTACGTCTCTTACTTCTGACCTCTCCCCATGACCTCTCCCCATGGAGCTCTTTTCTTAGGCCAGGGGGTGCCTCTTTTGAGGGGACTTCGACCTCGTTCTTACGACCATCCCTTTCCCTCCGCCTTTGCTCCTGGGGACCTTTTGTTGGCCTAGGTCCCCCCTGATACTTTGTCTGGGGGGTTTTACTGGCGGAAAGTTGGGTTCCCCCATCATCTACGGGGACAGTGCTTTCCCCTTTTTCATGCTCCTTCCCTTTACGCACAGGAGGGGGTGTGCTTGACTTTCCTCGCAGTAGGTTGTTTAAAACCTCTTGCATGTTCTCTATCTGGGTTTCCAGCCTTCGAGTCTTTTTATGTAACTCTTGAATCTCATCCCTGTAGAGGCGAGTCCTTGAGCTTGAACTTACCGAGCATACCCCGGGACTCTTGTTTGGCCTGTGCGCTGATGGACCTGGGTCTTGGTGGCCTGAGCGTGGTGCTACCGGGGGCTGGTGAAGTGAATGCACTGGCGGCTCCAAATGACCTCCGTCGGGCCGGATGGTCGGGGATGATGCTTCCTTCTCCTCCCTTGGGGGAAGAGACTCCTCCGGTCTGCCTCCATGTTTGTGTGGAGGGGGGTCTTTCTGGGCAGCCCTCCTCTCCACTTCATCCTGGAGAACCTCATCATCTTGTATTTGCCATAGGTGTTTTGAACATCTTAGCATCTTTCTTTGCTGGAAATGATGGAAGAACGCTGGCTTGATGCTTGTTCTTCCCACAGACGGCGCCAAACTGTTGACGGTGAAATCTCATCAACGAAATTAGATTGGAAAACTCAAAGGTAAGTTAGATGATATTTATATAAGAACTTAGAATAAACTTTAAGGAAAAGTAAACATAGATAAAAAATGGAGCAAGCTTTGGTATATTTCTCAATAGCCTATGCATACAATGAATTTTCCAACCCCCTTTCAGGTGGTCTTAGAGTTCCTTTTATAATAGGCTCTAATGGCCTTAGGTACATGATGATCTAGGGGACCAAGTGGTACATACGTACTGTATTAGAGGAATGGTTTCAGAGGTAGTGGTTGTACATCCCGTACAGGAGCAGGTGTCAGGGGGGTGTCTCCACTACTTGTCAGTACCCCTGCCTGAGGCGTGGTGGCAGGCATATTGGCGCAGGAGGTAGTGGTGTCGGTTCTGACCTGTGGCCGTAGACGTACGGACCATGATCCTTACCCCAGCAATCTCACTGGCACTGGTATCCGTACTTAGTACTTGGTCGTACAAATATGTCTCATTCGACTCGTACGGGATCCCCTGAACATAGGGATCTCGAGGTGCAAGGAATGGGACCCTTGGTGCATGCAGTGGTCGTGACGTGTGGCGAGGCTCTCGGGTCCTTGGCATGGGATGCCTGTAGCACCCCAAGGTCACTCATGAGCATGGGTGATGGGCATGTGGCCTCAGCAGATGTCTGAGGGTGCAAGGCGAGACGCCTTCCTTGCGAGCCCCTTGTGGACATGGCTCCCTTGGCGTTTCGTCCCACTCGTGTGGCCACCTGGTGGCGTGGCTTCCATGCCACTCAGACTTTGAAGTCCATGGCATGGTTCCTATTCCTTCGCGAGACCTCCTTGGAAGGCCTGTTGATGGCGTGGCGTGCGTAGGATGCGGGTCCTCGCATGGTGCTGGGCGCGCGCGGGACATGTGGTCTCGCCTGGTGCTGGGCGCGCGCGAGGCAGGGGGCCACGCCTGGTGCTGGGCGCGCGAGGCAGGGGGCCTCGCCTAGTGCTGGCGCGCGCGAGGGGGTGGCCTCGCCTGATGCTGGCGCGCGCGAGGGAGTGGCCTCGCCTGGTGCTGGCGCGCGCGAGGGGGTGGCCTCGCTTGGTGCTGGTGCGCGCGAGGCAGGGGGCCTCGCCTGGTGCTGGCGCGTGCGAGGGGGTGGCCTCGCCTGATGCTGGCGCGCGCGAGGGGGTGGCCTCGCCTGGTGCTGGCGCGCGCGAGGGGGTGGCCCGCCTGATGCTAGCGCGCGCAAGGCCATCAAGGCTGCCGAACGAGAGGCAACAGTGGCTCGGGGTCACCCCAACCCATACATATTTTTGGGCGTTTAATGGGGCCTAAGCATACACTTTGAGTCTTTTATGGGCATGGAATATTGAGCATCCACAAAGGCCATTCTTCATGGCTCACTAAGTGATGCTTCCCTTGGGACAATCTCTCCGTTTCACAAGACTTATAGGTCTGAGCCTGATAATGTGACTAAGTGACCTTTAGCCTTGTATTTTCACCATGTACTAAGGATTTTTTTTCTTGGTGGATTTTTGGCATCCACAGTTACCACAACCAGTCAAATATCTAAAATCCTGGCTTTCCATGGCCTTGGTTTATCAGGCACCTTGAAGTGTCGACCTCCGAATGGTCAAGAACGGAGCTGCTTCGCCCCTGGCGGCCGTGACGCCACAGTGAAATATGCGGCATGGAGCCAAGAACATATGAAGGCAGGAGCACTGCTGCCCTTGAAGTCTTTTTTCAAAGACTTTACTGATTTCGTTGGGTTGGCTTCGTTCCAACTCAACACCAATTCGTACAGGGTGTTGTCTGCCCTGAGGTCCTTGTATCACGAGCTGGGGTGGGAAGGACCTTCACCTCAAGAGATTTTATATCTCTTTTGTTTAAAAAGTAACCCCTCCCGAGCTCGGGGAGGGGATGACTTTTACTACCTCTCGAGCTACCCCAAGGAGACGAAGGTTTTTGGGGACCTTCCCAATCATCCGCCTGATTTCAAAAGAGCCTTCTTTTGGACAGATGGTCTGTCCCCGTCTCGACATTATTCGTTTAGGCGGATTCATATGTATTCTCGTTACCTTTATCTCTGTGCTCGAGACTTTAGTTCTTAAATCCATATTTAGATGAAATGTGTTTCGTTTTTCAGCTAATTTTCAACGTCCCACCCCTAATGAAGCGATGAAGAGGCACAGAGAGGCCTTGCTCCAATTCCCTTATGGCAGGAGGTCTCTCTCGTACCTATTACATGAGGGCAAGCTTCGAGCTTGTGGGCTGTTGGGAGAGGGCCAGTCAACCTATGACTGGTCCAGTAAAAAATATGAACACTGGGAGGAGGTGCCACTGCCCACAGGCGCCCTTCCTTCGAGGAGAGAAAGGAGGCCATCACTCCCAGTTCGCCTGAGGAGTCCGCGATCTGGGAATGAGGCCAATGACGAAGCCTCGAGCTCGGATTCAGATGAAGGTAAAGTCCTCCCTACTTCGAGAATGTGGTCCCCCACTTTACTAAAACACAGGCCCAATAGGTTAGTCTCGTGCCCATAGGATAGATACCATTTCTACATATGGAGTTGGGTAGATGACTGTGTCCATAGGTTCGATAGTGGGCTCGGGAAATACGACACCATGTACACCACGGACGAGGTGTGGAATGGGATAGCTGTGCAGTACGGGACCAATGATTATAGGGACCTTTTGAGGTTATCACCTACTTATAGGGAAGGCACTCCCCCCGCCTCCTCTGAAGACGGGGGAATTTCATGGTCCCCAAACTCGAGCTCGGGGGAGAGTTCCAGTTAGGTTTCTTCTATCATCACTCTATATGTCTGTGATACTGAAATGACTTGTATGCTTCTCTTTTATTTATTCGCGCTGTGTTGTGACTTGTGCAAGCAAGATGGACTCCGACCTTGATAGCATCATTGACGGCGCCGGTGCCAAGAGGATCAAACGCCCCAGAGCGGGGGCACAGAAGGCTGACCAGCTGGGCAAAGGCCCCAAGAGGTCCAAGAAAACACCTCCCCTTGTTCTGCCGGTTTCGAGCTCCGTTGCTGCGTCGACTGCCCAAGCCAGCGCTTCCACGATGGCGTCGTCTTCACAGGTCGTCGCCTCGGCAGTGGCGCCGACCTCGCTGGTCGACCCCTCCGCTATGGCTGAGGCCCAACCTCCTGTGGTGGGTCAATCATCCTCTGCTCCGCTTTCCAAAAGGCCTTCTGCTTCCCGAGTCCAGAAGCTGTCAATCTCCACCCATATGGACGCATATGTGGTGGACAATGCTGCTGGATCCCACAGATCCACGCTGATCTTGGATGTCATGTCCCGGATCGGCCAGAGCTACGGGAGTTTCTAAGCTCCCCAGTGGCAGTGCTTAAATGGTACCCGAGATTGCACTGCTCTTTATGAGAAGAGTATCGAGCACACTACCGCGGTAAGTATTCTTCTATACTCCTTCCTTTTTTACTTGTGATCATACTGACCTGGAGCTAATGGTGGTTTATTTCTTTTTCAGGCTCTTGCCTTCACTGCTCAGCTCAATTACCAGCTAAACCACGAGATCCATTCGAGCAAGACTCATGCTCAAGAGGCAAAAGATCTTCACCTCAAGGCGAGCGATGATCTGAAGGAAGCAAACGCGAAGCTCGAGGCGGAAGTTAAGGGGCGTGAGGGTATGGCCACTGAGCTCGGAAAGCTGAGAGCTGAGCTCGAGGAGCAAAAGAAAGAGAACACCCAGCTTCGGGAGACCAATAAGAAGCTTGAAGAGGATAAGACCTCCACTTTCGAGATCATGGAGGATGAAAAAACTCGCCTCCTTGCTGAATACAAAGAGAAGAAATAGCAAGCAGTTGACTCTGCTATGTACCGGATGTGGGCCTACAATGAGGATCTGGACACCAGTTTCTTAGGTCCTCACGAGGCGCCGCTTCTCGAACGGTGGAATGCTCGGCTCGAGAAGGAAGAGGCTGAACAGCTCGAGAAGGAGAAGGCTGCTCCGGACACCATTTCGAAGGGAGCTCAGGAGGATAGTCATGCTATTCGTCCTGAGGGGTCCGGTGCTACTGATGCTGATAAGGCCAAGGAGACTCCTCTTCCTTGAATGTGATCTCGGGGAGATCATTTATTGGGGCTGTGTCCCCCTATTTTGTAATTATTTTAACTTATGCCCACGGGGCTGATACAATTTCTTTAACTATTCTTTTACATGCTTTACATTTCTTGGCTCGAAATATTTTGCACATTTTATGTTGATGAATCGGTTATGTTTATTTAATTCATACATAGTTTGGATTTTTAGGCTCGAAACTCGATGCATTCATGCATAGTTTGTTCGAATTATCCGTTTCTGACCTCGTTGTTTATCAAGGTCGGATATTACTTTAACCATGAACCCTAAAGTGCTTATATGGTATGTAATGTGAGTGATTTGGTTATATCTTTTTGCTTAGTCACTTTTCCTCATCCTCAGTTTTTGCTCCGAGGTTGAGAGTTCGAAACTATTTTCTTTAAGATATTCCAGCCTCGATGTTGACTCATCTCGAAGTAGGTTTAGGTTCCAACTTATCATCGATTAATTTTTTGGCTGGTTTGTTCCAAACCTGTTAAGTTTGCACATCTGGTTAACTCCAAACTTTTTAAGCTTTTGATAGTCCGGTTATGTCCGAACTATCTAAGCTCGCGTATCTGGTCACATCCAGATACTTTATATGTTTTTGATAATTCGGTTTATGTCCGAACTATCTATGCTCGCGTACTTGGTTACATCCAAATACTTTATATATTTTTGATAATTCGGTTTATGTCCGAACTATCTATGCTCGCGTATCTGGTCACATCCAGATACTTTATATGTTTTTGATAATTTGGGTTATGTCCGAACTATCTATGCTCGCGTACTTGGTTACATCCAAATACTTTATATATATATATTTTTTATTTTTTAAGCTGATGGTATATATACCAATGATGCCCCCTTAATATCCTATGAGTGTGACCATAGGTTATTAAATTAAGAGAGATTGCAAAAATAAAAAGAAATTACATAGTGAACAAAATAGACCTTTTATTTGATGGAATTCAAAAACAGACAAGCTAATACAGACAGAAAATCATGGTTACAGGCAACACACTTCCTACACTACTGATAGTAAGGTCTAAGGTGTTCGCCATTCCATGCTCGGGGTACTAGGCTTCCGTCCAATCTCGCAAGTTTGTATACGCCAGGTCGGATGACTGACTCTATCTGGTATGGTCCTTCCCAGTTCGGCCCGAGCACTCCAGCTGCTGGATCTCAGGTTGCCAAGAATACGCGTCTCAACACCAGATCTCCCATTCCGAACTTTCGATCTCGAACCCTCTTATTGAAATATCTTGTAGTTCGTTGCTGGTAAGCAGCATTTCTCAGCTGAGCCTCTTCTCTTTTTTCTTCAATCAAGTCTAGGGTTTCTTCGAGCTGAGTGTGATTGGAACTTTGGTCGTAAATTTGAGTTCGAATCGTTGGGATTTCGACCTCGATGGGCAACATTGCCTCGCAGCCGTATGCTAGAGAGAACGGGGTATGCCCTGTTGAGGTCCGAGCTGTGGTCCTATACCCCCAAAGGACTTGAGGTAATTCCTCGGGCCATCGTCCCTTTGCTTCTTCCAACTTTTTCTTCAGAGAAATCTTGAGAGTTTTGTTAACGGCCTCGACCTGACCATTCGCCTGAGGGTGAGACACAGATGAAAAACTCTTTATTATGCCGTTCTTTTCGCAAAAGCTGGTGAACAAGTCGCAATCGAACTGAGTTCCGTTATCAGATATGATCTTCCTCGGTACTCCGTATCGGCATACGATGTTCTTTACCACGAAATCAAGGATCTTTTTCGAAGTTATGGTCGCCAATGGTTCAGCCTCCGTCCATTTTGTGAAGTAATCGATGACGACTACAGCATATTTCACTCCGCCTTTTCCAGTCGGGAGAGAGCCTATGAGGTCGATGCCCCATACTGCGAAAGGCCATGGGGATGTCAACATGGTCAGTTCGGATGGTGGAGCTCGGGGTATCGTGGAGAATCTCTGGCATTTGTCGCACTTCTTCACATACTCGAAAGAATCTGTTTTAATGGTTGGCCAGAAATATCCTTGGCGTATGATGTTCTTGGACAGGCTATGCCCCCCGGTGTGGTCTCCGCAGAATCCTTCATGAATTTCTTCAATGATCTTCTTTGTTTCGGGAGGGGTTACACACCTGAGCAGCGGCATGGAATATCCTCTTCTGTATAGCTTTCTGTCCAAAATGGTGTAACGAGGAAGTTGATACATCAACTTTCGAGCTTGATTTCGATCTTTTGGAAGAATTCCATTTTCGAGATAGTCAATTATCGGACTCATCCAGGTCGGCTCCGTCTCGATCATATAGATATCTTCTGGCTTGTTAATGCTGGGTGTTGACAGGTGTTCTATGGGTACAACATTCAGCTCTTCATTTTCGGTGGAGGTGGCGAGTCGAGCTAAGGCATCTGCATTTGAGTTTCGTTCTCGGGGAACCTGTTCGATTGCATAAAATTCAAAATTCTCTAATGCGAATTTCGCCTTCTCCAGATAAGCTGCCATTTTTGTGCCACGAGCCTGGTATTCTCCCAAGATTTGATTAACCACGAGCTGGGAGTCGCTGTAGCAATGTATGGCTTTAGCCTTGAGCTCCTTTGCTATTCGTAGTCCTGCGAGTAGAGCCTCGTACTCGGCCTCATTATTCGATGCTTTAAAGACGAATCTCAAAGCGGAGTGAAATTTGCTCCCTGCGGGGGTGATCAGAATAACCCGTACCCCCGCTCCATTTTCATTTGACGAGCCATCGACGTAAAGTTTCCACAGCTCGTGGGCCGTGGTTATTACCTCGTCGTCGGCTATACCAGTACATTCCACTATAAAGTCTGCCAATGCCTGTGCCTTAATGGTCGTTCTTGGATGGTAGGTGATCTCGAACTGTCCAAGCTCAACAGCCCATTTAAGAAGTCGACCTGAAGCCTTTGGTTTAGACAGGACCTGCCTAAGTGGTTGATCTGTCAGTACATGGATGGGATGTGCCTGAAAATAGGGGTGGAGCTTACGAGATGAATGAATTAGACTGAGGGCGAGTTTCTCCATCAATGGATACCTTGACTCTGCCCCCAGTAATCTCTTACTGATGTAATAGACGGGTTTTTGCACCCTATCTTCTTCTCGAATGAGCACTGCGCTTATCGCGTGTTCGGTGGTTGAGAGGTATAGGTACAATACTTCTCCCGTTTCGGGTTTTGACAGGATGGGTGGTTCAGCTAGGTGCTTTTTGAGCTCCTAAAAGGCCAGCTCGCACTCCTCTGTCCATTCAAACTTCTTACTTCCTCTCAATAAGTTGAAGAATGGAAGGCCACGATCTGTTGACTTCGAGATGAATCTGCTTAGGGCTGCCATCCTGCCGGTCAAGCTTTGAACATCTTTGTGCTTCCGAGGTGAAGGCATGTCAATCAGGGCCTTGATCTTGTCGGGGTTAGCCTCGATTCCTTGAGAGTTTACAATAAAGCCCAGAAATTTTCCCGAAGATACCCCAAAAGTGCACTTCTGAGGATTTAGCTTCATGTTGTATTTCCTGAGCACGCCAAAGCACTCTTCGAGGTCATCAACATGGTTCTTGTTAAGTTGAGACTTTACAAGCATGTCAGCAACATAAACTTCCATGTTGTTCCCTATTTGCTCTGAAAACATCATGTTTACGAGCCGCTGATATGTAGCTCCAGCATTCTTGAGCCCGAATGGCATAACATTATAGCAGTATAGCCCTTTATCTGTGATGAAGCTCGTATATTCTTGGTCAGGGGCATGCATGGGAATCTGGTTATATCCAGAATATGCATCCATGAATGACATCAGGCCATGCCCCACCGTGGCATCCACGAGCTGATCAATCCTTGGCAGCGAAAAACAATCTTTCAGGCACGCTTTGTTGAGATCCGAATAGTCAATACAGGTTCTCCATGTCCCATTGGGCTTTGGGACCAACACTGGATTGGCTACCCAGTCAGGGTAAAAGGCATCCCTAATGAAATGGTTTGCTTTTAACCTGTCAACTTCCTCCTTTAATGCTTTCTTTCTGTCCTCGTCTAGCTGTCTTCGCTTTTGTTGCTTCGGGGGAAAGCTTTTGTCTATGTTCAATGTGTGGCTCGCTACATTCGGACTTATCCCCACCATGTCTGAGTGTGACCACGCGAAGACATCCTGGTTTTTCTTCAGAAAGCAAATTAATTGCTATTTTGCCTCGCCTTGGAGGTGTTTTCCGACCTTCACCTTCTTCGAGGGATCAACTTCCTCGAGCTGAATTTCTTCGAGCTCCTCTAAAGGTTCGAGGTCAACTTTCTCCTCAATCCTCGGATCGATCTCCTCGTCAATTTCTAAGACTGTTCCGTCTTTATTTTGTATGATAACGAGTGTTTGAGCGCTCGTTTGTTTCTTTCCCCTCAAAGAAATGCTATAGCACTCCCTTCCTGCCAATTGATCTCCTTTTAATGTCCCGACCCCGCTTGGGGTTGGGAACTTAAGGGCCAGATGCCTTACAGATGAAACTGCCCCCAGCCCGACCAGGGCGGGTCTCCCGAGCAGTACATTGTAGGCAGATGGTAAATCTACTTCCATGAACTCCATTATCTTGGTCACCGAGACTGGATAGTCTCCCAAGGTCACAGGGAGTTCAATGGATCCTATACAGGCAGTTCCTTCTCCTAAAAAGCCGTACAAAGTAGTTGCACATGCCTTCAGGTCGCGAAGGGAGAGTCCCATTTTCTCGAGGGTCGCTTTATAAAGAATGTTTACTAAGCTCCCATTATCTATGAGAACTCGGCGGACTCTTTTGTTGGCAAGCTGAAGAGTAATAACCAATGGATCATGATGAGGGAACTGAACATGGGAAGTGTCCTCCTCAGTGAAGGTTATCGGTTGTGTTTCAATCCTTTGGCTTTTCGGTGCCCTAGGTTCGGGTTCATAAGGAGACCCGTCTCCTGTCTTCAGCTCGTTAACATATCTCCTTTGAGCATTTCTGCCCCCTCTTGCGAGATGAGGCCCTCCCGAGATGGTTATCACATCCTCTCCATCTATCGGCGGGGGCATGTCTTCTTCCCGAGGTCGGGAGTTATTATTTTGTGCCGTCGAAGGCGTGGCTACTCTCTGGCTCGCAGTAGTCTGTCCAGTACTCTGGTTTTTGACGTACTGCCGGAAGTAACCTCTCGAGATCAACCCTTCGATCTCGTCCTTCAGTTGTCGACATTCATCAGTTGTGTGTCCGGTGTCTCTGTGGAACCGGCAATACTTGCTGGAATCCCTCTTGGATTTTTGATTTCTCATTGGGTCCGGACGCCTGAAGGGGACCTGGTTTTCATTAGCCAGGTATATGTTTTCCCGAGATTCGTTGAGCTCGGTGTGCACTTTATACAGGAATAAATACCTTTCTCCTTTCTTTTTCTTTCCTCCCTCAGCTTCGGGGTTATTTCCCTCACTCTTTATCCTTTTGGAGGGATTCTCCGAGGTAGGTTGTGGAGCTGCTGGGTCAGCCAAGGTCGAGGCAGAGTTGATGTTTATCGTTGTAGTTTCGGTTTGCGAGGTCACTTTGAGCGTTGACCTCGCCTCCTCTATATTGACAAACCTCTGTGCTCGTCTATTAAACTCGGTTATCGACCTCACCGGTTTCCCTTGCATGTCATCCCACAGGGCACTTCCGGGTAAAACACCAGCTCGGATAGCCATAAGGTGCCCACTGTCATCCACATCTCGAGCTCGGGCGACCTCTAGATTAAATCTTGTCAGGTAGCTTTTCAGTGTTTCGCCTGGCTGTTGTCGGACGTTAGTCAAAGTGGACGCCTCTGGTCTGACTCCCATCATAGCTCGGAACTGCTTCTTGAAGTCTCTAGACAACTAATCCCATGAAGTTATTGAGTGTCTCTTGTACTTTTCGAACCAACTTTTGGCAGGACCTGCCAATGATGTTGGAAACAACATGCACCTGAGCTCGTAACCTACGTTACTGGCTCCCATGATAGTGTTGAACGTGCTCAGGTGACTACATGGGTCGGTCTTTCCCTCAAACGTAGGGACGTGAGGAATCCGAAACCCTTGAGGAAATTGAGTGTCAGAAATATGAGGAGCAAACGGCTCGAGCTCCTCATCAGAGTCCTCGTATCGACCACTTCCTCGTTCATTCTTTAAAAGCCTAAAGGCTTTTTCGAGCTGATAGATCCTTTCTTGGACTGGGTCAGTAGGAGGTGTTGTCTGGAATTGACTGTCATTGATCATGATTTCAGGTTCGCGTCTCCGTGAGGGATCTCTACGCCTATTCAAGCGATCCCTCAGGTCTGGGTTTGTCTGATCTCCCTTCCCCCTACTCTGAATCAGATGACTTCGCAGGTCAGGACGATCTTTGCGACTTCCAGTATTTTTACGACCTCGGTCGTGTTTACTGACTGACCTGGTCTCTCCGGACTCGTCACTGGTGAAACTCATTGATCGGTCATTTCGTGATGGATTCTTCCCATGTCGCCTCGTCTCCGCAGTGCGAGACCGAGACGTCTGACTTTTCTCAGATGGTGCGCCTCTCCGCTCCTGGAATGTCTCCCTGTTTCCTTGTCTTTTCCCTGTACGCCCTTGATCCTGATCTCGAACAGGTTGAGCGTTTCTGCGGGGAGGTGAAGGATATCTTATGGGCGACGGAGGGAACCGTATAGGCGACGGTGGCTGCCGTCCTTATCGCGGCCTAGAGGGGCCAGAATTTGCCCGAGATGGGTCAGTTGCATTCGGTGCACTCCCAGGTGCCTGAGTCCGAGCCTCTGCAGGGGTTCGGTTATTCTCAGTTCCTGCAGGCACTTCCACAGGTGGGTTAGGTGGGACCCGAGCTCGAGTACTCCTCTGTGGCCTAGGAGGAGCAGATGGCTCTGCTGGTGCCGGAGGTTGAGTCGGCTTCCTTGTGGCAGCATTTTTTCGTGGACGTCCACGGGGCCTCCGGGGAGGAACATGCACGTCCCTTGGAGGAGGGACTTGGTTTTCGAGTGGAGGTGGGGGCTGAGCCACCTGCGCCTCTGCAGCTATCCTAGTCAACTCCTCATTCCGTTTGTTGGTCTCTGCCAATAGCTATTTCAACTGCCGGTTTTCCAGTTCTACTATAGGAACGTAACGTTCGGGGTTGTAGTACATGTCCTCATCCTTGGTTGTGGAGGTGGTCCCCGGGAATCAGAGGACCCACTTCTCTCATCAACATCCGGGTTCTCCATTGGTTGTTTCCAGGACGCCTTGGGTAATTTTCTTCAGGCGTGTTCTGATTGTTTGTGGCCATGAATCTCTCAGGGATTAATGCTTAAGGCTCTCAATGAAAGCACCAAACTGTTGACGCCGTTTTTCGTCAAACAGTGAAAGAAGAGCACATAAACAATAAATGATAATGGCCAATTAAAATCAAACAAATCAAACACACGATTTTTACGTGGTTCAGCAGTTAAATCTGCCTAGTCCACGAGTCTCTGTTATTAAACTCAAGATTATCTCTGAAAATTCTCAAGCATGAATTCTTCAGAGTTTTCTCTCAAGGTTCAGAATTTCGGTCCTTTACAATGGTGCATGGCCTCTCTATTTATAGAGAAGGCTGCATAATACTATCCCACATATTTTGGGTAGTTACTCTTTTTGTGAATAAAATAAATGGCTTTAAATGCCTGTAATCAGATATAAAAGGAAACGTCCCCTGAAGATCAGGAGACGTATAACTGACCAAATAATATCCCACGATTCTAGGGGATTTACAATAATAAATGAGGATTACATCTCATATTTATAATACTTGTAGATATTCAAAGTGGTTATCGCGTATCTCTAAGGCTTTAGCTTCACAGGTTTCCCGTCATTTGTCGAGCTGGAAAAATCTCCCGAGGCCACACGGCTTTCCAGATCGTACGTGCGTCGAGCTCGGGACCCCTGATCCGAAGTCGTCCCTGAGGATGAATATGTTCCCGGAGCTATCTTTCGAGATCATGAATTCTTCGAGGTCACCATACTCGAGATCATCTATATCCTGCAAGCTCGGCATATAATCCCAGAGCATGTTTCCAACCTTATGAGTCCACTTATTTGCGAATCCAACTTTCGAGGTCATAATTAACATGGCTCGAAATCTGGGTGTAACAATATTAAAAGAAAAATTAAACTAAAAAAATTATAATTTAAAAAAAAATATATGATAACATTTTAGATAACAAATTATCGTATTTAAGGTACAAAATATTTATGAATATATATAATGTTTGTTGTTATTTAATATAAGTATAGATTTATATAAGTTAGATTAAGTAATAAAAAATAATAAGTTTTCTTTTTAAATTTAAATGATAAAATTTTGAATAAAAATAAAAATTATGTATTATATATTATTGTGATATTGTATAACATTTGAATTTACATTAATATATTTAGAAAATATCTTGTATTAAAAATAATGATATTTTATAATATTTGAATTTATAGTAATATAATTACTAATTATTTATTCTACCGAAATTTTATAAAAATTAAGACTACATATTATATATTATTATTATTATAATAATAATATTTTATAACATTTGAATTTATATTAATATAATTACTAAATATTTACTCTATCATATTTTTTAATTGATTTTAAAAGTATTTTTCGTTAAATATTTGTAGTATTTCATTAAAGTTAATAAAAATAATTCGTTAAAATCAAGAAAAACTGTTAAATACAAACCTTTTATATAGAAGAGATTATAGAGATGTTATACCCTGATTTCGATATGAATCATTTTTCTCGAAAGGCATGCTTGGGAAACATCACATAACCTCTTGAAGCGTCACGACAAGCTCAGGATTAGGAATTGCCACTAGTAACGATATTGCTAGAATATTATATCACTTTTGCTTAGAAAGTAGAGGGCTCTAAAGATTAAATTGCTATGTTAAACTCGAAATAAGAGAATCAATTCGAAAGGTTAACGACATTAGCTCGGATAAGGCATGTACCAGCTCAAAGAGTATACAGACCGGCTCGAAAGTGCGTTCTCCAAGCATTAGGAAACGGTATTCAAGTGAACCATTCCTATTTTCAAGGGATTTGTTTAGATATTTGTATTGCTAATCAATTAATTTATAATTCAAATTCAAATGAAGATTTTTATGCTTTCCTGTAAAATCATGGGGAAGAGTATTTGAACCCAAGTCTATAAATACGTGTGATTAGTCATTTATTTTTCACAGACAATACTTATATTGAAATTCTAGAAAATTGCTTCTCAAGCTTTAACTCAGAACAATCAATAAAAGTGACTCATGAACTAGGTCGATTTAACTAATGAACCACGTAACAATTCTTGTTCGTCTTTATTTTTCTTAAACATTCATTTCTGCTTAATCGCTCTTCTATTTTGGTTGACAAAAAACCGCGTCAACAGTTTGGTGCTTTCATTGAGAGCATTAAGAAATTCACATTACCTCTTGAAAATTTCCTTGTTCATCATCACGATGACTGCACCCACTAGAAATATCCCTGGATCTGGAAGTGGACACCCACCAAGGATATCTGAAGAAATCACACCCTAGACAGGCTGACAAAAGGCCCATGAATGATGAACGAACTCCAAATGAGGGGAGTTCTTCCACAACACCCCGAGAATCCGGGCAGAGTTCGAGATAACCTTGTCAGGATTATTATGATCCGACGAGATATATCCCCATGGTGGAGCTAGAAAACCAACGATCAGGAAAGGTTGGCTGAAGCAACCCATTTGAGCGAAGAGATGGCAAGAAGGGCTACTGAAGCTGAAGCAGCCTCCGGGAGAGCTAGGGGTTACCCCGAGGGAGTACTACTGCTCGAATGGATGAGTAGAGTGTTGGGGTTTTATTCCCTAATTAAAATCCAATTTCTTTACAATCTCATTTTATTATCAATAAAAGAATAGAAATCATTTTTTGACTTGGTCAATCACTTTGCTCATATGTTTTATTTTCATGATTATTTGTTTAATATAAACTTCTATTAAATCTTGAGCATATAACTAATCGTATTTATAGTGACGTAATCACAGTGGAATATAAATATGATTATATGTTCAAAATAAGTTAGTTCTAAGATTAGTCAGTGCACATGATTTACACTGACTTTCCAATCTACGATATGATCTACTTACACATTTTGGTGTTATATTCTTTCCAGAACATTAGCAAAGTAGATAAGATCAGATGTATTTGTTACATCGGACATGACCGATATTGACAGTTGATAAAATAAGTAAACATACCGTTATTATCCATTATAGTCATATCATATAGTTGACCATAGGTCAATTCAATCTCAATTCTGAGTGGTTAGTATTCTAATTGATTGTATTATTTGAGTTCTTTGACTTGTTCATTACCAGCTTACCTTACGGACTATCCCATAATTACATCTTGGGAACTCGGTAGTACAATTGAGTGAGAGTGTTAATCATATATATGAACATCTATAGCTTCTGTTGAAGAAGTGAAACGATGGTTTCCTTTTAGTTTGGTTCAAGGTGTTAAATGATAGAGATCTCATTTCAGTATTTAAATTATTTTACTGAAATATCATTTACAAGGAACTAAGTGTTTTAAGGATAAAATACAATGAGGGGTAAGACAGTATTTTAATCCCATCTCATTGTAGACCATCTATAGAGGATTGAGTGACAATTATGGTTGTAACAATGGATAATTAATAGCGTATATATATATATTTGTTATAGAGCATTCTATGAATTCAAGAGTGCAATTCCGAGTCTATAATGGAGTCACGAGGAATTAATAAGTTAGTAAATTTATTTGTTAGATTTATGAGAACTTATTGGAGCTTGATTTCATAGGCCCATGGTCCCCATTGTACCTTGGATAAAATCATCTAGATAGTCTCAATTAATTGATTTATTTATCAATTAGAATTATCAAAGTTGACCAGGTCAATTTTGGATAGTTGCATAGAGTTATGTAATTTTGAGAAGAAAAGAAAAACTAGGGCAAATTTATTAATTAAGATAAATTGGTATCTAAATTAATAAATAATTTTAAATCAAGGTTCAAATTATAAATGATTAATTTGATAAAGGATTTAATTAATTAATTAAATCAATAGAAAATAATAAAGACCTTGATTTTAAGTCCAATGGGCTTATAATCAAATGAGAAATTTCATGGGCCTAAAACCCATGATAATTTCGACCTAAGACTTCAAATTGACTATTATTTTATTAATTTTTTAATTAAATTAAATTATCTAATTGAGTCTATAAAAGAGTGCTTAGAGAGAAGTCAAAAGACAAGTTCATAAGTTCAGAAGTCAGATTTTCTGATAGGTTTTAGATTCTCTCTAAACACAAGTCTTTTTCTAAGCCTCTTTGTTATTTTCTCTTATTCTCTCTGTATCTATCTCATGTGTTGAGAATTGCCCACTCTAGTCTAGGTGATTATAAGGATACTTTGGAAGACTGTGAAGAAAATAGAAGATCGGTTCAGTTTCTTGATAATACTCTGCGACAGAAAGGATACAAGGGTTAGAGAAACTGAAGGAATGACTCATTCATTCCGCTGCGTATACTGTAAGTATTTTTATCGTTGTTTCTCTTTGAATTCAATTTTAGAAACATGTTCTAGGTTATCTCATATTAATTTAGTTAATATTATATCTACATGAAAATAAATAAAGATCCTGTATAAGTTTCCCAACTATTGGCCTTAGAGCATTTGGTAATCTTTATTTTCATGCATAAACATGTTAAAAATTGGATTATTTGATGTGTTTTAATAATTGGATGGTTTTCATGTTTTTATGAAAGCATATTGATTTTATGTGATTATTAGCAATTTTTATGTTATTTTGTTGTGTTTTCTATGCCATTAATTTTTATATATGCTTTATTTTGTGTAAAACATGTTAAAATTTAATTAGAAAATGGTTTTGGTTTGAAAAATTGCTCAATTTTTTTTTTTTTGGAAAAATTGGTTTGGCTGCCCATGCGCGTGCGCCACGCGCACCAGCCAGCTGCACGCGATGAACAATACCGTGGTACTGTTCATCTGATTTAAAAAAATTTAAAAAAAAATTTAAAGAAAAATAAAAATTGTTAAAATAAATTATTTATAATCAAAACAAAAAATATCAGATTTGTTTTTGTATTCAAAAATTGTTTTTTTAAATAAGATATTTTTGTTAGTTGAGATTTAAATAATTAGATATTTTCTACAAAGATTCAAATTGAAATTTAAAAATAGACTAACAACTTAATTTTAAATCTTTTAATATATTAAAATATTATAATTAAGATATGAGATATTTAAGATATTTTCTTTTAAATTCTTGATATTTTTATTAAATCTTTATTTAAAAATATAAATACCTATTTATTCTATAGTTTTTAATATTTAAATTATTTGAAATTTGAATATTGTTAGTCAGATAGTTTTATGTATATTTGAATTTGATTAACTATTTTGAGATATTTTATAATTGTTATAACTATTAATATATATTTTTTAAAAATGGTTAAAATATTAGCTAATAGTTGTAACAACACAAGATATTTTTTGAAAAACAGTTAAGATATTTATTTTAAAATTTGAAATTGGTTAAATTTTGAAAAATATCATTTTTTTTTCAACCAATTAATCATATATTTTTTTAATAAATGAGATTTAAATTAACTTTGGTTAATTGTAGATAAATTCTATTTAAATTAAATTAATATTTTTTTAAAATTTACCTAAAACCAAGTTGATTGTTGATAAATGAAATTTATCAACAATTAACAATAGTTAATTTAAATTTCATTTAAATTGACTTATTTTTTGTAAAAATTTAATTAATTTGAATTTTTGATAAATTCTAGATAATTAATTGTGGTATTTTTGTAAATAAAATAAATTGTGGTATTTTTTCATAAATTCATAGAATTGCTCATATAGTAACATGATTAGGCCCATCCAATTATAACATGTCTGTTTGCACTATATGTGATATTTTTGCAATTGGGCTTAGATGTATATATTGACCCATATGTTTATTAGATATATGTATTGTGCCAAATAAAATATTCATAAAATGATAGGTTTTATTTGGGCCCATTAGAAAACGTAAAGTTTAAATTCCTCTTGTGGGTGATTCCACTTGTGAAGGCCCATTTGCTTTGCATGACTATAGTGAGCCTAATCAATTAATAACAATTAATAAAACGAAGGTTTAAATTCCTGTATTTTGGACCTTGTATAGAAGATAGGGGGCCTTTGTAGTAGGAGCGACATACTGGACCCAACCCTCCTCCATACAAGCCCAATTGTTAAGACCCATTTCCCTGAGTTTGACTTAATTGTATAGGTTCATTATATTAGTTAAACCTAAATATTGATTAGCAACAAATTAATTCTAAATTAATTGAATTTGTCTCAATGTAACACTTTAGAATTAATAGGAAATTATAAGACTTTGGTTTTAAAAATTCTAATCTTACAATTTTTTGGAGAACTAGTCATTAATTTTTGAAAAATAATAAAAATACTATTTTTTAATTTTATAATGAGCTTATTTTAAGATTTTTATTCGATCTCCACCGTTGGTTTAATATAGTCAATAGCTTAATGGGGGCATCAAGGCGCTTTGATTTGTCCCCCTACGGAAGGTGTTTATTAGTTATTTTGACAAGGTTAGATCTCGAAAGATAGATAATTATAGGTCAAATTCTACTAGACTCACCCCTACGGTGACTACTAGGACTAAATCTATGATTATCGAAACCGTGGGTCTAGCTCATAAAATAAGAGAATATTTTTTTCTTATTTTGATCGAATAGTAGGTTGTTAATAGTGGTGTCCATTATTAAATGAGTTTACAACTCTATTTAACTAGTGGTATTTTTGACTCTCGCCAGCTGTGACAAGGATATCATAGATTAATTAAAAATCTAAAGAAATAGAGATATGATTTTTTTTTTTGTATTTTTTCTCATATCTTACATATTTTTGGTATATGTTGTGCTATTTCTTGAAATTTGCGAGAATAGAAGTTTTATTGAGCAAATGTGATTGATTTCTATTTTATTGATAATTTGTAGTTTTAAGCTAAGTAGTGTCTGAGTCTACTCCCATCCTTTCTTAACTTTCGATGGAGAAACTCAGTGGAGAAAACTTCTTTAAATGGAAACAGAATATCAACATAGAGTTGATTGATGACAACTTTGAATTTGTCATGATTGAGGAATCCCCAGAATGAGCACCGTGTCTGCACATTAGTGATGGCACCGTCAATGCTCGTGATGGCACCGTAAATGCTTGGATAGCACTGTCTCCGTACATACGTGATGACACTGTGAATGCTCGAATGGCACCGTGTCTGCACGTTCGTGATCAACTCAACTATGGTCTAACGCATCTCATGAATGAGCTTTAGATTTTTGAGCCTATTATGGGTGGACCTAGTAAGGGAGGAGAAAACAAGACTACTGTTGTTGCTGCTGATCCAGCTAAGGCTGAAGCTAACGAGGAAAGGTGGACAAAACAAGAACCCCAAGCCTGCAAAGAAAAGTGCACAACCAAGTGCACAGACGTCCAGGGGGAAGAACAAGAAAAACAAGAAAGGTAAATACAAGTGCTTTCACTGCAAAGAGAAGGGCCATTGGAAACAAGATTGCCCCAAGTTTCTAGCAGCGAAAAAAAAAGGTAATGATTATAGTTCATTTATCTTAGAAACATGTGTTTTAGAGAATGATAAATCCATTTAGATTATTGATTTTGGATCTACCAACCATGTTTGCAACTCTTTACAGCTTCTTGAATTGTGGGAGGAAGTGGACGAAGGCGGCTTATAGCTTAGAGTTGGGAACAGAGCGTTCGTTGCGGTCCAAGCTAGAGGAAGAGCTCGTCTGAAGTTTGAAAATAAATTTGTAATCTTAAAAGATCTATTTTTTATTTCGGATTTTAGTAGAAATTTAATTTCAGTTTCCATGTTACAATTAGAACAATTTGTTATGACTTTCACAAGTTCTAATATATCTATTTCTTTCAATAGATCACAATTTTGTATTGCATATTTGGAAAATGGGCTTTATATTCTGCGACCTAACGAACCCCTCGCTCTTAACAATGATTTATTCAAAGTAGCTAAACCTATGACCAATAAACGTCAAAAGACCGACAACGATAATATGACGTATTTATGGCACTTGAGACTAGGTCACATTGGCTATGATAGGATTCAAATACTTACAAAGGACAGACCTTTGAGGGAACTCACCTCAGGTGAATTACCTGTCCGTGAATCTTGTCTAGAAGGAAAACTGACCAAGCGTCCATTCTCTGCAAAGGGTGATAGGGCCAAAGAACCACTTGGACTTGTTCATTCAGATGTGTGTGGACCTTTGAATGTACAAGCCAAGGGTGGTTTTGAGTATTTCATCACTTTCATTGACGATTAATCTAGATACTCATGTCTTTACCTAATGCACAGGACATCAGAAACATTTTCAAAGTTTCAAGAATTTCGAGCAATGGCTCAGAACCAATTAGGTAAAACGTTAAAGATCTTGCGATCTGATAGGGGTGGAGAATATTTGGATATGTAGTTCCAAGATCATTTAATTGAACTTGGGATTTTATCACAACTTACTGCCCCAGGCACTCCGCAACAAAATGGTGTAGCGGAACGTCGTAACAGAACTTTATTGGAAATGGTTAGATGCATGCTTAGTTACTCAACTCTACCAACTTCGTTCTAGGGACATGCAATTGAAACCGTGAATGACATTCTCAATGTCGTGCCGTCTAAATTAATCCCCAAAACACCTTTAGAACGCTGGAATGGTCGTGAACCTAGTTTACGCCATTATAGAATCTGGGGGTGTCCCGCTTACGTCCTGAGGAAAAAAGGAAGGAAAGCTAGAACCACGAACTGAAGTTTGCATGTTTGTTGGCTATCCTAAAGGTACTCGGGGTAGGTACTCGAGGTGGACTTTTCTATAGTCATTCAGAAAAGAAAGTGTTTACTTCTACGAATGCTACTTTCCTGGAAAATGACTATGTCTAAAACTTCAAATCTCGCAGCAAAGTAGTTTTAGAGGAGATGGTTAAAGATTTGACTACAACCAATGTTCCATCGTCATCAACGCGAGTTGATGATGAAATTCCCACTCTTCGTGTCCAACCGACACAAGTCGATTTAAATTAAAAAAGTACCACTGTTCCTGAGCAAACAGTCACAAAGCCTCGTCATAGTGGGAGGGTTTCTTAGAACCCAGTTCGCTAGGGTTTGGATGGTGAAACCAATATGGTTGTTGGTGACACTAGTGATGATGATCCGTTGTCTTTCAAAGAGGCAATGGCTAGCCTTGAAAAAGAACTATGGCTCAAAGCCATGAAACAGGAAATGGAGTCCATGTACTCAAATTTCGTCTAGGATCTTGTGGAAGCACCTAGTGACTTTAGGGCCATTGGGTGCAAGTGGATCTACAAGAAGAAATGAGGTATTGATGGAAATATCGAGACTTATAAAGCTCGATTAGTGGCAAAGGGTTATACCCAAAGAAAAGGCATGGACTATGAGGAAACTTTTAGTCCGGTAGCCATGCTCAAGTCCATTCGCATCCTCCTATCCATAGCAGCTGCTCTCGACTATGAGATCTGGAAAATGGATGTCAAGACAACTATTCTTAATGGAAAGCTTGACGGAGTCATTTATATGGATCATCCAGAAGGATTTAAAGTAGTTGGACAAGAAGGAAAAGTTTGCAAGTTGAATAGGTCCATTTATGGACTTAAACAAGCTTCTCATTCCTGGAATCTTACGTTTGATGAAATAATCGAAACCTATGGCTTTGAACAAAATATTGATGAGCCCTGTGTTTACAAACTGAAGGCAAATCAAATAGTGGTATTCCTTGTTCTTTATGTAGATCATATCTTACTCATTGGAAACAATGTTAAGAAGTTATCAGATGTGAAGAATTGGCTGAGCACTCAATTCCAAATGAAGGATTTGGGTGAAGCAAGTTATGTTCTAGGTATCCAGATCATTAGGGATAGAAAGAACAAACTCTTAACTCTATCTCAAGCAGCTTACATAGATAAAAGTGCTTGAACGTTTCTCAATGATGAATTCCAAGAAAGGGCGTTTACCATCCCGCCATGGAATTCATATTTCATAGAAGCAGTCTCCCCATACTCCTAAAGAGGAAGATGCAATGAGAAAAGTTCTTTATGCATCTGTAGTTGGAAGTCTGATGTATGCCATGTTGTGTACTAGACCAAGTATTTGCTATGCAGTGGGAGTAGTGAGCAGGTATCAGTCAAACCCAGGACCGGAACATTGGATAGTAGTTAAGCATATCCTGAAGTATTTAAGGCAGACTAGGGATTATATGTTAGTCTACAAGGGTGGTGTTCTGAACCTTGTAGGCTACACCGATTCAGATTTCAGACTGATGTCGATGACAGGAAGTCTACTTCTTGAGTGGTGTTTACTTTTGGCAGTGGAGCTGTGATTTGGAGAAGCGTAAAGCAGTCTGCAGTCTCAGATTCCACCATGGAGGCTGAGTACATAGCCGCGTCAGAAGCAGATAAGGAAATAGTCTGGCTAAAGAAGTTTTATTCAGATCTTGGTGTTATTCCAGAAATGGATAAACCGCTTGTGTTGTTTTGTGACAATACATCAACGATAGCCAACTCGAAAGAACCTCGAAGTCACAAGAGGAGTAAGCATATAGAAAGGAAGTATCACATTATTCGAGCATATGTGGCTAGGGGAGATGTGAAGGTTATCAAGATTGCATCTGAAGACAATCTTGCGGATCCGTTTACAAAGACACTACCAGAAGCTACATTTGATAAGCATATCAAGGAAATGAGATTAGTAGAATTAAGGCATTAGTTTCAATTAGTGCAAGTGGGAGTTTGTTGGAGTTTTATGCCCTAATTAAAACCCAATTTCTTTGTAATCTAATTTTATTATCAATAAAAGAATAGAAATCACTTTTTGACTTGGTCAATCACTTTCTCACATGTTTTTTTTTTCATGATTATTTGTTTAATATAAACTTTTATTAAATCCCGAGCATATAGCTAATCGTATTTATAGTGATGTAATCATAGTGGAATATAAATATGATAATATGTTTAAAATAAGTTAGTCTTAAGATTATTCAGTGCACATGATTTACACTAACTTGCCAATCTACGATATGATCTACTTACACATTGTGGTGTTATGTTCTTTCTAGAACATTAGCAAAGTAGATAAGATCGGATGTATTTGTTACATCGGACGATATTGACAGTTGATAAGATAAGTAAACATACCTGTTACACCCAGATTTCGAGACCCCCGAGATTGTAATCTCGAAAGCTGGACTCGTCAATTGTGAGCTCGAAATATCTGAAACGCATACGCATGACTCAGGTGTCGAACCCTCGAATCAAGATGGCAACCTCGAAGTTCTTTTTTTGAGCTCGAAAGAACTTGGCATCGGGATATACCCGATGTCGGGTGTCTGCGGATCAAGTAACCCGAGCTTGGTATAAGTATAAGCTCGGAGTGTAATGGCCTCGGTGGTATTTACCCGCTCCGAGCTAGTCCTGGGGTAAGGTGGCTAGCTCATAATTTACCTAAAGACCTGGACTGGCATGATGCTGATTGCCAACCTCGAACGGCTTAGTGGGTCATCTAATGAGACGCAGTCCATGCATTCAAAAGATATTTATTGTTGTAACTTCCCTACATTAAAGGGATATTAACTAGTCTGTTATATGCCTCCTGGTCTTCAGGGGACGTTTTCTTGTATATAGGAGTTATAGAATTTAATGTCATTATTCCCATTAATGAAGAGGAGTATCTTCCCGAAATATGTGGGAACGAACTCTGAGAACCCTCTATAAATAGAGAGGTCATGAACATTTGTGGGGGACAAATTTTTGATATCTTGAGAGAATTTCTAGAGAATTCATCTCTGAAGAATTTCCTGAAATATTCGAAGTCTTAATAAAATTGACTCGTGGACTAGGCAGAGTTAACGGCTGAACCATGTAAAATTCTTGTTGTTATTCTGTATTATTTATCTGTGCCATAGTTCTTGTTGTTTAACTGCTCTACGTTTTAAGTTGACGAAAAACAGCGTCAACAGTTTGGTGCTTTCATTGAGAGCCTTAAGCAATACAATCCCTGATTAGCTATGACCGCGAATGATCACGATATTCCTGAAGAAAACTACCCACGACACCCTGGGAAGCAGCCGATGGCGAATCCTGAACCTGAAGAGAGAAGTGAGTCCTCCGATTCCCGAGGACCTCCAGTACCTCCGGCTCCAAGGGATGATGAGGACATGTACTATAATCCTGAACGGTAAGTCCCCATTGTGGAACTTGAAAACTGACAGTTAAGAAAACAGTTGGCTGAGGCCAAGAAGCGGAATGAAGAGTTGGCTAGGTTAGCCGCAGATGCGCAGGCGGCTCAGCCTCAACCTCCATAGGAGAACCAAGACCCACCTCCGCGGGACGTTCATTTTCCTCCCCGTAGGCCTCGTGGGCGACCTCGAAAAAACGCTGCCACAAGAGGAGCGGAGCAGCCTCCACCACCAGCAAAGCAACCTGCTCCCTCAAGACCCCGAAGAAACACTCGGGCTAAGGCTCCGGCTAACTCAACTGTGGGGTTACCAGCAGAAACTGGGAATAACTGAGCCTCTACAGAGGCTCGGACTCAGGTTTCTGGTAACGCACAAAATATTACCGAGTCAGCACGGGCGAACTCGAGGCCATCCAGGCCCCAAAATAATTGGAAGCTACCGTCACCCATACGGTTCCCACCGTCACCAATAAGATACCCCTCACCACCTCGGAGGAACACACAACCAACTCGGGGTGATGAGGCAAGACGGGCAGGAAGGAAACAGGGGAATAGAGAGGCTACTAAAGAACGGAGAGGCGACCAACCTGCGAGAAATCCAAATGTCTCGATCTCGCACTGCAAAGACAAGGCAGCATGAAAGAAATCCGTCTCGGAACAATCATGCGACAAGCCTTGCCAATGATGACTCAGGGGACGCCAGATCAGTCAGCATGTATGATCAAGGTCAAAGAAATACTGGAAACCATAGGAACCGCTCCGACCTACGGGAGCACATGAATTAGAATTCGGGTAGTGGTAATCCATCGAACCCGGACCTGAGAGATCGCCTAAATGGGCGCAAAGATCCCCTGCGAAGGCGCGAGCCTGGAATTGTGATCAGTGATAGCCAATTTCAGGCAAGACACCCTGCGGACCCGGTTCAAGAAAGAATTGATCAGCTGGAAAGGGCATTTAGGCTCTTGCAGAATGAGCGAGGTCGGAGTCAGGATGAGGATTCTGATGAGGAGCTCGAACCATTCGCTCCCCATATTTCCAACACTCTGTTTCCTCAAGGGTTTAAGATTCCTCATGTCCCTCCTTTTGAAGGGAAATCTGACCCGTACAATCATTTGTATACATTTAACACCATAATGAGAGCAAGTAATGTAGGTTACGAGCTCAAATGCATGTTATTTCCAACATCGCTTACAGGACCAGTAAAAAAATGGTTCGAAAAATATAAGAGACATTCAATCACTTCTTGGGATTAGCTATCAAAGGATTTCAAGAAGCAGTTTAGAGCCATGATCAGGGTAAGACCCGAAGCATCGACCCTGACCAACATTCGGCAACAGCCGGGTGAAACGTTGTAGAGCTACCTAACAAGATTTAATCTGGAGGTCACCCGAGCTCGGGATGTAGACGACAGCGGTCATCTAATGGCCGTCCAAGCTAGAGTAATGCCGGGAAGTCCCCACTGGGATGATATGCAGAGAAAACCTGTGAGGTCCTTAACCGAGTTTAATAGACGAGCTCAAAGGTTTGTCAATGCAGAAGAGGCGAGGTCAACGCTGAACATGACCTCTCAGCCCATAACTACAACGACAAATGTAAACTCTTCCTTGACCTCAGCGGACCCATCAGCCTCGAAACCCCCTGCAGAAAACCCTTCCAAAAGGAAGAAGAATGAAGGAAATAACCCCGAGGCGGAAAAGGGGAAAGAAGAAGAAAGGGGAAAGGTATTTCTCCGTGTACAAAGTGTACACCGAGCTCAACGAGTCTCGGGAGAATATATACCTGGCTAATGAAAACCAGGCCCCATTAGAAGTCCAAGAGAGACTCCAGCAAGTACTGTCGATTTCACAGAGATACCGACCACACCACTGATGAGTGCAGGCAGTTGAAGGACAAGATCAAAGGACTGATCTCGAGAGGATACTTCAGATAGTATGTCAGGAACCAGAATAATAATCAGGCTTCTACTAGCCAGAGGGCAGCTGAGCCACAACCTACTCAAAACAATAATTCCCGAGCTAGAGAAGAAGATAGGCCCCCTCTGATTGAAGGAGAGGATGTCGTAACCATCTCGGGCGGGCCTCATCTCGCAGGGACGGGCAAGAATGCCCAAAAGAGATACGTGAACGAGCTAAAAACTGGGGACGGGTCCCCCTATGAACCCGAACCTAGAGCTCCGAAGTGCCAAAAGATTGAATCTCAGTCGATAACCTTTACTGAGGACGATGCATCCCATGTACAGTTTCCCCATAATGACCCACTGGTCATCACTCTCCAGCTCGCAAATAAGAGAGTTCACTGAGTTCTCATTGATAATGGGAGCTCAGTGAACATTCTCTATAAGGCCACCTTAGAAAAGATGGGACTCGCGCTTCAAGACCTAAAAGCTTGTGCAACGACCTTGTACGGTTTTTCAGGAGAAGGGATTGCCTGTATAGGGTCCATTGAACTCCCTGTAACCTTGGGAGACTACCCAGTCTCAGCGACCGAGATGATGGAGTTTGTAGTAGTGGACCTGCCATCAGCTTACAACGTGCTGCTCGGCAGATCTGCCCTAGTAGGGCTGGGGGCAGTCTCATCTGTAAGGCATTTGGTGATCAAGTTCCCAACTTCTAGTGGCATCGGGACATTGAAGGGAGACCAGTTGGCCGGGAGGGAATGCTATAGCATTTCCATAAGAGGAAAAAAGCAGGCGAGCGCACAAGCACTCGTCATTATTCAGAATAAAGACGGGACAATCTTGGAGATAGATGAAGAAATCGACCCAAGAGTGGAGGAAAGAGCTGATCTCGAACCATTGGAAGAGCTCGAAGAAATCAGGCTCGAAGAATCAGAACCCCCAAAAACGGTAAAGGTTGGGAAAAACCTCCATGAAGAAACTAAATAGCAATTAATTTTCTTTTTGAAGAAAAACCAGGATGTCTTCGTGTGGTCACATTCTGACATGGTAGGAATAAGTCCAAATATAGTGAGCTATGCGCTAAATATCGATAAAAGCTTCCTGCCGAAGCAACAAAAGCGAAGACAACTGGATGACGATAGGAAAAAGGCCCTAAAAGAGGAAGTCGACAGGTTAAATGCAAACCAATTCAGTAGGGATGCTTTTTACCCTGATTGGGTAGCTAATCCGGTACTGGTCCCGAAGCCTAATGGGACGTGGCGAACCTACATTGACTACTCGGACCTCAACAAGGCCTGTCCTAAGGACTGCTTTCCTTTACCACGGATTGAGCAGCTCGTGGATGCCACGACACGGCATGGACTAATGTCATTAATGGATGCCTATTCTGGATATAACCAGATCGCCATGCATGCCCCTGACCAGGAACATACGAGCTTCATAACAGATAAAGGGTTATATTGTTATAACGTCATGCCATTCGGGCTCAAAAATGCTAGAGCCACTTACCAGCGGCTCGTGAACATGATGTTCTATGAGCAAATAGGGAACAACATGGAAGTTTATGTTGACGATATGTTAGTCAAATCTCAACTTAACAATAACCATGTTGATGACCTCGAAGAATGCTTTGCCGTGCTCCGGAAATATAACATGAAGCTTAACCCTCAGAAGTGCTCTTTCAGAGTATCTTCAGGAAAATTCCTAGGTTTCATTGTAAATTCTCGAGGAATAGAGGCTAATCCAGATAAGATCCAGGCCCTGATCTATATGCCTTTACCTCAAAAACACAAAGATGTCCAGAGTTTGACAGGCAGGATGGCGGCACTAAGTAGGTTTATATCAAAATCTACAGACTGTTGTCTTTCGTTTTTCAACCTGTTGAGGGGAGGCAAGAAATTTGAATGGACAGAGGAATGCGAGTTGGCTTTTTCAGGAACTCAAGAAACACCTCGCAGAACCCCCTATCTTGTCAAAACCTGTTACGGGATAAGTTCTGTACTTGTATCTTGCTACGACCGAGCACGCCATAAGTGCAGTACTCGTACGAGAGGAAGAAAAAATGCAAAGGCCCGTGTGTTATACCCAGATTTCGAGCCATGAAAATTGTGACCTCGAAATCTGGGTTCATAATGGATGAACTCGTAAGGTCTGGAATATGATTCGAAATATAAACTTCGGGCTGGAAAAGCCGAGATGACTTCGAAGATGGTAGCCTCAAAATCCTCGCAAGCTCGAAAGGTAGACACCGAGGTATATTTGTTATCGAGGATGACCTCGGATCAGGGGATCCGAGCCTGGTGCGCGTACGAGCTCGAAGCAATGTGACTTCGGGATGTGTTATGGCTCGAAAGTCAGTAAGAAACCTGGGAGAATATGGCCTTGATAATATGGGATAATAACTTGGAATATCCTAATGAGTCATCTATAAAGAGACGCGGTCTACATTTATTGCTGAAAATCCCCTACAATCAGGGGATATTATTTGATTAGTTATACGCCCCCTGGTCTTCAGGGGATGTTTCCTTTTACATCGGATTGCAGGCATTTAATGCCATCTAATCTATTTGCAAATATTGAGTAACTACCCGAAATATGTGGGATATTATTCTGCAATCTTCTCTATAAATAGAGAGGTCATGCACTATTGTAAAGGACCGAACTTTTGTGAGCTTAAGGAAAACTCTGGAGAATTCATCCTTGAAGGATTTTAAGAGATATTCTTAAGTCTTAATAAGAAAGACTCGTGGACTAGGCAGATTTAACTACTGAACCACGTAAAAAATCGTGTTTATATTATCATATTTTTATTGGCCATTACTAGTTATTGTTTACGTGCTCTTCTTTCACTGTTGACGAAAAACGGCGTCAACAGTTTGGTGCTTTCATTGAGAGCCTTAAGCATTCATTCCTGAAAAAATTCATGGCCACTAATAATCAGAATACACCTGAAGAGAATTATCCGAGACGTCCTGGGAAACAGCCGATGGAAAACCCAGATGTCGAAGAAAGGAGTGGATCCTCCGATTCTAGGGGACCCCCTCCTCCACCAAGAGATGAGGATATGTACTACAATCCTGAGCGATATGTTCCTATTGTGGAACTCGAGAACCGGCAACTGAAACAGCAGTTGGCAGAGGCCAACAAACGGAATGAGGAGTTGGCAAGGATAGCCGCAGAGGCGCAGGTGGCTCAGCCCCCGCCTCCGCGTGAAAACCAAGCCCCTCCTCCAAGGGACGTGCACGTTCCTCCCCGTAGACCCCGTGGGCGTCCACGGAAAGATGCTACCACGAGGAGGCCAGCTCAACCTCCGGCACCCACAGAGCCATCCGCTCCACCTAGGCCCCAGAGGAGTACTCGGGCTAGGGCCCCGGTTAATCCACCTGTGGAAGCACCTGGGGAAACTGAGAACAACCGAGCCCCTGCAGAGGCTCGGACTCAAGCCCCTGGGAATGCACCAAACGCAACCAACCCATCTCGGGCAAACTCCGGACCGTCTAGGCCGTGAAATGGGTGGCAGCCACCATCGCCTATACAGTTCCCTCCGTCACCAATAAGATATCCTTCGCCTCCTCCCAGGAATACACAACCAGTTCGAGAACAGAGCGAAAGGCATGCAGAAAGGAGACAAGGAAATAGGGGAACTTTCCAGGAACGGAGAGGTGCCCCATCAGAAAGAAGTCAAACATCTCGGTCTCGCACGGCGGAGACGAGGCGGTATGGAAGAAATCCATCTCGAAATAACTATGCGACGAGTTTTACCAGCGACGATTCTGGAGACACCAGGTCGGTCAGCAATGATGACCGAGGTCGTAAGAATACTGGAAACCGCAGAAATCGCCCCGACCTGCGAGAACACCTGAATCAGAGTCGAGGTAATGTTGACCCGATAAATCCGGACTTGAGGGATCGCTTGAATAGGCGTAAAGACCCTTTACGGAGACGCGAGCCTGGAATTATGATCGACGACAACTGATTCCAAACTTTTCCTCTCGTGGACCCAGTCCAAGAGAGAATCGATCAGCTGGAAAAGGCATTCAGGCTTTTGAAAAACGAGCATGAGCATGATCGATATGAAGATTCTGAAGAGGAGCTGGAACCGTTTGCTCCCCATATTTCCAACACCCGATTTCCACAAGGGTTTCAGATTCCTCACGTCCCAACGTTCAAAGGAAAAACCGACCCATACAGTCATCTGAGTACGTTCAACACCATAATGAGGGCCAGTAACGTGGGTTACGAGCTCAGATGCATGTTATTTCCAGCATCATTGACAGGACCAGCTAAAAGCTGGTTCAAAAAATATAAGAGACATTCAATAACCTCTTGGGAGCAACTGTCCAAAGACTTCAAAAAGCAGTTCAAAGCCATGATGGGGGTTCGACCTGAGGCGTCAACCCTAACTAATGTTCGGCAACAACCAAGCGAAACATTAAAAAGTTACCTTACAAGGTTTAACTTGGAAGTTGCCCGAGCTCGGAATGTGGATGACAGTGGACACTTAATGGCTGTCCAGGCCGGAGTATTGCCAGGAAGCGCCCTCTGGGATGATATGCAAAGAAAACCGGTGAGGTCCTTAACCGAGTTTAATAGACGAGCGCAGAGGTTTGTCAATGTAGAGGAAGCGAGGTCGAAACTTAATGTGACTTCCCAGCCCGAAACTACAACGATAAACATAAACTCTGCCTCAACCTCGGTGGACCCAATAGCTTCAAAGCCTGCTGTGGAAAACCCTTCCACGAGAAAAAAGAACGAAGGAAGTAACCCCGAGGCCGAAGGAGGAAAGAAAAAGAAGGGGGAGAGATACTTCTCAGTGTATAGAGTATACACCGAGCTCAACGAGTCTCGGGAGAACATATACCTGGCTAATGAAAACTAGGTCCCCTTTAGGCGTCCGGACCCAATGAGAAATCAGAAATCCAAGAGGGATTCAAGCAAGTATTGCCGATTTCACAGAGACACCGGGCATACAACCGATGAATGTCGACAACTGAAGGAAGAGATCGAAGGATTGATCTCGAGAGGTTACTTCAGGCAATATGTCAAAAACCAGAGTACTAGTCAGGCGGTCGCGAGCCAGAGAGTAGCCGCGCCTTCGACTGCACAAAACAATAATTCCCGAGCTCGGGAAGAAGATAGGCCCCCGCTGATAGATGGAGAGGATGTAATAACCATCTCGGGAGGGCCTCATCCCGCAGGAGTGGGCAGGAATGCCCAAAAGAGATATGTTAACGAGCTAAAAATTGGGGATGGGTCTCCTTGTGAACCCGAACCTAGGGCTCCAAAAAGCTAAAGGATTGAAACACAACCAATAACCTTCACTAAGGAAGACGCGCCCCATGTCGAGTTTTCTCACCATGATCCGCTGGTCATCACTCTCCAGCTGGCCAATAAAAGGGTCCACCGAGTTCTCATAGACAATGGGAGCTCAGTTAACATCCTCTACAAAGCAACCCTAGAGAAGATGGGACTCTCCCTTCGTGATCTGAAAGCATGTGCAACTACTTTATACGGCTTTTCAGGAGAAGGGACCGCCTGTATGGGATCCATCGAGCTCCCCGTAACCTTGGGAGACTACCCAATCTCGGCAACCAAGATGATGGAGTTCGTGGTAGTAGATCTACCATCAGCCTAAAATGTGCTGCTCGGGAGACCCGCCCTGGTTGGGCTGGGGGCAGTCTCATCGGTGAGGCATCTGGCCCTTAAGTTTCCAACCCCAAGCGGTGTTGGAACATTGAAGGGAGATCAATTGGCTGGGAGGGAGTGCTACATCATTTCCTTGAGAGGAAAGAAAAAGACGAGCGCACAAACACTCGTCATTATTCAAAGTAAAGACGAGACAGTCTTAGAAATTGATGAAGAGATCGATCCAAGGGTTGAGGAGAAAGCTGACCTTGAACCCTTGGAAGAGCTCGAAGAAATTCAGCTTGAAGAGACCAATCCCTCGAAAAAGGTGAAGGTTGGAAAATACCTCCAAGATGAGACAAAATAGCAACTAATTTGCTTTTTGAAGAAGAACCAGGATGTCTTCGCGTGGTCACACTCGGACATGGTGGGAATAAGTCCGAATATAGCTAGCCACGCGCTGAATATAGATAAAAGCTTCCCTCCGAAGCAACAAAAGCGAAGACAACTAGACGAAGACAGAAAGAAGGCACCAAAAGAGAAAGTCGATAGGTTGAAAGAAAACCGATTCATTAAGGATGCCTTTTACCCTGACTGTGTAGCCAATCTGGTGTTGGTCCCAAAACCCAACGGGACATGGTGGACCTGTATTGACTATTCAGACCTCAACAAAGCTTGCCCGAAAGACTGTTTTCAGTTACCGAAGATTGACCAGCTCGTGGATGCCACGGCGGGGCATGGCCTGATGTCCTTCATGGATGCCTATTCTGGATATAACCAGATTCCCATGCATGCCCCCGACCAAGAACATACGAGCTTCATAACAGATAAGGGGCTATACTGTTACAATGTCATGCCATTCGGGCTCAAAAATGCTGGGGCCACATACCAGCGGCTCGTGAACATGATGTTTTCAGATCAGATAGGCAACAACATGGAGGTTTATGTTGATGACATGCTTGTCAAATCTCAACTTAATGATAACCATGTTGATGACCTTGAAGAGTGTTTTGGCGTGCTCCGAAAGTATAACATGAAACTGAATCCTCAGAAGTGCACTTTTGGGGTATCTTCAGGAAAATTTATGGGCTTTATCATGAACTCTCATGGAATCGAGGCCAACCCCAAAAAGATCAAGGCCCTGATTGACATGCCCTCACCTCGAAGACACAAGGATGTTCAAAGTTTGACCGGCAGGATGGCGGCCCTGAGTAGGTTTATTTTGAAGTCTACGGACCGTTGCCTCCCATTTTTTAACCTTTTGAGAGGTGGAAAGAAGTTTAATGGACAGAGGAGTGCGAGCTGGCATTCCAGGAACTTAAAAAGCACCTCGTCGAACCCTCTATCTTGTCAAAACCTGAAACGGGAGAAGTACTGTACCTATACCTTTCCACCACCGAACACGCAATAAGCGCAGTACTAGTTCGAGAAGAAGATAAGGTACAAAAACCCGTTTACTACATCAGTAAAAGATTACTGGGGGCAGAGTCGAGATACCCCCTGATGGAGAAGCTAGCGCTTAGTCTAATTCATTCATCTCGTAAACTCCGCCCCTACTTTCAAGCACATCCCATCCATGTGTTGACTGATTAACCACTTAGGCAAGTCTTGTCTAAACCAGAAGCTTCAGGTCGACTTCTTAAATGGGCTGTTGAGCTCGGACAGTTCGAGATCACCTACCACCCGAGAACGACCATTAAGGCGCAGGCGTTGGCGGACTTTATAGTGGAATGTACTGGTATGAACAACGACGAAGTCATAACCCCGGCCCACGAGCTGTGGAAACTATACGTCGATGGCTCATCCAATGAAAATGGATCGGGGGCAGGAATCATTTTGATTACCCCTGCAGGAAGCAGATTTCATTCTTCCTTGAGATTCGACTTCAAAGCGTTGAATAATGAAGCCGAATATGAGGCTTTACTCGCGGGACTTCATGTAGCGAAAGAGCTCAAAGCCAAAGCTATACATTGCTACAGTGACTCCCAACTCGTGGTTAATCAAATCTTGGGGGAATTCCAGGCTCGTGGCACAAGGATGGCAGCTTACTTAGAGAAGGCAAAATCTGCATTAGAATGTTTCGAATTTTATGCGATCGAACAGGTTCCCCGAGAGCGGAACTCAAATGCAGATGCTTTAGCTCGGCTTGCTACCTCCGCTGAGAATGATGAACTAAATGTTGTTCCCATAGAACACCTCTCGACACCTAGCATTAACGATTCGAAGGAGGAAGACGTATGTATGATCGAGTCCGAGCCAACATGGATGACCCCGATAGTGGAATATCTCGAGACCGGTGTATTTCCAAAAGACCGGAGTCAGGCTCGAAAGTTAATGTATCAGCTTCCCCGATACACCATAATGGACGGAAAGCTATATAGAAGGGGGTATTCCATGCCATTACTACGGTGCGTAACTCCACCCGAAGCCAAGAGGATCATCGAAGAAATTCACGAAGGGTTCTGTGGAGACCATACTGGGGGGCATAGCCTGTCCAAGAAAATCATACGCCAAGGATATTTTTGGCCCACCATTAAGTCAGATTCTTTCGAATATGTAAAGAAATGCGACAAATGCCAGAGATTCGCCATGATTCCTCGAGCTCCACCATCCGAGCTGACCATGCTGACATCCCCATGGCCATTCGCAGTATGGGGAATCAACCTCATTGGCTCTCTCCCAACTGGCAAAGGTGGAGTAAAATATGCTGTAGTCGCGGTGGATTACTTCACAAAGTGGACGGAAGCTGAACCGCTGGCAACAATAACTTCCAAAAAAGTCCTTGACTTCGTGGTAAAGAACATTGTATGCCGATATGGGGTGCCGAGGAAGATTGTTTCCGATAACGGAACCCAGTTCGATAGCGACTTGTTTACCAACTTTTGTGAAAAGAACATGTTGATGGTGAAATCTCGTCAACGAAATTAGGTCGGAAAACTTAAAGGTAAATGCGGCGAAGTTTAGATAAGAACTTAGAATTAACTTATGAAAGGATAAACACAGATGAACAATGGAGTGAAAAATGTATATTGCTTAATAGCCTCTGCATACAATGAATTTTCCAACCCCCTTCTCTGTGGAAGTGGGGTTCATTTTATAGTAGGCTCTAATGGCCCTGGGTACATGGTGGTCCAGGGGACCAGATGGTACACGAGTACACTAACAGGAGAGTGGTTCCAGGGGTAGTGGTGTCGGCTCTGGTACAAGGTCAGAGATCATGGGAGCACCTCACCTTCTGTACCTGGTCATGCCTCCACTACCTACCTGGTATGGGTGTCAGAGGAGTGGCTGGTGAGGACAACAGATGGTACTTTGTTCGTACCTCCACTACTTATCTGGCGTGGGTACTATGTCCGTAATCTAACTCCTTTCAGTTCGTCAGTGGACTCCGTACCTCATGAGATCAATGCCATGTGACCCTCATTTGCAAGGCATAGATGTGAGGCGGTAATGACCCATGCACTGTCCGTGCCTTGCAAGGTTCCTAGTGGCGAGGTGCCTAGCTATACTTTTCTCCTTGTGGCATGGATCTAGACTAGTGACGCGATGGTGCAACGGCCTCCTGAGAAGATGGTGGCCCACGGGCCTCGCGGGGGCGCGTGTGCATGAGCGCCTTGCTGTGGGTGCGCGCTTGACGGCCTCGCTGGGGGCGTGTCCCTGATGGCCTCGCTGGGGGCGTGTGCCTGATGGCCTCGCTAGGAGGCTTGTGTGCCTGATGGCCTCGCTGGGGGCGTGTGCCTGATGGCCTCACTAGGGGCGTGTGCCTGATGGCCTCGCTAGGAGGCGTGCGGGCCTGATGGCCTCGCTGGGGGCGTGTGCCTGATGGCCTCGCTAGGAGGCGTGCGCCTGATGGCCTTACTGGGGGCGTGTGCCTGATGGCCTCGCTAGGAGGTGTGCGTGCTTGATGGCCTCGCTGGGGGCGTGTGCCTAATGGCCTCGCTAGGAGGTGTGCGTGCCTGATGGCCTCACTGGGGGCGTGTTCCTGATGGCCTCGCTAGGAGGTGTGCGTGCCTGATGGCCTCGCTGGGGGCGTGTGCCTGATGGCCCGAGGACCCAATGAGAGTGTAGGCGTATGGGGGTCTAAGTGCGTTCTTTGGGTCTTTTATAAGTGTGGAATATTGAGCATCCATAGGTGTATGTCCCGGGCATCTTTGGCAGCATTCACGCGTATGAGTGCATCTTGACCCATGAGCATGTCAGCCTTGTGCAGGCACGTCGGACCTCACTATGTGAGGGCCATGTGCACCTATCCTCTTGCAGTATTCATTGTGGCCCCTTAGCTTAGTAGGGCCAAACCTTGTGGCTCATAATGTGTTTTTTCTCATGAGATGATATCCTGTATTCAACAAGGCCTACAGGCTCGAGCCCAATAGCATGAATAAGCGGCCCTTATCCCTATGTTCCAACCAGGGACTAAAGAGTTTCTTTTTGGTGGATTTTTGGCTTCCACAGAACGAAATAATAAAGACTTTTTCGTCAGTGGCTCATCCTCAGGAAAATGGCCAGGTCGAGGCTGTAAACAAAACTCTTAAAAGTTCATTAAAGAAAAAGTTGGAGGAAGCGAAGGGACGTTGGCCCGAAGAATTGCCCCAAGTCCTATGGGGTTATAGGACCACTGCTCGAACTTCAATGGGACATACCCCGTTCTCTCTAGCATACAGATGTGAGGCTATGTTGCCTATTGAGGTCAAAATTCCAACAGTTCGAACTCGAATTTACGACCAAGACTCGAACCACACTCATCTCGAAGAAACCTTAGACTTGATCGAAGAAAAAAGAAACGAGGCTCAGCTAAGGAACGCTGCCTACCAGCAACGAGCTACCAGGTATTTCAACAAGAGGGTTCGAGATCGAAGATTCGGTGTGGGAGATCTGGTGTTAAGACGCGTATTCTTGGCGACACGAGATCCAGCAACTAGTGTGCTCGAGCTAAATTGGGAAGGACCATACCAGATAGAGTCAGTCATCCGGTCCGGTGTGTACAAACTTGCGAGATTGGACGAGAGCCTGGTACCGCGAGCATGGAATGGCAAACACCTTAGACCTTACTATCAGTAGTATAGGAATTGTGTTGCTTGTAACCATGATTGATTATCTGTACTAATTTGTCTATTTTCGAATTCCATTAAATGAGGATCTATTTCGTTCAATATGTTATCTCTTTTTATTTTTGCAATCTCTCTTAATTTAATAACCTATGGTCACACTCATAGGATATTAAGGGGGCATCATTGGTACATATACCATCAGCTTAAAAAATAAAATAACATACACGAAAAACATGAAAGTATCTGGATATAACCAGATACACGAGCTTAGATAGTTTGGACATAACCAAACTATCAAAAACATAAAAGTATTTGGATGTAACCAGATACGCGAGCTTAAATAGTTTGGACAACCAAATTATCAAAAGATAATAACGTCTGGATTTAACCAGATGTGCAAACTTAACAGGTTTGGAGCAAACCAGCCAAAACTAATCGACGATAAGTAGGAACCTAAACCTACTTCGAGATAAGTCGAGATCGAGGTTGGAATATTTTAAAGGAAAATAGTTTCGAACTCTTAACCTTGGAGTAAAAACCGAGAACGAGAAAAAGTAACTAAGCAAAAAGATATAACTAAACCATTCACATTACATACCATATAAGTACTTTCGAGTTCGTGGTTAAAGTAATATCCGATTTTGATGAATAACGAGATTGGAAGCGGAAAATTCAAACAAACTATGCGTGAATGCATTGAGTTTCGAGCTTAAATCCAAACTATGTTTGTACAAAGAAATAAACATAAACTCATTAATATAAAATATGCAAAATATTTCGAGCCAGAAAATGTAAAGCATATATAAGTTAATATAAAAAGAAATTGTATCAGCCCTGTAGGCATAAATTAAAGTAATTTCAAAAATAAGGGGACGCAGCCCCAAGATAAGATTCCCCCGAGATCAGATTCAAGAAGGAGGAGTCTCCTTGGCCTTCTCAGCATCAGCAGCACTGGATCCCTCAGGACGAATAGCATGACTATCCTCCAGAGCACATTCGGAGGCGGCCTCCCGAGTAGCCTCTTCCGCCTCAAGCCGAGCATTCCACTTACCCAGAAGCTTCGCCTCAAGAGGACCTAAGAAACTGGTATCCAGGTCTTCGTTGTTGGCCCACAATCTGTACATGGCTGAGTCAACCGCCTGGTCCTTCTTCTCCTTATATTCAGCAAGGAGACGAGCCTTCTCGCCCTCAATTATGTCAAAGGTAGCAGCCTGATCTTCTTTGAGCTTTTTGTTAGCCTCATGGAGCCGAGCGTTCTCCTTCTCAAGCTCCGCGAGCCTGGCATTCTCTTTCTCGAGCTCCGCGAGCCTAGTATTCAGCCTCTCAAGCTCGAACGCTTTGGCCTTAAGCTCCTCAGCTCCTGCCTCAAGCTTGTCGTTTGCTGCCTTCAGGTCATCACTCGCCTTGAGTTGAAGATCCTTTGCCTCCTGAGCATAAGACTTGCTCGAGTGGATCTCGTTATTCAACTGATATTTCAGTTGGGCAGTAAAGGCAAGAGACTGACAAAAGAAAAAATCATCATTAACGCCAGGACTGTGTAAATATAACAAAGAAGTAGAAGAAAACTTACCGCGGTAGCGAGCTCGATACTCTTCTCATAGAGAGCAGTGCAATCTCGAGCGTTGTTCAGGTATTGCCATTGAGGAGCTTCGAGACTGCTGAAGCTCTGGCCGATTTGGGACATGACATCCGAGCCCAGCGTAGACCCATGAGACCCAGCTGCATTGTCAATAACATACTCCTCCATGTGAGTAGAAACTGACAACTTGTGAGTTCGAGAAGCAGAAAGCTTTCTAGGAGGCAGACCAAGTGTCGACCGAACCACTACAGGAAGTTGGGGCCCGGTCATGATAGAGGCATCGACCTGCTAATTCGGTGCCACGGTAGAGGCATCGACCTGCGAAGTCGGTGCCACGGTTGAGGCACCGACCTACGAGGATGGCACCGTGATGGAACTGGTAACAGGCGGAGCTGGGGGAGGAGGTGTCTTCTCGGCCCTCTTGGGGACTTTGGCAGGCCGGTCCACCTTTCGCGACCCTGCCCTGGGACGCTTACTCCTTTTGGCGCCACCACTCTCAATGATGTTGTCAAGGTCGGAGTCCATCTTGCCTGCACAGTCACACCACAATGTGAATCATAACAAAAAGAGGGAATAGTATATAAGGTGATTCAAGATCGCATAGATATACGAAGCAGTGATAGAGGAAACCTAACTGGAACTCCCCCTCGAGCTCGAGCTCGGGGACCATGAAATTTCCCCATCTTCAGAGGAGGCGGGGGGAGTACCTTCCCTATAGGTAGGCATCAACCTCGAAAGGTTCCTATAATCATTGGTCCCATATTGGACGGCTATCCCGTTCCACACCTCGTTTAGACTGTACATGGTGTCATACTTCCTGAGAAAACTATCAAATCTATGAACTCGATCGTCTACTCGAGTCCATATATAGAAGTGGTATCTATCATACGGGCATGAAACTAACCTATCGGGTTTATGCTTTAACAAGGTGGGGGACCACATTCTCGAGGTAAGGATGAATTTACCTTCTTCATCTGAATCTGAGCTCGAGGCTTCATCATTAGCCTCATTCCCCGACGGTGGACTCCTTCGGCGAGCTGGAGGTGGAGGCCTCACCTCTCTCTTCGGGGGAAGGATGCCTATGGGAAAAGGCACCTGCTCCCAATGATCATACTTCTTGTTGGACCAGTCCGAGGTGGACTGGCCATCTCCCAAAAGCCCGCATGCTCGGAGCTTATCCTCATGCAAAAGGTACGAGAGAGACCTCCTGTCGTAAGGGAGTTGGAGCAGAGCCTCTCTATGCCCCTTCATTGCCTCGTCAGGAGTAGGACGGAGGAAATTGGCTGGAAAATAATACACATGGAAACTAAGTATGAACCTACAGATAAGAACCCGAGCACAGAAATAAAGAAGGTTGGAATACTTACGAATCCGCCTGAATTAGTAGCATCGAGACGGGGACAGGCCATCTGTCCAGAAGAAGGATTTTTTGAAATCAGGTGGATGATTAGGGAGATCTTCAAACACCTTTTTCTCTTTGGGATAGATCGAAAGGTAGTAAAAGCCATCTCCTCCCTGAGCTCGGGAGAGATTACTTTTCAGACAGAAGAGATACAAAATCTCTTGCGGCGAAGGTCCTTCCCACTTCAGCTCGTGGTATAGCGACCTCAGGGCAGACAGAACCTTGTAAGAATTGGTGTTGAGCTGGAATGGAGACAACCCAACAAAATCCGTGAAGTCCTTGAAAAAACACTTCAAAGGAAATAGCGCTCCTGCCTTCATGTGTTCCTGACTCCATGCCGCGTACCTCAGCCTGTTGTTAGGGTTCCCAGGGGCATAGCATCTCCGTTCGATATCGGTCGGAGCACGAAACCTCAAGGAACTTGACAACCTGAGGCCATGGAGGGCCAAAATATCAGTTATCTGACTTGTCGAGGTAACCGAGCTCCAATAGTGCTCGGCCTCGAAGATTTCTCTCCTCGGTTGCGAGGTAGAAGGCTCCCCCATAAGTGAAAATTGGAGCTCTCCCGGGCTGTATGAAACAGTCACTGTCAGTTTAGGGTCGAGTGGGATCGACCTGGGCCCTGAATTGGATTATGAGTAAATAGCATCTTGAAGGGTCCTCCTTTTCTTCTCTATGACCTCATCAATTTGGCGGCGATAATGAGCTCGAATATCCTCTTGTTCGCGCGCGAGATCGTACTCGCGAATTCGACGTTGATTCCGAGCAAACAGCGACTCCGGGCTCGGGGTTTTGGGCGAATAAGGGATAGCCAGCAACGACCCCCACCGTCTTTCCAGATTCTGTGACATCTAGCGAGAAAGAAAAAATGGTGAGGGCCATGCATGCAAGAGTTCAAATGTTACGAGCTTTACAGGACAAGCTCGAAGCTTAGGAACGAAGCGAGTTCGAAACTAAGACCCTTATTAAAGAGTCAGAACGTGTATTCCACGAGAAAAAGGAGGAGAGTGGACATTTTTTTTTCGAAAATCCCGAAAATCAGGGGAAAAAGAGTGGTGGATAACCAGAAAAGGTAATCTTGGGTATCGTGCATTCTTCAAGGCCAAGGTTTTATACCCGATATCTTAGTGTACAAGAAATGTCTTTTAAAATTTTAAAACCCAGAAAATAAAGATCTTGCTCAAACACCAAAACTGGGTATGGAACCAGTGATGTAAACCCAGTATGGAGACGTAAACGTGAAAGCCTATCGGTCAAAAATTCCCAAACGTATCGTACTAAGAAAACAAACTAGTACATTCACAGAAATAACAAGAACAATATGAACAGAAATTGGCATAAGGGAAAATAAAGATTGGACACTTACACAATCATGGAGATTGCAGAGAAATCCTTGATTGAAGGAGAGGCTGCAGATATGAGCTTACGGTCTCGAACAGATTGGCGGTCCTCCGTTTCTTCGGCTGAGAAAACATGCACAAGCAAAAAGTTCCCAGGGAGAGCTTTCTAGTTTTGATTTTGTTCTTTCCTTTGATGAAAAAAAAAAATAGAAGGAAGACGAAGAATGAGGTCTTATATATAGACGGTAAAAGGGGATTAATCTGGGGCGTTGAATAAAATCCATATGTCGAAGAAAGGAGTGGATCCTCCGATTCTAGGGGACCGCCTCCTCCACCAAGAGATGAGGATATGTACTACAATCCTGAGCGATATGTTCCTATTGTGGAACTCGAGAACCGGCAACTGAAATAGCAGTTGGCAGAGGCCAACAAACAGAATGAGGAGTTGGCAAGGATAGCCGCAGAGGCGCAGGTGGCTCAGCCCCCACCTCCGCGTGAAAACCAAGCCCCTCCTCCAAGGGACGTGCACGTTCCTCCCCGTAGACCCCGTGGGCGTCCACGGAAAGATGCTACCACGAGGAGGCCGGCTCAACCTCCGGCACCCACAGAGCCATCCGCTCCACCTAGGCCCCAGAGGAGTACTCGGGCTAGGGCCCCGGTTAATCCACCTGTGGACGCACCTGGGGAAACTGAGAACAATCGAGTCCCTGCAGAGGCTTGGACTCAAGCCCCTAAGAATGCACCACACGCAACCAACCCATCTTGGGCAAACTCCGGACCGTCTAGGCCGTGAAATGGGTGGTAGCCACCGTCGGCCATACGGTTCCCTCCATCACCAATAAGATATCCTTCGCCTCCTTGCAGGAATACGCAACCAGTTCGAGAACAGAGCGAAAGGCATGCGGAAAGGAGACAAGGAAATAGGGGAACTTTCCAGGAACGGAGAGGTGCCCCATCAGAAAGAAGTCAAACATCCCGGTCTCGCATGACAGAGACGAGGCGGCATGGAAGAAATCCATCTCGAAATAACTATGCGACGAGTGTTACCAGCGACGATTCTGGAGATACCAGGTCGGTCAGCAAGCATGACCGAGGTCGTAAGAATTTTGGAAACTGCAGAAATCACCCCGACCTGTGAGAACACCTAAATCAGAGTCGGGGTAATGTTGACCCAATAAATCCGGACCTGAGGGATCGCTTGAATAGGCGTAAAGACCCTTTACGGAGACGTGAGCCTGGAATTGTGATCGACGACAACCGATTCCAAACCGATAAGCTCCTGCTATAGCGGCTTTTCTATTTTGGATAAGGCTGCTAAATTCCCATAATTTTTCCTACTAAGCACATCGACAACTACGTTCGCCTTTCCTGGGTGGTATAAGATTTCGCAGTCGTAATCCTTTACTAACTCCAACCACCTGTGCTGCCTCATGTTGAGCTCCTTCTGCGTAAAGAAGTATTTTAAACTCTTGTGGTCCGTATAAATCTCGCACCGTTCTCTGTAAAGATAATGGCGCCAGATTTTTAACACAAAGACCACTCTGCCAACACCATATCGTGAGTTGGATAGCGCTGCTCATACTCCTTCAATTATCGTGAGGCGTAGGCTATCACCTTGTCATTTTGCATTAGCACGCAACCCAATCCTTGCTTTGATGCATCGCAGTAGACTACGAACTTATCGCTGGGTGTCGGTACACTAAGTACTGGTGTTGAGCAAAACTTATCCTTAAGCAATTGAAAGCTTTCTTCACAATTATCATTCCAGTTAAACTTTTGTTGCTTCCGGGTCAGGTTGGTGAGCGGAGTGAATATCTTATAAAAGCCCTCTACAATATAACAGCCTGCTAACCCTAGAAAGCTTCTTACTTCGGATGCGTTCTTTGGTTTGGGCCAATCCTTCACGGCCTCTACCTTTGATGGGTCTACTGCAACTCTGTCTCTTGATATAATGTGCCCGAGGAACGCCACTTGCGAAAGCCAAAACTCGCATTTCTTGAACTTTGCGTAGAGTTGATGCTCCTTCAATCGCATCAAAATCAACCTCAAATGTTCCTCGTGCTCTACTTCATTCTTGGAGTATACTAAGATATCGTCGATGAATACAACGATGAATTTATCTAAGTAATCCTTGAAGACCCTATTCATTAAGTCCATAAACGCGGCTGGTGCGTTAGTAAGACCAAAGGACATAACCAAGAACTCGTAATGTCCATAACGAGTCCTAAAGGCTGTCTTAGGAATATCTTCTCCCTTTACCTTGAGCTGATGATACCCGGACCGTAAATCGATCTTTGAAAATACAGTCGCGCCTCGGAGTTGATCAAACAAATCGTCGATCTGAGGTAGTGGGTACTTGGTCTTAATCGTTACTTTGCTCAGCCCACGATAGTCTATACACATCCGCATACTTCCATCCTTCTTCTTCACGAATAGTACTGGAGCTCCCCATGGTGAATGGCTTGGCCTAATAAAACCCAAGTCTAGGAGTTCTTGTAGCTGCGTTTTTAACTCCTTGAGTTCCGTAGGTGCCATCCGGTATGGTGCCTTAGAGATAGGCTCGGTGCCTGGTACTAATTCTATCGTGAAGTCTATTTCTCTAGTTGGCGGCAATCCTGGCAAGTCATCGGGAAATACCTCTGGAAATTCTTGTATAACTCGAACATCTCCAACCTTAAGTGGTGTGTCCCTTTCCACATTCGTGATGCTGGCTAAGAATGCTTGACATCCTTTCTCCATCATTCTCTGAGCTTTGAGAGATGATACAAATGGGGTGTGAAATCCTGAAGCTTGTCCCATGAAGCATAGTCTCTGGCCGTCAGGAGTCTCGAACATCACCTTTTTGCGTTTACAGTCGATGGTTGCGCCGTGCCGTGCTAGCCAATCCATGCCTAGTATCACGTCAAAGTCCTTGATCACTAGTTCTATTAGGTCTCCTTCTAGTTTTATATCCTCAATCTTGATAGGTACGCCTCGTACTATCCGTGATGATAGAACTACTTTGCCCGAAGGCAACTCGGTTACAAACCTAGTTCTAAATCTTTCACAAGGTTTGCCTAGTTTTTCTATCATTCCTAACGAGATATACGAATGAGTGGCTCCCGAATAAAATAATACATAACATAAGTTATTGAGGATAGAAACCTGACCTGTGACCACCTTGTTGCTAGCATCAGCCTCTCCTTGGGTTAAGGAAAAAACCCTAGCAGGAACCATCTTTTCGTCCTTCTTCCCTTCTGGCTTCTGCTGAGGACAATCTCTTTTACGATGCCCTTCCTGACCATAGTTAAAACATCCCTTGGTGTTTGCGCGATATTCTCCAGGATGCTTCTTCTGACACTTAGCACATGGCGGGTATTCCACGTAGCCCGGCCTATTTCCCCCATTATTCGTACGTGCCCTCTTATCGCTACGACTTTCTTGTTATCCGAATGCCGTCTTTTCTGGCCGTTACCGTTGTTGCTGGACTGATTGTTGCCATTATGGTTGTTGTTCCGACTGGTCTGAGGTTGACTCTACTGTCTAGGTTCAGGCTTTTCGGCTTCCTCTTTACTTACATTAGCCTGCAACCTCTCTACTTCTATTGCCTTCTCAAGAACGTCGGCATATGTGGTGTTCCCTGGGTTTGCTAGCTTAACCCCCATCTCGATCTTCGGTCGAAGTCCTCTAACAAACTTGCTCACCCTCAGAAAATCGGTTAGAACCATCTCAGATGCGAACTTGGCTAAGCGATCAAACTGACGAGCATATTCTGCCACTGATAAATTACCCTGCTTCAAGTTGGCGAACTCCTCAACTCTCGTAGCGAGTACAGCTGAATTGTAGTACTTTTTGTGGAAGAGCTCCACAAATCGGGTCCATGTCATGGTGGCGACATCATGAGATTGCTGGACCAAGTCCCACCATATCCTGGCATCCTTCTTGAGTAAAGACGAGACGCAGGATATGCGGTCCGCATTATTGAGATTCATATGCGTCAGAATCGGCTCCACATTCCTTATCCACTCTTCTGCCTCAAAGGGGTCTGTAGTCCCTTCGAAGTTTGGAGGATGCTGCTTGGGGAACCTCTCATACACTGGCTCCATGTTCGGTACTGGATATGGTGCGTAGTTCGTCATTGGCCATCCCCCATATGGACCAACTTGTTGGGGTGCTGGGGCCATTTGCGGTGGCTACGGCTGAGGCTGAGTTTGAGCCTGTTGGCGTTGTTGCTGCAAAAGTTCCTTGACTTGTTGTCGCGGTCTGGCGATCTCCGCAGTGTTGTCATCTGGTGGTGCCGGCGCATTGCGGCGGGCAGTAGCACACACTCCCCTTCAGCGAACTGGAGGGACTTCATTGGTCACTGGAACAGCGTTGGAGGCATTTTCGTTGGTGCGTGCAGATCTTCGGAGCGACATCGTAGCCGAGTTCTAACAGTTGAAAGAAACATGTTAGAACTTTACCTAATAGGCTCTAAGGCAAAAACTTATTCTAAAACAAACATATCTCGGACCTATTTATTATGACTTCTTATGAAAACAAATATATAAGTCTTTATTTATTATTTAGAGTGGGTTTCTATACTTAGAAATGCAAGTCATCTTTATTTTCTAAGTGTGTTTCTATTTATCCTATATGACTTAATTCTCAGGCCTGAAACTTATCTTTGTTCCAAAGTTAACCATATTGAGGGAGGGATGGGATCAGTAAAATCGTTCCCACTACTATGGCCCCCTAACTCTCAATAAGGAAACTTGGTTCATTGATTTGTATCCACCCTCACCGAACTTAGTCATTATTCATTTTATTTATTACTTATTATGATTGCGAAAATAAAATCAAACTCATACATGATAAAATAACATGTTATTCATTTGGAAAAAAAAGTTTTCACTTATTACAATCATAAAATACAGAAAGAAATAAAATAAACAATGAAAACTACTATTCTAAAAATCGGGATCTTCTACATCCGATCCTTCATCTAGCATATCATCATCTATCTCCTCATAATCATCATTGTCATGTGCATCAAAATGTCCTCTAGGAAGGTTTGTGAGAATCCTATGTTTTTGCTCATTTGTGAACTGAAATTCGAATTTTGCAGTGAACCTAACTAAGAGGAAATAATATCGCATCGCTAATGGTAATTCATCCTCATCATTCATGGTTTCCCATATTTCTTCTAAGGCTGCTATTACAGGATGGAAATCTTTAAATAGCCTAATTATTAATACATATTGTTCCGTTGATCTCAACATTATTTGCTTAGACTCTTGAAGGTGGCCTATCTCTTGGTGGAACAAAAGCAGTCTTTGTGTGATTCTTTCTAGTGCTCCTACAGTGTTTCTTTACTCCCTTATTCTTTTCAAGGCCTTAATGGCTTGAATATCTTGATAGGTTAACGCTCCGTTCATACTTAACTGAAAACATAAACACTAAAGTTGTTAGCTATACACATAAGCAAAATAACTATGACTTAAATACTTACTTGGCGGTCAGATTCGAAGCTTTTGAGTGTGTGTATCGAGGAGAACTTCATGCAAAGGAACCGTTTGCTCTGATACCAACTGTAATGACCCAACTACTCTAGACTTTTGGACCATTAACGAAATCTATACATACTAATCCTTAATAAAACTTACAAGAGAAAATACCATAACTTTATTAAGAAACTTGTAAAAATAAGAGTTAAACTTACATAAAATTTAGGTTAGGATATGGGATCCCATTGTTTTAAAAACAAAACATATCTTAATTGAATTGAAAAGAGATTACATAAATAGTGCGGAAAAATACATGTAAAAACCATAAAACAAAACTACATCCTCGAATCGTAACGCTCGGCTCTTGAATCCATTCGACCTCAATACACATTCTCCAAGCTTCCAAGAACCTTTCCCGCCACTAAGACTATTTTCCTGCACATATAAACAAAAAGGAATGAGCCTAATGCCCAACAAGGAAAATCTAACACATAGTTCATATACATAAATTTCATAAGAAACATAAAAACATAACATAACACTTATATCATACACATTTTATAATGGCCATTATTACTTGGGGTCCCATAGACTAAACAAGTCATATGCCCATTAGATTAGTGGGGTCCTACTAGCTAAGTAGGTCATATGCCCATAATCCGTTTGGGGCTTGTTAGTCATATGGGTCATATGCCCAAGCCTACATACGTACATAACATAACACATTTTTCATAACATAAAAACATAAGATAACATATAAAACATATAACATATGAATTCTATCCTATTTTCCTTACCAAAATACCGGGATAAGAGGACAGAGGTGGGACTTTGGAACACTCCTAAGAACCATTTGAAAAAGAGTGAGTATAGTGAAGAAGAGAAATGAAAGGAATGGAAGGACTAAACCATTGAGAAAATACTTACCCAAAAACTTATGTGCAAGTTCTTAGATTTCCTAACCAAAATAAAGATTAAGGTTAGAATGAGTAGAAGACTATGAGAACTTTTAAAGAAAAAGTACAGAAACGAACTAGAGTTTGGGTTACCTTGAAGACTTGTAAGACCAATCTAAACCTCGAACCGAAATACTATGTGACCTTACTTCCCCAAGTGTTTGATAAGCTTATGATGATCAAGCTTATGATTCCCAACCCAAGTGTTTACACTCTTACACTCACCTAGCAACTTGCAGCCTCTGAACTTAGAGCAAAAGATGAATAATGGCTGGGTACTAGGTCCTATTTATAGAGTTTAGGAATGAAAGGATCTTAATTTTACTTGAATAAAAATAATGGCTTTTTAGGTGAAAATAATTTGAATTGTTGTTCAGCAGAGGCTGAAGACTCGTTCAGAAAGGTGCTGGACTTATCAAGAGGTTGAAGGGTTGAATGGAAAATGATTTCAAAATAATTCAAAATATGCTGAAGGAGGCGATATATCGCCCCCTATAGGCGATATATCGCCTGGACCATTATGCCCGAGGCAACGTGCATCGTTTCGTGTTTTCCGTATCTACCTGCTGCGATATATCGCCCCCTATAGCTGTGATATATCGGCATACGCTGATTATTTAAACACAAAATTACACATTTTTAGCTTAATTCAAATTGAGTAAACAGCCTTGACTAAGCCCTTAAACGTATTCAAAGCTGCTGACTGACCTTAGAGCATTCAAATTTTACCCTTATTAAATTTAATCCTCTAAATACTTAATCCTTAATCACCCATACATAACATGTGCTTAAAATCCTATTGGTTCTTATCTAAACCTTATAGTATAATAAATATTATCCTCAATATCAGCCATATTAATCAAACCTTAGGTTAACATTAATATTCTTAAACTATAGGTTAAACTTAGAAAATCTACAAGTACTACTATGAGTGTCCAAATAAATCCCGGTCTGAACCAAAAATCCACAGTCATAAAGATAATACTATTACTACTATTATACTACTATCTAACTTAGCTAAGTAAAGTTCTTGGACTCTACAACTGGGAAGGGCCAGGATATCAGTTATCTGGCCTAGTGACGTAATCGAGCTCCAATAATGCTCGGCCTCGAAAAATTCTCTCCTCGGCTGCGAGGTAGAGGGTTCCCCCATCAGTAAAAACTGAAGATCACCTGGCTTAAAGGCAATCGTCACTTTAAGCGAAGGGTCGAGTGGAATCGGTCTAGGCTCGGTATCCGGATCTGGATGAAGAGCGGCCCTTAGTCTTTTCCTTTTCCCTTCTTCGACCTCATTTATCTGACATCGGAAGTGATCTTGAGTGTCCTCTTGCTCACGCCTCAGTTCGTGTTCCTGAATTAAACGTTGATTCTGGGTGAAAGGAGATTCCGGGCTCAGAGTTACTGGTGAGTAGGGAATTGCGAGCTTTGACCCCCACCACTTTCCCGAATTCTACGACATCTAACAAGAAAGTAAAAGGGTGAGGACCAAGCGAACAAGAAGTATAGGGATAAATAGTACCTAAGTTCGAATGATCGAGGCTACAAGGCAAGCTAGATCCAAAGAACGAGACCAGTCCCAGAGCGTGTATTCCACCGAAGGGAAGGAAAGTGGATATGTCATGGGAAATCCCGAAATGTTAGGGAAGAAAGGTGGCGGTTATTAAAAAGGTGATATTTTTGGGAATCGTGCATTCCTTGAATACAAACCCTAATTTTGTACCAGATATCTTTGTGTGAAAGATACGGTTTCTAAAATTTGAAAACCCAATAAAGGAACCATTTTTGGACCCTTTTTCGCAGAAGCTGGGTTTGAATCTAATGACTATCAGTCGAAGTGCCCTAATCCTAGTGCACTAAGCTAGTATAAATCCTAGCACTCACAGTGTAATGGAGGCAAAATCATACAAAAAAAAAAAACTTACATGTATTACGTAAAGAAGCCATAAACTGAAAACTTACACAATGTGATCGGTGGAAACAGAGAAATAGATGATTGAATGAGCGATTGCAAGTGCAATCTCACTGAGTCAAAAAGTCCACCCGTGCTTTGTCTTCTCAGCTTGGAGAACATGCAAGAACCAGGCGAAGAAGTGTCTAGTTTTTTCTCTATGAGAAGTTGAATGTGAAGAAAAAATGGAGAAGACAAAAGGGGATATATTTATAGATCCTTTGAGATTGAAAGTTGAATTAATCTGAGCCATTGGCCAGATTCTGTATGACATCCGATGGCCAGGGAAAAATGACATGATGGTACCATAAAGTTGGCAGGCAAACGATCGTGGGCAGAGTCTCAAGGCACTCGAGTACCTTGAGCAAGCAACACCCAGTTGACACGTGTCCATACTTGAGTGTGTAATGGAACAGTTCCCGAAGGAAGTAGTTCAAAATTTTCCTTCTCATAGGATTTGAACTAATACTTTTGAGGGGGCAAAATGTTACACACAGATTTCGAGACCTATGAGAATATTTGAGCCATTAAGGCATTAAAAAGGATTAGAGAGCCAAGGAATATAGTAGGAGTGTTAGAAAGAATCACTCGGAGATTACTCTTATTCCACAAGGAGATAGTTCACCTCCAAACTACTAAGCAAATTATGATGAAAGCTACAGAGTAATATGTTTTACTAATTAGGCTTTTTAAATATTATCTTTCTGTAATTTCAGCTTTAGAAGAAATATGAGAGACTATAGATGATGAAGATGAATTACCAGTATCTATGAGATATTATTTTCTCATACTTAGGTTCACCTCTAAGATGGAATTCCAATTCACTAATGAGCAAAAACATAGAATCTTTACGAATCTTCCTCGAGGAAATTTTGAGGCTCAAGATAATGATGATTATGAGGAGATAGATGATGATATGTTAGATGAAGGGTTAGATGTAGAAGATCATGATTTTTTAGATTAGTTTATTTATTTATTTATTTTTTACATTTATGATTGTACTTAGTGAAAACCTTTTTCCAAATGAATATTATTGTTTTTTTAACATGTATGAGTTTGATTTTTTTTTACAATCATAATAAATAATAAGTTTAATAAATAATGACTAAGTTCGGTGAGGGTGGATACAAATCAATGGACCGGTATCTATATTAAGAGTTAGGGGGCCATAGTAGTGGGAACGATTTTACTAATCCCAGCCCTCCCTCAATATGGTTAACTTTGGAACAGCGACGAGTCTCGAGCCTGAGAATTAAGTCATATAGGATGATTAGAAACAGACTTAGAAAGTAATAAAGATGGCTTATTTTTCTAAGTATAGAAACACACCCTAATTATAGAGAAGGCTATAAATTTTTTTCATAATAAATCATAACTAATAGGTCCGAGTTATGTTTGCTTAGATTAAGTTTTGCCTTAGAGCCTATTAGGGTAAGTTCTAACATGTTTTTCTTGACTGTTAGAACTCCGCTGAAGATGTCGCTCAGAAGGTCTGCATGCACAAACACCAATGCCTCCAGCGTCGCTCATGAGACTAATGAAGCCCCTCCAATTTGCAGAAGGGGAGCGCGTGCTACCAATACTGCTGCTAACAGAAGTGCACTGCCACCTCTGGTTGACAACACTGCATAAATTTTCAAGCTACGACAACAAGTGGAAGAATTGCTGAGCAACAACGGCAACAGGCCCAGCCACAGCCACAGACTTAGACTCAGCCTCAGCCGCAACCACAACCTCAACAAATGGCTCAAGCACCTCAACAAGTATGTCCTTATGGGGGATGGCCAATGGAAAAACTATGCGCCCTACCCAACTCAGTACATGGAGCCAATCTACGAGCAGTTTCATAAGCAACACGCTCCAAACTTTGAAGGGACAACGAACCCCTTCGAGGTAGAAGAGTGGCTAAAAAATGTAGAGTCGATCCTAGCGCACATGAACCTCAGCAACGCGGATCGCATATCTTGCATTTCATATCTTTTAAAGAAAGATGATACAATATGGTGGGACCTAGTTCAGCAGACTCATGATGTCGCCACCATGACATGGACAAGATTTGTGGAGCTGTTCCATAAGAAGTACTACAACTCGATAGTCATCGCTACAAGGGTTGAGGAGTTCACTAGTCTGAAACAGGGTAACTTATTGGTAGCAGAGTATGCTCGACAGTTTGATCGACTAGCCAAGTTTGCTCCAGAGCTGGTCCCAACCGATTTTCTAAGGGTTACCAAGTTTGTAAAAGGACTTAGACCAAAGATTGAGCTAGGGGTTAAGCTAGCAAACCCTGGAACTACTACTTATGTCGATGCTCTAGAAACGGCTATAGAAGTAGAAAGGCTTCAGGCAAATGTTAGTAAGGAGGAGGCCAGTAAGCCTAAACCTAAATAGCAGAGTCAACCTTAGAATGGTCAGAACAACCACCACAAAAACAACCATCAGTCCAGCAACAATAATGGTTAGAAGAGAAGGCATCCTGACAACAAGCAATCTGACAGCGATAAAAGAGCACAGACAAACAATGGAGGAAGTAGGTTGGGTTATGTACAATACCCGCAGTGCTCTAAGTGCCAGAAGAAACATCCTGGTGAGTGTCATGCAAACACCAAGGGATGCTACAATTGTGGTAAGGAAGGTCACCGAAAGAAAGAATGTCCCCAGCTCAAGCAAGAAGAGAAAAGGGACAACAAGATGGTTCTTGTCAGATTCTTTGCCTTGACCTAGGGAGAAGCTGAAGCTAGTAATAAAGTGGTCATGGGTCAGATTCCTATCCCCAATAATGTATGTTCAATATTATTTGATTTGGGAGCCACTCACTCGTATATCTCGTTAGGAATGATAGAGAAATTAGACAAACCTTGTGAAATATTTAGAACTAGGTTTGTGACAGAATTGCCTTCAGGCAAAGTAGTCCTATCATCACGGATAGTTGAGGCTTACCGATCAAAATTGAGGACGTAGAACTAGAAGGAGACCCGATAGAGTTAGAGATCAAAGACCTTGATGTGATACTGGGCATGGATTGGCTAGCAAGGCATGGCACAACCATCGACTGTAGACGCAAGCAAGTGACGTTCGAGACTCCTAATGGTCAGAGACTATGCTTTATGGGAAAGGTTTCAGGACTACGTACGACGCTTATTTCATCTCTTAAAGCTCAGAGGATGATAGAAAAAGGATGTCACACATTCTTAGCTAGCATCACGGATGTGGTACAGGAAACACCCCTAAAGGTTGGAGACGTCTGCATCATAAAAGAATTCCCAGAAGTATTTCCTGACGACTTACCAGGATTGCTGCCAACTCAGGAAATTGACTTCACAATCAAACTAGTACCGGGCATCGAGCCTATCTCCAAGGCACCATACCGGATGGCACCGACCAAACTCAAGGAGTTAAAGATGCAACTACAAGAACTCTTAGACTTGGGTTTTATTAGACCAAGCCATTCGCCATGGGGAGCACCGGTAATATTTTTTGAAGAAGAAGGATAGAAGCATGCAGATGTGTATAGATTACCGCGAGCAGAATAGGGTAACAATTAAGAATAAGTACCCGCTACCCCGGATTGACGACTTGTTAGATAAACTTCGAGGAGCAACCGTGTTTTCAAAGATTGATCTACGGTCCGGGTACCACCAACTCGAGGTACGGGAAGAGGATATTCCCAAGACAACTTTTAGAACTCGTTATGGACATTTCGAGTTTCTAGTTATGTCTTTTGGTCTTACCAATGCTCTAGCCGCATTTATGGATTTAATAAATATGGTCTTAAAGGATTATTTGGACAGATTCGTCGTAGTATTCATGGACGATATTTTGGTGTACTCAAAGGATGAAGTTGAGCACAAGGAACATTTAAGAATGACCGTGTTGCGATTGAAAGAGCATCAACTTTACGCCAAGTTCAAGAAGTGCGAATTTTGGCTTTCACAAGTAGCTTTCCTCGGCCACATAGTATCCAAGGATGGAGTTGCTGTAGACCCATCTAAAGTAGAGGTTGTGAAGGATTTGCAAAGACCTAAGAACGCGTCAGAGGTAAGAATTTTTCTTGGGCTAGCAGGTTATTATCGGAGGTTTGTAGAGGGGTTTTCTAAGATAGCCACTCTGCTTACCAACCTGACCCGGAAACAACAGAGGTTCAACTAGACGGATAAGTGTGAAGAGAGCTTCCAGTTGCTTAAGGATAAGTTATGCTCAACACCAGTACTTTGTGTACCAACACCCAATGACAAGTTTGTAGTCTATAGTGATGCGTCGAAGCAAGGTTTGGGTTGTGTGCTAATGTAGAATGACAAGGTAATAGCCTATGTCTCAAGGCAGCTAAAGGAATACGAGCAACGCTATCCAATGCATGATATGGAGTTGGCAGCGGTGGTCTTTGCATTGAAAATCTAGCGCCATTATCTTTATGGAGAACGGTGTGAGATTTATACGAATCACAAAAGCTTAAAGTATTTCTTCACTCAAAAGGAGCTCAACATGAGGCAGTGCAGGTGGTTAGAATCTGTGAAGGATTATGACTGAAAAATCCTATTCTACTCGGGAAAGGAAAATGTAGTTGCTGATGCGCTAAGTAGGAAGAGTTATGGAGGTCTAGCAGTGTTAGCTGGAATAGAAAAGCCACTAAAACAAGAGCTGATCAATGCCGGAATAGAAGTAGTTATTGGTGAACTAGCTAACTTGTCCATCCAGTCAAGTTTGTTAGAAGATATACGGACCGGGCAAGGGCATGATGACACATTAGTATCTCACATAGCTACAATTAAAGAAGGCAAGGCCACTGATTTCTCGATATCAAGGCAGGGGTTCTTGAGATATAAAGATCAGGTATGCATGCTGAATGATCAAGGAATTAAGATGAAGATTTTAGAAGAAGTGCACAATACCCCATACTCAGTTCACCTAGGGTCGACAAAGATGATTCACGACCTTAAGGCGTTGTATTGGTGGCTAGGAATGAAGCAAGATATAGCAGAATATGTGTCTAAATGCTTAGTATGCGAGCAAGTTAAAGTAGAACATCAGTGGCTTGCAGGCTTATTGCAACCGTTTGGTATTCTAGAATGGAAGTTGGAAGACATTGCCTTGGATTTTGTGACAGGACTACCACGAACAAATAAGTAGAATGACTTGGCTTGGGTAGTAGTAGATAGACTAACCAAGTCAGCTCACTTCTTGCCTGTCAAGACTACGTACTCACCAGATCAATATGCAGACGTTTATGTCTGAGAAATAGTAAGACTACATGGAATCCCTAAGACCATAGTATCCGATAGAGGATTGGTGTTTACATCTAGATTTTGGGGAAGCTTGCAGCAAGCTATGGGTACCAAGTTAAGTCTTATTACGACATTTCATCCTCAGACCGATGGTCAGTCTGAGCGTACCATACAGATTTTAGAGGATATGTTGCGTGCTTGTGTACTTGATTTCGAAGGATCATGGAGTAAGTATTTGCCACTAATAGAATTCTCCTACAACAATAGATACCAGTCAACAATCAGGATTGCACCCTATGAGTTACTTTATGGAAGGAAGTGTCGATCACTGTTACATTGGGATGAGGTAGGAGAAAGGCAACTTCTTGGACCTGAAGCTGTTTGAGAAGTTCAGGATGCAGTAGCGCTGATTAGAAAGCGTATGCTCGCTGCTTAGAGCTGACAAAAAGTTATACGGATGCCAAGTGACGTGATGTGGAATTCAAAGTCGGAGATCAAGTCTTCCTAAAGATATCTCCTATGAAAGGTGTGAAGTGGTTTAGGAAGAAAGGCAAGCTTAGTCCCCAATTTATAGGTCCTTTTGAGATATTGGACAAGGTGGGAACAGTTGCATATAGATTAGCCCTATCGCTAGCTCTAGCATATAGCCACAATGTGTTCCACATCTCGATGTTGAGTAGATATGTGTCAGACCCATCTCACGTCCTCAAGTACGATATGATAGCACTCCAGAAAGACTTGAGTTACGAGGAACGACCGGTTAGCATCCTAGATAGGGGGATGAAGGAATTACGGTCTAAGAGTATTCCGATAGTCAAGGTCCTATGGAGTAATAGTTCTGAATGGGAGGCAATGTGGGAGTTAGAGGAAGACATGTTAGCTCGGTATCCAGAATTGTTTTGTAAGTAAATTTCGGGGACAAAATTCGTTTAAGTAGGGGAGAATTGTAGTGTCCTAGAATATTTACTTAGCTATTTAGACAGTAGTAGTAGTTAGTATTAGTTTGTAGTATGTTAGATTCCGTGGATTTTGGTTCAAGATGGGAATTAGTTGGAAACTCATTGCAACAGTTATGGATTTTATAAGTTTAACCTATAGTTTAAGAATTTTAATTATAATATAAGGTTTGATTAATATTGCTGGTCCTAGATATGTTATTTATTATAACCTAAGGTTTAGATAGAACCATTAAGAGCATGACACTTGTCATAATCATGATTATTAAGGAAGTAAGTATTTTTGATGAATAGTTTTAATAAAAGAAAGATCTAGAAGCTCCAAAACCTTCCATCAGCTGTTAGGATCATGTTTAGACTCAATCAAAGCTGCTTATCCAATTAAAAATATGCTGAAAAAGTGCAAATACATGTTTGATATATCAACGTATGTCGACATATCGCAACTTTAGGGGCCGATATATCGCCTACGGAAGATACGAAAAACATGTTGACTTTGCACGAACGGGGCTCGGGATATAGGGGGAGGCGATATATCACCTATGGGGGGGGGGGGGGGGGGGGGGGGGGCGATATATCGGCTCCAAGCTTGATTTTTGAAAATTTTGTGATTTTGAATTTAAAAATACCCTTAACCACTTGGATCTGCCTTTGAACGATTTTGACCGAGTTTTGGGCGTCTGTTGAACGAAAATTCAAATCTTTTTCATTTTATAATCATTTATTTATTCAAATTAAAAGGGGTTAGTTTCACTCCTTGAACTCTATAAATAGGACCTAGTACTCAGCCATTTTCTTCATTCTTCAAGCAGTCTTCAGAGCCTCCAAGTTTGTAGTGTTGCTATAGAGAGAGACGCTTGGGTTTTGGGTTAAAAGCTTTATCATTCTAAGCTTTTCTAAACACTTGGGAAGTGAGATATAGTGAGATTTCAGTATCGAGGGTTAGATCAATCCATAAGATCATTCAAGGTATTCTTATCCCTCAGTTTAGTTCTTTATGGTTCTTTATTTTCTTTCTTTCAGATCCTAACTCTTGTTTATAATTCTTGGTTAGGTATTTAAGTTTCTTAGAACTTAAGGTTCTTCTTGGTAAGTTTCTTCTTGATGGTTTAGTTCTCATTTCATCTTTATTCTTTAGAGATACTCACCATTTGTACTATTGGTTTATAGGAGTGTTCTAATCGCGTTCTTATTCCCAAATATCCCGACTATTGGTAAGGAAAATAGGATAGGTTATATGTGCTTTTATGTTTATGTTATTATATGTTTTATGTTATGATATATATATTTATGTATGAATATGTCTTTTAGTCTTTGAGGCTTATAGTTGCTTAGCTAGCAAACCCCAATGTTTTTATGTTGCGTGGGACTTATAGTTGCTTAGCTAGCAAACCCCAATGTTTTTATGTTGCTTGGGGTTTATAGTTGCTTAGCTAGCAAACCCCAATGTTTTTATGTCTCTTGGGGCTTATAGTGTCTTAGATAGCAAACTCTAAGATTATTTATCATTTTCATGGTTTAGAGTTATGATTTACCCTACCTCGACTAGTAGATGACCTAGATGGGTTATCATATACTACTATGTGAACTCACCTACCTCGATTAGTAGGCAATGGACCTAGATGGTTTATCACATGCCATGTTAATGAGTTAATGACCATTAATATTGTAGTCCTATATGATATATGTTTTTTTTATGGTCATATGTTTTGTAGTATATGTTCATGATATAGTCTTATGTTTATGATTTATGATGTATGTTTTTAGTAGATTTTCCTTGCTGGGCATTAGGCTCATTCCTTTATTTTTTAGTGTGATGTAGGAAAATGAATATGGAAGGCGGAAGGATTCTTGGCAACTTGGCTTGTGTGTTAAGGATGAATGGAATGAATGGACTGCGTGTCGATCGAGGATGACGTTATTTAGTCTTTTAAATTATGTCTCTTTTGTACTTCCGCACTTAGTTTTTGAACAATTGAATTAAAGTTTATGTTTTATGTTTTACAAACAATGAGACCCCTTACCATATCTATCACATTTTATATTTTTATATTATCTTGTATTTGATACAATATTTTGGGTTTTCAATAAAATTATGTTATTTCTTATGTTTGTATCAAAATAGTAGTAGCTATGTTTAGTAGATTTAATGGTCCAAGGTCTTAGAAATAGTTGGGTCATTACAAAATTGCCCTTAGGGTCTAGTTTTGAGGTAAAATAAATGTGAGGCAAATAGTCTTTGAGCAAGAGAATAGACAAAATGGCTAAGTGCTGATGGTTTCTTACCTTACACGTTCCGGAGCTTTCCTTCCCTCTTGGTTTCTCTTCAAGTTCATCCTAAGACTAGGATCAAGGCTTGCACTTTGAGGGATCTAAAGAAGATTCAAGATTTGAAAAAGGAATCAGGAGCTTCTAAGGTCATTAGTAAGCTTGGATTTTAGAAAAATTCAGAGAGGTAAGCTCCTGTTCTCCTCTGATTTTCATTTAGTTCAAGGTATTTTTCATGTTCTTGAGAATTTGGGGATTTTAAGTTTTGATTTGAAAATTTGTGACCCTAGTGTTTCCAAATTTTTTTAGCATGATGACGTGGTACAAACATAAGGCACGAGAAGGACACACGATGAGATATTTATAGAGGCTTGGTCAACTCACGAACAGACATGAGAAGAAAGCGTTCTATCAGGTACATTCAGAATTTACAAGGAGCAGCAGGAAAAGAAGTTGACAAAGTACATACGACCCGATCTGCTCGGTTAAATGCAGTGAAAGCTCAAAGTTAGTTTAATATATAAATATTTGTGAGATATCTGTTATTTCAAATATAAAGTATATTATTTGCCTATCATTTTATGCTTACTTGTTGCACAAGTTACGCAAGGCCCATGACCCATCTATGTACTGTTAGAAGTTTTTTTTAATTGAAAAACATATTAGAATCAGCCCCACATTGGTTATGAGATGTTTTTTTTCCCTCATTCTTGGCCTATATAAGAAAGTCTTGGTTTAGTAGTTTAAGACAAAAAATTCCTTAAGTTTAAGGTATATAAATATATTAATTATATTTATTTATGGTTTTAGTTAAAAGTTTTATATTCTTAGTGTGGTAGAGTTCAGACATATTTGGTTTAGTGAAGTAATTGAGTTACTTGTCATTCTCCGTTGTATCCTGGGAGACAGACGTCGAAACCACTTGGAGGCGGCGAATCTGTTTTAAAGAAACTGTGTGCTACACAGTCCTTGGTTTTTTATTTTGTTGTTATTATTGTTCATTATAATTATTGTCTAGATTAATTATAATTGCTATTTATATTATATTTATTTATATTGTTTTATTTATAAGTATAATATTTATGTATCTTTAGTTTAGTAGATATAAATATTGTATTCATCATATTGTGTTTATTCAAGTATTATATCTAATTATGTTACATTTTTCCCACAATCTTAAAACAAATTCTCATTTAATATAATATTTGAATGTTAGATATATTTTATATTATTATAATGTTTAATATATCTATTAGTGATATTTCTATATCTATATATTGAAAGATATTGTTATTGCGAAAAGTTCGTTTGAACTTAAAATCTCACTCGAGAAATCCTGTCTAGGAAAGCTAGGTATTAACTGGGACCTTTTGTGACCCCTCCAGCCTTTCCTTGGAACTGAATATTTTCAAAGAAACTAGACTGACGAGGCATGGGCTAGACCCTCCTAGTATTCTTTGGAAATTATCTAGTAGAGATATTTGTATTTGGGGTTGGGGTTGGATAAATACTCAATAGAAATATTCTACGAGAGGCTAGACCACAAATGGTTGGCTTTTGACCATTTCAGGATAACCTAAGAATTATCTTTAAGTTTGATTTAAGCGAATTTGTATAATTTTTCGTTGTTAGGAAAATAACACTATTGGTTTTGTGATTTCAGACAAAATGACAACTAAAGCAAGCCAAAAATGGTGGAAATAATGAGGTGACAGCTGAGTCACCAGCCTTGGCAGTTCAAGCTCATACCCAATGGGGTTCTGCTGTGGTTCGTACAAACTATCCTTTGAGAGCTGGGGAAATACTTGAAAAATTCAATGGGCAGCATTTTAAAAGGTGGCAGCAAAAAATGTTCTATCTAACTAAGATGAATCTTGCGAGATTCGTTACTGATGATGAACAAAATCTCAAAGAAGATGAAAAAGATATCCATGTCATTAAGACTGTTAAAGACTAAATGATAATTTTCTCTGTCGAAAGTACATTTTGAAAGTTTATAAAACTCTTTGTATGGAGTCTTTGATACAAAAAAAGCAGCTAGAGAACATTGGGAGTCCTTAAACCGAAAATATACATCCGAGGATACTGGTGCAAAGAAATTTATGGTTGGAAGATTCCTAGAATATTAAATGGTAGACTCCAAATTTCTGAGTAGTCAAGCTCAAGAATTCCAAATTATCTTGCATGAGATTCACTCTGAGGGTATGATCCTACGTGAGACCTTCCAAGTAGCTGCATTGATTGAAAAGCTACACTCTGCTTGGAGGGAGTTCAAGAGCTATCTAAAGCACAAACAAAAATAGGTGAGCATTGAAGAATTGATTGTTAGACTTCGTATTGAAGAAGACAACAAGATTTTTGACAAAATAAGTTCTAAACAAGATATGGATAAGGCCAATTTGGTGGAACAAAGTCAAAATTCTAAGGGAAAGAAGAACTACAAACCCAATGATAAATGGTTCAAGTTTGGGCCAAAAGGAGGAATCTTCAAAAAGTCGTTCAAATATCTTGGCAAGTGTTTTAACTGCAACAAGCCGGGTCAAAAGTCCATGGACTGTAGACTGCCAAAGAAGAAACAAAATAATGAGGCTAATATGGTGGATAGCATCTCCAAGGATGTTGATCTAATAAATCTATCAACCATGGTTTCTGAGATAAACCTAGTCAATTTCTACCCAAAGGAGTGGTGGATTGATATTGGTGCCACTCGGCATGTATGCACATACAAGAGTCTGTTTAAATATTTTGAACAGGTGGATAATGGTGAGAAGCTTTTCATGGGAAACTCTGACACATCTCAAATTGCGGGTCAAGGAAGTGTGATACTGAAAATGATTTATGGAAAGGAGCTGACTCTGAACAACGTGTTGTACGTACCAGAGATCCTTAAAAACCTAGTGTCTGGTTCACTGTTGAACAAACACAAATTCCTTAATGTATTTGAGTTAGACAAAGTTGTTCTATCCAAAAGTGGAATGTATGTGGGAAGGGGTTATGTAACAGATGGGTTGTTTAAACTCAATGTAATGGTTGTTAAACCAAATATCAATAAAGTTAATAACTCTTCTACTTATTTGCTTGAGTCTTCTAATGTTTGACATGGTACACTAGGGACATGTTAATTATGACACTCTATAGAGATTAATTAACTTGAATATTATACAGAAATTTCACATTGAGTTATGGAAAGGAACATAACCTTCCTTCAAATACTTAAGAGTGTGGGGGTGTCTTGCTAAAGTGGTTGTACCTTTACCAAAAATGGTAAAATTAGGTCCAAAAACTATTGATTGCATTTTCATTGGTTATGCACATAATAGTAGCGCGTATCAGTTTCTGGTGCATGAGTTTAAAATATCTGACATACACAAAAAGACGATAATAGAATCCATAAATGAGTTGTTCTTTGAACACGTATTTCCATGTAGATCAAAAGAGGATTCAAGTTCGTTAAAATGAACACATGACACTATTGCTAAAAATAGTCAGGATCAAAATCAAGAGCCTGAGGATGAACCTAGACGTAGCAAAAGAATTTGAACATACAAGTCTTTTGGTCCAGATTTTTGACCTATTTGCTAGATGGTGAACCTCAAAGCTTTGATGAAGCTGTGAACTCCACTGAAGGCTCTTTATGTAAAGAAGCTATTAATAGTGAGATTGAATCCATACTTCAAAATCACACCTGGGAGTTGGTAGATCTTCCTCCAGGATGTAAGCCTTTAGGGGCCAAATGGATTTTCAAGAGGAAAATGAAAGTTGATGGTTCAATTGATAAGTATAAGGCACGAATTGTAATTAAATGTTATAAGCAACATGAAGGCCTTGATTACTTTGACACTTATTCTCTCGTGACGAGAATAAATTCCATTAGGATGATACTTACTATTGTTGGGTTGCGCAATCTTGAAGTACATCAAATGGATGTGAAAATTTCTTTTCTAAATGGGGATTTAAACGAAGAAATTTATATGGAACAACTCGAGGGTTTTTCCTCCCCAGGACAAGAAAGAAAAGTTTGTAAATTGGTGAAATCTTTATATGGTTTAAAGCAAGCACCAAAACAATGACTTGAGAAATTTGACCAAACAGTGTTGGCAAATGGCTTCAAAATCAATGAATTCGATAAATGTATTAATGTTAAAGAAAAAGATAATGACTATGTCATTTTGTTTCTTTACGTAGAAGACATGCTCATTGTTGGATGCAGTGATAAGATGATCAAATCTATCAAGAGTATGTTGAACTCAAAATTTGACATGAAAGATATAGGTCTAGCATATGTCATTTTGGGGATTCAAATCTCAAGGACATCTGATAAGATCATTCTAAGACAATCACATTATATGGAAAAAATTCTTGAGAAATTCAACAAAGAAGATTCTGGTGTATCTAGAACCTCTGTAGATTCGAGTCTACATTTCTTCAAGAACAAAAGGGAGAGTATCTCTCAGGTAGATTACTCTAGAATTATTGGAAGTCTAATGTACTTAATGAGTTGTACAAGACCTGATATAGGCTACGCAGTTAGTAAATTGAGTAGATACACGAGTAATAAAGGGTCTGACCACTGGAAAGGAATAACAAGAGTACTAAGGTACTTGTGATTTACTCATAGCTATGGGCTGCACTATACTAAATATCCAGCAGTACATGAAGGGTATTGTGATGCTAATTGGATATCTGATATGAAAGACTCAAAGTATATGAGTGGATATGTGTTCACACTTGGTGGTGTAGCTGTATCATGGAGATCTTCTAAACAAATGGTAATAGCTAGATCCACGATGGAATCTGAGTTTATTTCCTTAGACATGTGTGATGAAGAAGCTGACTGACTTTGTCAATTTTTATAAGATATTCCAAAATGGCCTAAACCAGTGCCAGTTATTGGCATACATTACGATAGTCAATCGATTCAAGTAATAAAATAGTAAGTAAAGTATCGTTCCCACAAGGACTATCAACCAATTACCAATAATTGCTTTTAAATTTCTATTTGGCTGTCGAAAATATAGTGATTTTTAAACTAAGACTTAAAATTGAAATAAACTGTAACGACCCAAATTCACTAATAAGGCTTAAGGGCCTTGATTAGTGTGCCTGAAGGACATAATGGGAATTATGTGTGGTTTTAATGATTGAGATGCATGAATATGTGTATTAGTATGCCTGTAGGCCCTGATTATGATAGAGGGGCATAATCGTAATTTTGGCCATTGTGAGCATGACTGCTTTGATATATGTGATAATTGTCGAGACCACATTATTATGTGGATATATCTGTGATCTGTGACTCGAGACGATCCTAGTGAGCAAAGTAGCGAAAAAGTCATGGCGGGGATTTATACCCGGCTCGGGGTGAGCTTAGGGGTATAAATGGGAATTTAGCGAATATACTGGAGTTTATCTTGACATTGAGGAATGTTATTGGTGATTAATTAGGTATTGGGAGTTAAGCGGGAAATATTAGAGACACTCGAGGCGTTAGTGAGAATTGGGGTAAAATGACTAGAATGCCCTTAAGTGGATTAAAGGGTTAGGAATAAAGGGGAGGGCATTAGGGTCATTTGGCTGTCTAAATATGGGAATTACTGAGAATTTATGTTAGTGGGAATTGTTGATAGCTATGGGCTGCACACTCGAGGAGTTTAAAGTCGGTTTATGCTTCCTTCATCAGTTTCTTGAGGATTTCTGGAGCAAAGCTCAGAGGAGAGCTGGGATATACTAAGCATCAAGGATTCTAAGCTAAGTTTGGGGAATTGGTAGAGGTTTAGCAAGGATTCATCAACACTTGAGGTAAATTCTGTAAGTTCCTTCAGTTCTGGTTTAGGTATTTGGCGAAGATATCTAAGCTATGTTGATGGGGAATTCTAGGGAAGTTGGAGCCAAGGGTTGAGGAGAAGCAAGTCAAGGAGGTCTAGAGACAACTTGAGGTCGAAATTCCACCAAAGGTATAAATTCTAAGCTCTGACTTTGATGTTCAACTGGTTTCTGCTAAGTTTTAATGTCTATAAGCGGCTATGGTGAATTTTGAGTTTGGGGATGCATGTGCTTGAGTTCTAGGTATTTGGGGTGCTTGGGATGAGTGGAGTATGGTCATAAGGTTGTTTTTGAGTTTGGGAAAGATTTGGAGGAGTTTTGGTTAGGGTTGGTTCGAGGAAATCGCAGGAGGGAAAAATTAGTGTTAGTCTGCCTGTGACTAGTGCTACAGCGCTAGCCTTTGGGCGTTGTAGCGCTAGGCCAAGCTTGTTGATGGGGTTTTGCTTCTGTTTGTAGTGTTGTAGCGCCCTCCCATGAGCGTTGTAGCGCTACCCTATCTTCTGAAGGGGATTTTAGGGTTGTTTGCAAGGGCTTTTGACCTAGGGTTTGGGGTTTGATTCCACCACCTTGTTTGGTGGAACTAGGATTTCCCGGGGGCTCAGGATTGGCCCCGAGGCTAGGTTTTGGACTTGAGGATTGATGATGACTTTGGCCCATGGTTATGTTTAGGTGAGCGCTAGGGCTTGAGGGGGATCGTGCTCAAGGAGTCGAGGGATCAAAGCTAGTGAATTGAAAGGTAAGAGAACTGCACCCGGTTATATGTTTGTGATGGGACTAAGTGCTCCCGATACTTGTATCGTGTCAATGATGGTATTATGCCATGGGACTTGTAAAAGTGGCCTAAGAGTGCCGTACATAATATTTGCGCACAGGGCGCGACTTGGCCACTGGTAGCCGAGGACAGCTTAATATTCACTGAGCTTGGTTTAAGCGGGCCGGAGTCAGTGGGATAACGGAGGGAGCAGCCTGAGAGCGCTAGCCCTAGTTATCATTTGTGCAGTGATGTATGATATGAGTTGATATGTTTATCATGCTGAATACTTGATTATACTGAATGATTATATGGTTGAGATTATGTGATGCAGTATGGGATGTTGATTTGTCTGTTGATTGCTTATGCTCTGTTGTTGTGTTTTCTTGTTGGGCCTTGGCTCACGGGTGCTACGTGGTGCAGGGAAAGGCAAGGGCAAGTTGGACCAATCCTGAGGTGGAGAGCTGCGGGGTTGAATGTACATAGCTAGCTGTTCGATCGCCATGGTCGAGGAGTGGGTCAGGACAGGGATTGCCTAACTATCTGTTTTTTCTTAAAATGGCTTGATATTGTATATAAACCTTGTGTCTTTTGTAAACAGTCTTTAAACCTAATATTTTTGGGATCCCGTGTAAACAGATGATGCTTCTTAATGAAAATGTGACTTTTGAGACCAAAATTTTTTTTAACCCTAGTTCCTTTATAGTTTCAGTAACACGATGTTAATTAAATGACTTGATTAGCAAGTCTGGCACTTTATAAACACGCAGTGTAACGGTCTTGGCTATCCAGGGCGTTACATAAACTTTGCAATAATAAAGATTGATTCAATAAGTAAAATCTAGGGTATTAACTTCATCAACTTTTCATTCTATTAATTTTACTAATCAGTTCTAAATCTCTTCTTCCTATTCTAATAACAAGTTAACAAAAATCGATTCCTATTCTTTTTCAAGATATAAGATCTCAACCTATATGCAGGCTTTCTACATCTCTGTGATAAACTTAAACACATAGCAGGCATTAAGAATGGTAACCTAATTGCTACACAAGTCATACAGGTACTATCGTCCAATATGTAACCTATGTCTATATAATGATAGCATATTCAATTCGCATCTTTCGAATTTTGAATCAAAATCATAAATCAAGCAAATATTGATCAAGTATTTACTAGCATTAGGCAAACATTATATATATTAGAATAAAGAAGAAGAATCAATAGAACATCATAATAATATTTAATAGAAATCCAAGTGACTACATTAACCCATAGATAGAGGATTTAGTTCATAACAGACACGATTAAAATCATAAAACAATTGTTCAGAAACATAAAATTAAACTACTTAAAACTAAGAGAAAAGTGAAGAAAAATAGATCAATAATGGTAAACAGCTGCTAATCCCGAATCCAAGAACTCCCCTCTACAAAATGACATAAAAAATGGTATTTAAACACATTTTTTCAAATTTTAGTGAGGCGGGTCGCGACTTGCCTATTCTTGAGTCGCGACCCGCCTCTTTTTCTACTGATTCCTTTCTCCTCTGAAAACTCTGGCACCACAACTTAATAGACCAAGTCGCAACCCGCCTATTTTTGGTTCCCTTCATTGAATCGCCTCTATCTTCATGCAAGACGTGTCATGTAAAGGAAAGTCGTGACTCCTTGTTCCAAATTTCTTGATTTCACTTTTTTTTTCACTTTCTTTTTATACCAAAGTCATCCAAATATTCTCGACTCTCCCGAATTCACAAAAAATGGCCAAAGACTCCCAAAATACCCATTTTCATCATCAAATTCGCTCCTTTCCTCTCCATTCACCAATTCATAGCAAAAACCTGAAAGCAAAACAAACACAAGCATAATACCATACAAAACACACAATTTGACACGAAACTAAGACTAAAACACACTCTAAAACTACCCTAAACTAGACTTATCAAGCATACATTGCGATAGTCAATCTGAAATTGGTAGGGCACATAATAATTTGTATAATGTTAAGTCTAGACATATACGTCGTAGACACAATACCGTTAGACAACTACTTTCAACTAGAGTTATCTCTGTTGACTATGTAAAGTCAAAGGATAATATTGAGGATCCGCTAACCAAAGGGTTAAATAGAGAGTTGGTTGAAAAATCATCAAGGGTAATGGGACTAAAGGCCATGAATGAAAAATCAATACAGTAGACACCCAACCTAGTTGATTGGAGATCCCAAGATCTAGGTTCAAAGGGATCACTAAAACTGTAAAGACTATGTTGGATCACTATGGGGGTTATCCTCATTGTCCATTCCATGATGAAACAATGATAACCGTATGGAAAAGGTTAAGTTATGCTTTTAATGATTTCTTATGCGTCAAAATGTCGAGCAGAGTAAAACATGTTACTCTTAATTAAGAAAATTACCTATGTGAGAGAGAAGATGGACCGCTTCTATAAGAATTGAATAGGGATCAATTCCTAGAATATCTCTTTCAGAACCAAGGAAATGTTCAGGGCCAAGAATGAACATAATATTGAGAACCAAAATATATCAGGAAAGATTCCTGTGTTTGGTATATCATTGTTTATAGGAATGCCAGAACAGTTCAAAGACACCACGTCTACTGATCAGCCAGCAAAGTAAATATACTTACACAAGGGAAGGTTCAAATGGCAGCACATACCTATCCTATGTGGGTTTCTAACATTGAACTCTATCACCAAGGTCTAATTCTTTTGTTGTTTTTTCTTGAGTCAGTTTTTCATTCATGTGGGGGATTGTTAGAATTTTTTTTTAATTGAAAAACATATAGGAATTAGTTCCACATTGGTTATGAGAGGTTTTTTTCCTCATTCTTGGCCTATATAAGAAAGTCTTGGCTTAGTAGCTTAAGACATAAAATTCCTTAAGTTTAAGGTATATAATTATATTAATTGTATTTATATTATGGTTTTAGTTAAAAATTTTATATTCTTAGTGTGGTAGAGTTCAGGCATATTTGGTTCGGCGAAGTAATTGAGTTACTTATCGTTCTTCGTTGTATCCTGTGAGACAGATGTTGAAACCTCTTGGAGGCGGCGAATCTGTTTTAAGGAAACTGTGCGCTACATAGACCTCCATTTTTTTTTATTTTTTTGTTATTATTGTTCATTATAATTATTTTCTAGGTTAATTATAATTGCTATTTATATTATAGTTATTTGTATTATTTTATATATAATTATAATATTTATGTATCTTAAATTTAGTAGATATAAATATTGTATTGATCATATTGCGTTTATTCAAGTATTATATCTAATTACGTTATATTTTTCCCACATATACATTCTTTAGTCTATAAATAGAGGACTCACGAATTCATTTGTTTTTACGTTTAATTATTTACTTTCAGAGAATTAAAAGAATCTAGTGCTATTATACAAGTTTTTGTATCCTCTCTCTCAGCTTGTGAAACTTGGTTGACTTTAGTCATCTAATCGTAGGTTTTGAGAATTTACATAAGTACGAATTTAAAGTCGATATAGGTCATTACCGATCAGCAAGACTGAACCACTATAAATTTGTGTGTCGTTCGTTATTCTTAAGTTCATATATTATTTTATATCATAATTTTGACTCAGTGTCGTTGATCGAATCTCTAGTCAACATTTTGGTGCTTTTGTTGAGAGCTGAACTCAAGAAGAAAAAAAAGGCTAAATCTTCCAGGAAAACACAAGGACAGCAGGCAGGTCAGACGTCTGAGAATCCTCAGAGTCCACCCCCTCCGCCGGGAGTTACTGAAGAGGAGCCTCAAGTGGAATTGGAGGAAGAAAGTCAAGAATTAGATACTGAGACCCTGAGAGTAGCCATGGGAATGTGTTAGGATGAGTTGGCTACACTAAAGGCTAACTAGAAGAATGTTGCTGACACCATGATCATGCAAAAAATTGAAATTGATAGACAAAGGCAAGAGCTAAATGATAGGCAAGCCGAGATGAATCGATGTCAGAGAGATGCAACTGTGGCCTTGGAGGTAGCTATACAGTTAGCACAAGGAGTTTGACCTGAATCGAACCCTCAACTAGAACCATCACAAAGTCCTCAACAACTAGGGTGACACTGGGATGCTTAACCTAACAAGCACCCATAGAATTCTAATAGACATACCGAGCAATGTTAGCCTCCTCGATCTGGTCGGGTCAGTGAACAACCACCTCGACAGAATAGGGACGAGCAGCGTCCCCGAAGCCCAAGATGTCTTGTAACTGACGAGAAGATCTTACCTAAAAGAGGATCAGAGAATGTTCCCTTAGGAAATAGGAGGCTGACAGACTTAGGTTCTACGGCCAGAGATCCCCTATGACAAAATAATGTCCCGGACCTAGCAACCAACACAAACCTCATAGTCCTCCTTCAGTATATCGAGACGATTTTGGACAAAGAAAAGGTGATAGTGCGTACAATAGGTCGCACACTCACAAGTTGTAGTTTAGAGATGGGGATGATTACAGCGAAGGGGATTCTGAATACAATAGAAATCCAAGAAGAAACACTGGTCGACCTGATGAGCAATGGTTTGAGCAGCAAGACTTTCCACCTCTTCCACCAATGAATCGAACCAGCATGTCAAAACGCAGGGGGGCAGACAAGGCAACCTAATGCCTTTGATCGGCTGGGAGCATCAAAGCAAAGACGAAGTGAAGATCTGAGGGATATACTAACCAACCAAAGAGACATGTATGGTGAGCATATCCCTGTTGCGGCTACTTGTGCCCCTGCAGTACCAACTGCTGTCCAGGCCCAAATAGATGCTTTGAACCAAGCAGTTCAACAACTAGTCGACAATAAAACTTCCCACATACACTATGATCGGAGGAAAGACATTTCTTTCATTAATAGAATTGTCGTGGCTGAAATCCCTGGTAAATTCAAAATGGTTGTGCTACCCAGCTATACTGGAAGAGAATACCCAATATCTCACGTGTACAAATTTGAGATACAAATGGATATTCAGAAGGTGTTTGAAGATGCTCGGTGCAAGATTTTTCTCGCCACTCTATCTGATGCTTCTTATGAGTGGTATTGTAAATTTCCACCGGCCAACATAACTTACGGGTAATGTTCGTCAAGGAGTTTTATGGAAAATTTTATGCTGGTGGCATACATCCAACCAAAGCAAATCAGCTAGTAGATATAAGGCAAAAGGAAGGAGAGCCTCTCAAAGAGTATATTCAGAGGTTCTTGAGAGCGACTGGTCGCACAAAAATGGTGGGAGATGAAAGAAAGATGATGGCCATTACAGCTGGAGAACAGTGCCAATCCTCGTTATGGAGTAGCTTGCGAAAAAATGGAGTTAAGAACACCCAAGAGTTTTTTGACGGAGCAGATAAATACATTAAGTTGGAGGAGGCTATCGCCAGTGAAGGAAAATCCCCAAACGTTGATCAGAACAAAAAAGAAGAGTCAGCCAAAGCTGTCTGCGACCTTAGTAAGTCCAATAACAGTGGTAAGAACAACAACAGAAATGGAAAAAAACGAGCACGCACTGAACTGTTTACGTCTGAAAATAAACACCCTAAAAAAATAGATATGAACCAAGGTTCACCAATTATATAGCCTTGGTCGACGTCCAAGCAGAACTGTACCGGCCCACCACACCACAGTACCTTTTAGGTGACCAACCCCCATCAGGAAGGAAATTTCAAAAAGAGAAACAACAAAGTTTTGTCGATTCCATAATGATAATATCCATGATACAAATGAATGCAACCAACTGAAGGATGTGATTGAGTTTCTGATAAGACAAGGACATCTGAGTAGAGGATAATCCCCAACAAGGAGCTAACGAGGGCAACGAGCAAGCACATACATGCCAACGCTCACCTCCTCTACAGCCGACCCCAGTCGTGGGCACTCTGCTCACTATCTGCGATGTACCACACTTAGCTGGTGACAGTGGTAAGGCAAGAGAGAGGTATGACAAGACCCTGCGTCACGAGAAAGATATTGAAATGATAATCGTTCGTAGATGTCCAAATTGCCAACATGATAGTGAAGAAAGTGTTGGTGGACACAGGAAGCTCAGTAAGTATACTTTACAAATTATCAATGGAGAGAATGAAATTATCAATACAACCTTTGGAACCATGCAACCAAACCCTCTATGGTTTCTCTGGCGAAGAGCTCATTCCTACAGGGTAGATCAGACTCCCAGTCATAGCACGAGCTTCCCATGCAAACATGACATTATTCGCTACTTTTATAGTATTTGATTGTCAATCGCATATAATATTGTGATCAGAAGAACCATCCTGGTAGAACTACAAGCAGTGACCTCGATATGGCATCTAGCCATGAAATTCCAAACAGATGCTAGAATTGGGTGCATGCTTGGAAATCAAAGGGAGGAAAGGGAATGTTATAACTCCTCCATCATGAAGGAAAAATCGTATAGGGAGGGGAGTAGGCTCATTGCCTCGAGCAGTACTAACAAATCAGAAAGAGGGTTGCAAGGAGTCAGCAGACCAAATGCACAATCCGGTAAACAAGTCACCAAATAGGGTGTTGCCCAAAGTGAGGATGAAGATATAGATCTTCTCTTTGGGGATTTTGAGGAGGATATTGGACCTGTGGAGAATCTCAAGGAGATTCGGTTAAAAGCATAACAACCAACCAAAGTTGTGAAAGTCGGTAAAAACTTAGAAACAACGATAAAAAAGAACTGGTGGAATTTTTAAGAGAAAATCAAGAAGTATTTTATAGGTCACATAGTGATATGGTGGGAATAGACCCAACTGTTATTAGTCATGTCTTAAACATCGACAAAAACCACCAACCAGTACAACAAAAAAGAAGATTACTCGACAAAGACAGGTCCATAGCGCTAAAAGAGGAAGTCGAGAAGCTTAAGGAAAACATATTCATTAGGGTAGAATTTTATCCATCATGGGTATCCAATCCCGTATTAGTCCCAAATCCAAATGGCAAGTGGAGGACTTGCGTGGATTTTACAGATCTCAATAAAGCTTGCCCGAAGGATTATTTTCCACTGCCAAGGATTGACCAACTTGTCGATGCCACATCAGGGCATGAAATGTTGTCGTTTATGGATGCATACTCTGGCTACAATCAAATAAGTATGCCCCCCACTTGACGAGGAACACACCACCTTTCGAACAAATATCGGGCTATACTGTTACAAAGTAATGCCTTTCGGTTTGAAAAATGTTGGTGCAACTTACGAACAACTAGTAAATCACATGTTTAAAGACCATATCAGCAATAACATGGAAGTATAAGTTGATGATATATTGGTCAAGTTGAAAAAGGCTGGTGGGCATGTCAAGGACTTACGAGAATGCTCTTGAAATAAATATCAGATGGAGCTGAACCCTCTCAAGTGTTTTGTTGGAGTTGGATCGAGGAAGCTTTTGGGGTTCATAGTGAAGTCACAAGGAATAGAAGCTAACCCCAAGAAGATTCAAGCGCTAATCGACATGAAATCACCCACCAAGATGAAAGATGTTCAAAGTCTAACATGAAGAATTGCTGCCCTAAGCAGATTTATTTCAAAATATACCAACAAGTGTGTCCCATTTTTTAATCTGCTCAGAAGGAACAAGAAGTTTGAATGGACAGATGTAACGCCCTGGGTAACCAAGACCGTTACACTGTGTATTTGAAATAGTGCAGGACTTGCTAATCAAGTCCTTTGAGTAAAAATGTGATCCTCAAGTCAATATTCAGGTTAGGGATAAAAGATTTTGATCGTAAACGATTAATTTTCATTAAAATAGATGTTTGGTACATGGGATCCCGAAATCAGGGTTTACAAGATAAATTTACAATTTTCAAAAGTTATATACAATCAGTGGCCGCTCTAATGGCAGAAATACAAGTTTATGGCTTCTGTCCCTGTACTTCTCCTCGGCTGTGGCAGTCGAGCGGCTGACAATGTACACTCTGCCCCCAGAGTTCTCCAACTCATGGTTGATTCAGTTTCCCTTTGCCTTTACCTGCATCACGTAGCACTCGTGAGCCAAGACCCAGCAAGAAAACCAAGAGCAACAAACACATGTAGCAATAAGAATATTCAATCAAGCTTATCTCATTTAAATATAAAACAGGGTCTGAATATTCAATTAATCAGTGATAAGCACATAATCCTAAGTTCTCAAATAATCAGGATTGATACACTTAGGTCGTGCCCTTGCTGATCTAGCTGGCCCCGACTCGCTTAGGTCGGGTCGTGTTTAGTACGTTTACCGTTAACCCCGACTCCCTTAGGCAGGTCATTCTTGAAAAGAATATAAAGTTTACAAACATGAAGTACAAGCAATCAATAATTGGGAATCTCAGTCCCATTCACAACCACACAAGGGTGCAATATTCTTACCTTGAATTTTGAGCAGAGGATACCGAATGGTCCCGAGCACAATCCTCAGTCCTGAGCCCTGCGATAAACCTAGTCACAGTGGCCAATGGGTAATCATCAATCTCCTAATCCAAATAAATACTTAGGATACAAACACTAGCCTCCGGGACCTCAATTTCTACTAAACGGGTGGTAGAATTGTCCCGAGTGCCTAGGTTCGAGCCCATGAGCCTCACAAATTCTAGAAACTAACCTAAGGCAAAAACCCCAGGCGGGCCGCGACTTGACTCTATGAGTCGCGGCGCGCCCCCAAGTCAGAGGCTCCATCTTCAAGCACCAGGGGGAGGCAAGTCGTGAGTTGCCCCCCAAGGTCGCGGTGCGCCCCCAAGTCATAGAGCCACCTAGGGCCATCTGGGCATGCGGGTCGTGGCACCCCTAAGCTGGGTCGCGACGCGCTTGCACGTACCTAGAATATCTTGGTTTCTTCCTTATTCTTCCCAACCAAATTTCCCAGAATTTTTGTTCGTATCAAACCTCCCAACCTAAACCAAGCTTAGCTACGAGTTTAGGACCTTTAATCACATATTTAAATATAAAATTCCTAACAATTATACTAAAGCTAATACCCCATCTCAGAAGAAATCATCACCCAAGACTCAACTTAAATTCCACCATAATAATCTAAGTTCTTCAACAAATTCAGTAACTAGAACTTACCTCAATTATGGTTGAATCCTCACAAGTCCAGCCTTCCACCCTTGAGCTTACACTCCCAAATTTCCCAGCTGAATCCTCTAGTTTCAAAGCTTCAATTCCTTCAAGTTTCTTCAAGGGTGAGAGAGTGATAAAGAGTAAGTGAGTTTGGGGTCTTTCCTCATATGTCTAGTGTATTATGAATGCCCTTAGTGTTTTGCCGACCTTACCTTTAGTACACACAATGACCAAAATGCCCTCCTTTGTATTACTAGCCATTTAATTGCTCTAGGGTTAAAACAATCATTCTGCTCTCGGTTCCCACTAATTCCTCAAGTGTTCCTAATATTTACCAATTATTCACTGAATACCTATTAATTCTTAGAATATTCTCTAAATTCCCAAAAATACCCCTAGTCTCTCCCGGCCCTGCTAGCATAACCCTGGTGGTATATACCATACTAGCTAGAAAAACTATACAACCTCCTTGTAATAGGTCCCTAGCTCTCAATGCTGATATCATGGGTATACGGGGTCCATGCACCACACCCTTGAAAACAAAGGGATCCTCTCCCTCAGGTTCAAAAGTTACCATCTTCTTCGTACAGTCTATAGTAGCCCCATATCTGACTAGCCAATCCATCCCCAATATCATATCAAAATCATCCATACTCAACTCGATCAAATCTATTGATAGTTCCCTACTATCTACAATCACTGCCAGTGCTCTAATCCATCTCCTAGAAACTACCAGTTCCCCTGTAGGCAGTATAGTCCCAAACCCCGCAGTATAATACTCCCTAGGTCTACACAATCTATCAATTACCTTACTAGAAACAAACGATTGTGTAGCACAAGAGTCAATCAATACAGTATAAGAGGAGCCAGCTCTAGAAAGTTGACCTGTCACTACTGAGGGACTAGCCTCGGCCTCCTCCTGCATCAAGGTGAACACTCGACTTTGAGTCAAGCTATCCACCTTCCATGGTTCCTCTTTCTTCACTATTGGGCAGTCTTTCTTGAGGTGTCCCACAACCCCACATAGATAGCAAGCCTTTGCCCGACATTTTCTCAGATGGTGCTTTTGACACCTCATGCATTCAAGGTAACTCCTCCATGTATCACCGCCTCCGTGGTGGCTACCCTGAGCACCCCGACCCCTCTTATAGGACCAGCAGTGGTCGAAGTGTCAGGGGTCTTCCACTTCAGATCACTGGGGCCTCCACCCCTACTAAAGCCTGTGGATGGAGGCACTACTCTGCGAACATCCCTTCTCGCAACGTTCGCCCTCCAGATCTTGTTTTCTGCCTCTTCAGTAGTAAGAGCCTTCTCAACTATCTGGGCATAAGTCATATGCCCAGGTACCGAGGTAATTCTCACATCCCAGGCTATCATAGCATTAAGCCCTCGAATAAACTGGTCCTGTCTGGTCGTATCTGTAGGCACCAAGTCTGATGCAAACTTTGCCAACCTATTAAACTTCAAGGCATACTCTGTAACTGTCATGCTGCCTTGTACCAGTCCTATGAATTCATTTATCTTCGTGGCCCTGATGGCAACATTGTAATACTTCCGGTTGGACAGATCTCTGAACCCATCCCAGCTCAAAGTAGAAATATCCCTGGTATGTGATGCCACTTCCCACCAAATACGGGCATCCTCTCTAAGTATATAGGTGGCACAGTCCACCCTATCATTACCTTCCACCCTCATAAAATACAGGATGGATGTGATCATACTCATCCATTGTTCAGCCTTTAGTGGGTCTGGTCCTCCCTCAAAGGTTGGAGGATGTTGTCTCCTAAACCGCTCATAAAGTGGCTCCCACATGTTCCCAACCTCAGGTGTCTGTACTACTGATGCCACAACAGGTAGCATAATAGGTGCAGCACTCCCTGACGGAGCCTGCTGTCTCAAGAGACGAATCTGCTCTTCCTGACTCTGTAACTGGGCTTGCATGTTAGCAAGTATCTGCTGCCAGTTCTCAGGGGCATGCAGAGGGTTCTGGCCTTGATCATCATCTCTAGCCTCAGACCCTTAGCCGGCTAGCTGTATAGATCACCTTGGACTCATAGTTATCCAAGTTTATCTGCAATCAATGACTTGGTGGTCAGGAAATGATGACAGGTTCACAATCTTTCCATAGTCCACCATTGAAACTCAATTAACCACAAGCAATCAAGATGCAGATAATCATTCAAATATTCATTCACATCTAACAACAATGATAATAGGCACGCCTCATGATCATCACACAGCAGTCAAGGGTCAGGCCCTATCAGTATCTCATGCTCCCTATTAATCACACACATTAAAACATTTATATTTCATTCAAACATTTAAACATATAATCACATACACACAATTACCAAACCCTGAGTCGAGCTTGTCTTTAGCGGCTAGTGTACATGTCCAGCTAGTCATCAGTAATCCTTAAACCTAGATCGCTCTGATACCAAGTTATAACGCCCTGGGTAACCAAGACCATTACACTGTGCATTTGAAATAGTGTAGGACTTGCTAATCAAGTCGTTTGAGTAAAAATGTGATCCTAAAGTCAATATTCAGGTTAGCGATAAAAGATAATTTAAGGTGTTTGGTACATGGGATCCCAAAAACATGGTTTAAAAGACAAATTTACAAATTTCAAAAGTTACATACAATCAGTGGCCACTCTAATGGCAGAAATACAAGTTTCTGGCTTCTGTCCCTGTTCTTCTCCTCGGCCATGGCGGTCGAGCGGTTGAATATGTACACTCTGCCCCCAGAGCTTTCCAACTCATGGTTGGTTCAGTTTCCCTTTGCATTTACCTGCACCACATGGCACCCGTGAGCCAAGGCCCAGTAAGAAAACCAAGAACATCAAACACATATAGCAATAAAAATATTCAATCAAGCTTATCTCATTCAAACCTAAAACAGGGTACAAATATTCAATTAATCAATGATAAGCACATAATCCCAAGTTCTGAAATAATCAGGGTTGGCACACTTAGGCTGAGCCCCTGCTGATCTAGCTGGGATCGACTCGCTTAGGCTAGTCCGCACTCAGTACGTTTACTGTTAACCCCAGCTCCCTTAGGCCGGTCATTTTTGTAAATCATATCAATTTTACAAACACGTAGTACAAGCAATCAATAATTGGGAATCTTAGTCCCATTCACAACCACACAAGGGTGCAGTTTTCTTACGTTGAATTCCGAGTGGAGGATACCGAATGGTCCCGAGCACGATCCTCAGTCTTGAGCCTTGGCAATAAACCTAGTCACAGTGGCCAGTGGGTAATCATCAATCTCCTAATCCAAATAAATACTTAGGAGACAAAAAATAACCTCCGTGACCTCAATTTCTACTAAACTGGGTTGTAGAAATTGTCCTGAGTGCCTAGGTTTGAGCCCACGAGCCTCACCAATGTTAGAAACTGACCTAAGGCAAAAACCCCCAGGCGGGCTGCGACTTGACTCTATGGGTCGCGGCGCGCTCCCAAGTCGATGGCTCCATCTTCAAGCACCAGGGGAAGGCAGCCGCGACTTGCCCCTCAGTGTCGCGGTGCGCCCCCAAGTCAGAGAGCCACCTAGGGCCATCTGGGCATGCGGGTTATGGCACCCTTAAGTTGGGTACCGGCGCGCCCCCACGTACCCAAAATTTCTGGGTTTCTTCCACATTCTTCCCAGCAAAATTTCCCAAAATTTTCGTTATTATCAAACCTTCCAACCAAAACCAAGCTTAGCTACGAGTTTAGGACCTTTAATCACATATTTAAACATAAAATTCCTAACAATTATACCAAAGCTAATACCCCATCTCAGAAGAAATCATCACCCAAGACTCAACTTAAATTCCACCCTAATAATCTAAGTTCTTCAACAAATTCAGTGACTAGAACTTACCTCAGTTATGGTTGAATCCTCACAAGTCCAACCTTCCACCCTTGAGCTTACACTCCCAAATTTCCTAGTTGAATCCTCTGGTTTCAAAGCTTCAATTCCTTCAAGTTTCTTCAAGAGTGAGAGAGTGATAAAGAGTAAGTGAGTTTGGGGTCTTTCCTCATATGTCTATTGTATTCGGAATGCCCTTAGTGTTTAGTGGACCTTACCCTTAGTACACACAATGACCAAAATGCCCTCCTTTGTATTACTAGCCATTTAATTGCTTTAGGGGTAAAACAATCATTCTGCTCCCCGTTCCCACTAGTTCCTCAAGTGTTCCTAAATTCCCAAAAATACCCCTAGGCTCCCCCGAGCTGGGTATTAAGCCCCGCTGTGACTTTTTCGCTAATCCGCTCACTAAGGCTACCTCGAGCCCTATATTGGAAATATATCCACATAATAATGTGGTCTCAACAATTTATCACATATAATCACATTTATGCCCTCAATGGCCCAAAATTACAAATACACCCTTATAAGCTATAAAGGGCCCACATGCATATTTAATACTCATAAACATGCATATAATATATCCGTATAATCATATTAATCATGCATGCCATATAATCATGCATTTAACCTATTAAACATTCATATAAACCAATTATGGCATCCACGCACAATTATGGGTCATTACAACAGAAGAGTGCGAGTAGGTCTTTCAGGCACTCAAGAAGCATATGGCTCAACCTCATGTTCTATCCAAACTAGTCAAAGAAGAAACTTTGTACATCTATCTAGCGATAACATAATATGTTGCTACTTGTTTCGATTAGGGAAGAAAGTAGTATCCAAAAAGCAGTATATTAAATAAGTAAAACACTAGTAGGATCAAAATCACGATATCTATCTATTGAGAAAGTAGCTTATTGCTTGGTACTGGCATCATGAAAGCTGCGACCATGTTTTCAAGCTCACTCCATAATAGTATTCATGACCATTCATTACGGAAAGTCTTCCAAAAACCAGAAGCTGCTGGTGGACTATTAAAATGGGTTGTGGAGTTAGGGCAATTCGAAATTGCTTACTTACCTCGAACAACAATGAATTGCCAAGCATTAGCCGATTATGTAGCTGAATTCACTAATCTCCCAACATGTAAGCAAACACCAGGAACATAAGTGCAAGCAGAAATTCCAACCTGGAAGCTGTTTGTTTATGGGTCTTCCAACAAGCACAATTCCGGGGCAGGGTTGATCCTTATAACACCAGAAGGGCATTAGTTTCACTGTGCACTTAGATTTGGATTTGTTGCCTCTAACAATGAAGCCGAATATGAAGCACTACTCATAGGATTAAGACTAGCCCTGGAAGTAAACGTAAAATCACTAGAAGTGTACAATGATTCATAGTTGGTCGTTAATCAAATTCTAGGAGAATATCAGACCAGAGGATTGAAAGGGATCACATATCTAAAAAACTCAAAAGACCTGCTAACACAATTCGAAAGACATACATTGCAACAAATCCCCCGCCATCAGAATTTCAATGCTGACGCATTGGCCAAGTTAGCAAGTTCCAAAGATGCATATATGCTAAGCATAGTACTAGTTTAACATCTATCAACCCCCATCATACATGAAGATGATTCCACCCTGGTTATACATACAACTGATACTTGGATGACTCATACTATCCAATACCTTGACTAGGGAATTGTAAGGCCCCACGTCGCTATGGCTGCTTCCTGGAATGACGAGTGGCCCTACAAACCAACACGAGTTTTTCCAGCATGCTTTGTCCTCACTCGCACGCTTCCTGAGAAAACTTCCCAGAAGGTCACCCATCTTGAGATTACTCCAGGTCAAGCATGCTTAACTTTGGAGTTATCAAGTGATGGGCTACCGAAAAGAAGATGCATCTTGTTGGCATAGGTAGTACCCATCAATCCATTTAAGCCCTCTTCAACTGTGTAGTCCCATACCTACACAATCTTTGAATCAACACACTTGACCTTCCCCAGGCAGTGTGGAATTGCACAACTTTTACCTGGTCTTTCCCCTTACGGATCACAGGAATATTGCCAACAAAAAGGAATGAATTGAAGAAACTTCAAAGAAAGTCCGCCTGATTTGTTCTAATGGATGGAATTTTGTATTGACGAGGATATTCTATGCCACTATTGCGATGTATTCCCAAAGAAAAAGGTAAGGAACTATTACAAGAAGTACATGAAGGGTTTTGCGGAGACCACGTTGGGGGGCAGAGTTAATAAAAAAATATTTTACGACAGGGGTGCTTTTGGCCTACAATGAATGAGGATGCAACATAATTTATGAAAAAAATGCGACAAGTGCCAACAATTTTCCAAAATACCTCGAGCAGCTGCAAATGAGTTGAAGGAGATGCAAAGCCCTTGGCCATTTGCAATTTGGGGAATAGATCTGATTGGATCTTTGCCAATGGGAAAAAGGGGTGTAAAATATGTAGTAGTAGCTATCTACAACTTCACCAAATTGGTAGAAGCTGAGCCACTCGCAATAATCACAACCAAGAAAGTTCTAGATTTTGTCGTCAAAAACATAGTGTGCCGGTATGGACTACCAAAAAAATAATACCAGACAATGGCACACAATTTTATAGCGAACTACTCATTGATTTCTACGCACGAAATGGTATAACTATAAGCTTCTCATCAGTCGCCCATCTGGAAGCAAATGGACAAGTAAAAGTTGTGAATAAGACGGTAAAGGACACCCTAAAGAAAAGACTCGAATAGGAAAATGGATCTCGGGAAGAAGCATTACCAGAAGTTCTTTGGTCGTACAGAACAACACATCGAACAACAACAGGTCATATGCCATTTTCCTTAACATATGGGTATGAAGCCATGCTGCCAGTTGAGTTAGATCCACCCTCACATCGATGGCTAACATATGACCAGAATACTAATCACTAGTTGCTGATGGAATCATTAGATTTGATAGAAGAACCAAGAGTGAAGGCTTAGCTACGAATAATAGCTCACCAACAAAAGGTCACTAGATATTTTAACTCTAAAATACACAAGACTTTTTTGCTTTAGGAGACTTGGTGCTTAGAAGAGTTTTTCCTCAATACTCGAGACCAAGTTCCTGGAGTCCTTGGGCCAAAGTGGGAAGATCCATATCAAATTGAAGAAATATAACAACCAGGAACGTGTAAATTTGTTCGCTTAAATGGAGTTCTCATTACTCATTATTGGAATGGAGAACACCAGTGCGAGTATCATCAATGAACATTTCTTCTTAAAGAATGGCTTGTATTAATTAATTTTTATTTTTACAAGTTTTTGAACAAGGGTTGGTCAGTTATTTGGTTGGTCTCTTATAAGTGTAAGAACGTTTAGCCACTCGTATAGACACGAATTTATTCATTTTTTTACGAGAAATAAAAGGAACTGTGTGCAGCCAGTTATTCTTGCCAATTATGGTATGTTTTACAAGCATTTTCTCATTACGTGTGTTTTTTTGCTATATTTTCATGAGTTAAATATAAGTACATGTTTCATAAGGTTTGAACATGTATTGGTCTATGGCAAGTGACCGAGCACCTTAAGCTACTCAATCACTTGGGGGGCATATAAGATACTAAGAAGAACAACATATGACAATATGTAAACACACGAGAAAAATAAGGGAAAGCATGAAACAACAATTAGAATATTTTTCAAAATTTCTTAGATTTTTTTTTTCAAAATTTCGTAGGTTATGCACAAAAAGTATAAATTTTTATGCTAAGTTCAGTCATGCGAGCAAATGTTATAATAATAATTATAATATAAAAAAAGAGGTCTTTACAGCGCGAGAAATATTGCTCGGATGTAATTGAGAAACTAGCATAAAAGTATCACTTCTTTGAGCAGTAAATTGTTTCGACACCACAAACAAGTTGATTTTGTGTTATAATTACAAAAAAGAAGGAAAGAAATAAATTCATGGAGCGGGAGGGTCTTGATGAGGCTGCTGGTTGATAGTCGCTCCATGATGGTTCGCTCTAGCCTCCTCTTCTACATAGATCCCTGTGCCAAAGAAATTTCAGGAGATGCAGGGGCATTGTTCTCCTCCTCTAGTCGAGTAGCACATCAAGCAAGCTCAGAATCCCTTATCTGTTTGGGAAGATAATTAAAGTTTGCACCTTGATTGTTCTTCCATAACATATAAAAGTAGGTAAAGGTTGCACCTTGAAACCTCTCCAAGTTGCTTGCATTAATCTCCTCAAGCTACTTCACCTTTTCCTCCAACTCATTGGCCTCCTTCTGACTAGTGGCCAAGTCATCCTATAGCTTGATCACCTCATCATGGTTGGCCTTGGACACAACCTTGTATTTTTATTTTAAAGCTATGTCCTTGTCCAAGTCCTCCTTGGTTTTTCTTAGCTCCTCGTTGAGGGTCTTAATCTGGGCATTTACTGCTTTTCGCTCCAGAGAAAATTTGGAGCCATCTTCTTCAGCATGGTGCCACCCATTATTCATGGTTAGGAGAGTCTGCGAGCAGCATAAAAGTGATGTTAGTAAAAGAAAAAATATTAACCAGAAATACAATAGTTAGAAAAGACTTACGACAAGCATTTCATTGAAACCACGGCTAATGACCTGGTCGATTTTTAACAAAGGAAGAAAGGCAAATGCCTTTTTTCTGAGTCGATGTTTGACCACTTTTTGTAGTTTATCAATTGTGGAGCAAGAGGCGTTGGTTAGCATCTCATTCACAGAAGGATCTCCCACCTGCTCGGTGGAAGATTCAAGTTGAGAGGATGGAGGAAGAGTTGTGGACTTGGTAGGAAGAAGAGTCTCCGTTGATCAAAAATTCTTACTTGGAGGTGCCCTGCTGGTGCCTCTGACCTTTCTCTTGCTTGATTTCTTTGAGCCAGTGGTTTTGTCTCTTGAGGCATAAATGTTAAAAGCATTGTTCGCCTGCATGACTAAAAAAGGGGTGAACGAATTAGTTAAAGTGTCCACAAGAATTTATAAAGTTCGGCAAGGAAAAATTCTAAGTATTATACCCAAACTAAAGATACTGGTCCCTATGTTATCTAAGTTATTACTGCTACAAACATTATCCTCCTCAAAGAAATCTTGATTAAAACTACTTGTTGGAAAAATAAAGTTGCCATTCCTGTCGAACATACTACTAGGAATGGGCAACATATTTAAAAGAGTTGAAAAATCCATACCATTTTCATCCTCCGACGAGTCATATACCTAACCAAGATGATCAGGAAGTTTTTTTTTGCCCTTCCCATGGGAAGGAAGAATAAGCTTTGGTCGAGGATTGGAGACTGGTTCCCTGATGGTGACCCCTGTCAGATGGCGCCTGGGGGTTGGGAAACATCTTGTGCTTGGAAGACGTCATATGTACCTTCTCTTGTGGCACTCTTAGATGTTGTTTCTTTTACATCTTGGTAAGGCTCTAAAAGGCTACCAACCTTAAATTGTTTTCAGTTACAAGTTCTGTAACGTCCCAATTTCCCTAATAAGGCTTAGTGCCTTGATTAGGGGGCCAAGAGTGCAATGATTGAATTATTATATGATTATATGCATGATTCCATGAATTATGTGAGTTATATTATAATATGACTATGTTCGCATGTTTAGGTGTATTAAGCATGCATATGGGCCTGTTTCTTATTAGAAGGGCATTTTTGTAATTTTGGCTCGTTGATGGCATATTAGTATACATATGCACATATTTATTGAGAACACATTATTATGTGGCTATATTTGAGTTATTCAATACAAGACAATCCTAGGGGGCAAGCTAGCGGTTTAGTCACAACGAGGTATAATACCCGGCTCGGGGTGAGCCTAGGGGTATTTAAGTAATTTAGTACATTACTGGGATTTATCGTGTAATGGGAAGTTATTTGGTGATTACTTGGAATATTAGAATTAATTGGAAATGTTGTGTTATTTGAGATTAGTGAAAAATGGTGGCAAATGACCATTTTGCCCTTGAGGGAATTAAAGAGTAAGGGAATGGGCAAGGGGCACTTTAGTCATTTACTTGCCTAAAGGATTAGCACACTCAGCCAACTTAGAACCTAGTAGAATCAAAGCGAAACACTTAGCAGCTCTCCACACTATTTCTCTTGTTACTCTCTCGCTCTCATAACACTTGGGGGAAATTTTGAATTTTGAGGAGGAAAAGCTTGGAAATTGGAAGATTGGAGCTAGGATTTGGATTAAGGGGCAGCTTAGGGTGACAGCTTAATATATTGAGGTAAGAATTCTCTTTTTTTTCAGGTGAATTTCTTATGTTCTTGAGGTGTTCTTGAGCTTTGAAGCTCAAGATTTCGGTTATGAGTGTTAGTGGGAGTTTGGGCGAGTTTTTGGTGTCCATGTGTTGCTTAAGTTGAATTATACTGGTTTTTGGACTCACTTCTGGTTGGGGTTGGCATTTGGAGTGAATTTTGATGGTTTTAACTCAGAGAAAACACAAGTGGAAACCCAGGATTTCTGGGTTCGCGTAGTAGCGCCCCTGCGCTATGCAGGAGATGGCTTTAGGGGTTCTCTGTTTGGTATAGGCTCCCCTGCCTTTGTGTTGGGCACCCCTGCGCTATGCAGGGGAAGTTCTAGGGGGCTCTCTGTTTTGCTTGGGCACTCATGCCCTAGCTTTGGGCACCCTTGCACTACGTTAGTTTTAGCAAGACTCATTTTTAGGGCTTGGGATGAGCATGGAGGCTTGGGGGATGATTCCACCACCCCGTTCGATGAAGGTGGAATCCCCAAAGGCACGGGATTGATCCCAGAGTTTTTTTTATGGGATTGAATCATAAAGATGATATTATTTATGGTTGTGGCTAGGTTACCGCTAGGGCTCGGGGCAGGATCGTGTTCGAGGGTCATTTTATCTATCCCATTCTTGGACCAGAGGTAAGAAAACTGTACCCAGTACGTGATATATGTGATTAGGGCTTGGCCTAGTAGTTGAATATAGAGGGATCAGACCCTTGTGAAAGAGCATGATTATGATTATGCCTGTGATTAATTGATTAAGAATTCTTGAATGCTCTATATTGAGATAACTATTAAATGATGTATGCTTGTTTGCATTATCTAATTGAAAAGCATTGACTTATAAGTCAATGGCAGTAGCACGCTGAGCGCTGGTCTAAAGCTTGACTTATAAGTCAAGGTCGGCAATAACGTGCTGAGTGTTGGTTGATATAGTTAGGCCAAATCAGGAGCGGAACATACGCTTGTTAAACCCAATGGTTGTTTGAAAACTAAAGCACCAGGTACGCTGGGCTAGCTCCAAGGATGGTTATACAAAGTATAGCGCAATGGGCCATGAGGTGACTCTATAGTCCTATATCCTATGGAACTAGACCTCGGTATGACTTATTAATAATTTATTTAGGGCAACGAGCCCCAATGTGACGCTGTAGTCACTTATCTGAATAGAATGCATGCGTGAGTAGGGTTATTACTGCTAGGCATGCTTATTTTGATTCTATGATATGAGCATGTTTAAGTTTTCTTGTTGAGCCTTGGCTCACAGGTGCTATATGGTGCAAGTAAGGGAAAAGGGAAGTTGGACCAACCATGAGTTGGAGAGCTTCGGTGGCGACATGTACATATGCGGTTGCTCGACAACCACGCCCGAGGTTGCTGAGAGGAACTAGGGTCAAACCTTATTTTGCTGCTTAGGTCGGCTGGTTGTAGTTTTTGAATTGTAATTAGCCTTTTAAATGTTATTTTAGGATCCCATGTATGAACGTAAACCTTTTAATGAAATGGTTATTTCTTTTGACCAAAACTTTTAACCCTAAACTGTTAAACATGTTTATGGCCAAGAGACTCGTTTAGAGAGTTTAACACTATTTAAAACACACAGTGTAATGATCTTGGCTATCCAGGGCATTACAAGTTCCTTGACACTCTTTTCTATAGAGGTCATACTGGCCAGGGAAACAACCCTCTCTACCATGTCTTGGGTGGGCTCTGGCCAGAATCATGGGCCTATATTCAACAAAGTAAACTAAGAAAAAGGAGAAATAAATGACCAAAAATTTGAGCAAATTCAGGAAGAAAAATTACCTCCCCAAGTAAAGGACAAGTTGTCTGCTACGAGATTGGTGGTGAGGAAATACTCTTGGAAATATTTACTCTCATTGGACTTATATGTTATATCAGTCAAGAATGTACGGGAAGATTCCTGATGGCAGAAATGGAAAAACCCCATGTTATTTTGGTTGGGGTTCGATTTAAGATCAACAAGTAGTTAATTTCATGAGGAGTGGGTACGAGCCATTTCTTGTGGTGGTAAAGAATATAGAGTGTCGATAACAATATATACCCATTCTATGTAATTTGGAGTGGAGAAATGTCAAAATAGTTCTCCACTCCTCGGAAAAAATTGTGCAGAGGCAAGGTTGCCCCTGCCTCGATGTGATACCTCGACCAGGCACTATAGGCACCACTAGGAACATTTGCCTTCTGGTCAGGGGTTGGCTTGAATAAAGTAATCCCAGGGAGGCCATATTTCTTAGAATACTTGGCCACCATCCTGCTCGATATATTACTAGGAGGGGTGATGTACTAGGGTACGCCATTTTTTTTATGACTTCTCTTACAAGAGCATGGAAAAGGAGAAGCTCAGCAGGCTGCTTAGTTGTTACATGTTGGTTGGTAGTCCAAGGACCATCAACATTGGCAGCATCCTGACCAATGTTAGGATCGGGGATATTTTTCATTCTCTGAGCAACATTCTTTACTCAAGCCATAGAAGGATTTGAACTGGGATGGCTGGTTGATGGTATTGGTTGTGTTGGATTTTGTGGAATGGGAAAAGTAGGCTGCTCAAAGTCTACGAACAATAAATTTAGAAGATCTTCGTTTATTGGCCTCTCACCTCCCAGGGATCGTGCATGAATATCTGAGAAGAAGAAGGGGAAGTGAGAATCTACGACCAATAGGGGGATAATTAAGAAAATAACTACTGTTCGTGGAAATTAATTCAATTTTTAATCAACCAAGAAATATTTAGCAACAAAAATAATCTAAGATACGACCAGGTGAACGTAACAGATCAAAAAGTAAAAGTAAAAAGTTTTTTCAAGAAAACTTTTCGATTTCTTCACAGACGGGAAAAAACCCAGATTTTTTTCAAGACCAAAAATCGAATTATTACTTCCATTTCAGACCCAAAATCAGTAGTTTTATCTTGATAAAGCCTTCCTGGACATCTTTACACTCCTAAATATTACCTAAACACTCATTTGAACCCACAATCATATACATTCCTACCTATAACCGATTGTCCTCGAAAACATACCAAGAACTTCAATATGACAGTTACGAAAAAAAATTATTCCTAGTAGAAATGTAATAAAATTAGCAAAAAATAGAAGGGATTTTGACGAAAAATTACTTGAAGTGAAGATTGCTCAAGAAATTGGGTTGAAACTGCTTGGAAATGCATAAAAATTCGTCTCGGGTTGCTTGGGTGAGTGCTTGAAACTTTGAAGTTCTTGAAGAGAGAGAAAATTGAGGTAAAAAATGATGGAAAAGGAAGAAGCCTATTTATACCGCTCAAGGTAGGTGAAAGGTCATGAATGAATTAGGGTTTTGGAACATTGGAAAACGTAAAACCATCAAATCTTTCCTTGCAAACCGTAAAATCATGATTATTTACCTTTTTGACGAAGTAATAGTACAGTTAGATGTGGCAGGTTGGTGAATGCTGGTCGAGTAAGTTTATTTAATGCTAATTGCATCATAATAAACTTGGGGGCTAAATGATTCCCAAAAAATTTAGCATGATGACATGGCACAAACATAAGGCATGTGAAGGATACATTATGAGACATTTATAGAGGACTGGTCGACTCACGACCAGATAGGAGAAGAAAGCTTGCTATCAAGTAAATTCAGAATTTATGGG